>NW_027094054.1:5670000-6300000 GCF_000319635.2 Colletotrichum fructicola Nara gc5 | reverse complement strand
TTTATAATATTAAATTAAAATTAAACTTAATAAGATCATTTCTCTCTACTAATCTTATTAAGTTTATTTTTTTAATTATAGTTTTACTAGATAGTAGATAGGGATGATAAGAATCTTATTAACCTATTTATATATATTACTAATTAGATAATAAAGTATTTAGCTATTTTAAAAGAGTTATGGTTGGTCTTACTATTTACTTATATTTAGTTAAAGTATTTTATTTTAATATTTAAAGTATTAAATAGAAATTATATTATACTAATATTATTTTCTAGCTATTATAATATTATATTTTAATTGAATCGTTAGATTCTTTTTATTTCTATTAGTTTTAAGTTAGTTATTAGTTAATTATATATTAAATAGTTAAAGTTTATTAAGAGTATTAGAATTTAGATATTAGAGTCTTTTAGCTAGAAACCTAGCTAGTAGTAACTTACCTTTAAGCTATTTATCTAAAGTTTAATATATTTAACCCTTAGACCTAATCTATATTTTAAAGTTATATATCTATTTTACTAACTTCCTTTATTTATATTATTTTATTAATTAAAAGCTATTTATTTTAGAAACCTATTATAGTTATAAATATAACTTAGTATAAGAATTATTTGTTTTATAGATTTTTAAGAGATATGAAAAGTATATTAAACCTAATAAAAACATTAAGCTTTTTTAGCTATTAAACTTTAACTTTAGATAAATTATGTTTAAAGTAAGACCTTATTAAGAAGGAAAGATAATTTTACTTAGTTATGTATATTTTGTATTTTAAATATTATGCGTGTATTTTATGAATTCTATACAATACAATACAATACTTATATTATATTTAGTATTATATTTTTGTATTATATATTGTATTTTTGTATTGTATTATATCTTGTATTTTTTAAAAAATCTCTGCTATTTAATAGTAACTTTAATTATAATATTTATAAGATATTAATTATAATATATATAAAATATTAATTAGTTAAATATCTAATAAAAACCTTTATGAAGTTTATAATATAAGCTTTAACTAAATATATAATAATAACTTAATTATATATATAATATAAAGCTTTAATTAAACTAGTAATAAGGGCTTTAATTAGGCGTATAATTCCTTTAATAAGTAGGCTACTAGATTGCCTAGCTAATATGCTAGCAAGCGCTTAGCTTCTAGCTAGAGGTTAAGTGCTTCACGCAGGCTATACAGGCAATTTAACCTAACTCTTATATAGAGCTCTTCTCTCTCATTTAGTTTATAGTTAATCATCAGGGGATCATCATATTATTTATAACGCCAGACCAGTCTCATCATATCTCTTAAGGGCCATAGCTGAACTCTCAAGCATCTCTATCCCCTTTGTACAATGTGGTATCTTGAAACGCGCCCGTTAATCTTACGCCGCAACAACCTCCTCCTTAAGCGTCTTGTCGACGCCATTCGCCTTCTTCTTCTTGCCATTGACCTTCTCGGTCTTAGCACTATCGCGAAGCTTCTGAAGCTCAGCCTCGAGGGCCTTGACACGTTCTTGTGCTGCAGCGGCGTCGCCCTTGGCAGTCTCGACGTCCTCAGCCATAGCATCACGAGCGGTGCTAGCTTCCTTGGTCTTCTCCTCCCATTCAGACGCGTCCTTCTTAGCAATTTCCAGCTCAGTAGCAGATGCGGTCTTAGCAGCGTCTGCAGACTCCTCAAGGGTGGTGTATTTGGTCTGGAGCTCTGACAGCTCTTTGCTCAGGCGAGCGGACTCCTCGGTCGCGTCGTTCTGTGCCTTCTCATGGGCCTGCTGAAGGGCAGTGTACTTCTCCTCGATCTCGGCAGCAGCCTTCTTGGCGGCCTCCGCATCAGATTGGGCCTTCTCGCTGGTGTTTTGCAACGTGGTGGCCTTCTCCTCAGCTTCCACCAGCTGTTGTTGCACGGTGGCGAGTGTTGCGGCAGCATCAGACTGCGCCTTCTCAAGAGCGTCTTGGATAGCTTTCTTGTTCGCCTCCAAGTCGGCAGCAGTTTTCTTCACAGCCTCGAGCTCGGTGTTCGCGTCGGCGGTAGCCTTGTCTTGGGCTTGTTGGGCGACGTTGAACTTTTCCTCCCACTCTGCTGCAGCCTTCTTCGTCTCCTCAAGCTCGGTAGTTGACGTAGCCTGAGCCTGCTGCAAGGCATTGTACTTCTCCTCCCACTCGAGTGCGGACTTCTTAGCCGCCTCGGTATCGGCGTTCGCGATCTCCTGGTCCTTCTCCATTTTGGCGTACTTCTCCTCGGCCGCAGCAAGGTCTTGCTTAGCTGCCGCAAGCTCAGCCTCAGACTCAGCCTTGAGTGTGTCGTGGCTTTGCTGAAGATCAGCGATCTTTCCTTGGGCATCAGCGAGCTCCTGCTTGGTGGCGCTGGATGCCGCGTCTGCAGCGGCCTTAAGCTCGTCAACATTCTGCTGAAGGGAGGCAAGCTTCTCCTGGGTCTCAGCAAGCTCCTTGGCAGCGGCGGCGGCTTCGTCCTCCGAGCCGGTCTTGAGCTTATCGTGGGCACTCTGGAGCTCCGCAAACTTCGCTTCGATGTCGGAAAGAGCCTTCTTGGCAACGTCCAGCTCGGCAGCGGCCTCTGCCTTGAGCTTGTCCAGGGTCTCTTGGAGCGTGGAGAGCTTCTCTTGGGTGTCGGCAAGGTCCTTCTGGGCGGCGGCGGCGTCGCCATCGGAGGCTGTCTTCAGGGTGTCGTGGGCGGCCTGGAGGGCAGCAAACTTGTCTTGTGCATCGCTGAGATCCTTCTTGGCAGCCGCCAGGTCGGAGTCGGTGCTGGTCTTGAGCTTGTCGAGGGTTTCCTGCAGCGCAGTATACTTGTCGGCGGCGGCGGAAATCTCGGCAGCGGTATCGGTCTTGAGCTTGGTGTGGTCGCTGTCGAGGGAGTTGAGCTTGGCCTCAACGGCAGACATGGCTTCTGTTTTCTCGGAGAGAGACTTGGCGGCGGCGTCGGCGTCGGCCTTGAGCTTGGCGAGCTCCTCGCGAAGGGAGAGCTCGAGAGACTCCTGCTGCTTCTTGGCCTCGGCGAGCTCCTGCTTCACAGTGGCAAGCTCATCTTCGAGAGTCTTCTTGTCGTCTTGAGCCTTCTGCAGCTGGTGTTCGAGGGCGGCGAGCTGGTTCTTGACATCGTTGAGCTCCTGGGCGCTGGCGGCGGTAGCTTCATCGCCAGCCAGAGACTGAGCGGCAGCCTTGTCGTTAGTTGCAGCAAGCTCAGACTGGAGGTGAGCGATCTTGGCGTTGCTCTCCTTCTGGGCGTCGGTGAGGTTGTTGCTCAACTCCTGGACCTTCTTCTGGAGATCCTCAGCCTCCTTGGAGACGAGGGTGTGCTCCTTCTCTTTCTTCTGGAGGTCCTCCTCGAGGGCGGTGATGGTCTGTTTCTGGTCCGCAATTTTCTGCTCAAGGTCGGCTCGGTCACCGTCGGTCTGCGGGGAGGAGAAAACGTTGCCCATGATGGAGTCGCGACTAGGTGTTCTGGTGACCTGAGATTCGGAATGCAAACAACACGAACTTTCTTCAGGGTGCAATGCGGCGCGAGAGGAAAATTGAAGAGTTGGAAGGTGGCGGTATGCAGGCAAGACCCATGGACCAGAGGAGGGCCAGCAGAATGAAGGAGGACGATAAACAATAGGACGAACACCTCAGGAAAGGCGGTCAGCCGTGCACCTACACTGCTACCCCACTGCACCTCACTTTTCTAGCGACCAGGGTCTGTCTTTTCTTTCCTCCTTCATTCGATTCTTTCTGCTTCTCATCGTGGGGCAAGTGCAGAACACACATAATTCTTGCGTGGTGCGTCGTGCTCCCGCCCAACGCAACCGCCGGGCCAGTGAGCATGGTGCTCGCTCAGTGATTAAATGAGGGTCTGGATTTTTTTTTTTTTTGGCTTGAGTGGACAGACCGGTGGACCCCTGTATCAGCTCCACCAATCGCGGCCAATAGCTCCACTAGCTCCAACGTTGCACAAGGCCCTGCTCGCCAATAAGGAAAGCGGACGTTTAGCAGCAAAGTCGTATCTACAGCCAAATCACAGCAAAAGGGTACTTGATGCTTGTTGGCCTGAGGGTGATATCCGTAATCGGGCTCCCAGGCACATTGTGGAAATTTGGCAGGTGCGAGAGACGTGGGGGGCTCTCAATGGTCTGTTTTTGTGTGCCGCTGCACGCCGGTTTTTTCTTGTCCCCGGTCCCCTCGTCGTCATTTCTGTCATCCGCTGGATTCCGCTGGATGTACTTATCGTGTCGCCTCTTCTAGGAAACAGAAACAATCAGCATCAATTCTAAGTGAGGGAGGTATGGCACGCGGGTGCTGCTGCATTTGCTCATCTCAAGCATGTGACCACGGGCGATAAGCGGAGCGAAGAACACGAGGGGAACCTGACAATAGCGAAGAAGAGTCATCGAGGGGAACCTGGCTCACGTTCAACCTCAGGCTCACAATCCAGCTAGCTGCCTTGGCTTTAAGGCGGAAAAAGGACCAATCTTGCATGAACGATGAGTTGTCACGGTTACCTTACTTCGTCATTCTCTCCTCCCGCCCGGTCGTCCCGTTTCTATGTTGACTGACAGTTGAAGAGAGGAAGATTGCACAGAAAAGAAAGAGAGTGGGAATGGAAAAAAAAAAAAGGGGGGGGGGGGGGGGGGGGGGGAAAGGACCCGATTGCCTCACCGACAGACCGAGCCAATGAGTTCCTGTCACCGCTTGACGATTAGAGCGCACGGCTTAACGATGACGGTCAATCGAGTCCAATAGATTTGTTTGGCGTAACCTGCCACTTATCATCTTCGTTAGCCACCGGTCGCATTCAATTGAAGCAAAGAGATGCCACCGCCCACATCGCCATCTCGCCCTCACAAGGTGCTCACCTTGTGAGCAACATGAGTTTATCGAAACGAGGCCACATTGGGTCGGTCTTGCCACTCGCCGTGGAAAATGTGTCGCGAACACTCGCGAGTAAAAATACATTTTCAAATCCATCCACCGCCGCCTTGCCTCCTCAACCCCTCAAACAAAACTTTTGCCCCTCCCCCCTCCCCCTCCCCCTCCTGCTCCTGCTGCCTCCAACCACTTTGCATCTAGCCCCTCTACAACTTTGCGCAGGGCTTTCCCTCGGCTAGGCAAAAGGCGTCTTTGGAAGAGCGGTCAACGTTGACTGACGATGGCGGGACCCACATCGCAGGGTTCTTCTGGAAAAAGTTTGATGCGCGAAGCGTCACGCTCACCGGCTCCGCTGGCATGATCGGGAAGTCCTCCGTCCGCGGGAAGTGTGTCAGACCAAATTGGATGTAGCAAACAATGTCCCTGTTCTCAATCGGCTCATCGCGTGCAACCCAATCCGCAATCGTTGTGTTGTGCGGGTGGTTCTCCTCTCCCCGTGACTGGCAAACGTAGTCTCCCGCGGGGAAGATCTCGTAATCCCTGTAGGGCACAACCCACAAGCTCTTACGCGCAAAAGCGGCTCGCTTGAAGACCATACTACCTGGCTTGGCAAGGAGCATCGGGCAGTTGTTGTTGATTATCTTGTACCCTACTGGCTTTTTGGCTGAAGGATTGATCCTGTTCGGGTTGATGATGCTCCATACCCGGCTCGTCTCGTGGCAGTATACCGCTGCCCCCTCCTTGGCCGTCCGCAGAGGGGTGTTCTTGCAGTAGAATCCGTTGCCATAGAGGTTCTCTGGGGATCCTACTGGTGCCTCTGAAGGCAGCGAATCGCTTTGGAGAACCGAGTTGCTTGGTCCGTCGAGTTCAGGGTCCACCCTCAATGAGAAGATGTGCTGGTGGTTATGGGCATTGAGTCGAGGGGCAACTTCGGTACCAAATGGAGCTGCCGTCTCCGTCGGATGCATGCAGTATGTGTTGAGCATACCCGTCAACTTCATCTCTAACTTGTACGTCCCATCCAGGGTGAAGCTATGATAAAAGGCGTATTCGTAATTAGCCGCCGTGATGATCTGCGAGATGATGAGTTTTCGATCACGGGCCGAAATAACTTTGCCGTCGCGGAAATCTGTGTGCTTATACAGGAGGCCATTATCCTCCTCGTGGATGCAGATAGCATTCTTGACCATGGCCGGCTCGCCTCGAGCTGTAGTCATGATGGCATCCAGGTAGTGGATGGTGCCCTTGCAGTCGCATCCAAGCTTTAGTGAATTTGTCATGAGACCACTGCCGTATTCTCCTACATCGAAAGCGTGTTTCTTGTGGTGAGGAGGATCTGGGTTTCCATATGGCACAACCATTTCAACGACGCTGATGCGGTTGAACAGAGCACGATCGCGTTGCTCATAATGATCGTGCATTCTTACATCCGAGATGACGATGCCCTCGCGGTAATTAAAGCCGACATGCATCTTGTAACCTGCCCAAGACAACTCATTCCCCTGCATGTCGAAGGAGACACCCTGAGGCTGTATTATGTCGAGGGGTTTCAACTTCGAACCGTCATACGTATTCTGGACGAACTCAGGCAGGTAGTTGTGCTCCTCGAGCGGAACCTTGGTTCGCTCACCGTTGACGTGCCGGACATCGATGGCCAAGATCTCCTCAGTCTCAGTGTCCACAACCACGGAGAAGTCGAGAGGGTGCGCATACTGATTGTCCAATTGCGAGTTGCGGTAGTACGGTAGCCCCTGTTGAAGACGACGTTCAAACCCCCAGCGGTGGTCAAAGCCAATGGCCCAAGCATCAAAGTACACCTTGGACATGTCCGTTATGCCAACCTCGCGACATAATTGAACGATTCTGGAGTCTTTTCGGGCAATTCTCTCCGTGACGTCAAGGTCCTCTAGCGTCAAAGTAGGAGCTACTTCAGCCACAGCCTTCCAGGACTCAACCTCCAACGCCGTGAGGTTCGCGATAACCTCTGCACACTGGCTAGTACCTTTCTTTAGCACAATGGCGAAAGCACGGCGTGGGGGCCGAGGACCCTTGCCTGCACGGAATGCAGCATAGCAGCCCTTCTCCGGCTCTCTTAAGGTGAGGCAATTGAACTTCAGCGTGTTAAACTTGGCATAAGTTCGGATGAGCTTCGCCGCGACCCGGATTTCATCTACTGACAGCGGATCTGAGCGCCGTGCATTAGCTTAAAGTTCCCCAAAATAACCCGAATCGATACGACGACAAGGGACCTCCCAGAGTCGTACAACCTACCAAGAGGATGCCCGAGAGGTTTCGCCGACAGATCAGGGATCGCATCTGTGGCCTCCTCCTGAAAGATCGTGTAGCCGGGGAGGGACGAGCTGTCTTCAATCATGGTTGATGCTTTGACGGCAGAAAATATGACAGACTACCAGCTTTCTGTGAGCTTGTTGGTGCATAGTCTACGTATGGACGAGAAGGAGTGCAGCGAAGCTTTGTGGCCATTTATATACTTGACACACTCGATCCATGACTCTCATTTACGTAAACGACTGTCTCATGAAAGCCTCCCTTCGGATCTCATCGGCGAGCCTCTTCAGTCGTTTCGCAGTCTGATCAAGACCCAACACCTCTGGCGTGGGGAAGACAAGGATGGTTGGTCCAACATCCCTTTGCTGAGTCGATCGACCAGGACCGGCCTGTTCCGACTGAAATGCAAGTCCCCGTCGCATTCACGATCAAGTCCGCTTTGCTACATATGAATTTATCCGAAAGCTCCGTATCTCTTCCAGGGCTGTGATTTCTATTATGTATCATGTATAGTCACATTTTCTGGGTCACCTTGTCCACGGTGGATAAGATATGAGGTGTGAAGTCCGGAGTAAGGGGTAGACAGAATAATATAAGAGTCCAGCTGCCGTGGCGCCAACAACAACAGATTCACCATCTACAAGCTATCGACCGAGAATGCATACACGGAAACCACAAAACGAGACCAATCCCCTTCTCCTCCCGCTGGGTCAACAGCACCAGTTCACCTATATCAGCTATCACACAATGGATCCCGAATTCGGCTCAACACTCAAACATGCACCAACTAAAGATAAGGACGCATACGACTTGGCTGATATGGGACATTCCCAGGCCATGAGCCGCAAGTTCGACACTTGGAGCATGCTTTCGCTTGCCTTCGTGGTTTTGGGAACATGGTCGGTATTCGCGCAAAGTTTGGCAAGCGGCCTGATGAACGGCGGCCCTATCGCGATCCTTTGGGGGTTGTGCCTAGTTGCTGCTTGCAACATCTGCATAGGCCTTTCCCTTGGAGAGCTCTGCAGCAGTATGCCGACAGCTCTAGGCCAGGCTTACTGGGTCTCACAACTTTGGCCCACCGCTGCTGGACGCTTTTTCTCCTACCTCTGCGCATGGATCAACACCTTTGGCTGGTGGACGCTATCGGCATCCACGATCGCGTTCATGACTGAGTTCATCTTGGGAATGAACCTGCTCTTCGACCCGAGTTGGCCCCCGGCGTCGAAAGGCTGGGTGCAATTCTTAGTATACCTAAGCATAACAGCTCTGCTTACAGCATTGAATGTCGTGGCCTGCCGCAAAGACAAGGTTCTGCCCATGTTCAACAATTTCATCGGTATCACGTTCGTCGCCTTGTTCTTCATCTTTGGGTTGGCCCTTCTCATCTCCGTTGGCGTAAGAAACGGCCTCGAGTTCCAGTCAACATCCTTCGTCTTCGGGGCATGGATCAACCAGACTGGTTGGACGGATGGCATCACCTGGTTCATGGGGCTTGTTCAGGCAGCTTACGGCCTGACTGCCTTCGATGCGGCAATTCACCTTGTCGAAGAGATTCCGGCTCCAAGGAAGAATGTCCCAAAGGTCATTTGGCTTTCAATTCTTTGCGGTGCGGCTACGGGATTTATCTTCATGATGATCTGTCTTTTCTGTATTCAAGACCTGGACCAGATACTTGACCCGTCTACCGGCCTTCCGTTCATGGATCTCGTCAAGAGCACTGTTGGTCTCGAGGGGTCGGCAGTTCTTCTCGCCCTCTTCATCGTCAACGGTCTCGGCCAAGGAGTGACGGTCGTCACCACAGCGTCACGACTAACATGGGGTTTCGCTCGCGACGGTGGTTTGCCGTTCGGTGTTTACTTCGCCCATGTTGACGAATACTGGAAAGCTCCCGTCCGGGCTCTGTGGATGCAGGGTGCGGTTATCGGCTTGGTCGGCGTCCTGTACACCTTTTCCAACACCGTTCTAGAGGCCATTGTTGGCGTCAGTACCGTTGCCTTAACAGTCTCTTACGCTATGCCTATCTTGACCCTTCTTATCGTGGGGCGCGACAAGTTACAACGCGGGCCATTCAGCCTAGGGAGACTTGGGCCTGTCGTTAACGGGGTCTCCCTTGTCTATTGCGCTGTCACTACTGTTTTTTTCTTCTTCCCATCTGAACCGAAGCCTGCGCCAGCAGATATGAATTACGCAATCGTCGTCTTTGGAATTATTGTTGTCTTTAGTCTGAGCTTCTGGTTCATCCGGGGCCGCCAGACATATCTGCAGGCGGACGAAATATCAGGCCAAGTCATCTACGGAGCGCCCGCTGAGGTAGCGCAAGAAGGAGTCAATGTCAATCTAAAGGGGAAATGAGTTCTGTCCTCCATTAGCCCTCATTTCGAGCGCCATTGTCATAGATGTATACCCAACAAATTAGCGACCGCAATTCTTTTCTCGTTTATAAAACACCTCCGCCGCCGTCACGCTATCTCATGTAATGGGTCAAGATGAGAAGATCACCGGCTCCAGACAGCTCTCTGGGATGAGAATTTGCATGTATCGGGGTGATAACGGCGGCTCTTTCTGGGGGGTTCCTTGAAGCTTGCTGCGTCGCCATCCGATCTGCGGAAAGGGGCTCATGGCTCCCCAGATGCCAAGCCACTGGCAAAGTCGGTAAGCGTCTTGGCCAAATATCTAGCCGTGCTAGGATTAGCGCTGGTAAGACCCCCGGAGAGCCTGGCCATTGAGCTAGCTGTTTCAGGAATGGAGGAGGGGAGTGTTCCGCGGCCCGTGACATCTCCATCTCGTCTCCGGACTGTCCGCTTCTAATGCGACTCCAGTACGCTGATGACCTGACGTCCCTGTTAATGCACCAGATAAACTCGGTCATGGCCGATTCAATCTTCCGCTCGAGTCAAGAGGACGAGGGGATGTCTTGCTGCACTGAGATATCAGCCACATCGCACCTACTTAGACACGTATTGGACTGCACTGCCACAGCCTGCGAGGCGAAACTTAGGTTTGATACTGCGCGTGTCTGTGTTGCGATGCCGGCGGCGGCCGTCGGCTAGGTTCCTATCTGAGTTGCCCTAGCACGCAGACGTCTTGTTGGTTAGCAGCCAAAAAAATCTTGTTTCATGCCATTCACTATGCTTTATTGTTTGGACCTCACGAAACCCGCTGCATATTGACCGATTCCAAGTTCAGATTACGTACTGTCCCCTACACTAGTATCCTGTGTTGTTGAGGACTAAATGGCGAGGGAAACTTCCTGCGACTTGTGTGGAACAAGATCTTCTTGAATTCGTGCAGCTTTCACAGGCGCAGAGACCAGAAGATCATTTGGGCCTCGCTTGATTTAGACCATTGCCAGCCAAGTCTGCTTCACTCGCTGTCTACCACCAAATTGGCATTCGACGCATGATTTTATTCGCAATTTTGGTAGAATCGAACAATCGATGCCACTTTGTTGCCGAGAATGGCATCTAAGATAAAGAACGACGGACTATTCCGTATTCATTGGCGTTCCTAAACAGTGAACCTGAGCATCTTCAGCTCGGTTATCAACCCGCGCTGCCCACTCAGCAACAAACACACAACGTTGCAGCTTTCAGGCCCACGCCACTAATAATTTTCGTTTTCAGATGGAACTGACTTGTGTGGATGCCTCTCGCTTGTTTCTTCAACTTACCTTTCTTTGACTCAATGTTCGACGAGCAATGTCGGTTTGGCTAACTATCTTGTTTAGTCGCAATTGAGACGTCTGTGGAAAGTCAGTTCTTCTCCTCCGTTTGAATAGGCATGCCGCAATGTTCCCGGTTAAGCCGACGCCCGGTAAACCTCGGCAATGCCTGAATCGGTATGCCGGCGTAAATCTCAACGTCCTCAGGATAATATAGCCTTCCCGTCGCAACTACCCCTAAAGATGAGAGTGACCTCGCAATTGCAGCTGACAATACATATCTAGCAACAATGAAAAGTTTGATTCCTCCCACAATGATGGCTTGGCGTAAGCATAGAGGAAAGCCACAGCCAGTAACTAAACCCGCCTACTATATAGTGTCAAACTGAGGGCTAACAGTGGATCAGGTTTGGGAAGAAATTCCTGTGCCTCAAGCACCTGAAAATGGTGTTTTGTGCAAGATGTTGGCTTCAGGCGGTGAGACCTTTTCTATTGCTCTCATTTTAAGTACCACCCGTTGACTGGAGCGCTAAATCATAGTCTGTCGGAGTGACCAATCGCTTCTTGCAGTTGACAAACAACCTCACTGGTTTCAACCGAAATTCACTTTAGTATTGGAAAATTACTCCCTTCCCAATTCATCACCTATGACTTACTTCATTCTAGGGTCATGAAGGCTGCGGGCAAATCGTAAAGATAGGTAATCAAGTTACAGACACTCGGTTCAAAATCGTTAGTCTCACTACTGGTTTTCTTTAGCTTGTCTGCTAATTGGAATATAACTTCACAGGGCGATGTTGTTGCTTTGAATGCTGTTCCTGGCTGTGGCTCAAGCCATTGTGCAGAGTGCTCTCGCAACATGCAGCAACTCTGCGACGTCGGCCATCACTCTGGGATTGGACAAGATGGCTTCTATGCCCCTTACGCTGCAATCGACGTCCGTGGTTTAGCCCATGTGCCCAAGGGTATATCTCCTGAGGTGGCAGCGATAGCCACAGATGCCGTGGCAACAGCATATCATGCCATCTACAGGCGTGGTGAGATCAAGCAGACCGAGACAGTTTTCTTATTTGGATTGGGAGGACTTGGTTTCAATGCTCTTCAACTCCTCCTAGATATTGGGGCACGAGTCGTTGTGTCCGATATCAGGCCGGAAATTCTCGAGGAAGCAGCTGCAATTGGCGTTCCAAAGTCAGATTTAGTTCCAGTTGGAGAGCCTGTGCAAAAGTTTGTCACAGACAAGGGCTTAACTGGTAAGATTGACGCCGTCCTGGATTTTGTGGGTACTCACCAAACGTTCGAAGACGCACAGCAAATTGGTGAGTCAAATTTTACCTACATTCTTTCTGATTTTTATACTTGGGAGCTCCGCTAAAGCAAGCCTGAAGTTCGTCGCGGGGGGCGATTGCTATGCATTGGCAGTCTTGATACTGAGAACACCGTGCACATGAAGATTGGCACAAGGAAGCGCCTCACTTATATATTCTCATATGGAGGGCAGATTAGCGACCTTGAGGAGGGACTGCAGCTGATTGCTAACAATAAGATTAAGCCACGTGTGGAAACAGCGAGGCTGAAAGACTTTCCTCGCGTTTTGGGCCGTTTGGAGAAAGGCGAAGTCAAGGCACGCATTGCACTTTTGCACGACTGAATTAATGGGAAACAGTCACGACGTACCCAGCAAAGTCTGGGTTGAATAGCTTCGAAAACATCGTATCATTCCAAATTGACATTTCTGCAAAATCATAAGGAAATCTTAACCATTAACGCTGGCAGCTTTTACCATTCCAATGCCAACAGCTGCGGTAGTTCCAGCATCGACTGGAAGAATAACACCAGTCATCCAACGTGCATGATTGCTTGCGAGAAAGACAACCGCACATGCAGCATCCCATCCGTTACCTTCTGTGCCTAAAAGGCTTCTCTGTCTCCTTGCGGCTCTTGCCTCTTCACTCATTCCGCCGGCATACATCATGGGGGTATATAACATCTGACCAGTATTAGCAAAGATGTTGTGAATCTTGGAGTGTGTGAACATACGCCAGGGCAAACGCAGTTGACACGAATACCATCTCCAGCATGATGCGCCGCCATTGCTCGTGTCATATTTACGATAGCGCCCTTGCTCGTCGGGTAGAGCAAGTGCGGCGTCCCTCCCTTCAATCCCGCGACACTGCCCATATTGACGATTGCCCCCTTGATTTCACCCTCATTTTTCTGCATAGCAGGAATCGCGTATTTGGCCATCAAAACCATGCTAGAGACATTGACGTCGAGACTTTTGGTCCATTGTTCCATATCAACTTCCACCGCAGTACCTGATGCACCGGCAACACCCACATTATTGATGAGAATGTCAAGTCGACCAAACTCGAATATTGCTTGCTGAACAACATTTTGGCAGTCTGTTGACGATGTGACGTCTCCCTGTATTGGTATTGTCTTCCCTCTGCCGGGCTTTAGGTTCGCAATCTCGCAGGTCTTGGTTGCCCAAGAGAGGTCCCGATCAACACAAATGACATTGCAACCGTCGTCAGCGAGTAAGATGGATATTGCGCGACCGTTCCCGATCCCATCTCCCGCGCAACCTGCACCTGTGACTATAGCGACCTTCCCATTGAACGAACGTGAGGGAGGGTTGACTGAAATTTCCGACATGGTCTCAATCTCTGCAGGGAAGCTGATACAACAGGGGAAGAGGGTTGCGATTGTTGCTAATCGCAATCAAAATCGTCGGCTGAAGTCAGTTCTTGATACCATCGACTTCATGTAACATATCGGATTTGTGAAATTGCGATACTTAATCGGCATTCCGGGTTACCGATTTTGGAAAGCCTGAAGCCCACGGCATGCTCGGTTCCGCAAAGCAAAGCCGAGGTTTGTAGAGGCACAGATGCCTCTATGGCTGATGTAAGCTCTCTCGGAAGCTGCTTCCCGAGACCAATGACGAAGCCAGTCGATCTACCCCTCTTTCTGCCGTCGACTAGGAGAGGAGGACCGAACAACGGGCCATTGACGGGGCTTCGATTGACGCCAAAGATCAATCCCGTTTTGATGATCACAGCTAACATCGCGTTCACTACTCAAGTCTTGCTTCCATCCACTTCAGCCTTTTAAAAAGCCTTGTGAGAATCTTGCATTGGAGCAGGTGCTGTTTCCCCCAGCATCTGCATCGTATACTAGGAAAGGAGCTCAAGAACGCTTGGATATACAATGTGCGACTTTTCTCAATACGGTGGCCCGAGCGACGAGTGGCTTGCGGTGGAAGCAGGCTTACCACCCGCACCAGCCGAGCTATCTGTGGCAGAACGCAAGAGCACAACCAATAAAGTACGCGAAGAGATGTCCCTTGAGGCAATGAAAACGATGGCAGGCCACGTTATTGTACGGAACTGGACAATCCCAACTCGTGATGGGTCTACCATTGAAGGGCGAAGTTACCGCCCGAAGGCAGCGGGTGAGGGCCCGTTGCCTGTTTACCTTTACCTACACGGAGGGGGCTTTCTCTTTGGTACGATCAACTCAGAGGACGCTGCCTGCTCTCGAATTGCTATAAGCACAAGCGTCTTGGTGGTCAGCGTGAATTATCGTCATACACCTGACTTCATCTACCCAACAGCTTGGAATGACGTTGAGGACGGGTTTCAGTGGCTGCATGCAAACATCGCTGAGATCGGCGGCTGTCCCGAGAAGGTAGTCGTGGGCGGTATTTCTGCCGGGGGCCAGTTGACCGCATCTCTCACCCTATCCCAGCATCTTGGTCATTTTGGCAAAGAACTCCCTCTAATTGCCGGCCAAGTATTGATCATTCCTTGTCTGGTTAATCCGGACTGTTATGACGGCCATTTGAAGCGACTCAAGCATCCCGCGGTTTCATCCTATGCTGAAAACGAGAATGCTCCGATCCTTCCCAGGAGGATGATTGATTTGTTTGTTGGGTTGCTGAGAATCGAGAAGCCGGACTACTACGATCTCAGGCTCAATCCTGGAAATGCATCCACGGGGCAATTGAAGGGAATGCCGCCTACAACACTTGGAATTGCTGGCTTGGATCCGTTGAGAGACGAGGGTTTACTGTACGCCAAATTACTCACCGAGTCAGGGTAAGTTCAACCTCTATGCCTCTGAATATAGGTCCACTAATCCGCCTCGCCAGAGTTCCCACTGAGACGCATATCTTCAGAGGAGTCCCCCATGGGTTTCGCCGATTCGGGGACAAGCTATCCGAGTCGAAACATTGGGACAATGTGACTGACTATGGTATCAAGTGGGCATTGACTAAGCCGACCGCATCTGGACATTTTGTTATCCATGAGGCTTGAAGTTCTGTGGACACTGCAAGCTAGGATGCCCGTTTATGGGCCTCTGCTCTCTGTATTTTGGGCTGAATCAAACATGATATTTCACCCGAGTTGAGAGATTGCCAAGTAACCAGAAGTTCGAAACTTCCAATCTGAGAAATTATATCCTTGATGATCGCATGAAAACTATCGTATGAGGAAGTCAGAATATTTCCTCGCTTTCACTTCGTCGCATCGTTTTCGGTATCCAGGTGCCGGTCCATTGTATCTTGTCATGGACCGTTGCTGCTTGTGTGCTAGATTTTTGTTGACTCCTGTCATCCATGAGTCCACCTCATTAGCCAGCAGCCCCTCCCCACACTTCCAAACATGCTCTGTCCACATGCGCATTCCATCGTCAGTAGCTTCGACAGAGGTAATGTTGTTATCTCGCGCATACCGAATAAAGTCTGAAACCCAGTCGACGGCGTATTCGATGCTTCGAGGGATGTTGCCAAACATCTGATGTGGGCCCATGATCATAAACATATTGGGAAATCCTTTCACGGTCAGTCCCAGATAAGTTTGAATGCCTTCACTCCAAACGTCATGAAGCTGAGTGCCGCCAATGCCCCGAAAGTCCACCGCCCGAAAGGATCCAGTGACAGCATCAAAGCCGGTTGCATAAATGATGACGTCGAATTCAAGGTCCTCTGTTCTCGTCCGTATGCCTTTTTCTGTTATTCTCTCAATCGGATCTTCAGTCAAGTCCACAAGTCGAACGTTTGATAGATTGAAAGCTTCATAGTAGCCACTCTCCAAGGGTACTCGACGGGTTCCAAAGCCATGATTTCTCGGTATCAACTTTTCAGCTACCTTTGGATCGTCAACGCGTTGACGAATCTTGTTGGCTATGAAGTCGCTGTAAAGTTTGTTGGCTTCTCGGTTGGTATAGATATCACCTGAGATCCCCAGCACTTTAGCAAATCCAGGAAGTGCATAAAGCTCCTCCCAGCTTTTAGTGCGCTCTTCATCCCCCATGTCAAAGACGCTTTTGGTGTCTCCAACATGAATGAAGCAAGAGTACGAGTCGAGGCATTGCCGAAAAATCTGCGGATATCGCCGGCGAATGTCCTTCATTTCTTCAGGAGTGATCGGGGTGTTCCTCAACGGGGCTGTCCAATTTGGGGTTCGTTGAAAGACGGTCAAAGAACCAACAGTCTTAACGATTTCCTGAATGGTCTGGATGGCTGTTGCTCCGGTACCGATGATGGCTACCCGCTTGCCTTGAAGACTGGCCTTTCCATTAGGCCAACGAGCTGTGTGCCAGGCTTCTCCTTTGTAATCACCAACACCAGGGATGTTGGGCAGCGTCGGCTCATTCAAAATACCCATCGCAGTTATCAGATAACGACTGGTGTAAGTCTTTCCAGTAGAGTCGACTAGTAGCCATGAGCTAGAGGATTGCTGAAAGTGGGCTGATTGGATGCGCGTATTAAACTGCATGTCCTTCTTTAAGTCAAATTTGTTCGTAAGGTACTGAATGTAGCGAAGGGTCTCTGTTTGTGGCGCAAAGTGCTCTGTCCAATCCCATTCGTCAAGAACCTCCTGTGAAAACGAAAATATGTACGAGTAACTCTCAGAGTCAAACCGAGCTCCAGGGTATCGATTCCTGCGAATCCATTAGCGTGACAGCTACAATTCAACTTCAAAATAGAGCATACCAAAACCATGTACCACCTTCAGCTGAGCCAGCTTCAAGGGCCTTGACTCTCAAGCCAAGCTCTCTGACCCTATGCAGTGAGAATATGCCGCTTAATCCGCACCCAATAATCAAGACGTCATAATCCAGGTTCTCATTAGCGGTGTCGAATGTTGATGGACCAGAATTACTGGCACAGCTTTCATTAACTTGCGACATTGCTTTGGTGGGAGGTGGATAGTGGACTGTTCATTAGCATCGGAAAAGACCAGCTGTCATGAATGCGTCTGAAGAAGTTATATCATGCAGAAAGCTGGCGGATTATTATTACAATGATTCGGCCAGCATGGAGAGTCTGCATTGGGAGCCAGTATTAAACTGCCGACGTACAGGCCAAATTGCGGACCGGAGAGGGGGTGTGCGGGGTGCAGCTGGTTGCCGATTTTGACACGTAGAGGGCAAAGGTTCGGCAAACCAAATTGACCTCGGCTTTCCTGAAAATGTCTATGCCGGAAGGTTCAACATAAGCTATAGTGTAATGGAACGCACAAACTCTGTCCATTGAGCTAGCTGTAACTACATGTCATGGGTCTGCATATTCATGACTAGGACACGTCTGTTCAATGATCTTTTTGGTCCAGGGACTTATTATTCTATGAGCTGGCGAAGGTAGAAAACACAGCAATTTCTTCGAGTTTCAGAATCTGACAGTTTATGGCATGCCCAATTCCTAAATACCATCGCCATATCGTTGATTTTAAAGTCCTTTCGATCTCCAATATGATTCGAGATCGCGGAGAAAAGCCCACCTTACTCTCTGCCCCCAGCCTTCACCCTTCCAATCATTGAGACTCGCCGGGAATTGAGGCACACAGTCCCGAACAGTGGAGTCATGTGCGACTATAACGAACACATTCTCGTTGCAATCTAGCTCTTGGAGATGTTCGACAGTCCTTTTGGCTTGCGGCAGGTTCAGTCCAAACGTTGCGTCAAAAAGCGCATCAGTTTGCTGTCTTCCTCTGGATGTCTGGAGTTCTTCCCATGCGCTCCCAGGGCATAGCGAAGACCTTTCTTGGGGTCTGCAAGGATGTGGTGATATTGAGTTAGGAATCGGCAGATATTTCGAAGGCCTGAATATTCCCGCATAATGACAAATGTCACCGCCGAGAAGTATGAAAGTATCTGGGGTGGTTCGAGCAAGACCACATAAGTGTCCAATAGCATGTCCTGGGCTGTCCAGGACGTAGAAAGAGCCATCGCCAAAGTAATCAAAGGCCGGAAAACCCCCAATGCGGAGGGTCTGAGACCCTTCGAAAGAGATCTCTCTTAATGTTCGACCGCTTGATGAAATTTCATCAGCCTATATAAGAATCAACTCTGGAGTAGATAAACTTACACATAATCCATTTCAAGAATAGGAGATTCAGGATTTGCAGGGGCCCCGGGAAGCATCGCATCTTTGAATCCAGGCCCGACAATTAAGTCCGTAGTCACAGGGAAAGTTGACGGGTCGCCTATATGATCCCAGTGCCAGTGGCTGTTTTGCTGATAGTAAGTGTGGTGTTCTGGACATGAGGTAGCGTCAGTGCCCCGGGTATTTATTGCCTACCTCCAAATTATTCCCTCTGTATCATGTGGTGAAACACCATTCTCTCTAAGTATGTCCACGACGTTCTTTGTAATCTCAATCTTGTACCTTGTTGATGGTAAATAATTAGCGATGGACGGTGCATAGTTGCAGTAGTCTTTCCTAATCCCCAAGTCCCACATCAACTTGCGTCCTGAAGGATGCTCTAGAAGGAAACATAGCGATGGCGATGTCTTGAACGTTTCAAGGCCTGACACGTCGGGTGCCATGAAGCGTTTGATGATTGCCGGTCCAAAGTTGACTGGATTGATCATCTTCACTGCAACTGCGATTTTCCCCTGAGGCAACTGGACTGAGGACGACATGGTTCTGGGACAAAAAGCACCGATTCAAAGAGAATCTTCGGCTGAAACAGGTGACTCTCTAGCCGTGGTCTGTCAAATGTTATTATGAAAGAAGCTTCTTTATCAATTGTGTCCTTGATATGAAGTGGTCGCATAATTTTGGAGTGCGAGGAATGAACCTCGCCCTTGGCGCTGGCTAGCAACCCCAACGTTGCGGGGTGGTGGACGCGGGGACCGTCCGGCTACCCGCAAATGGTGCAGATGCCAGCTCCGCTCTGATCGTCTTCTCCTTTAGGATTGCCGCAACACTACGTTTTCACGAAGTACCAGACGACTTTCGACTCTTTGAGCCTAAGTGCCCCGGACCCATTCCACCAGGGAATGCCTCCCTGTGCCTGCATGCGTTCGACCTTCCCAATTGACCGGTTCAATCTCCCGACCCATCCTGCTCATAGAGAAAACTTGGGTAGCTCGGCTTTCCTACACAAAACAAAGATACTGGAAAGATGTGACTTCCTTTTACTCTGCCTTTTTCCTGCTCCAGATTCTAATTTGTCTTGCTCTAGCTAGTTTTCAACCTGCATCAACCATGTCCGACACTACCAAATCTGCTGAAAATGCCCAGCAAGTGGAGCGGCCTGAGGTTGCTACAGGCCCGAAGCCTATTGCTGAAGTCGATACGCTTCACCACGACGAAGCGATGAAAATTCTCGACAGATACACAGGCGAACGTGGTTGGGCGGAAACAGAGGAATCCAAGCTGCGTCATAAAGTAGACTGGAAACTTATGCCTGTCCTTTGTCTGACGTACGGTTTACAATATTACGACAAAGCAATGCTTTCCCAAGCGGTAAGTTTATATCCACTTCGAAGCAGTTTCCCAATTAGCTAATACCGTTCTTTGCAGGCTCTGTTTGGGCTTAGAACCGATTTGGACCTCACTGTTAGCGATAGATACTCATGGTCCGCTTCTATTTTCTACCTCGGTTTTATTGCTGGCGCCTATCCTGCTATGATCTTAGCACAGAAGTTTCCCGTGGAAAAGGTCGCGTCAGTCATAGTCACTCTTTGGGGATTGTGCCTCATCTTGACTACATCATGCTCAGACTACCGTGGCTTGTACGTTCAGCGATTTTGCCTTGGTTTGCTGGAATCCGGGATCTCCCCTATGTTCATGTTGATCGTTGGGAGCTTTTACAAGAAGAATGAACAGGCAATGCGCATGGGGTAAGCAAACTACGGAACTGCAGGCAATATTCATCTTTGGGTAACTAATCTAGTGAGTAGCATTTGGTACAGTTGCACTGGATACGTTTCTATCTTCTCTCCTCTTATTAACTATGGATTTGGCAAGCTTAACGGAGGCGTCTCTTCTTGGAGATATATGTTTTACTTTGCTGGCTCCCTGACTATTGCCTGGGGTCTTCTTCTCTACTTCCTCCTGCCTGCCGACCCCATTAGAGCTAAAGGCTTTAGCGAAAGAGAGCGTTACATACTTGTTGCCCGCCTCAGGAGTAACAACTCTGGTGTGCGAAACACCCACTACAAGATGGATCAAGTTGGGGAGCTCGCGCTAGATATGAAGTTCTGGCTTGTATTTGCGGTGGCATTTCTTTGCATGATTGCAAATGGTCCTATATCGACTTTTGTCCCTATCATCATCAACGGCTTTGGATTCAGTACTCTTAATTCGCTCCTGCTTACGATGCCTGCAGGTGCATATGGAGGTACGGTGCAACTGGTCATGCCATACGTTGCATATAAATTCAAGAATTGTCGGACATGGGTTATCTTTGGGGCACAACTAGGGACCACATTGGCGGCCATTCTACTCTGGCTTCTACCCAGATCAGCCAAGGGTGGTTTGCTGTTTGCTGCATATATATTGCCGTCTGTTGGAGGTGGCTATGCGGTGCTCATGGGTCTTCAAATTGCAAATACAGCTGGCTACACCAAGCGATCCATTGCTTCATCTGGTTTGTATATTGGGTACTGTCTAGGTAAGAGTGCAGTTGTAACTTAATTTAGCTGTCTTGCTCATGTCAGTCACAGGTAACTTCGTTGGTCCACTCGTCTTCCGGAAGCAAGATGCACCGGAGTATGCTTTCGGTTTCATTGTGGTTGTCATCACGTCCCTGGCCGCAGGTATTCTTTGTCTGGTTTATCGCTTCCATTGTGTGTGGCAGAACAAGCGGCGGGACCGGGGTGGCACGATGGAGGGATTCGATCACGCCTATGACGATGATCTGACAGACATCAAGGTTGGTAAAACTCCTCTCTGCGGGTGTGTTTTATACTCACCGGAAAGTAGAATCCACAGTTCCGGTATATTCTCTGAAGTAAGTCAGAAGGATTAGCAGGCTCAACACAGATTATGTCTATAATCGTAAGATGCATGCGGCTTCTAGAGTATGCAATTTTGAACTGAGCAACCTTACTTATGGTCCTTGATCTGGCTCCTAGCTTGCAGATTTAATAGATTGAGATTAATGGTACATATGCGCTGTGCATTAGTTATAGGAGCATAAATATACTTTATCAAAGTTTGCAAACCGTATTCAGAAACAAGACGCTCCGTCCTTCTAACAACCGCCAATGCCCAGATCATCACTTTGCTCCTATAAGCACTACAAAGGCATTGCTATTGCGCGATTGCCATTGCGCGAGTTAGTTTGTGTGTTGCCTGCAAGGCTTCTTAGTGCAGCATTCCACCCGTCCTTACCGAAATCCCCAGTATCCGGCAAAACAGACCTCCCACCCCGCCTCACACACATGGCGCACATACGTGCCCAGATTTATCTACCCCGCATTTCCTTGTTCTTGGCCTACATCCTTTTCTCCCCTCCCATTTGCAACGCAACCGCATTCCGCCTTCCTACCATCATACCTCTCATTTCCAATATCATTCTAACTCCCTTAATAACGCTGAAGAGCAGAGAGTTCTGAACTGCGTTTTTGCCCTGCAAGAAATCATCTTCACTGCCGTGAATTTTCCTATTAATCATCTGAAGGATGCCGGATATGGTTAGCGATTGGCTCCCTTTTGATGCGACGCAACCAAAGCGACGACGCGCTGAGCTGGTTTGCATTATCTGCCACGAGAAAAAGGTCAAATGTGACCTCCAGGTCAGTGTGCATCACCCTAAGACCCGGAAGCCCATTTTGATATATAGGTGCAGGCTAGAACATCGGAGGGGCACCAGAGCTGCACGAATTGTGATATTTCTGAAAAGGACTGCCACTTACGGCCATCTAAACGCACCAAACGACTACGTTCGAGACTGAGAAACAAACACGGACCAACACCTCCTGCCGCGTCAGCATCTGGGGACGAGGGAATCACTTCAAATGCATATGCGGTCATGGACAACATTCAAGTATCATCGGCAGACTTCGATGAAATCATCCCTCCCACCCCGTCGATCCCCACTGAGCCTCACGGTCATTCTCAACATTCAGATCATCATCTTCCTGAGCCATCCCCGCGTAGACACTCAGCATCCAATGTAAGGTCCCATGGTGGACTCGCTGTGCTATCACCAACGCAGAGGTCTCCCAGCAGTGATACTCGAACGGAAGGGTTAGCAGAGAGTCATACTGGTGACATTGACACCGGATTTCTTCAGGTGTATGCCCCTGAGAACCAATCCAATGCTCAAAAGCAGGCTCTCGAGGCATGTCTCGAACAGAGGTATAACTTCTCTAGCGCGCACGAGCAAGATCTACAAGAAAGCTTCGCAGAAACGTATTGGGAATACTGCTACTCGTGGTGTCCGGTTCTTGATCCTGAAACCCTCGCTAGCGATATTGCTCGCTCTCCATTACTTGCAAACGCTCTCGCAACTACCTCCAGCAATATTCAACCTCCTCTTGTCCCTCACGAGGGGCCTACCGAGTATTATAAAAAGGCGAGGACTATTTTCTATGAGGACGAGGAGTCGGACGGCTTAACGACGCTGATGGGTTTATCACTCTTCTACTGGTTTGCCCCAAAGCCACCGAGTACAGTGCACCGACACTCATCCTGGTGGTGGACCTCCGTCATTATTCGTCATGCACAGCAAATGAACCTTCATCGAGAGCCGGCGTCTGAACATATTCCGGGCAGCAATCTAAAGCTAGGGCTTCGCCGGAGGATATGGTGGACTGCTTTTGTCAGTTTCTCCCAACTGCTCGCAAGCTGAAATAACTTGCTAACAAGTGATCACGCAGGCAAGGGAACGACTGACCGCCCTCTGCCAAAGCAAGCCGGCAATCATAGATCCAGATGACTGTAATATCGGAGAGCCATTGCTGTCCGATTTCCCCAGCGACCCTATTCATCAGCGAAAAGGAGAAGTATTTATTCACTGGGTTCGCTTGTGTGTCATAATTGGCAAGGTCGCAAAAGCTCTGTCTCGGTCATCAATTCCGACAGCAACTACTGCAACCCCAGATCAACACAGACAGGAACTTGTTGATTGGGTGAACTCTCTACCGCCGTACCTACGACTACCTATCGGATCGACTCACACCCACAAGTTTGACAGAGACGTACATCAACTTTACTTGCCCTATCTGACAACAGTCATTGTTCTCCATCTCAAACGTTCAGCCAATACCTTGCCCGAAGCACTGCCGCCGGCTATCCTGGCGGCATCGTGTATTGCCAGAATACTTCGAGACATCCTATCTCGAGGCAACACGCGTTTCTTAATGGCAATCACTTGTTGGTACTGCGGGACAGCCTTCATACCGTTGTTACAAGCCTGCCGTGTCAGAAATCTAGCTCAAGATGCAAACGATTGTCTTGATATTCTTGAGCGTGCAGCAGATCAGCTCCAGCTCATGTGGGGCTCTGCAAATGTGATTAGACAAGGGTTCGAAAGATTGAGAAGCACGGCAAATACACCAGCCAGGGCTGGTGAGACCTTGGACCCCCCTTCAGCTACCGAACACTCTAGAACCTACGCAGATAGGTTGTCTAGAGATGAAAACGACATTTTTGACTGGACGGCTTTGTTCCCGTTCGCCACAAGAGACACAGGTGGGATCGCCGACTGTCTATTGACCGGCAAAGAGCATGGGACTGCCGTAGGGGTATGTTCCTCGCCTGATGTTTTCATGTTTCACGAGACATTGGCCAATCAGTTTGGGGATCTTTTTGAATCTTTCATGGATTACAGCTTGGATTTCATGGTTCCGGGGTGAGACCCGGGCCATCAAGATGCGCCGTGCAGTACAAATTGAATACATTGTCGATATCCACGCGCGAAACCTATCATTCAGCTCATAAATCTAGGAAAACAATAAATGCACTGGACTGAAATCGGCTCAATTTTATAAATCCTTCATGAGGCGCAAGCGTCAGGGACTTTGTCCGCCTTCTCCACATACCATGATAGATCGTTCTTGGGATCCATTTCCCACGCCGTGAAACCATTGCCCATGAATCTAAATGGATTTGATGTGCGATAGCAAATGTTGAAGTCTTCGGCTCGAATGCCATTCAACATCCGGTTGAAGAGGTGTGCGCTCCCTCCAAACAGTGCCGTGACTCGTCCATCGACGCGGTTCCTTTTGTACCAACTTTTGCATCCACCACTCCAAACAAGAGTTTTATGGACCTGATCGCTGTACCTGATGAAGGCGTCCACAACTTCCTGCTTTGGCTCGACATACTTTATATCCTCAGTTGCCATTTTCTTGATCCACTTGATAAAGTAATCTCCAGTCCAGTTGAGAGACTCGACCAAGGAACCATGGCCGCCAAGACAATTGGGTCCCATCATCATGAAGTAGTTGGGATAGTCGGGGATAGCTACCGATATATACGAATCAGGGTCATCAGCCCATCTTGTAGCTAAGTCCACCTTCTTCTTTCCAACAATCGGATACCTTGGGCGATGAGAAACGTCAAACCCAGTGGCACAGACGACTAAACAATTTGTAAGCAACTTCTATAAATCGAAGGAAGGGAGACACTTACTGACGTCGCACTCGTAGAGCTTGCCGTCAGCGGTATGGACACCCTTCTTGGAAATATTGGTAATAGGGCTGTTGGTAACATTGCAGTTGGGCTGTAAGAAAGACTCCAAGTAGCCGGGCCCAGGGGTGATTCGACGGCATCCCAACTCCCATTTGGGAATGAGCATATCGCATAGCTTGGAATCATGACCGAGCTTCTCGGCCATTTGGGCAGCTGCCAATTTTATTCCCTCCTCGTTATTTTTGCCCTTCATGAAGATGTGGAATGACTTGTTCGTCCTTGAGATAATGCCTTTCCTGTGTTGAAGATGATAGTCGGGGTCCTGAAACATCTCTCTCTCAGCGTCTGTATACTTTGGGTTTGGGTCAGGATCGTCCCGACCGAGATGCTTTGATGGAGGAGCGCGGTAGTAAACCCAAGCCTGACCACGAATGAAGTTCACGACATCGGTTCCAGGTAGCTTCTGCATCTGCGGAACGATCTGGATTCCAGATGACCCATTGCCAATCACGGCAACTTTCCTGTTGGAATAGTCGTAGTTATGATCCCAAAGGGCAGAGTGTGTGATGTGGCCTTCAAAATCTCTCAGGCCAGGGATGTCTGGCCATGATTCATGCACCAAGACGCCTTGCGCAGAAATGAGAACATGGCAGTGCTCTTCGCGCTGTTTCCCTTCATGCTCTACAGTGACCTTCCACTGGCCTTTGGCTTCCTGCCATTGAGCGCCGATAACCCGCGTATTCAGCTGCAGGTCACGGTCAAGGTTCCATTTTCTCACAGTGCTCTTGATATATTCAAGGATTTCAGGCCCACTGGCGTAGAACCGACTCCAGTTCGGGTTGGGGTCAAAGGGAAATGCCTGCACGGATGTTAACAATATCGTAATTAGGGGGTAAAATGCCATGCCTCACGTAGATGTGGGCCGGAACGTCACATTGAACGCCGGGATAGTTGTTGATAAACCAGGTTCCTCCGACCTCACTATGGGCCTCGAAAATAGTATGTTCGACAATGTCTCGCATTTCCGGAAATCTGTGCTGAAACTTGTGGGCCATGAGAAGCCCCGAAAATCCAGCACCGATAGTGAAGACTTTCATCTTGTGCGGAGTGTAGGCGAACTTAGAATCAAGATTGAATGGGTCCTCTGAGATGCCAATTAACTCGCTCATAGCAGCGCTTGGGAATACAGCGCCGTCATTGAGAATCTCTGGAAGCTCTGCGGATGGCATACGCGCAACGCCATCATTGATATGCGGCGTTGTGACAAGCCCTGGGCTGACCGCGGCTGTTACAGGTGCCTGGACAGAGGCAGTCATGATGGGACAGGTTGACGTGAAAGTGTGTAAGTATCCGGAATGCGGATTTTAAGCAAAGAATATCCCTGGGTAGAAAGCTGATTTGCGCAGCCAGAGACTCAGTAAAATCAACTTGGGCTAATTGTTGTCTTTATGCTGATGAGGCAATGATGAAACTTTTGAGATAGAACAGCGAAGAAAATCGCCATTCAGCCCCACAATACACCAATACGTGCTGTAGCGTTTTATGACATAGCAATATTTCATTCAATCATCGCCTGCGGGGGAGGCCTGGCTGTCGTCAAGAAAAGGAAAACAAGTTCAGTTGGCTGGACATTTTAGGGTTACCGGCATTGCAACCCAATCCCAAAGTTTGCTGAACCTGTGCACCAACGACAGCAGTAGTCTACCTGCAGACTTTGAATATCATGATCGGTTATCCCAAAATGGAATCCCAGCTCAAAGCCGGCTTCGGGCGGGGACAGCTCGGCTAACCCCGCTTACCTCCTATGATCCCGGGAAGAGTTGGGCCGAAGCTCACCAATGTGATGACGAGGCCGTATACAGAAATGTCCGCATCACCAGGACTACTAATTCGATCCCGCTGTGATACAATTAATAGTCGTTGATCGACTCGCGTGGAGTGGGAAGCTCTCGGTAGTAATCAACCTCAGGATCTCTTATCTTACATTTCAACGGAGTATTCAGCCATAACAATGCCTCTGCCACGATATACATACACCGGCCCCACCGACCACACTATCATCCCTGACCGTAGCAGTGTCAAGGGTAAATCAGTCATCATCACCGGCGGTGCGAATGGCATGGGAGAGGCGTGCGTGCGTGCGTTTGTTGCAGCTGGTGCATTTGTTACATTTGGTGATGTAAACTTGAGGGGCGAGGTTATTGAAAAAGAGTTGAACGCTAATGCCGAGTGTTCTGCTTTTGTGAAGTGCGACATCAGGGACTGGGACCAGCAAAAGCAATTGTTTGAAACGGCAAAGAGCCGAAGCCCTGAAAGAAGCATAGACATTGTGATCGCTAATGCTGGGATCAGTCGGAGTTCTGGCGACAGTCTTTGGAACCTAGAAGATCCCAACGAACAGCCAACGAAGCCAGATCTCAACATCGTAAATGTCAATCTCTTGGGGTCTTTGTACACGTGGAAGCTTGCAGTTCACTACTTCAGAATGCAGCCAGATACCGAGGAGCGGGACAGATGTTTCATCATCACGGGCAGCATGGTGGGCTGGATAGATTCTCCTGGTAATTGGGAGTACACAGCAACAAAGTACGGGCTTCATGGCTTTATGAGAACCGTGAGACGCTCCAGCTGGGAACAAGGCATCAGAATCACCTACGTTGCCCCCTGCTGGATCAGAAGCGCGATTCGGACTGCCGACTATGAAAAGTGGTTGATCGATCATGGAGTCGAATTTGGCGAACAGGAAGACGTTGCAAACTGCATGATGAGAGTTGCCTGCGACAAAACCATCAACGGTAAGTGTAATTGATCATTTGAAGGTTTCCATCTCAGCTTCTAATAGCAGTAGGGCGTTCTTTAATGATAACTCCTCGATCAATTACGAAAGAGGGTTACATGGACATCGACCGGGATGACTACAAGGATGTTCCCGAGGACAGCTATCTGAAAAGACTTCAAGAGTCTCAGCTGATCATCATTGAAGACCAGTGGAGAGATAATTACAACGTGAGAATCTACAAAGATTAAGGATTCACATGCCACAATTGTAAATCCAAATTTGAACTCTCTATTGGAAGCAAAACCGACCGTTACATAACATTCTTAGATGTTATGTTCAAAGATATACACAGCTACGTTTTTTTCCAAGGCTGTTCTTCAGGAGATGTGCTAGCGCTTTACGTAAAGTTTTAGAGCCTACTACATGGTTGATATTGGACGTAACGCTACAGTCCTCAACGGGTGTTGCATCACGCTACTCTAAGTCTTCAATAAGCGCGTGGGTTGAGATTATCATAACATTATCACCAGCAGTTACTTCTTACTCTTAGTCCACTTTTAAATTATCGATCCTCACATACATGAGTTTCCTCAAAAGTGACTAGCACCTTGATTTAGAAAAGGATCAAAGAAATATGCGTTCATGACATGCGTGTCAAACGTCTTTATCTTTATAATGCCCAACCCAAGTCTTTTATTTCCACACGGACCTCTAGTCATCTTCATGACCTATTAACACACCCCAGGCGCTCTTGATCGCTGGATCTTTCAAACCCTTAGTTTCCCCCTTCAGTAGCCAGATATCATGATTCTTATGAGCATCTTCCCAGCCACTGCGATCTTTATCCTTGTGCTCTACTCTAATATCACTGCCCATAGCTCCCCACATGCCCAACTTGTCACGATAGCGCCATTGGACGACTGGTGGAGGCCAAATGCTATACGCTCGTAGCTGATCACTCTTGATCATGTCGTTCATAATCACGTCGACCGGAAGGTTGAGGTCAAATCCACTTCGCAGCAAAAGTTTGGCGGCACCTCGAGCACTCACAGCATACGCGCCGGTACAAGCCATGCCGCCAGCTCTGCGCAACATGCGACGGCCACCTTTGACACCCACTCCATGCCATTCTCCATGCTCTCCACTTGTGTATGGATCGTCGTATTTGACCTTCTCTGATTTCCACTGATCGCCGTCAGCGCAGTGGCCGAAGGTAATCAAATCCCACATGTTGCTGTGCCACGGATCTACCTGAGCCTGTTCCTCGGAGCTTCGCGTCGGGTTAAGGCCAAGCAGCCCAGTTCCATTCAAAAGACCTGGCAAATGGGATGCTGCGAGGCGCATGACGTCTTTGATATGGATGTCCCAGGTGACGTCGTCTTCCATGATCAAGACAGTGTCCACGTCTGTGTGCAGCAGACCTCTCCATACCTAACAAATCACATGTCAGCAGGTATGGCATGAGTTTCATACAGCCAGGGGTTCGCACATTTGCGTGAGATCGCCAACATCCCTTTTCGCCAGCCGATAAAGCCTGGCCAGGTTCAATATCGGGGATACTGCTGGGCGGTAGTCCAACTTCTCCTAGTCGACTCCCGTTGACCCCTTCAACGATCTGGATGTCAATATTCGATAGGAAACTTTGGACAGTGGCGGCATCGGCTTTGTCTTGTCGAATTGGTAGACTGATCATCTTGATGGAGCCAAAGCCCAGAGTGCGGTTGGCTGCAGCGCTCACGGCGAGGACAATCGGCGGCTGCGATCCTGTTTTGGCAGCGGAGACGAGAATAATAACAAATAAAGTTGCAAGACCTGCTAGAAATAAGCGCCGGTTGCTGAATAAACGGGTGGGAATATGTTCTCTTATAGTCTTGAAAATGTTGCGGTCGAGGAAGGCCGGTCTTTGGGATTCGTAGACAGGTCTGAGAGATGACTGTGACGCCGAAGACAAACGAGGAAGATCTTCAGACTCCTTCGAACCGGCCCACGGGCTTGCTCGAGACATTCTCGATTCGGTAGACTCGATTTTTACGTTTTCGGCTCGAGATTGTTGATGGGGTCAGTTCATGAGATATGAGGGACGTTACCAGGGCGCCTACTGTTCGTGTCAATGTGACCGGATAAAAAAGAGGAAACACAATCGAAAAATCAGAAAGTAGAGGAATTTGCGTCTCAAGGCTTTCAGGACACCAGGACGACGTCTTGTCCCACGTAATCAAACTATGTAACTAGCAAAGCCTGCCTTCCTATTTGCTAATAACGCGGAAGACCATGACAGGCCAAACGGGAGGGTGCATGAGAGGCGTTGGGCATGTACTACATCTGTCAGGATAATTGGATCAGCTTCTCGGGATTACAGGCCAGTTACCCCTTGAGGATTGTGTGCCCGACATGTCCCCCCAGCCTCAGCTGCAAAGACCTTCAATTTGCCCTAGGCCTGCATCGCCTCGTACCATGCGACGAAGCTGCTGTGGTTAGGTACGAGAAGGAGCCAGCGGCTAGAACATTGCGTTCTGGACCCTTCGCAGGGGCAGTCTTTTGATATGTCACGCGTGGGTTTCGACAAGTTCAGGCTGTGGGTGAAGCTTATCTTCGAATCTAAGCTGCGTGGATCCGCCCTATGTGATCGGGCAACGGCTGTGGATACGACGACAGGGGTTGAGGTTACTGCAAAGTCTTCCGATTTGGTAGCTCTCGGAATTGAGCCGAATGCGGCTGCCTGCAGCACTGCCACAGAGGCCTTGTCTGGAACATTATCGGTAAAAGGCTGGGTAGAGAAAATCAAAAGCCTTGTCATTGCCACAGCATCCAGGCGAAGACCTCACATACGGTCGTGGGGCCGATCACGTTACGGATACGTGCCGCGTTTACAGTGATTGGTCGCAGCTGCCATATAAGTAGACACGGAGAAATGTACGATTTCTTTCATGGGACTGGAGCCAAGAGTGTGGTGGACAGCGGACAAGGTGACTTGTATGATGGATGTCCAGAATGCAGCTGCGGCATAAAAGATCAATCGTTAAGGTCTCTTGCTTTCTCCCATGTTGCAAATCCACCGGACTGTTCTGTCAGTGCAACGCAAATCGGGTGCGCCAGCACACATGCGAATGGACTATGTTTATTGTCATGTCAGCATCTTCCGCGAAGGACACGAGACCATGCAACTTTTGACAACAGATGTTCAAGTACTCCGTAACCCTAGAACCACTAAAAGGACCACGTGGGCCGCAGAGATTACCAAAAGTTCCCCAACACGAGCTCCGCCATCCGAGGATGGTCAAGAACGACTGTGCTTATCCGTCGAGCGCGCGCCAACTGAAGGGCTTAATTTCCAGACGCCATTCACGGTGAATTGCTGTGGACTGGTAACTCTTTAAGCATTTTTCACGGATAGAGTATTTTGCATGATGCGCTAGACACATGGGACAGGTATAGCATGAAGACTACTTAAATGAAAAGCAGCTCCTAACGCTGCAGGCGCGCATCATTACATGCATATCAATAATCGCAAGACCACCGTGCTGAATGCAAGACCTATTTGACTGCGAGCCTCGGCGTGGCCACCCGAAGTGCCGGGTTGCCGGCCCACCTTGGCGCCGCGCCGAGCGCCGGTCGGAGCGGCCCCGTGGAAAGTTCAGCTACGCGTCATCCAAAGGGCCAAGTGCCACGATGAAGTCATCATGGAGCAAAGCCTTTTCAAGCTGACGCGTTGCCGCACCAATTTTTGGCCATCCCAACGACACGTATAAGACGGACTGCAACGAGACAGTATCGCTAGCCGTAGATTTGATAGTGCGACAAGTAGTGTAAGTTTCTTCGTCACCTCAGTTCACCTTGCGGTGTAATCAAGAAGACGTTTCTGCCGAATCTTTTCGTTTGTTTGTTCCGACGATCCTTTTTTGTGTTGTCTGTCTCACGGTAGGAGATCACCAAGGTGTGAGAACCAGCCTGCCTCTGAAAATTTAAAGCCTTGGGCAGTGCAATGGTAAGATTCTGTCGAAAATGCATCTTACGAAGATCACGTCTGACGTCAAGTCGCAGGCATATGGGCGCGGAAGACGACTCGCAACCGGTGCGATCATCGGCATAGCGATTGCGGGCTTCATCTTGGTTGCTTTTTGTGTGCTATGCTGCTATTGCTGCTGCTTCAGGAAGAAACGCCAACCGCGCCAGCAAACTGTCGGCGGAAAGACCAGCATGTTCTCGCGATTCACACCTGGAAAGGGCCGCGGCGGCGGCCCGCAGATGATGGAGTCTGGACACGGACAAGGCTACGGGCATGGGTATCACCATAACATTGCGCAACCCCAACCCGCTTACAATTACCGATGATAAAGATTTTCAAGCCAATTTTGAGATGGCACTCCTGAGAATTAGAGAACATCATATGAACAGCATTGACAGGAGGGAAAGTCTCATCATTGGTCACGTAGGCTCATCAATGGCGATCGTAATCGAGTCGGCCAGGGAAAATTGAGATGTATACTCAGATGAGTTACTTGATTTTACATTAGAAACTACTCATATCCAAGCGATATGTGGCGTGAGTATGATTAAATATGCTCCGTTTCGTGGGCCTGCTTCTGCTCAACAGCTTCAACTCTGCGTTCGAGATCGTGAGTCTCGACGGTGCTGCGATCCATGGTAGGAACAAAGAGAGGAGCTTCCGTGAAAAGGTATCTCATCTCCTCCAAAGGACGTTTCGCGGTCTCAGGGAGAAAGCACCAGAAGAAAACAGCGTTCGTAAAATTGCATACCTGCGAATAGCAATATCAGCTTTCCGTGTTTAAAGTAGAGGTTGGTTGTGTGGCTTACAATGAAGAGAATGTACCACCGCCAGCCGATGCCGCTCTTGTCGTCCAGCGCCACTGAGGTGGTCTGCCCAATAAGAGTGTTGAAAGCAAAGGAGGTCATGGTAGCGATCGAGACACCCTTGGAGCGAGTCTTCATGTCGAAGATCTCGGCAGGGATAATCCAAGAAAGGGGTCCACAAGTAGCACTGAAGCTGAAGTTGTACAGCCAGGTCATGGCAATGAATCCCCAGGCGGCACCTCCAGTAGCATGTTCAGAACCAGGGGGAAACTTGGCTAGTAGGATTGTGGCGATGATGAAGGTGATGCAATTGCCAAGATTACCGAAGATCAGAGGCCATCGGCGACCGGTCCTGTCGACAAGCATCATACAGAGGAATTGAGCGACGAGGGCAATGACAGATGATATGGCCTGGTAGCGGAGGGTCTCGTCACCGGCAATTCCAATCTTCTCGTAAATCGCGACCGAATAGTATTGGATGGCACTAGAGATCTGGTCAGCACTAAGCTTCAAGTGGCTGCTTAACTCGCGGAGAGATCTACCTAACACCAGTCATTTGAATCGATGCTTGAAGAGCGCAAGCTAGGAACAGGCGACGGAAGCAAGACTTGTCAGTAAACAGTTCCTTGTACGACTTGGCTGATCCCTCATGCTCAGTGGCAATGGACTCTTGAATCTGGTCAAACTCGGCGCGGACCCAGGCATCGTTTACATCACCATGAGCGTGCAGCTTGGCCAAAGTCTGGAGACCCTCGTCCACACGGCCGTGATCGATGAGCCAACGAGGTGACTCGGGGAAGAATAAGATCAGCAGGGCCAGAATACCACCAGGGATACATTGGATGCCAAGACTGACGCGCCATTGGTTGTTATCCGTGGGTGCAAACCCGATGTACGTCCCGTATGAGATCCAAGCAGCAGCCAGAGCACCAACTCCAAGCATGAACTGTTGCAAAGCTGTGACTCGTCCACGGATACTGGGGTGGCAAAGCTCGGCCTGGTAGAGGGGAATGATCATGGTCAAGAAACCGATACTGTGAAGAGAACGGTCAGCAGTTGTATCGCATATGCTACAGTGGAATGTTGAACTCACCCGACACCAGCCAGAGCACGGCCAGCATAGAGATAACCGAGATTTTGGGCAGCGGCCTGGAAAGCACCGCCGAGAACGAAGATGGCACCACCGATGAGAATAGTCATCTTACGGCCGAGCTTATCACCGGCCGGACCGGCGCAGCCGGCGCCGATGAAAGCTCCTCCGGTGAAACATGACACAACGGCACCACTTGGACAATGTCAGCTCAAGTCATTTGAGAGAGTGGCTGTCGGAATGTCGCATACATTTCCTTAGGGTCATCCCCGAATTTGGTCTTGAACGACTGCGAAGCAATTGCGGATGCAATAACACCTAAATCGTAACCGTAGTTGAGAGAACCGAGCGATGCGAAGACGCTCACGAGGAACTGATACCACTTGGGAGGGAGAGCCATGTTGGGTTGGGTGCTGCTGAGCAGAGAAGAGCAGTTTCTAATCGCTTGCCAATGCCCGCAAGGCTTGTCCACGAGATGTCAGATTGAAAGATTTCTGATCACGGCGGGGTACATTTGATGGTTACAACCGAACCGACTCATCAAACTGCAACGAAGCCTCGAGCTGAAGCCGGAGAAGGGATCGTCGCGTCTTTATAGGAAGTTCGAGTGACCGGATGGGAACATGGGGTATGAAGCCGTGGTTTGCTTAGCGCAAACAATGGATGGGCAGGCGAGTGAGGACCCCTGGCTTTATTCGCGTTTCCGCGTGCTGCAAACCCGTGGTGAGACCGCATCGGTGACGGTTGCCCCGGCCCTAGACCCCATGCCCCAGGTTGCGCTGGGATTTGGAGTCGCGCCAGTTTGCTGCTGTGTGGCGGCCGATTCTCCAATCCCCACACTTTTTGGGCACGCGGCACGCGGGGAAAGTTGCCAGGATGAGGTTGTGGTATGGGTGGAACGGGCCTGTTGTTCGGTTCATCAACACCGACGATGAACTCAGGTGCATCTTTTCAACCATCCGACAGATCGATGGAAAGCGACGGCCTCAATTGTTGCGATAAATCCTGGTTTTTTTTTTCCTTCTTTTTTTTTTTTGGAGTATTATGAGGCCCGATGTTTTTATGCCGTCATGTTTGGGGGTTATGAAATTCTGTTGGTTCCAAGGTGTTCGCGAACGGGAAAGATCATCTCGCGCCATCATTACTCAGATCCACAGAGTTCACAGTTTCGTTCCTCATATTCGGACGTGCAGATACACTCTACACATAGGCTCGTAGGGGCTCTGCGAAGCATACGCGTAAAACTCATATGGCTCAATCACTTCGGCAAAAGCTGCTGTTTTGCTTCGCTCTATTGCGACAGGACTGTCTGCCCACAAGAGATTGGAGGAGAATCAAGCTTCATTGATGTTAGCTTCATGCCGTATGCGCCCCAATCATCACCCTGCACTGGCCTGTCGAAACCCCACACTTGGCCTTCTCTCTCCAGCCTCCTCAATCGGCCCCCTCTCGACCGTTTCCGAGACAAGCCTCTTTCTGTTGATAGCTTAATTCCATCACCCTTGGCATTTGGCATCCCATGCTCATCCGCCAAGTCAGGACGCGCGCCTGAAACGGGTTGTGAACTGATCAAGTTTAGCAAATAACATTCGGCCGCAGTCATGGATCCCAGCGAGAAAGCGGAAGAGACAACATGGTTACTCTGGTGGAAGACATGGATGCCGGCCACACACTTCAGACCAATCTATGTCTCTTGAAGCCCACTTCCCCACTTTGAGACCATGCACCCGCGTTGTTATCGACTTTCTCCGCATGGTATCGTCTATGATTCGTGCGCCTGTTCCATCACTTCCAATGTCTAGAGCCGCGCTCTCCTTTCCTCACCACTGGATCACTTTGCTGAGGATTCAGTGTGGGTTGGGCCCACCCCGCTCACTCCAGGCCCGTCTTCAAGGAGCGCGAACGTCGCTGGAATAGATCCGAGAATTGCGTGGTCTGACGGCTGATGCGCAATCCCTTCACTGCCGGCCCAATATCCTGCTCTGCTGCTTTTCTGCCGTTGGCTTCCGTGACCCTGTTGCTTCACCGCTTGCCCCCGCCCTGGCGACTTCATATTCGGCCTCGATCCGGAACCGTCAGGTAAACAGGCCACGTTCATTTCCACCACTCATCGGGCGGCTACTCTTTTGTGCATAAAGTTCTCAGCTAGAGTGAGGAACATTGGTGCGCTCACAAAAGTACACGGTTCGGATCAAACACACCATTTGGCGCAATCATGGCTACCTTCACCAAGATCGCAGAGGATGCCCGCCCTAGCATCTCTGTGAATCCCAACCACCCAATCGCGCGCATTGATGACAACACTTACGGCGGCTTCACAGAGTAAGCATGGCTACTGCGCCGCTCCCTCCCGCAAATCCGAACTTCAAGTTTTATTGATACATGCGCCACAGGCACATGGGACGCTGCATCTACGGTGGCATTTACGACCCCGGCAACCCACTCTCCGATGAGAATGGCTTCCGCAAGGATGTCATTGAAGCTGTGAAGGAGCTGAACTGCCCTGTCATGCGTTATCCCGGCGGCAACTTTTGCGCCACTTACCACTGGATTGATGGCGTTGGACCCAAAGAGAAACGTCCTAAGAGGTATGCGAAATCCCCTTTCCATAGAGTTTCCCCAGCCCCGGGTTCTCAACACGGAAAGCATTGGATCGTAGAGAGTTGGTGTGCAACGGTGGCTAATGTTGAATTGACGTTAGGCCTGAGTTGGCTTGGATCGGCGTCGAGTCTAATGAGTTCGGAACGGACGAGTTCATGAAGTGGTGCGAGGTCGTTGGCGCAGAGCCCTACCTGGCTCTCAACTTTGGTACTGGCACGCTAGACGAGGGTACGTCAATCTTCCACTTTGCGACTTTCGGTTTCGGCAATGGGTTGCTAAAAGCGAGTCAACTGTGCAGCGCTCGCGTGGCTTGAGTATTGCAACTCCGACAGGGACACATACTACGCCAACCTACGGCGTCAAAACGGCCGTGAAAAGCCTTACAATGTGAGTAAACCACATTAGTTATGCAAGAGCAGCACTCTTAATTAAATTCTAGGTTAAGTACTGGGCACTGGGCAATGAGATGTGGGGTCCCTGGCAGGTTGGCCAAATGACCAAGGAGGATTACGCCAAGCAGGCCTACCAATGGGCCAAAGCTATGAAGCTCCTCGATCCCTCGATCGAGCTGATTCTCTGTGGTGAAACTGGCTTCAGCAGCTGGGACACGTATGTCATCAAGGAGTGCATCACGTGGAGCATGCACGGCCTTGGCGGTAGCACTACTGCGTCGTTGATTGACATGCACAGTATTCACCTTTACACTGCTTCAAACGACCATCTCAAGAATGCTACTGCTCCACGAGCTGCGGAGCGCGCCATCGAAATCACAGGAGGCCTCATCGACTTAGCCCGTATTGAAAACAAAGTTCCCCCGACATGCAAGAGACAGAAGATCTGCTTCGATGAGTGGAACGTATGGGATCCTGTCCGAGCTCCGGGTGAAGAGGGCGGTGAGGAGTCGTAAGTCGGAGATCCCGTCGCGAATATGTGCCGTCATTAACACGGAATTCAGTTACACGCTGTCGGATGCCCTAGCTGTTGGTGTCTGGCTGAATGTGTTTGTGCGTCAAGCCAAGTACATTGGTATGGCCAACATCGCCCAGTCCGTCAACGTCATATCGCCGTTGATGACCACCAAAGAGGGTATCACCAAGCAGACCACGTGGTGGCCTCTGTTGCTCTTCAGCAAGTACATGAGAGGTCAAGTCATTGCGACCAATGTTCGGTCTCCAGAATATGAGGGACCCACTGAGCCCAACTGGATCAGAGGTGCTATCGAAACACCTTACCTAGACGTCAGTGCCACGATCGATGATAATGGCTACATCAATCTGGCAGTAGTCAATGTTCACGAGACCAAGAGTTTCATCACGGACTTAGACGGCATTACCTCCGATGCTGAGGTCGATGTCTACACTGTTACTGGTGACAGCGTCACACTCGTCAACACAGGCGACAAAAGCCCCGTTGGGATCGTTGAAGGCAAGTGGGACGGCAAGGGGGCGTATGAGTTTGTGAAGGCATCTGTTACTCTACTGAGATGGAAAGCTTAAGATAGGAACATGTTATAGATGTACATATCGGATTCAACGTAGGGTCATCCGACATCTCGCGTGTCGCGAGATCGTGTGCATTGGCTCCGAAAGGGAGAGGGCCAATTGTCAGGGCCGTTGTCACGTAGACCTCTAGGACAATAGCGACACTCGTGACCTGATTCGGTTCATTATTCACAGCTTTTGATGCTGTCAAATCCTTTCCACCGCCTCCAAACGCTCTGCGTAGGTGGTGTGTGCATGTACTTTCTGTTCCAGATGTTTCTGTCCCCAGCAGCGGTCTCAATCTACTCTCAAATGATATTGGCGTAACAGAACGGAGGACTATTAGGTTTGCATGAAGCACACGTCGCCATGACCAAACGCAGGCGTGATGGTGATTTGGACAAAGGCGTACATTCTGACCGCAAACCGTCTTCTTCCCAGCGGACTGCCCGAAGCTCGCTCTCAGTCCACAGCGGTCTAGTAGCGACGTTTCATCTAAAAAAGGACCTACTCGCTTTCACTGGTTTCTGCCTTTTAAGCGGATGTGCCTCCGTGTTCAGCACAAAGTCATCTAGGCTTATGAGATCGGGCGGTGAAAATATGAGATAGAAATACTTCAGGGTTTCTGACAACCAAAAGCTCTGTCACGTTGAATAGTTAGCATAGTTCGCAACTCAGCTTACTTTTTGAGACATCGAACTCACCTCCATCGAGTCTAATTTCTGCGTTTTGCCTTCCGCTGTTACGTCGGCGATGGCGGAGTTCGCAAACGGTGTCTCGGTAGCCTTTACAATGGACTGGAACATTGTCCAGGCAATCTCCTGATACTCGCGGTCGCCCGTCATTCTGTACAAAAGAAAGATGCTTTCGATTGCCTCCGGACGGAGGATATATCGAGGGTCACGGGCGTGAGAGAACCCCTTCCTCAAGTTCCCGTCTCCCTCGCGCTTCCAGCGTTCATCATCCCACGGACACTTGTTCAACGAGGGACATGTGACCATGCCAAAAATCTCGGGCATTAGTCCCGTGGGAAATGAAGAGTAGGCCCAGGCACACCCGCGCGCCAGTCTCTTGGCCAAGCCCACATGCTCCTTGATGCCGAACAACTTGCCACCCAGGCCAAACATACCGCCGACAAAACAGGACAAATGCTGGCTCTCGGGGTTTCGTCTCACACCGTTCTCGACAAAGGCCGTCCCGGGAAACAAAATATCTTCACCTCCCGGAAGCATTGGTCGAAATAGTAGGTGTTGTTGAGCAATTTTCATGGCGTCACGGTACATCTTTTCGTAGGCAGGATCAGTCCCGCCAAGCAAGGCATACATTTTGGGTATGTACTCATAGAGAGAGTCAGCGAGCGCGCCTAGGGTGAATTCGTTGTGGTTAACGACAGATTCGTCGCGAAAGTTGATCAAGGCCGGCCACATTCCGGGCAGTTGGCTCTCGTGTTGTGTTCGTTCTAGAAAGAGCTTAACTCTTTCGATCGCATCGAAGTACTTCGGTTCGCCAGTCAGCTGAGAAAGCCTAGTGAACTCGAGAGACAGAGAACAAGGCGAGGCTGATGGATCGTTCGTGCCCGCGATAAGCTCCCCGCTCTTTGCTGCTTTGAAGTCTAACCAGAATGGAGGCATGCGATTAGGGGTGTCGAAGGCAGCATAAAGCATATCCCCTAGTTGGATGGCCTTGGCTAGCAGCACTGGTTCGCCGCTGAGGTCATAGGCACTGAGAAGGCCACCAAGATGGCGAATAGTTGTCTCAAAGACGTTGACGGACGTTTCGACCGTGTTATCCCAATCAATCTTTGCGATGGACGCCAAGGCCAGCCCGAACTCATCGTGTAGATCCATTATCCATAAGGTATCGAGAGCGTCAACGAGAGTAGCTGCGTAGCCTCCAAAGGTGTTCTTGCCCTTGGCAGAGACGGGCGTAAGCTCGTCATACTCCCAGGCGTATTTCTTGTAGCTCTCCCAGCTCCTGACAAATGTTTCTCGAACTGCAGCTCGTCGTGAGGCGGACGTCGCATCGTTTGGTTGGCCGCGCTTCGCGCTGGGCGTGAATTGGACTCGTGGAAGTTCCTTCGGTGGTTCGGTCGGGAGGTGGTGCATCGATTCTGGAGCAATCGCATATTTGTGTTTATGGCTCGCCCAATCGTAGCTACTTTGCGCAATGGGAATGTTGCCATACTTTGGCCTCGGTCGGTGGTCGGAGGGTTGCAAAGTGTTGAAGAGCAGGAAGCCGAAGAGAATAGCGCCGATGATGATGGAGCGCCGCTGTCGTCGAGTAGCCATGTTGTCACATCGAGGATGGTGCCAGTGTTCGCTGAAAGCTTGCTGCAGTATGTAAGCTTAGGCTCCCTAATTAGACCAGTCCATAGCTTTAGAAACCAGCCCCATGGCCCTCGGCGCGGAGCTTGGGCCCAGCTTTCCCCCGTCCCATGGGGCTGTTTGTCTCAGGAGTCAGGAGTCGCGGGCTGTGACGTGGCGCCCAATAGCAAACAGACAGCTGGGCCATTTTGTGTAGTAACTGCAGCCAATAATGCTGGAGCTCCGTGTTCGAGGGTCTTCGTCCAAGGTGCAAATCAGGCGAGCGGAGAAAAAAATCTCGGCCGGGGTGGTGCTGGAGTCAGTGCTGCCGGCTTCCGCGCTACTTAAATACAGCCGGCCAGTCTCCAGCGTCTCAGAGAGTTAGCTGTAATAACTTAACAAGGGACACGCCAGATGATTCGGTCAAGCTCGTTTTCTTTAAGCCAGCCTCTTGTTGGTTCAATAAGAAATATTTCGAGATTTTCTTTGCCCCAATTTTAAACCCTGAGCCTCTATTTTGGACAGTCTACCACGACTGTACGCCATCCTGTGTCACAATCTTGCCAACATCGCCATCTCTGTCACCTTCTATGACTTTCTTGATCAGCTCGCCGCCCTTCCTTGGTTCTCCAGCTCCCATTTTCTTGAGCAACTCGGGATTGCCCCCCAAGCCAGTAGCCAGGAATCCTGGCGAAATCCCCCAAACCTTGACGCCGTCCTGCTCGAAGAGGTAATGCCAACTCAACATCACCATGTTTAATGCAACCTTGCTTGAACGGTAGCCCATCGGCGTTGGGCCCTTCGGCCATCCCGCAGGAGTTGTTATCTTGCCCAAGTGCGGCATGAGACCATGGCTCGCGATGGCGGTGAGATTGGAAAGACCACTGGTGACAAAGAGGAGACGCGGGTCTGATGATTTCAGTAGCAAAGGTGCGAAAGCGTGTGTAATGACGTGGGCACCCGAGGTGTTGACGTCGTACGCCTTGTTAAAGGACTCGCGGACAGCGGCGATGTCATTGGCGCGGGCGACGATGGTACTGTCGAATGAGGCCCCTGTAGTTGCAATGTCTATGTCAGCTCTCGCAAGGGTCCCGTAAGGTCGAATAAGTTCTCACCAGCATTGTTGACCAGTATATCAACAACTCCATGTTCATCGCTGATTTTCTGGAAAGCTTTTGAGATGGAATCGTCGCTGGTGACCTCGATCTGCAGGGGCTGCAAAGAGCTCGGGGTAGCAGGGTATTCATCCTTGAGCCGAGCAATGGCTTCATCTCCCTTGTCCGGCGATCTTGATCCTAATATGATGTGATATGGCCTGCCAGACTCGAGAAGCTGCTTTACAGTCTCATATCCAATGCCGGTGTTGGCACCAGTAATGAGCACAATCCGCTTGGTGGACATCGTAGGTAGCTGAAGCAGATTGAGCGTTCCGAAGCGTCTTGATGATGTGACTATCATAAGAAATGTGAATGAATGACAATTCGATTGTTGCCGCCTCTTGTTTTTCTTCGTTCTTTGGATAGAATGAGTCCGATAAGAAGCATTTTAAGCATGCACGAGTAAACGAGCAACCTAATTCTGCCTTACCACACCATCGCATTTTGGAGCTCGCGCCCGGATTTAAGCTTCTAGGCTCGCATCAAGCCGAACCTCTCTGGGCGGTCTCTCGCTTCTCCCATCCGCCAGTATAAAATACAGGCTCCAGCGACGCACAATGAGGGAGAACAGCGTTTGGCGGTCAAAACTCATGCTTTAATTCTCAAGAAGATAGAGCAGCTGTCAACACAGCACCCATCAACGTTATGGTCGAATTGGGGCGGGGACCTGACGAAGCAAGTCTCCCACCTGTGCGACCGTCGGGACTGCTTTGAGCCCGACCACATATCAGACGAGACAGCCCAACGCAGTAACTCTCGTTAAGGCTGCCCCGGCCCGATCTACTGCGGTGACCACGGCCACCTCATTGTCAACTCAGCGCCCATGATCCCCCTTGTCTTAGACTCATTAGAGACGATATCAAGTGCTGCATCGCCCAGGTGGATGAGGTCGTGGTCTTTGGTCGTCCACAACGTCGGGTTGTGTCCCGCGGGCTGCCCACCGTGCGCCTCCTCAGAGGCGAGATAGTCGGAAACTGTCGCCGAGCGCTGTAATACCCCGCAAGCACGCCGCTTCTAATTCACTCTCTTCGCCCCATCACAACACAGCGTGTCCTCGGCAATCTTTCTCGTTTCGCCTTGAGATTCATGATCCACGCCCCAAATCAGTCAGCTTCAATTTATTGCCTCTCATGGCGAAATCAGTCCTCATTATCGGTGTCAATGGCACTTTGGGCGCCAAGATCCTAGATGCCCTGGTCGCTTCCCAGTCTTTCAAACTGAGTGCCCTTAGGCGTGCGGGCTCCAAGAGCACCATCCAGTACCCAGTTGATCAAGTTGCTGTCGTCGAAGTCGATAGCGATCTCTCTTTTGAGGGCTTGAAGAAAGCATTCACTGGGCAAGATGCCGTCATCGTCAGCTTCCGTCTGCGAGACCTCGAACAGCATCTGCGCATTGCTGAGGCCGCCGAGGCCGCCGGCGTAAAGCACCTTATCCCCGCCGATTTCGGCAGCATTGACGCTGATAACCCTCGCGCCCGCGAGCTCATTCCCCTCTATCGCCACAAGAGAGCTGTCCGACTCAAGGCTCAAGAATTGGCCGACAAGAACAAAGATTTCGCTTGGACGGGCATTGTCTGCGGTCATTTCTTCGACTGGGGCATCAGAGAAGGGTTTCTCCACGCCTATCTGGACGAAAAGGTGATCGACATCATTGACGGCGGTAATTTAAAAGCATCTGCTGCCACTCTCCCCAGGGTGGGCGAAGCCGTCGTGCGCATTCTCCAGAAGGGTGTGACCGACGTGACGAGAAACAAGACGCTTTTTGTTCAGAGTTTCTGCATCACTCAAAAAGAACTCATCAAGAGTCTAGAGAAGGCAACAGGCGCGGAATGGAAAATCAACGACCTCAACTCTCAGAAATTCATCGAAGAGCACAAGACGAAGGCAGACGCAGGCGATCACAATGCCATCGAAGACCTTGTATTTGCAGTCGGCACTTTAGATGCCGATTGGACCAAGCATCCTGACTTCGCCATGGAGGCTTTGGGTTTGGAAGACGAAGACTTAGATGCCATAGTCGCAGATATTGTTGCCAACCCAACCGGGAAATAAAGACAATAACGCAGTTTTCCCGCATCGATTATATTCAAGCTATGGTCGTCATCGACTAGTAATGAGCCTTCCACCAATTGCGTTGCGCTGTCCGCTACGATCTATATCTCTTGGCTCCCGCCTGACACCTTCTTGATAGCGTCGGGCAAGTTCTGCATGCCCTCAAGGAATACGTCGAATTCATTCTTGACTTCAACCATGTCTTCATCGATATCGTCCGTCCAACGATGAATGTAGATTGTCTTCATTCCCACCTCCTTGGCCGCCCTCAGATCGTAGGCATGTGCTGCAACCATGAGGACTTCTTCCGCTTTAGCATCAATAAGATCAAGTGCTTTCCTGTAGGCTCCTAGGTTGGGTTTGTAAAGATTCAACAATTGGCTTGAGAAAAGCATGTCGAATTTCAGCCCTGAAGAACGACAAAGGTCTAGTTGCAGACGACTCGTGCCGTTTGCATGCACGAAGACTTCAAGCCCGAAATCTTGCCTAACACTTCGTATAGCCTCTTGCACCTCTGGCCATGCAGACTGAGAGTGCCATGCATCGATCATTTTTTGTTTGGCCGAGGCATCAAAGATAGCTGTGTGTTGTGGCAGCCTGTCTAAGATACTTTCGAGAACACGGTCCAACGTTATATCGATGTTTTCTGGGGGAAGGTCTTGGAGGAATCTTGCGTTGTTTTCGATGAAGTATTGTCTGCGCCATTCTAACGTGAATTTCGAAGCCTCGTCTCTGGGGATTGAAGATGGCCAAGATTGGAGCACACTTGAGTGCCAGTCAAGGCATGTTCCCATGAAGTCGAAGAAAACCGCCTTGAACCTTTTCGTCATGCTATTCGACGATGTTGAAGATTTGTTGTGTCTGGTATTAAATAATTCAAGTATGGATTGACTGACTGTCTAAAACTTAGTGGTTGGGTTTAGGGGGTTTTCAGGGCTTTTATCCTTTATTGTAATGCATCGTAGCTGCAGATCAGCAATTAGTAATTGCAACAGCAGTTGATGTCGTCGAAGGGCGTGTCCATCCTCTCAGATACCCTCTGCCTAACGCAACCGCTGCAGACCAGAAATATACAGGATCAGCGTCAACCATGTCAACCAATCACATAACCCACGCTGCTCTGGTGCGATCGGGATGCATCGGCAATTGTGCCCCTTCATGGCATAGGGCAGCAACACAAAAGTCCCTGGGCTTGCCGTGAATCAGACAGAATTCGCCTGCGGAGCTGATTACGGAGAATATGCCCAACGCCCCGCATACATAATTCTTTTGGGCAGGGCTAATGTTTCTTGAGAGCCTCAAATGTCTTTTTTTTTTCTTCCCTTCTAAGTTTTCTTCTTCGCAGTTTGCCGACTGGAGGCGCACCTTGTTGACTACCGTATGACTCTGACGGGGAAACATGTATTACATCACTCACACTCATGCTTGACTCCATCGCATTACTAAAAGGCTCATGGAATGTTACTAATATCTCTTTATGCCTATCCTATCCCTAATAGCACCACGATGTAATTATAGTGGGTGTTATGTGACTAGAGTATGATACCAGACCCGAGTAGACTTTCTCTTACGAGAACTGTAGTTCCTAACATGCATTTTGGCGAAAGTTCAAGCTACGAAGTCGCCCCTGCGCAAATATCAAAGCCTTCGATAGCCTTCTTGTCGGAGAATTGAATGGTCACAACGAATATGATCAGGGAACTGAGGAAGCCCATTGCGAAATATTGACCCGAAGGTATTCAGTTGTAGAGTACCTCGTAAGAGACGTCATGGCACCACGCAAAATGATGGGTAAACCCCGTGTATGATTCAGTTGCCATCCTGCAAGACAATTATTTCAGCCATCAGTATGTGATAGTCGCCACTTTGCGAACATACTTGTCGTTGCTGCAATTCAAGATGTTATCGAACATCCATCTGCCCACGTCCTCTCGGCAAATTGTATATCCTATGGCTAGGCTCTTCACGCCACTGACAGGATCTTCGACACCGACCTTGATTGCAACACCAGAAGTTTCGTTTCCGTTGGTGAGAAAACTAGCTCGGAGAACTGTCCATTCTTCTCCGGAGTTGAAGAGAAGCTCCTCCAACGCGCGCTTGTCCTGGTGTGGTGTGGAGAGAAGGCCCTTGTATATGGGGTAAATGATAAGCGGTGTGTCTCTGCCAAACTTGGATATGCCAGTGCTGCTCTGTCCGATGACACGAGGACGTCCAGAAACTCCTCTTTCGGTGCGTAGAGTCTTGATGGCATTGAGAAGAACAGCCATGCCATGCTCACATACATGTACGTCCTCAAGAGTCATTTTTCGCAACTCAAACCAGGCACCAATGGTGGAGATGACGAAGTCCACAAAGGATGTTGCGTCATGAGGCGAAACGATACAATTCTTGATGGCTTCCATGTCGTGCGCGTTTCCCTTGAATACTTGAAGGTTGGGATGGACTTCGGGGGAGAGTACGGACGTAAGTTTGTCTGGGTTCCGACAGAGTACGATGCATGTGAAGCCGGCGGCCAGCGATCGACGCAAGGCAGCTTGGCCACAGCCGCCGGTTGCCCCGAGGAAGAGGATTGTCTTCGGGGGTTGCATGTTGACGGACTTTACAGTGGAGACGGGGTAAGCCGATTACGGATGCGACGATGCGAATGCGGGTACCGGGGTCGGCAAGCTGGGGTGTAGTCGGACGGGGCGGAAGTCCGGTCGCAAAGTTGCAGTGGGGAGAGATGAGTAGAAGCAGCTGTATGAAAGCAGTGCGACTGTACGCCAGTTGCACTTTGAGTTTCACAGTAACAAACAAATGCGTGAGGGCCGAGAGGGCTAAGAAGTCGAAAACAGTGTTGATGGTGATCACAGTGGCAATACTGACTGACAGCAGCGGTGCTTTGGGGCGAGGAAGGCGATGCCCTTTTATTCTTTCCCAAAGCCCGGCGGTAATGCGATTCTCTACAAGGCAGCATTGCAATGGCAAAACCACATCATGGCGAAGGCTTCATGTTGAGCCGAGTTGCTGTTGGTGGCTTGGGCTACGACCCAGACATATCGGTCGAAGGATTAGATCCCTGACGCCACAAAGGTATTTCAGTGATAGGAAAGGGAGTCGACGGTCGAGAATTCCTCCGCCCTTACTCCCCGTCCGGATTGTGGCGTCCAATCAGATTCTTGAATCAGTGGTGGCCCTGCACGCATAGTAAGCTTCTCAAGACAAACAACGGGACAAACTGGCCGATTCTTCACCCATGATTCCGTGATCCATGAAGAGGTGGGCTCAAATCGTACGCGGCCCGCCCGGGCACTTGGTCATTCGGTTCTCTTGCAGTTTATCACTCGACCGAAACCCTGCGCCTCCTCAGTTCTGCTGATGCATTGTCATCACCATCGTCCGTTGAGTTCAAACCTTACTGCCTGCAAAACCCCTCTTCCCTGACTCGTTTGCGATTCTCGATTCTCAAATAGTGACTCCCTCAGGCTTCTGGCGCCGCGTGACTCCCGCCTAGCCGAGCCTGTTCTGCGAAACTGACGCTTCTGAAGCTTTTGAAACTGGCAGGCTTCATTCACATCGTCTTCGCCATGGCTCTTCATCTCTTCATCCAGATGACATATGTCGGCCTAGCGTGACATTCCGGATATCGCCCACACTCGTCACGAAATAACCCTACGAGTGTCACTTTGCGACCTCGTCGAGAAATTGGCTTCCAACTTGGCATCATTGTCCCGTCTTCGACCGCCAACTTGTACTGGCAGCGCGCAAGATGGGCATCGGCAATACTGCGGACGACATGCGCATCCCTGCAAACCCAACCTTGAAGCACAAACGTGACGTTTCGTTGTGGCGAAGACAGTCTCCCCTACTCTCATGCGGTACTGGGTGCGGCGATTCACTCCAGCGTGGGCGGTACAGGATCGTTTGAGTTTCGTCTGAACTCTCACATCACTTACTTCCTCAAGGAACGTGCTGGATGAATCCCAATGAGCAACTTATCAAATCACAAGTCACAAGCAAAGGTGCTGGGAGCTTTTTCCCTCGGCCGGAGGGTCGTCACGACCCAGGCCTCATCCATGCTGTTTCGTAGATCTCTGACACCAGCTCCCAGCTGTCGGACTACGCTTTTTCCTATGGTCACAATAAAGATAGCAGTGTGCCTCCAGATCAAATCGCTCGAGCACAACTAGATGTGATCTGGTTATCATCCCTAGACCAATCATTTAATCCCATCCTGGATTATTCGACATGCTTGTGGGAAAGTCGGTCCCGGAACTCATCCTGGTGAGGACCATGGTGGTCTTCTTCCAATACCTAGGCTTCTTATGTCTCATTTACTTCTGGTTTATTTTCGCCATAGTAGGTGTGCCTGGGATTGCTCACCCCGTGTCTATCGTAATCGAAGTCATTGGCCTTATCGAAATCGTCTTCTACTTCGCCTTTTATCTTCCATTCCGATCTCGCTTACAGAAGCCGGGCTTCGAAGTCGAACCATTGTCGCAGGCCGAGCGCCGACAATTCTTCCAAAAGGGTCTTGACCACGCTCCAGATGTCGAGCAGTACATACGGAAATGGCATTGCAATGCCCAGCTTGGAGATATTCGCAGAGAGAATGTGAAGGACTGGTTGATGTGGGCGCTGTTCGACAAGCAGGGCAGTCCAGGAGAGCATGACGCCGAGCTCGAGGAATACATCGAAGATGCAGAAGAGCGCGCGGGAGTAACCATCAAGAAGGGATATGGTGACTCTACCCCAATGCGCCTCAGTTTCGATCCGATCGACATCAGGCATCGCAGCTTGCTGTTCTATCTTGTAAGTTCATCACCTTACAGCGACGAAGAACTAGCTCATGAGACAAAATCAGATAGTAGGAGGCCTCGACCTCTTTGTGACCATTGTCCTAGCGATCAGAGGGTTCAAGTTTTACCGACAACCGCGCAAGACTTTCTTCTCCGTCTTCCCTCTGCGACCTATGACCCTCCTGGCACCGAATGAATCGAATAGCTCGCAGCTGAGTTACTTTTGCCGTCCCCATTCATCCAAGGAACATCGCCCGATCCTGTTTATCCACGGAGTTGGTGTCGGCCTGCTCCCATATCTATACTGGCTGTGGACTATTCCTAAGGACGTCGGTGTGCTCTGTATCGAGATACTACCCGTCTCCTCACGCATTTGCCCGCCGTTGCCCCCAACCGACGAGCTTGTCGCCGGCATGGATGCAATTATTCAGCAACAAAATTATAACGACTTTGTGTTTGTGGGAAACTCCTTCGGTACCCTGTTTGCGGCGCCCCTTCTCAAGAAACCAGACCTGGCGAGACGAATAAACTCCATCGTCCTCATCGATCCTGTTTCGATACTGCTCCATCTTCCTGCAGTGGCCTACAATTTCACTCGACGAACACCGAAATGGGGCAATGAATGGGAGATCTGGTTTGTAGCCACAGACGCGATGACAGCGCACACCTTAGCGAGGCGCTTCCGCTGGCAGGACTTTATTCTCTGGACCCCTGAGCTTCAAGGGAAACGCACGACAGTAGTCTTGGGTGGCGAGGACTGCGTGACAGACCCAGACGCGGTGGCCAGCTATGTCTACTTCGGCGACCTCAACTATAGCCGCGCCGATAAACACGAGTGGTCCACTACGCCTGACAGGTGGTCAGGGCAAGGGGAGCTGGAGCTGATGTACCTGGCTGGCATGGACCACGGACAGGCATTCCTCAGTATCAAGCATATGCCGCGGATAGGGAACGTGGTATTAGAGTACACGAAACTAGACCAAGAGATGGAATCTCGACAGGCAGAGGCTGTGAAAGAAGAAGAGCAAAACCAGATCTGAATGACTTTATGATTTATGGGGGGTCTATCTGCTCTTTGGACTGGAGTCGAGAGGTTATGGTCGGGAACCTGCCCTCGCATGCAAAAGTCACTCGATATCCACATGTACATCACAATGAGAAGATATAGATGATCGTTCTCCCCTGCGACTGAACCGATTACACATCCTGCGTGTTGAGTCTTGTCTTGGGCAATCCATGACAGAGAGGATGAAGAAGCTGAAGACGCGGAAGACGCGAAAGACTCAAGGGTCAGCATGCCAACCCCCCACATTTCTCCTGCCCCTTAAGCACCTCGGGTTGCCGCCGCTGAACTTGCCATTTCTTTTCTTTTGCGAGATGTATCGATTGCGAGAAAAGGAAATTTGGGCAGCTTGTCCTTGCATGATGCAAGGGGTTGCCAGGACTGGCGCGGCCCCAAGGCGCCACAAGTTAATCAATCGAAACGCTCCATCGCCGTTCGAAGTAATCAGATGCTTGCCTTTACCAGGGTCTAAGATGAGCCACGACACCTCCTTCATACACGCGACGCGTCTTGGCCTTCGGAACAGTTGAGATTGATGGCACCTCCCATTCGAGACGCTTGGGTGATTGAGCGATGGCTATTTCGTCGATAAAAAGGAGATCTTCCTCTTCAGAATATTGGTCAAGGTTTACCCTCCATCAATTCTTCCACCGCGTACCACAACCATGGCTGAAGTCGAGGGTGCAGTCGAAGATCCCACCAGCCTCGTGCAAAGCATGTTGCGTTCCATCTGCACAAACATGGAAGTGCGCTGCGCAAGAGAGGTCATTCCTGAAGTGCACAGTCCGCATGTTTTCACCGTGGAATTCCTCCAGCCTCTTTACCTCATTTGCGCCTTCCTCGACATCAGTCCTGAAGGCAAGCAACTTGGCGACACGGTAATGACCCAGCTAACCTGTTTGGTAGTATGGCACGGCATCCTCATGGAAGCAGCCAATCTGCTGGCCTGTAAGCGACTCAAAATCGACGAATGCGAAAATCAGATCTGTTTTTCGAGGCGAGACCGGCGGAAAAAACACCGCAAGTCTCCATGCTGCGCGTGCTGCCTTTGCCTACCAGGCTGCCGTTGTTGTGACGCCGAGCTACAGGTGCAGTCGTACGAAAAGCCACCGCGAAAGCAGGAGCGGTTTGAGCTCCTGTTTAGGAAATCCCATTTGTGGGATATATACTACGCTATGTGTGGTGTGTCGGTACGTTAGGCGTAGAAGGGGAAGCATGGTCGCTTCAAGGTTCGCATTTCACTCATCTAACAGTTGGCTCGGGTTCAAGAGCCCATTCGACAGGTTGCCCGGGATCCATCTTTGGAAAAGCCAACAATCGCATGTAAGTGCTGCCGATACGCTGGGTATCTCCTCTTAACATTTGGTCAGAAAACCTATCGGATGGAAGCATTTCTCGTCAAGTAATCTGGGAGAAAGTACGAGCTCCAGAAGACCTGCATGAGGAATGGACCGGCCAGGCATGTGCTCGAGATCGAGGGACTACGGACAGAGCTGCTGCGCAACAAGGTGGCGTTGGAGGCTCTGTTAGCGGAGAACGTGGGGTTGCGGGCGGAGAACTCACATCTGCGATTGGAGAGAGAACACTGTTTGGAGCTACTTGAGTCCGTAGGCGTGCCGGCGCCGTCTCAACGTGAGCTTCCATTCTTAGCTGCGGCTGATGACGAAGTTCTGGGAGCGAGAGTCGCGAAATCGACTTCTGATTATGAAGAGGAGTAAGACAACTCCCAACACCTGAGATAAAGCCACCCTCGCTCACACTGCTGACACTCCGACTAGTGGCTTGGATGCTGGCTCTCCTGATGACCAGGTCAGACCACTGCCTAACATGACTGTATTGGCGCAGACAAACCGCAAGAAAACAAAAAAGCAGCGTGCGAAGGCGGCTCGGGAGCGCAAGCGGCGACGAGAGCACAACAAACAGCGGTATCAACAGCTGTTTGGAGAGCATGGTAGCATCGAGAAACCTCCGCAGCCTGTAAAGGCGGGCCGTTTGAGGACCCGACCTTTCAATGTCTGTCGTGGTCCAAACCTATCCTGCAAACAGCGGACTCTGAATCGAGCGACCTGGGAAGAGTTTGAGACAACTCTAAAACCGGACATACGGAGAGATATCAAGACAATTTCGACAGCCTTCTGGTCCTCTGTGAATTGGGGGAAATATTTGTCAAGAAAGGCACGAAGTGAGTTCATGGAGGCCCATCAGAAGTTTCTCTGTACACACGCCCGTTTGTCAGATCCAGTCAAGCCAGCGCCCAGTGACAGATTGATGGGTATGTTGCGGACAGCTATGCGTGGCTTCAAACAACACGTTGATTATGTTCGGTCAAAGGGCGCCTCAGGCTTGGAGGGACCGGAAAGGATGTTGAGCGAATTTGAGGAATTGTGTATGGAGAAGTTCAGAATGTACAATGTGAGTACCGGCTGTTTTTAGAACGATCCGCAGCCAGGGCTTGTTCCACACGTCGTCCTTGCACCTCTTTAGGCGTCATTGATGGAGGTGATAGATTTGATTGTCAATCAGCAATGCGATGTTGAGTTGACAGCCAGCCAGCACACAAGCAAAGTAATTAATCCAATGTCGTTGTACACAGGCTTTGAAAGCCCGCAACATCTTATCGTAAACGCGTCAATCTCTAGGCATCCATGTGTTATAGCTGGACGACCATCATTGTTGCGTTACCTCTGATTCCCTCCTAGCGTGCGCCCTTAACTTGCAGTTAGCCCTGTGCATTGGGAGTACCAAGCTTTCACGCCTTGAGCAATCAGCTTTAGCAGCTCTATGTGCGGCAGGTATGTCTTTCGATGCCCATTGTCGCGTTTCTTACACTAGCAAGGAGCCAAGGGCTGTGATTGTGGAGGGCATTAGTATTTGTTCGGCTAAGATTGCAACACTGCGCCAGTGAATCATCAGCCCTCAAGCCTAGTACGTCAATTCCACAAGTTTATTAGCCTGGACAAACTCATGAAGTATATAGAAGGTTGTGATATATACAGTAGACGGTCGCTACCGCAGCGTTTTTACGCCAATCTTGTTACTTTAGATGTTTACGTCACACATCATGACTTAGGCGCGTCAGTCAAGGGCACATATCGAACACCGAAAAGCTTCTCCTTGACGACCGATCCGTCCTCCTTCTTGTCAATGGCCCAGACATACTGGTCGTAGCCGTTGTCGTCCTCGACGGGGATGAACATTCTGTACTGCAGTCAGCCCCCGCGACGACCGTCGTCGACACAAAGGCAGTCTACTACTCACCTGCCCGGAGCGCGCAGCTGATCCACCAGCTCCTGATGGAGCTTAACGGCTGCAGCGCCGACGTGGATGGCATCCCACCCGGTGCCGCCTCCCTCTTCCCCTGGCCGCGGGGCTTCTACCCACCCCTTCCTCCCGTCGCCCGTGTGAAATCGCACCTTGCCGCTGTCCAGCAAAGCCCGCCCTTCGTCGCTTTTCCGCATGTTGCGCTCTCCCAGGTCCCTCAGCGCTCCAATGTGTTCCAGTCCGACCACCAGGCCCTTTTCTCCCACCAGCTCCGCGAGCAGGTGCGTCAGGTACCCCGACCCCGAGCCTATGTCCAGCACGCGCGGGGCAGGTTTCGTCGCGGAGGGGGTGAGGTGCGGGAGGAGGGATTCGGCAGCGGTGGCATGCATGTGCGGCGCGGAGATGGTTGCTTTGTGACCGATGGACTGGGGAGAGTCTTCGTAGGGGGCGGAGGGAGCGTAGTATGCGCGGTCAACCTAGAATGTCAGCACCTCTCTCTGCTCGCGCCAGCCGTTACCTTGGCGAAGTGGCGAGGCATGCCATTTACCTTGAGAAAGGCGTCCTTGACCCGTTGGTCTTTTATGAGACCATTACGCCACAAGTTCTCGACGAGGTCTTTATTTGATGCACCGGAGCTCCGCCAGGCCATCTTGAAGTTGAGAGGGAGGGAGCGGTGCACTTGGCGTGTGGTTTGATCGTTGACCGAGCTTGGGACGAGCTTGAGAGCTCTCCGAACGAGACGGTACCGAGAAATCGTGGCGCCGAATCAACCCGAATAACGATAGAAACAAATGGAAAAACTCGAGGGACCTGAAGAAGGTGGACAACTGTCTCGCGGTGTATTGAGCTAGGTACGCTTCCTTACCTAGGTGCTTATCAACATGAAGAATGGAAGGTGCATCTAGACCTAGGTATGTGGCGGGAGCAGGTCGATGTTCTCGGGCGATGGTTCGCGTGGAATGATGTAACCGCTTCCCCAGAGCTTCTAGAGCCGCTGGAGATGAGGGGCAACTGCAGTAAACCGTTGCGGTTCCGAGCCCACAACCACAACACCCCGGCGAGCGCTAAACCTTCGCCCCCGCTTACGGATCATCCCGCTGCGACCACTAAATTCCCTTGAAAGATTCCCCACGAGCACCGCAGGAATGTCACCGTTTTGCTCCGTCAAGGCCAACCGTGTCAGGTAGTAATCAACGCTGTCGAAGGTTTTGTTTGTCACACTAGTCGGGCAGTCGAGGAGCAGATGTGCTAGAAACTCAGTTGTGATGTGATACTTGAGGGAGGGCCTCGCGCTCCCATGGCCAAATATATATGCAGATTACCCGACGCCGTGAATTCCCCTCCCATTAGCACCCCACGATTACCAAGCCAAGGAAATAGTAAAGGGTGCCATTGTTGAAGACTTTTTGTCCAGTAAATGGACAGCCTAAGACACATTGCTGCGCGTTGTGATGCATGAAGACGCCAAAACTAAACCACTCTCTCCGTCGATTCGCCCTCGGCAATGATGGGCACGGGCAGGCCGCGGTCTGGGCTCTGGAGCACCAGCTGCTCGTGTCGCCTCGCCTTCAGATAGTCGCTAACAGATCTGATAAGGACGAACCAGCCAACTACCATTAGAATGTAGGCAATCCACTCCTGTCCAGTGATGTCCGCCACGCCGCCGCCACCCTCGCCCGTAACCGCGTTGGGGTCGAAGTTGTGAGAATTTGGGTCGGGAGGCGCAGCGTAACCGTCTTGGCCGTTCATCTTGGGTGGATGGTCACCCTCCGTCGTTCCCTTCATATAGAAGCCGTACTGGATCAGCGTGATGCCGAGGCCCGCGCGCGAACCGTTCTTGGCGGCGTGGGTCGAGTGAAGGAGGTAGGTCAGGATGAAGCCGACGATCTGGAAGGACATGGAGATCATGCCGTTCCAGACAAAGCTGAAGAGTGAGCCCACGGGCATGCCGTCGATGTAGACTTCGTCGGGGCCGCCGAGGCCAGGAGCGAGGATCGTGGTTTCCCAGTAGGGGGGAGCGGCATCGGCAGCAGCCTGCTCGTACGTCTATTTTCTGTCAGTATTCGCTCGAAATCACGGGTATTCTGCCCTTGGGGATTAATGCGACGTACGGGAGGTTGTTCTTCCTTCACCTCGCCTCCACGCTCGGGCTTCGCAGTCAAGTTGGAAAAGACGCCTTCATTCTGGATGCCGCTGCCGTAAATGCGGAAGGGCGTTGTCGGGCCGCCGGCGGTGGTGGAGGCTGTTGGTGGCAGTTGTGTGACATGGCGTTCGGGCTGGGGTCTCGATTCGGAGGAAGGGTTGCGTGATGCGTCGCGGGAAGCCTGGGTGGAGTCGGCGCGGACTAAGCGTTGTCGGTCATCGGCGTCGTCATCGCTATCGTCACCGTCGGTATCGAAGGCGTCTGCCAGTGCGGGATCAACTCCACGACGGTCGCGCGAGGACGCTCTGGAGTGGAAAGAGGGCGGTGGTGAGTTGGGGACGGGCTGCGATTGTCGTCTTGGCGGAGCGGAGTTGGGGGCTTCGAAGCCGTCTTCATCGTGATCATGGGCATTCACCTAATGGAACAAGACGTGAGTATGTTTGTCGCGGCGGTGGAAGGTATCGGGGCCAGGCTATGAAGCTTACCCTCTCATAACCTCCAGCCATCTTTACGATGTTTTTTTGTGTGGGTTTGCGGCGTCGTGTTGAAATCGAGGAACTCGAAAGGCCCCTTTCGCCACTACGGACGATGCGACTAGCGTTGATTGATTGAAACGGCGAGAGGGAGATGGGAAAAGGCCAGTGGAAGAAGATGAGGTCGGGAGGAACGCAGAGGAAAAGAAACAAAGCGGCAAGGAAAAATGTCGATGGTCAGTCGGGATCGTAGGAGACGTCAGAGGGAAGAAAGTCGGCAAAAGGAATGACGGGCGTTTGGAGGTTACTAAAGAATAATGCAAGGAAAAGACGACGAGGGCAACGGGAAACAGCCGTAGCGGGCGGGCTTCTGCTGCTGTTCCTCCTGCAGTCGCGGCGGTTGGCTCGGTGTGTTTGGGGGGCAGCCGACGGAGGTGCACCTCACTAAGGGGCGAAAGTACGGGTGGAGGCTTATGCGTCGACTTCCGTGCCTTCAGTGTTGGGTAGGTGTCTTACGTAAGGCGGGCTTTGCGACAATAAAGGCGCCAAAATGCTTGGAGCAAGCCCCTGTGCCCCCTGTGGCAGTGATGCCCTTTGACATGGCTCGGGACTATGCGCTAAGCCATTCCAGCTTAGCAGGCCGTGGCCTGGGCCGAAGGTGCTGGAACAGTGGGGAGGACAGGGCGTGGGCACGAGACAACTGGGCGAGGTCGGTCATGTGACCCGCCAATCTACACTGTACTCCCGCGATCCTCCATGTTGATTTCGACTCGGTCTACAGCGTAGCTTTCGTCTCTCGACACTGTCGTGGCCTAGGTAGGAATGGGAGCAATCTGGAATGTTCGAGGCGATATGGTTGCCGCTACCTTACCGACCAATGACACTGGCATACCTCGCTTGAGCATGACAATGATGAAGATGGAGACACTAGCGATAACACCCATTTCTCAACATCCCATAGCCGGCCGCATGGTACCTTGTGTTACCAGTTCTACATACATGATTCTAGACTCTATCTCAGCTCAAACTTGCTGTGCCTTTATGGTGTTTTACTGCTGCCTCTTGTCTCGGTTTTGCAGCTGCTTCGTGAGTGGTTATGGGCCGGGGTTGCGCCTGGCACCTTGAGCTGCCTGCTCGCAACTTAGTGACGTGGTTTTATTCATAATGTATATGAGTCCTCCTTCTAAGGGTTGTTGTTATTAACTTTAGAGATTTGGTCTTCTGTTTTCATTTGTTGAATTGCTGGATTTAGTCTGATTTGGGGTATCTTCTAGGGTAAACGATTTCTCAAAGGTATTTCACAACGGTTCTTGACCAAAAGGCGCTGAGAAAGCTACAGGGTTTCTCGATCAATGTCCATCGCCTAGGTAGGTATTCAGACGTTTAAACATGAGATAAATGCAAAAAAACAATGCGAATTCAGGGCACCATGCAAGCCGACAGACATCACAAAGACTTAATCATGCCCCAGGTACGGTACTCAGTCTCGCGTGCACCTACCCTGTGGCAGGCCGTCGTCAAGAGCCAATCATTAGCCTCACAATAATCCACCCCAAAGCTGCTCTGCCGATTGCCGGAACGGGTAAGCTCCGGGGCAGCGTGCGCTCCAGAAATTAATTTGCGTCTGCCATCCAGCGCAGAAATCCTTGACGTCGATGACGGCGTCTTCCATCTTTTGCGACTTCGCCATCTCGTCGCATTAACCCCCCCTCCGCCGGCAAGGATTCACTTCCACGGCGAGACCATGTTGGGAGAGTAACAACCAAACACTTCACCCTTCCCTGTTCTCTTCGCAAAAATGGCCCGGCCAACAAGCGTGAGTAGTAGTTCCCTTCTTCGCTGCAGCTCCCACGATGCGTCCCTCCGTTGCTTACACGGTTTAACTGCAGCAAGCATACAAGCACTTCCAGCGCGCTCTGGCGCTGTGGCCGAAAGACAATCTCCGCCCCGAAGTCCAGTTCCCCGAGTTCGCCGCCCGCGGCCTCGAGAGGAGGTTTGCCAACCCCGCCGTCGACGAGTTGAGCGAGCTGAAGCAGGCCAACGCCCTGTACGCCCTGGCCGACGACAGGTTCAAGAAGCAGGTGTGTGCCACGGCCCCGTGCGATTGACTCACCTCCCGCTGACCGCCCTCAGTTCCCCTTGAACGGCGAGCTGCTGCAGCCCAAGAGCCAGCCTACATACTTCAATGATTTGCTGAGAGAGCTGGAGGAGGCCCCTACGAGAGGCTGGCTGCAGAACATGTCCAAGAAGCTCAGCGGCATGTTCAGATTCCAGTAATGAAGGACATGACACATCAAATACCCCGCGCATGTCGCACCGTCCCTGGCAAGGCCATGTCCCTCTGCGAGACGTTATTGCTGGACCCTCAACTATGTACACTACCATGTATAATATCTGTACCCCGTATCGTGTGTCTATGCCAACACAAAGTAGACCCAAACGCCATTCTATTTTCAAGTACCAACGTTTCCTAAATGTATCGCCTCTCGGGGTCCATCTTGTCCATGAAATCCATGCTCTTCTCGTACATGGTAAACACCAGTCCTCCGCTCACAATGAGACGGGCCAGACGAGGCAGCGCACCGCTCCAGAACGTCAGCAGCCCCTCCTGCTTGAAGATCATGCCCGCGCAACGGAACGAGTTGCCGTACTGCGTCCGTGCCTCGATGCTCTGCATTCTGGTCTTGATCGTGTCGAGAGGCTGCGTGACATAGACCGTGATCAGGCCGGCAATGCCACCCATCGCAAAGGTGCCGACAGCGCCGAGCTTCTCCCCGGGCGCGGTGTAGGACTCGGCCAGCTGCTTGAGCATGTTGTATGCGCCGAACCGGGTGGCACTGTTGGCCGCTTGACGTGCCGTCGTGGGGACGAAGCCCTGGAAGAAGCCGCGGATGCCACGTTCGCGGGCGATGATGGGGACGGCGTGCAGGAAGCCGCGCATACGAGGCTTCGGGGATTTCCTATCGTCGATGCTGGAAGGCAAAGGGTCAGCAGGGCGGTGGCGAGACTCGCCGCGATGGGAATTAACCTACAGCGTCGTCTTGATACTCTCAAACGGCGTCACGGCCAGCGCGGACTCTGTGACGCCAGCGCCAAAGCCGGCAATGACCGTCTTGGGGCCTGAGATCTTGCCGTCGGCATCGGCGAGGAGCTTCTTGTACTGGTCAAACGCGACAAATCCTGCCAATTGCGTCGTTAGTCGTTGCCATCGCACACGGCCGCGTAGTCGACGTACGGATTCCCGCCTTGAGGGAGTTGCCGATGATCAGCGTGGTGCAGCCAGCATACCACTGCTTGCCAAAGGGCGGCCAGGGCAGCTTCTTGCCGTCGGCCAGTTGGCGGTTCAGTTGCGACCGGGTCTTGGCGACTATCGCGGGGGGTCAGAGGCAATTCGGGAGGGGTGTTCGGCTGTAGGAATTCTTACACTCGGCAGGGTACGTGATGGCTGTAGTTGCGATTAGCTCAAGCCATTGAGTTGTGGACGAGTCCGGTCGTCCTAACTCACCAATCTCCAGGGCGCCGGCCGTAGATCCAGCGATGATGGATCGCAGAACCGTAGGGCCCCCCTTCTTGACGGGCTGCGACTCATCCTTGGTCGCCGCGGGGGCGGTCGTCGCGGTCGACATCGTGGAGTGCGGTGGGCGGGATGTGCCGAGAAGGACGGGTAATCGATGCTGGTTCTCGGGGTTTGTCTCTTTTTTTTCCCCTTCCCCTCCAAAGAGCTCGACTTGCGTGCAGGCGCAAGCGTCGTGCCAGCGCTCGTGCACCTGCGTCCGAAATCGCGGGGTGTGGAGACCACTGACAAACTCGTCTCGGGTACGTACTGCCTGACGTAACTCTTCACCGACACACCGAACCATTGCTTTCAACTAACACCAGTTTAGTCGATGATGATGAATCGTTTGGGTCCGTTTCTTTACCAAGGAATGATGATAAACTCTCGTTGGTGATTCCTTGGTGCTTTCTAAGTGAACTTGGGTGTTATTAAAGACCAGGCAAAGAGTTTGCGAATTATCCCATGGTATTTCTCGGCAAATGAAGACATACGCGCTTCTCGTCAGATTTCATGTGTTCTTATCCTCTGACTCGAGCATGACATACCTTTCCAAGCTCTCACACATTATATCTTACGCTTGCATACACTTGCACATAACATGCTTACCATGGTTCACAAGAGACGCAGTCATGACCTCGTTCCAGGCCAAAGCCCGTGACACCCATGCCTAACACGCCAGCAACAACGTAGGCGTTGTTCAAATCGAAACATCCAACCATATCACGTTCTATGGGAAGTCTTGGACTCGACAGAATACGGTTTGCCCAATTACGCAGCATTGATTCACAATATTCACTTGGGAACACAGACGTAGCGTGGGGGCGAAAAGCTTAATTACAGCTAAAGAAGACATGGCCCCGTCTCCCTAGTCTATCAAAGACTATCGTATATATACAATGAAACCAATTTCGCCTTTGTCGGACAGCGTATTTACTGCATGGCAGGGACCTTGATGGAGGCAATGGTCCAGACCTTGCCGCCCTCGCTGCTGGTAAGACCGGTGTAGACAGCACCCTGGCTGGAGCCGATGGTCTCGCCGAAGGAGGTATCCGCGTTGGAGAGGGTGATGACGGTGTTGGCGTAGGTCTGCTCAGCAATGGTACCGGTGCAGCCGTCGTTGCACTCGGTGCCGGTTCCGTAGCCCCTCATGAAGGGTCCGGACTTGTGGTCGAGCGAGCTGATGACCTTGCCGGAGGACACGTCCGTGACGGTCTGGCGCCAGGTGTTCTGGTCGGACTGGAGGGTGTAGTCGATCTTGATGGCCTGGTCGCCCTTGACGGGGGCGGACGTCTCGCTGTCGATCTGGCCGAACGAACCGAAGACGGAGGCGCGGACGCACCACTGGCCGCTGGTGGCACCGCACCAGCTGTTGTCGGGCCAGGACTCGAGGGTCGTCTGGATGAGGTCGCCGGTGCCGTTGGACATGCCGGGCCAGAGGAAGAGGACGCCGGCCTGCGTGGGGGGAGCGGCGCCGGGGGTCAGGGTGGTGACGGCCTTGACGATGGTGGACTTGGAGGGACCGAGGGAGACGGCGCCACCCCAAGAGTCGCGCTTGGCGAATCCAGTCTTGGTCGGGCCCTCGATGGGGAAGATGCCGGGGAAGGCCATGGCCGAGGCCGGGAGGACGGCCATGAGAAGGGTAGACAGCTGCATGATGGCGACGGTTGGTTTGTGTATAAAAAGAACGGTTGGAACGAATGTAAACGTTTGATGGAGAACGGTATGGACAGAGAAGTGAACGTGAAGAGCTACTAGACAAGACACAGACACGAAGTCGAGGCGACGACTGAAGTTCTTTATACTACACTACATCTCGTTCTTGGCCTTCTAGAACCAACAAGGTCCCAGGCCGCTCCCTAGAAGCACGCGAAATGAGAGGAGCTCAATACAACGTAACACTGTTCAAAAGCGGAGGAGAGGTTCTGGCCCATCACCCGTTGCAAGAACGGAGATATCCTCCATTTGGGTGTTTACTAGGCTGTAAGGGAGTGGCCCGATGGAGCGCTTGCCAACTTCGTCCAGGGTCCAAGGACAAAATTCCACGATAGGGGGACGACAGAAGCGCGTGTCGACTAGAATATGGGGAAGATTTGCCGGTGGGATGTGGTAGTTCCGCCGGGAGAATCCTTCTCGTTGGTCACTACTCGTAAAAGAGGGGCGCAACTGGCGTTGTGGTCTCGTTTGTTGGAAACACTAGTCGAATCAAGGCCTGTCCACCCTCGGCCGAGTCTAGAAAACGGAGCATTATGTGAGGCTGATATAGCTCCCGGATCGTTGGGACAGACGTCTGCTCAAAAGTGAATAGTGAAACAAACTCGTGATAGGCGGAATAACGAGAATCAACTCAAAAGGGGGAGAAAAGGTGACTGCTGTGCTCTAAACACAAGACCCGGGCTGCAAAATCTCAGGGCGTAAGTCGGACTTTGCGTCCGTCATCTTCATGACTCTTGCTCCATGTCCGGACCCCGTGGCAGCAGCGCTTTGAAGTCACCAGAGGCCCATCAATGAATTCCGGAAAAGACCACACCCATCTGCCAAGTCGGCAGAGGGTCCGGACCACGATGTGACGATGCCTCTTAGCCGTGGGTGATATTCTCCCACCAGTGGTAGCAAAGTTGCCGGGATAGCAAGGACCAGCACTCGGCATCCCACCCGATTGACGCCTCTCGCTAAGAAGTGTGCGGTATGGTCCAAATAGCCTTTAACCGTAAAAGGAACAACAAACACTCTATTGTTTGCAATGAGATATCGTGTTGAGGATAAAGAATTCGCTTTTGGGTCACCGTTGGTGCCCCTGAATAAAAATCAGACGACCGAGGGGGCACACTGAACAATGACAAGACGGACTAGTCCGGCCCTGTAAACGGGGCCATATGCCGACGACCGGCCAGATGACGTAAGGAAACACTCTGTGTCAAACAAAGGGGCAGCGAGACGATGAAAATGGAAGTCCGGCCGACATCCGCGTTGGGGGAAAGGAAGCGACTCAGGGCGCTTCGAGCAGGTATTTCCGCCGGGTGACGGCGTGGAATTCCGAGCGGCCATGCTTTCGGGCGGAAACATGGCTTGAGTGCAAACCGGACTTGGCGCCGCGCCGTGGTGTCGGGAATTTCAGACTGCGGAGGACCCGAGGCGGCCGTTGGGGTGCAGAAGTCTCCGTGTGCGCGACCGATCGCCCGGTGCAAAATGTCCGACTGGTCGTCGGCGAGGGTCACCTGGGTCCGGCAGTCTGGGCACACGGCCGTCAAGCCTCCCGGATTACGAACCCCATAAAGCCAGCTGACGTCGATCAACCTTTGTACAGAGTACTGCGTACATGTGCTGAGGGTGTTCATCGCGTGTAAATGGCAGGATTCGGGATTCGTAAGGGATGAAGATCCTGAATGATTGACATGATTGAAAATAGAACATAGGGAAAGACAAAACTAGCTCACAGACGGCTCCATTGATGTGCATCCGGGTTGGAGACGTGACATCACCGTCGCCAATCTCGACATCGTCGACACATCATCGTCAACGTCGTCAACGGCCGTGGCGCCCAGGTGATGCAAGAGTGTAAAGGACGGCTGGCGTGGACGACGAGCTAGGGAGGGCGGCAGTCGCAGGCCGAGAGTGGGTGAATGGGTGTTGGCCACACTCATGGCACCGCCGGGGAACCCAAGCTTTCAACCCAGAGGCTTGGGTTCAAAGTTTCCACCTGCCAGCTGGCCTTCGACAAGGACATGGCACGCTGAACCGGCTGCTGTCTTACTCCGAGGCAAGCGGCGTCTTCCAGGGGATTACCATGGTACATCCGTACGAGCCAAGCCAGCTTCTCCTGTGCGAGGCGCAAGTGTGGCTAAGCTGCCGCTTGTCTTTTGGTGATGAAGACTGTCTCACCAAGAGTTAGGTACTATCGTAAGTACTGCATACTTCGGGGTCCCTGGGATACCCGTCTCATGGCCTTGCGGCACGCGCGGGTGTGCCCCTGTGCCGCGTTCGACTTGCCGCCACAGCGGGCACTGGACCCTTGATGTTGACGTGGAAGGGGGCCAAGAGCCTGTCGATGTCGAGGTGGGATGTCTCTATTCGTTTCTGTTGCAGTGTCGCAGAGGTCTCTCTCTCCGTGGCCGGCGTCAATGTGTGAGTTGGTGTCGAGAGCGAGGAGACGATCGAGAGAGACGAGGGGCTCCCGGCTAGGTGTTCTGTCGACTGACTCTATGCAAGATGAGACTGCAAGTCTATCCCCAACTCTAAGAGGCTGGTGGATGTTCTCGGGGCGACGCTGATCTTCATGCGAATATGCTTATTCGTCCAAGTCGGCCCCCAGTGAATGCTTCATCCCTGTTCCCCTTCCACAGCTCGAGCCTCGAGCCCCTCAGCGCTCGGCGTCTCCTGGCCTTACCCGCTGCGGCCAAAATCCAATCCAATATTCATCCATCCCCTTTGGCAGTTGACATGTACGTGCTGTCGACCCATATTATCAGCATGTCTGGACTCAGCTGCCATGGCCATGCAGTAGCGACTGTGTGTGTCCGTACATACCAATCCCTTTGGACGTCGTTGTAGCCGGTCTTTCAGGGTCTGTTTCAATGTCCAGGGGTCTCGAGCATTAGTGCATGGAATACAAGGGGACTCGAAGGACAATCCGAGACCAGTCATCGTCATCCAGCGTCTGGAGCGAGACAACGAGACAGTCGCGAGGGCCAGTCGGCGAGGTCGCAGCCTCGTCAGCCCAGTCAGGCAGAGGGGCAGATGAAGCTGATGGAGTCCGAGTGAAGCTCACGCAAACACGGCATGGTACGATGCAGGCAGGGCTGCTTGCCGCATGTGCGTCGCTGTCGCTGTCGCTGCATCATCCAGTCGCCCCGAGCTCATCCCGTCCCATCCATTCTCCCATCCATTCATCCATCCATCCATCAGTCACCTCCCGTGCCCCCCCATCCCTTCCCTTCCGTGGTTCCGTCCCATTTCGCTCAGTCACCAAGATGCAGCAGAGAAAAGGATGCGAAAAATAGCACAGGCCCCCTCTTTCACACGGAAATCCTCCCGGCTCTGGATCTGCCCCTCCTGCAGGCGGCAACCTTTTCTCAACCTCAGCGAGCAGAAAAGTCTGGTGCACAGTCAGACACGAGAAGACGACGGCGACGAAGACGAGGACAAGTTAGACTCTGATCCGTGCCTCTGTTTTGTTTGAGTTGAGTTGAGTTGAGTTAGATTGCAACAGGCTGGGGGGGTTAGTTTTCTTCTCAGTGTCCAATTTGACGCCAAGACCAGGCGCCGCCCACACTCATCTCCCGCCTTTAAATTATCATCACCGCCGTCGCCGTCCCCGAAGCCCGTCTGCTTGCTGCTGCATAAACATTTCCTGTCCCAAAACAAAGCGGCAGACAAGAGAAGCCGGCAGAAGAAGTAGACACCTCTCTTGTCAACCCCACAAAGCGGCGTTCAAGGACACTCACGGGGCCCGGAGGTCGCTCTGCTTCTCGTTGTTTCGCTGCTTCGCATGGCAATCGCCGCTCACTGCTTCCGCGGAACAGCACAGCCCCAGCCGGCTGACGACTCGTTTTTGCCATTGGAACAAACACCCTGCCGTGTCCTGTTCAACCACCGACTGCGATCAGTTACCTTCGTGCCCAGCTGGTCATCTTCATCATTACCAGCAGCAGCAGCAACAGTTGCCGAGTGAATCCAAGCAGGCCAGCTAAGGATTCTCGCTCCAGAAACAGAGGCCGACACCCCGGCTTTCAGTCGCAAAAGCACACTTGGGAGACTAGGGAAGAACGGCAAAGAACGAAACAAACAAACACAAGAAAACAACAACCAGGCACCAAGTTAAAATTTCCTGGTTTCTTTTTTTTCTTCTGAGCATCGACTCTGACCTCATCCAATCCCTCCCGTCCGTGGTTCCCGCGCCCTGCGTCGCCTCGGACGCCTCATCACCAGCAAAACGAACCAACCAGCCAACCCGCTCGTCCCAAGACTGTGTAGTCATTTTTTCCAGGCACGGAATACGCAGCACACACAATCTTCTCAGGCACACACCCACATATACACATACATACACACACACGAATACCAACGAATCGAATACGGACAGTCTCGTGTGTACGTTGTGCATTCGTCGATTTTCTCATCCAGTCCGTCGTCGTCGTCGTCTGTCGTTTCAACTTTTTCCAAACGCACACGCCCCCAACCACCCGAGCCGTCTGCAGCGTCGATCACCTCTTACTCAGATCGCCCAACCACGCCAACATTTCATCCTCCCTCTGATTCTCCTCAGGTACCGGTATCCGGACCTCCATCATCATCGCAAACTCTAGACGGCTCCGGCCCACACCAGCTCGCGACCTGTGACGGTGACAGCGCCAGCTCCCTGGTCACCCCGGCCACCCTTGTCCGCCCTCAGCAGTCCACGTCCACGTCCACCCCCGCCGCCGCTGGGCCCGTTTCGCGGCACTTGGGAGCTGAGGTGCCGCCTATTTGTTCCCTGTGCCCTGTGCCTTGTGGTTAGGACCTTGGGCAGAGATAATTTGGAGTGGGCTGTGAACGCTCCCGCCTCACATCACCTCCTCGTCTTGGCTCAGCCACCCTTTTCAACCACTCACTCACTCACACACCAACACCACCAGACAATACAATACAATACATTACAATCCAACACGCACGCCCTGCTTGCATACGTACGCGCGCACTTACACACACCACCACCACATCTCAGCTCATCCTCCCGACCTGCACTCCGTCACACTGTTCACACAGGAACAAAACCCGCCCACATCCCTCCCGTCTGGCCCTGCGGAGAATTCATCCCTCTTCAGAATGGCCACCCAGATCGAGGCGAGGTCTCTGGCCTCGCTCAACTACCTGGCCGCCAACCCGCCCCAATACCCTCACAACCCAGCCGGCGAGCGCCAGGAACCGTTAACTCTCTACATTTCACGCGTGCCGGGAACCAGAGGTATGTTTTAATCTAGCATGTTCACTCCTCTTTGCATTTGCATCTCAAAACAAAAATCTCATGAGCGCAACTAACCCCCCGTCCAGACGTGATTCTCACCACGTCAAAACCACACCTCAAAAACGTCACCAGCGAAGACGTCGCAAACTCCTTCTACTACATCCACCTCGAGCTTCCCGGAGAGGGAAACCGACCGTACGAGGTCGGCCACCAGCAGCCTCAACAACACCTCCGCAACCCAGACACGCCCAGGTCCAGCATCGACAGCACCCGCAGCGCCAACCAGATCCGCCGCAAACCCCTGCCCTCCACCGCAAAAGTCCCCTCGCCACCTGCCGAGCCCGCCCGATCCTACCCCCTCCCCGGATCCCACCCCGCCGCCGGCGGCTACGGCACCGCCTACGACCACTTCCGCCCCGATGACCTCCCCGACGCCCGCCCGGATCTGCCTCCGCGGCCCCTGTCCTACTCACCCCCGGCCCCGGTCCGCAAACCCGTCGGCCCCCGAGCCATCCCGACCCCGGCCCCGGATCACCACGACGTCCTCTACCCCTCAGACGCCTTCCGCCCATCGCCGTCGGGGTCACCCTCGCGCATGCCGCAGGAGCCGTCCTACCGCTCGACCTCGCGCCAGTCGACATCGACGCCTCACCAGCACCACGTCCGCCAGCTCTCCCGCTCCCCCTCCCCGAACCGCTTCCACAACACCACCGCCGTGCCCTTCACCCTCTCCCTCATCCGCCGCGACCCGAGCACCGGCAACCAGTGGAACATTGGCCGCGTCTCCTCCCACCAGCTCGAGGACTCGGGCGAGGACTACGAGTACTTCTCCTTCGACTCCGCCGGCCTCTCCGCCCATGACCGCCGCCGCGCCAACGCCCCCCAGCCCCCCATCAGCATCCGCCTCGAGTCGTCCGGCTACGCAAAATTCCGCCACATGCCCCTCCGCCAGAGCCTCGACATGCCCCGCGCCTCCACCTCCTCCGTCGCGCCTCCGCCCTTCGCCAACTCGGAGGATGCCCTCAACTGGCATGCCCAGCAGCAGATGCTACAGCAGCAGATGCAGATGCAACAGCCCCCCTCCGAAGGCGGCTTCAACAGGCAGGTCGTGATGGCCTACGCGAAATCCTGGACGACCAACATCCGTGAAAAGTTCAACTCGCGCTCGCGGTCGAGCAGCGTCGTCGACGAGCCGTATGGCAGCCCCCCGCCCCCGCGCTCGAACCGCCACTCGCGCCAGCTGAGCGCGCACTCCACGGGCTCCATGTCCTCCAACGGCAGCGACTCGGGCCCCATCATCACCCAGCCGGGCCACGGCCTGCGGCCCCGCGGCTACGTGTTCGTGTCGCCGTGGGACGGCCGCTGCGAGTTCCGCACGGGCAACGCCGGCCGCAGCGTCAAGTGCCGCCACGTCCTCCCCAGCGCCGGCGGCGGCCAAAGCAACCCGCTCGCGCCCTCGGGCACGTCCAACTCGGCGCCCGTCAGCGAGCTGCGCTTCAACCTGCCGACGACGGAGCTGTTCAAGCAGGAGGGCAAGCGGGAGCAGCTCAGCGGCCACTTTAGCAAGCTGCTCAACATTGGCAAGCCCGGCGAGTACAGCGACGACGAGGACGTGCCTAGTCCGTTCGACCTCCGGCTCGGGCGGGAGAAGGCGGGCGGTGGCAACCGCGGAAAGAGGGCCAAGCTGGGCAAGCTGATTGTTTATCCGGAAGGGTTAAAGATGCTGGATCTCGTCATTGCCGCCAATATGGGTATCTGGTGGGGAGCGTGGGAAAAGAGTTTCTAGGGCGTTTTTATGGCTTTGACAGGTTCTGATGGACCATGATGATGAAGAAAAATGTGGTGATTTTGACGAGACTCTGGATTCATGGTAGCGCTGCGTCAAAAATGTATGGGCTGGTTAGGCTTGATTTAAGCAAGGCGTTGGCTGGATATGCCCTCTACATGGCTAACACCCGCGAGTGTGATCATCAGCCGTGGCTATGTGTAAGACACATTAATTATAATCTTCCCACGTTGAATCTTCCACATGCAAGCGTGACTGTGATTCCGCCCGCAATGATACGGCGCAAAAGGTGTTGCCACTTACTGCCACATATGCTCATACTTGTCCTCTCATCACACCAGACGGCAAGACGTGATACAGCGTTACAACGGACAAAGAAAAGGTTGCTTTTCGCGAGATATTTACACAAGTCTAAAAGATCCCGACCTGTCTGTAGTACACATACACAGCATGCCAGAGCCTCGCCACCGCTGTTGCTGCCGCCGCAGACGCCGCCCCTGCTATTGCTCTGCGCCGCTCTCTTTCTGCTCATGTCCCTCTCAAGCATTAACCCGCAAAGAAAAATGATGCTCGTTTCCTCTCCAATACTCCCTTGCCAATCGATTCATTTTATCTGTAGGGGGCGTCGGCACGGATGACGGCGGCCAGTTCAGGCTCCCACTTGTCGCCGTTCGACAGCAGCTTCTCCTTGTTGTACAGCAGCTCCTCGCGGGTCTCGGTGGCGTACTCGGCGTTGGGGGACTCGACGATGGCGTCGACGGGGCACGACTCCTGGCAGAAGCCGCAGTAGATGCACTTGGTCATGTCGATGTCGTAACGGGTGGTGCGGCGGGAGCCGTCGGCACGCTCCTCGGCCTCGATGGTGATGGCCTGGGCGGGACAGATGGCTTCGCAGAGCTTGCAGGCGATGCAGCGCTCCTCGCCAGACGGGTAGCGGCGGAGGGCGTGCTCGCCACGGAAGCGGGGGGAGATGGGGCCCTGGGGTTTGATGTTAGTTTCGATGCTTCGCGATATTTTGATTCCGCCTCTTCGTTGCTCAAACGCTCTCCGCTTGGTCCTTCATGACTGCGTGACTGTCGGGTGTCGCAACGAGATCGATTCCGACCCCGGCTGCTGTTCCGTGGCTCCTTTCCGCATTTCCATATCTCGTCCCGTCATTTCCCGCGCCCGAATACTTCCAACGCCCTCCCAAACCAACAAACAAGAAGTCGACCCACCTTCTCAAAGGGATAGTAAATGGTGTAGGGCGGGCGGAAGAACTGCTCCATGAGCACGTACATTCCCCTTGCCATCTCGGACAGCAGGAAAAATCTGCCCATCTTGTTGAGGGTGGACTCCTTGTCCTCGTCCCACGTCTCGAATCTCTTCTGGCGGAAGTTCGTCGGCGGGGGGCCAGCGGGGGTGGCATAGTTGCGGACGGCGTTGGCGGCCATGAGGCGGTTGACCAGGACGGCCGACGAGTTTCTCGCGGCCGGCCTCGACGCTGCGAGGAACATTGTGACGGGAAGCTGCGCCGCGGGAGGCATTGTCGGAGACTGTGTGATTCTCGATTCGACGTGGAGGATGTGCGACGGCTCCAATTGACCGGGCAGGCGGCAGGTCGGAGGGGGGTTGATCGAGGATCGCGGGGTGTCGGGAGGCGACGTGCAATTGAGGGAGTTGCGGTTGTTCGGGTGTTGAGCTTGACGTTTACTGGGACATTTGCCCGGCACTGGGCTGGGGGGGACGAGCTTTGGTGCGGGATTACAAAGGGCGGGAATTGATTGGCTGGAGGTGGGTCACGTGGCTTCCGACCATCTGCCATGTCGGAAGGAAGGAAGCATCATGATGATGAAGCCAGTGGCGACCGGCGCCTGCTGCTCAATTGGTCTCGAAAATTTGCATCGGAGTTTTGATAGCATCAAATCATCACTATTGAGTTTCGCACTCTTCAAAGCCTTGCGAGAAACGACCATCGCGTAACGTCATGTTTTCCATCTCATCACATGACCAGTCACGTGGCTGCAATCGGAGCTAGCCAGGGAACGCCTCGGGGTGACGAGAAATTTATCATCATGGCAATGACCTCCTCCACCACCCCCAGAGCTCCCATCAGACCAGCCTAGCTGCCACCCCCGAACGAACCATCTCGCATCCCCCCAACCCGACGCCAGAGCTCCCGCAAAGCTTCGCCTTTCTCGACCCGTCCGTCTCCCTCGACCACAAACCACAGCCATGTTCCGCACAGCAGTCCTCCGTTCCGCGGCCGCCGCCTCGCGCGCCATCCGTCCCGCCGTACAGCAGTCCGCTCCCCTCGCCCGCAGCTCTCTCGTCGCGCCCCGTGCCGCCTTCGCCCGCGCCGCCCCCAAGGCCGTCTCCGTCCGCTTCTACTCTGCCGCCACCGGCCTGAACAAGGACGAGGTTGAGGGCCGCATCTTTGCTCTGCTCCAGGGCTTCGACAAGGTCAACGACCCTGCCAACGTACGTTGCCCCTCCCGCCATCACCACCTTCATCACCACCACCACCCGTCAAGACCGACCCAATTGGGTCGCACGGGAGCTTCAAGACACAGAGCTGATACGCATTCTTGCATTTGCACAGATCAAGTCCACTGCCCACTTCGCCAACGACCTCGGTCTCGACAGCTTGGACACCGTCGAGGTCGTCATGGCCATTGAGGAGGAGTTCAGCATCGAGATCCCCGACAAGGACGCCGACACCATCCACTCAAGTTCGTAGCACCGCATCCCTTGTTGCTGCCGCAGCTGGCATCCATTAGGAGGAATATACTAACCCCGCCGAAACAGTCGACAAGGCCGTCGAGTACATCCTCAGCCAACCCGATGCTCACTAAACGCAAACCAAAAAAAATGATCACTCTTCTCCGCTAAACCCGTCTCCCCGGCGGTCTGTACAATTTTAGCCCTGCCCCCGACATCGACATCGCCACTCGCAACTTAGAACCGGGAGGGGGGTAACTTACATGAGAGAGATGCGGCGTCTGTGGCTCTTTCAGCTTATGAAGGGACGAAGGGAAAAGAGAGCCGGAGGGCTTTATTTTGGCCGCGATGGGGTGGACGGTTTGGTATGGTAGCCCATAGCGCGGCGCTTCCCCCGCGCCTCGAATGGCAATGCGACGCTGCTCTGCATGTTTGACCATGTCTGGAGCCCGCCCGCGTGGCCTTGTATTAGTGTATAGATTTTGTTCGTCAACATTGGGATCCCTAGTGATTTGTCTGTCCTGTGCACAAGGCGCAGCTGTCCTTCACGTTCGGTTTTATCTCTCCAAGTCTGATCGGGAATGTTCGGGATTGGTCACTTGGGCAAGCCGAGGGATATCTACGTTTCGTGACGAACATTTCCTGGAGTCCTAAGAATGGTCATGGATCACTACTAATTCGCCAGGTGAAACCAATCTGATAAGATACAACGACAACAGCTTTTGTATATAGTGGACGATAATTAGACGGTGGTATCAGCTTTTCCTCTTCCAAACGTCTCTAATGCGGTGCCGAGTCACGCAGCCTGCCGACCCGTGACAAGTAGACGCTGGCCATGTTCTATTCCACTTTCAGAAAATCCAAGAAGAAGAAAAAACAAAAGACTCGCAAATGCATGTGCCAACCTAGCCTAACCCTCCGTCATCTTATTTTAACCTCCCCATTCCCCACGTCAAAGCGAGCATTTACAGCCTCCCTATACATTCATTCCCTGAAGACATTTCCTAGAACCCCAGTCTCGACCTGGGCTTGGAGGTTATGCTTCCAACCAGACAGAGCCAATATATCCTCCATTTTAGATTTTAGTAACGAGCGAAAGCAGAACGGCCCGACGCAGAGCTACTGCCGCCGGGCACGTCCAACCTATTACAACCTCCAAGATCCAATCCGTGTAAGCCTAGAAGAAGAAGAAGGAGGGGGGTAAAGAGACGATAAAACTCCAGCAAACTCCCTGCCCTGTTGTTGTGTAAACAGCCACCCCGTAGATTCCGATCCCTTGCTATGTCCCTTGATTTTTGAAGACCGGTTATTTTCGTTTTCCGATGGCGATTTTTTATGCCAATGCATGCTATGAAAGTCGTGGCTGAAATTTGAGTCGTAGAGTGTCGTCAGGGTGTGGAAGAGTCGAGAGCAGACCCGGGGAGCCACCGAGTGGGATGGCGTTCCATCCGTCGCTATGCCTTTCTCCCGGGTGTTGTTGTCAACGTCCTTTTTGGAGAAAGTATCACATCAACGTCCACCGACCGTCTCGACGCTGACCGAGGGTTCCCGCTGCTCCTTGGCGAGGCCAGAGGTAGGAGTAGCGTTCTTGCCGGAGAGAGCGTTGGCGTAGCTCCATCCACCTCCGATGCCGAACCCGGCAGAGCCCCGCTTGCGAAGCCTGGCGGAGGATTGATCCTCCTCTTCCTCCATGTTGAACACAAAGGCGGGGTCCTCCTCGTCGATCGGGGTCGTGTACCGCCCGGTGACGGAAGAGCTGATGGACCCGCTCGAGACATGGCGCTCCATGACCCGCTCCCGCTCCTTTCCGATGGGGCCGGCACCGTTGCTGGGGCCCCGGCCGGTGGCCGCCAAGGGGTGCAGGTGCGGGCTGGCGCTGCCGTCGTCGCCCAGACGGGTTCGCTGCAGCTGCTGGGTCAGCGCAGACATGGACTCGCTACCGGCACGAGATCCAATGGGGCGGGAGGACAGGCTGCCGTTGCCCATCTCGTTGGAAAGAACGGAGTTGCGCAGGGGGCTGCCGACGTGCCCAAAGGCCGAGGGGCCATGCTTGTGGAGCTCCTCCTCCTTCTGGCGTTGGAACAGAGGCCCCCAGCGGCTCGGGCTGGCTCCGGTGATGGGGCTGCCGAACTTGGTCGCATTCTCGCTTCCGGGCTCGCCATCGATAGTCCGGAGGGAACCCCGGCGGGCCTTCTCGGCAGGGGTCAAGAGATCCTGCAGGTTCTGGGGCACATAGTCCTCCTCGAGGAAGGCAAACTCGGCCTCCCAATCGTGGTCGACGGTCGTTTTCGGCATGCTCGCGCTGAGCATCTTGGGCTTCGCGTAGCGGCTCGAGTGCATGGCCCGCTTTCCGTAGTACTCCTCGCCGGACATGGGCTGGCTGGGGGGACTGCTGGATGCAGTGACGTTGGCGGCGGCCAGGTATTCGCTTCCACCGAATGCAGAGGTGTGCAGCATCTTAAGCGTCTCGGAGGTTCGGGAATCCTTGGCGTTGTTCAGCGAGGGGGAGGGCGACTCGAGGCCGAACTTTGACGGGACGGACGAGGGCCAAGGACCGCCGGGGAAGAGGGCGGCGTTGGAGATGCCCTGGGAATCGAAGGAGGCGGGCAGGGGCGCATCGAGGACGGACAAGCCCTTGGCGTTGATGGGCGAGAGGCCGAGGCCGAATCGGGATGCTTCGTCGTCGCGCGGGGAGCCGTAGTTCGAACCGGGGTGGGAGTAGGTGGTGTCGATGGTGGGCAGGCCATTCTCGACGCTGGGCTGGCGGCCTAGCTGGTGCTGCCGTTCGTCACCGTAGGGATAGGCGGAGCCGTACGAGGGGGCGCCCTCGCGGTAGAGACCCGAGGTGAGGGCGCTCGTCGGGTGGTATCCGGCAGCGGAGGTGGGGTTGATTCGGCCGCCGAGGGTTATGGGAGAAGTGCCGATGGTGACGCCATTCTTGCCGTAATTGATGCGGCGGCCGTCGGGAAGAACGTGGATATTAGCGCATTTCGGACCGAACTTGCAATTGCCCTGCGACGGCGACGACGGTTAGAATGGCGACGGTGGAAGACGCAAGACATGGGTGATTGAATGTGACATGTCGCCGAGATGGCGGGCACGGGCGTAGAGGCAGGAGAATGGTCTGTGTGACCGAGGGGCAGAGCGAGATTGCGGAGGTAGGAGGGGCTGGGGGGTGAGGGGGCGCATGGGCGACATTTCGCGATGTTTTCCGCTCGTCGGGAGGAGGCAACGCAACGCAACGCAACGCACCTTTGCAAAGTATTTGCAGATGTTCTCGGCGGCAGCCCCTAGATCGTGAGAAAACGGACAGGCATTGCCGGCCTGGCAGGCGCCTTGACGAAAGAATTTGCATGGAACGTGGGAGGTGTCTGTAGGGCAGAGGCGAGACAGGTCAGCCATGGACAGAGAAGAGAGACAGATAAACAGAGATAAAGACTGAGAGAGAGATTGACGCAGGCGGGGGAGGGGAGGAATGTTGCTCAAGGACGGGTGCGGTGCGACGTGTTGCAGAGGAAGCGAGACGGGGGCGGCGGCATTGAATGACGAGACAGCTGGCATGGCAGAGGGTCGATTTAGAGGGCGAGGGTATCGTGAGCCATCGTCGACGTTTGCAGACAATGCACCGTGCCATATACCGACACCAACACCGCCATCGTCACCGACACTGACACTGACAACCTAGACAGAGACGAAAAGAGAGAGAGAGGACGAAAGAGAGCGGTGACATACTGGGTGGGCTGCGCGGGCCGTCAAACCTGTGAGCGGCGGCGACAGCGGCAGAGCCGGCGGCGGGGGACGCGACTGACGGCATCGGGCTCATCATGGGGCTGGAGTGGCCATTCTGGGATTGTGTTTGCTGCTGCTGCTGCTGTGACTGTTGCTGCTGTTGTTGCTGGTGTTGGAGGTTGAGACTGCCATTGCGCGCATGGCGATAGTCGGAGCCGTTGGTCGAGGGCATCTTGGGGGGAGGAGATCGACGACGACGACAACGACGACGACGATGATGTGGAGGAGGGAAGAGAGTGGCGGCGGTGGTGGTTATGGTGGAGGAAAGGTTGGACGAGGCACCGGTTGAAAAGTCGCGGGCTGCCCAGGCGGGACGAGAGGGGAAAAGTGGAGTGGGACGCCCTGTAGCAGCAGCAGGTGGTGGCACCCGGGGGAGGGGAGGGGGTCGGTCCAGTGCTGGTGATAGCGGGCGGACAGCGCTGTGGTCGGGCAGATTGGTAGTGGAACGACGCTGGACACGCACTCAACTGACTGGCGCTGAGCTGTTGTCCTGCTTGAAGGGACGAAGGCGAACCGACAAGATGGTCTTTGGTACCTGGCTCTCCAAAGCAAGAGGAAGGGCGGCGAGAGAGAGAGAGACAGTCTAGACCAGTCCGCGCCGTCGGTACCTGGGCACGCAATGTGCGTAGGGACAGGGTGTAAGTGTGTGTGTGTGTGTGTGTGTGTGTAGTGAGTGAGTGAGTGTGTAAGGATGCTGGTGGAGGGGAGGGGGAGGAGCGAGGATGACGGCAGGCAAGCAGGATGATGAGCAGCGACCAGGGTGAGGGAGAAGCAGCCCAAGAGAGGACGACGCTGTACTAGACCGAAACGTCCAAGTAAGTGCCTGGGGTGGAGGTTGCCGGTACGATCGGTGCGGGCGGCAAAGGCGGTGGTGGTTCAAGGATGTATGTGGTAGATGGGAGGAGGCGGCCCCTCGGTCAGACGCGGGTTTGGCTGCTTTGGCTCGGAAGAAGACGACGGCGATGATGAGGGGGGAGATGAGGAGCACAACGTCTGGTTGTTGATGCTGATGTCGATGATGATGATGATGATGATTGTAATGTCAATGTTGTTGTCGTTGTTGTCGCTACTGATGCAATAAGTCCCAAAGTCTATCACAAGACGAGGGACGAAGGAGCCAGCACCAAGACCAATGGAAACCAAAACCGGGGTCGATGCTGCAGCTGAAGCCGTGCTGCGACCGAAGTGTTGAATGTCTCGAGTCAGCCACTCAGTGCGGTTCCCTCTGCTGCGATGAGACGAGAACCTGTATGGATGGCAACCCGACGAGGCAAGGACAGAGTCAGAGAGAGGTCGATCGACGCCCTTGCAGATAATACCCGCAAGAAGAGGGAATCAACCAGTGTCGGCAAAAACCACAACAAGTGTAATGTGATGCAGTGTAGTGTAAATGCGTAGTGTGTAAGGTAGTGTGTGGTGCCGGTGTATGAGGCGGCACACGGGGGCGGGGCGCGGCGCTTTCTGTATGGGAGCGCAGCCAAAAGACGATCGATGCCTTTGGCTAACAAAGGTAGCGCCGTGCTGGACTTGATATCCGTTGCTTTGTACTTTGTCAAGGACAGCAGGCGGGCCAAGCAGGGTAAGAAGGTACCGAGTGAGCGATGTGCATCTGATGCGACGCGATGTCTCCCTCTTATGCCTGGTCTGCGGGCGGATAGACGGTGCGGACGGGCGGCCGGGCGGGATGCCCAACGCAGGTAGATACCCAGACAGATAGATATACACACGATAAGGATTCGAGGAACCCCAGGATGTTGGCCGATGGCTGTGAAGACGGGGGCCTTTTGGAGACCTAGCTATTTTGGCGGGTGGCGCGAGTAAGAAAGTGTAAGAAGAAGAATGTCCACAGAGATCGGATGGACTGAATGTGAAGAAGAAGAACAATAACAGTAATAGCAACACGAGAGTGAGCCCGATGATGGCGGGAGCTGATACCAAGATACCGCGAGATGAGGCAATCGGCGAATCAGCTGCGTGCTCTATGTCGTGCCTGGGCCTGCGAGGTTGGAGATTAGATCAAATGGACAAGACAGGCGACCTACATCCCCCCCGTCTATCCATGTAGCCATGTAGGTAGGTACACTTGGTTCAGAGAGAGAGAATCCCCGCCGGTTCAGTGGTCATGTACGTACCCAGACACGGAAATGCTCGTCGACTGCCGGTTACCTGACCTGGCCTTGCCTTGATTTGCCTTTCTTTGCTTTGCCTTTCTTTACTCCAGGCGGCAAAACGGACTGCGTATCTGGCGGGCGGGCGCCGCTGTGGGGGTTCGACCGTCGCTGTCGCTGCTGGCTCGGCCGACGCTCTGCTCAGGGGTCATCTCCCACCGCTGGTGGCGTCTTGTCTTTCTTGAGGGGGGGGGGCAACGAATGGCAGCAGACTGGGGACGGTGAGGAAACGGATGACTGGAGGTCGAGTATGCCTAGCTAACCCAAGTGTTTGTTGGTCTTGGGTCCAGGTGATGTGAGTTGATGGTATGGTATGTTGTGGTATGGGCGAGGCGAGACGAGGCGCAGACGGGAGCTGGCGACCACTTCAACGGCGCTGGGCTAGGCACCTCCTATTAATAATTCGACTTTGGTCGTCGTCGACAGACTGAAGAGGCAGCAAGATGGAAAGAAGGGTTCATACAAGCTCAACCATGACTTTCGGCACACACGGGAGCGTCCTCATCATATAAGTGAGCCAGCCTCCATCGCAGACGCGTTCGCCTCAGCGACCCCCTGCCCGTCAAACACGGGGCGCCGCTCTCTCACTCGCTCACCTTGACTTACATGCATCAGTTCTGATCAAGGGACCATCGTCATGTCTCTTCTCACACTCGGCCTCGCCTGGAAACCCACACAATACTTCACGTCATTGCAAGTCATGTAACCAGAGCCGTGATACCCAGCCCGTGAGTACACGCCTCTCCGTAGACATCGCGAGTACCCTCTTTTTGCCCATGTCCATGCCCATGCCGCCCATCCACTCGCTCACCATTGCCTTCCTTGCCTTGTCCGCCAAGCCATACCGCATGCCGTGTTAGTCGAGCCTCACTCCGCGGTGGCTAAGACATTTTCTTCTCGTACGAGCAAACATCAATGTCATGTCCATGACCCGTCGGCGGTATTCCTCGCGGTGCAGCCTTCATACGTGCATCAGACCCTCGTCGATGTCTCTTATGCCTGCCCACTCACTCCCCGACCGGCCCCTCAACTCGACCCCTCACCACCACAACAGCATCACCACCACTACCACCACTACCACCACCACCACCATTACCACCATCCTCCAGACCAAGAGACCCAAGGTGGCGTGCCTCCATCACGCGGCGGCCCCATGATGCCCCGGCGCCCCAAAGTTGCTCCATGCCCTCGCCCTCTCTCTCCCTTTCTCTGCCCCCCTCAACCATCGAATCCCGTCCTGCAGTACTGGGACAGCAGCGCCCGCCAGCATCCAAAGCCCGATCTGTGAGATCCCGGGGAGGGTGATGAGGGCTTGGTTGTGATGGAGGACGCCACCAATGTTGTAGCGGACTGGGTGGGAATCAAGGCCATCGCCATTGGGGGAAACGGTCGTGGGAGAACAAAAAAACGGTCAGCCGCGCTGTTGGAATGTGGTTGGAATGCGGTCGCGATCCTCGACCTATCCCGCACCCTCCGTCACTGCCGGAGTTCGGGAAGAGACGAGCCAAATAGAGGTGTTGTCGACAAGGGGTGGATGAGAGAGAGAGAGAGAGGGCGTGAGATGGACGAACTGGGGTGAGCGGTTGGATCGTCCTTCAACTCCCGGGCATGCACACCATCACCGCGCTGGGGTTCAAAAGAGCCGTGGTGATTGACCATCAGAGTTGATGATTCCATTCCGGTCCATCTATCGGACTTGGCTTGGATGATTCTGGCGAACATCTTGTCCCATCCGGGAAGGACCCTTGACCGAGGTTCCCTCTGCCAGACATTTGAGGCCAACCACCGCCTTCCACCGCATGTCATTCTCAATTCCCATTCCAAATGACCTTGACTGCATACTGCGACGGCATCCAACCTACCTACACACACATAGCAAAGACTCCACGCAAATGCGGCCTGGATGGGGTTGACGCCGTTTGGCTGTCTGTGAGACGGTCCACCAAGGTAGAGTAAACTCTGTGACACGACGAATTGGCGCCCAGTATTTTGGGAACTCTCCGGGCGTCTCAAACCTCTGCTCCTGTACGACATCGGTCATTTTGTGTCTTTCTTTTTCTTCTGTCTCTACTTCGTGAACCAACACACTCTGTCCCCGCCTCTTCACGGCTCGCCGTGCTGCGTGCGCATGTAGGCCGTATGTCGACTTTCGTACGATGATGATGTGCGTTTACGGACCAAGACACACGAGACTCTAAAGCAATCTCAAATACCCCGTTCCAGAAGAGACCAAGACAGACTCAGATCTGGGTTCACCTTGGGCGTCTGGCTGGTGGAAATATCCGGGCCTAATGCGCAAGCCATCGTCAGCGACATCGCCAATCAAGCCACCTACCGGCCATCTTGGAGCTGCAGGTCTCTATCTCGTCCGCTTGCTTTTTCGCATCTCTGATCTCGCATCCGCCGCCGCGTCGACATACCCTACCTGCCTACCTGCCTACGCCCATCGCAAATGGCAGATCCATCCCGGTGTCTCGCCCGTCTCTGCCCGTCCAGCGTCACGGGTTCGTATCCCAAGGCTAATACATACCTGCATGCTGCGCGTAGGTACAACCCCAGCCCAGGGTCCCATCGACAGACATCAACACTAAACAACCTCACGTCGAGAGTCGCATCGAGACCGTCACTCGTCGATCGCAAGTCGCCAGTACGCCCGCGATGTCAAGTCAAAACGGGGGACGACCATGCACACAAAGCACCCGCAGTGATCTCAACTCTGACTTGCCTAACCTGCCATCTCGGGCAAGGCGCAGACCGCGCGAGTACGCAGCAGTCGTCGTCGCCGCTCCAGCGTTGCAGCTGTGCGACGTCAAACGCAACGCGACGCGATGCTTCCACCCATCATCCACCATCCTCCCCTCCCCCACGGAGACACACCCGCAGCTTGCACTCACTCGTACACAGATTGGCCTACCTTAGCATACACACGCGCACATGGGGGACTGACTCTACGTACCTACCCACTGAGAGAGGTATGTCACTGTATGTCACTGCCACTGATTGCAGCTCCAGCAGCCTGAAAGTGCCCGACAACGTCAGTAGGCGCCTCCCCAGAGACATGCATACATACATAATACATACGTACAGACAAGGACGGGATAGACGAGAGACAAGACGGCAAGATAGAGTTAACGCTCGCTGCAGCAGCCTCAGCTGCAAAGCAAGAATGCTCGCTCGCAAACGGACGATGCCCTGCCCTGCCCTGCCCCTGCGAGACCGGCGCGCTGGCGGGATGCATGTCTCGACTTCTCTGACTTCTTGGACGGATAACGTCCTGTCAGTTGCTTGATCTTTGCCTTTTTGACGTCTGTCGAGATCCCCATGCACCGGGGCTCGTCTTCAACAGCATGGTGCATCCAGCCAACAGGCGCCTCGCCAGCCCTGGGCCTGTAGGTCCTCGGGTGCGATTGCCCAGCCCGATTCTCGGCCGATGGCGTCTCCAGCACCCGACGCATGTCTCGAGCAATTCTCCCGTTGGACGATCGTTCATTCTACCGATCAATCAATTAAACATCCAGCCAACCATCCAACCAACCGGGCTGAGAGCACTTTTGTCATCAATGTTTTCATTTCTATTGCCTGTTGGCTTCAATCTGTGTCTATTCTTCGAACCGCTTCCCTGTCCATCATGTGCGATCATTCGTATGCACAGACATGTATTCGGCTGAGTCGAGCAAGTTGAGACAGCCAGACAAACAGCTAGGTATCCGTAGACAACATTCAGCAACTCCTTCAACAGGGGCTGTCGTCATCACAGCCCCGGCTGGCTGTGCCTCCTCCCACTCTCTGATCTTGCTCCATCTCGTCCGCCAGGCTGCTGCACTCTGCAGGTCTGCTCATCCCGGCCCTCCTTGTGGCCGCTTCTCTCTGTATCTCTTTCTGTCTGTCTCTTTGCTTCTCCCCCTCCCATGCTGTGGTCAAACCTGCATCATGCTCTTCTTTGAGACGGCGTTGCAGCCTCGGCCAGCAGCCACCCGTCTCACCAACTCTTTTCGGAACGCGGTCAACCCCAGGTGGCTACCCGACGACAGCTGCCTCTTCTCGGTGAGCAGCGACTGGCCTCTTCCGCTCTGCCCCTCTCCCTGGGGTCCCGGATGCCTCCGGTAAGGCAATCAATCATTCAGTCAGTAGGCTAGCCAGCCAGCCAGCCGGTGACCACAGCAGTCACAGGTACACATCCGCTGCATGGCTGCCGGCCAAGACGAAATCGTACCTGTCGTGCTCCGTGTGCTCTCGCACAAGCTTCCCCCGTGGGTTGCGGGTGCGCCGTCACATCGCACAGAGATGGGATGCCCGGGAAAGGTCCGATACTGCAGGAGGCTGTTGCGCCAACGTCGTTCAAAGCAAATCCTCCTCTTCCTCCTCGTCGCCGTCGTTGTCGCCATTAAACCACGATACATACATACATACATACATACGTACAGTCATGTCCGCTTCCATCTGCGCGCGGCCCGCATCGCATCATGGCATCACATCGCGCTGCGTGCACCGCACCACTGATTGCTTGATTGAATACATTACGTGCTGATCCCTGCAACAAAACCCCATCCGCTTGTCTTTTTCCCATCTTGACCCCAACTGCTGCGCAGCGGCATGCCCATGCCCATGCCCACCCCTCCCCCCGTGCGGCTCGACGCCCCCGAGTGAAACATCCTGGGCAAAACGTCCACGCCCTCTTCTTCCGATGGAAACTCATCTGAACCATGACATACCGTTTGGAGACTGACTTGTGGGGCGGCCCGTCGACTGACAACCGCAGAAGCGCATCTCGCGTCTGCGCCAGAAATTCATGTTCCATCTGTTCAAACCGACTGACAGCTTGGCTCACCTCACATCTGTCTGTCTGTCTGTCTGCCTACCTTGTCTGTGTTCAGACCAAGCTGCCAGACGCTCTCGACTCGACATGACATCCCCAGCCTGACAGACAGTCTTCCAGTTTCTCGCAACACCATCCACGCCCGGATTCCAAATCAATCGCAATATTCTGCATCATGAATCATGGATCACCAACAACACGCCCACAGAGGCACCTACAACCACGCGCCGTCCCCTCCTCCATCCAGCCCATCATTTGCCATACTCACCGCTCTGCGCTCCGTGTCGTCCATTTTCAACCACGCCAAGTTCTCGCTCGACACCACCAGCAAAGCCGCCTGCTCTGCATCGACATTCCCCGATCAAGCCACCCTCGTCCTGGTCTGGACCAGCAGGTCCCCTTTCGCCCTAGTCCACGCCGCCTCCAGACCTCGCCATGCACTCGAGACGCAAGACTCACGCTCGCTCAGCACAGCAAGGGTGCAAGGGTTCCCATTCCCTACGCCGATCCTCCCTCAGCCTCCCCGCCGTTTGCTTTCAATATCCTCCCAGGACTCATCCACGGCCAACCCCCACCCCCCAAGACGACCCCTCCTTTAGCAAACAAGGACGCTCCTCTCCAGTCTTCCGTCGTCTCCGTCCCCTCCATCTTGGAGATGGGCCACGCCCGTTTAGGTCTACCAGCCCTCAGCGTCCCCCCTCGACCACAGCAAACGGTTGTCGTCGTCGTCGTCGTCGCCCTGCCTAAGCTTGTGTGGCGTCGCGTCAAGTGGCTCCGTGCGCTCGACGACTTCAAGGTCGTCCCGTCTCCTAGTGGTCGGCCGCCCATATCTCATGTATAAGGACGGACGGCTATGTATGCGGCCGGTGTCACTCGCAGCAGTTCGCAGCCCGCCCTCCCGATGGTACATCCCGATGCCACAAGCACGACATGTCCTCTATTCTTTCGTCCGTCTTTTGGCTCTCGGATGTGATTCGATTCCTCCCCAGCGGGAACCTGTGGCCTAGGTCTGAAGTCGACGAAACACTTTCTCGGATTCACGGCGCCTGCATTCTCTATCTTTGACTATTCGGTAATGAATGGCGGTCACCAGAGCGGCCGCATAGGGAACAAGTCAGACAAATCACGACTAGCCTCCGCTCACCCTTCCCGATCCTCCACACCATCACGCTCTTCGTCCTCTCCCAGCACCCCACACTCTCGATCTTCTCTCATCCAAACAGGATATCACAACCAACGCTTCTCGTATTGTCCTCCTTCCCCTTGTCCCTCCACTAATCACTGCCGCATGACTTGCCCCTTAGCTAAGCTCAAGTCCTCGCCACAAGTCTGCTCGCGAAGATCACGGGCTGCTCTTCGCGCCGGTACCCCATATTCTTGCCATGCTGACGGCACAAGCCACGTCCAGCCACCGGACTAGTTTGAAGCGTAGCCCTACGACGGCGCCATGTCAGACCTAGTCGGTCGGTTCATCTCTGGGTCGAGTCGAACACCAAGCCAGCTCACACATGGCATGGATGCTACTGGCTGTATTTCTTCTTGTCCATATGAAGGTCTCGCGCTTCTGCTCCTCTGCGTTTGCTGTAATCCTCCGCATTTGATCACCTGGGGGGCCCCTTGTCATCCACAACTGCCATTCCGACTTCCGACTCCCTCGCTCTGAGCGAATAGACACACCCTGCTGTTGTCTTATGCTTAACAGAAATCCCGAACCGACGTCCAGCCAAGTCTCTTCGGTGGCACTGACCCTGCCGTGGGCTGCCGTCGACAGGGTGTCCTCCAAACAGGGAACCAGCTCCTAGTCGCAACACCATCTCTATTGGCAAGCTCCATCTCCCACACCCTCTTCTGCGAGATCGTCTTGCTCTAGATATTGAGAGAGCGCATCACCCTCGAACTCCATGATCCCCACCCACCCATCCTTGCCGGCGCGTCCCACTCCGCCCTCTTGTGGCCTGGCTGGTATACCACGATGTGTTCTCTCTCCTCTTGGAAGTACGCCGGTAGTCTCGGATCTTGCCCTCGCGACGCGTCGTCGCCCGCGTGGCTGCTTGCCGTGGTGATACGAAAGCTGTCCGCCCCAAAACCTTCAGACCCATCTCCACTCTGGTTGTAGCGGAACGGTGACATTCCCGCACGGCTGCACCAGCCTAGGGAACCGGGGAAGTCCCTTTGACGAACCTTGAAGTTAAGGGTGACTGGGCCCTTTTTTGGCCAGCCTTGATGGGGCCTATCTGGTCTGCTGATGAAGGACGGAGGAACTCTTGACCACCGCACGGCGCGAGCCTCCGGGCCCACTCGAGGCCATGCCATGCTGAGGCAAGGGCCGGTCATGCTCCCAACTCTAGGAGCATTTGTTCCCGTCATGTTGACCTCATATCCAACCGATATATTGGCATGCTGGTATCCATTCGTGGCTGACGATGGGAGTCGGGCACGGGATGTGGCGCTCATCAGCCACTCGGTCCCGAAGGTCGTCGTCGTGAGGGTTGTCTCCTTTGTAAAGCCTGTTTTTTGTTTCACGCAAGAAATCGTTCGACGCCGCCCAATCACGGCGCTAGCTGCCCAATACCCAGATCAAGCCACAATCCAAAGCCCTGGGATCCAGACGGAACTTCCTCTTGGCAGCGGCTAGGCGGTCACGGACGATACGCCCGTCTGCGTAGCAAGCTCGAGGAGGGAGGAGGGAGGGGGGGGGGTTGTGACTTGCCATGTGACTCAGACCTGCGGCCAAGCGGTGTGGATGGATGTCTCAGAAGCTATGTGCTTTTCTACGTATGGTGTGCGGAGACGCGTCTGCGTCTGCTCGGGGCTGGGGAGCCGCTGCCGCTTCGTATTATCGCAGATAAGCCTGTATGCCTTTTTGCTTTGCCTGCCTGCCGTCTGCCGCTATCTCGAGTATGCCGGACTATACTCAACCTTGGTTTTCTAACAGCTTGCAGGCGAGGCCAAGGGAACTGCCGGGGCGACTATTCCCGATATAATCCAGTGTGGCCCGCTAGTCTATCGAGAGAGCTAGCCCGTAAGTACAAATATGCCATGAAGGTCCAGTTGGGACTGGGCATTACACCGGCACTGTCGAGATGCAGCTCTCTGATTTGTCACGACGCTTGTTTGTGTTTTGGTCAGCTGGACTTGAATATTCTCGGGGAGGTCGCACAGTTTCAGCTAGGTGTCGTTCGATGTGGACTTTCCCACCCCCTGAGGACTTGTTTTACGATATGCGTCTCCTCGGGTGCGAGGAAAAGAGGCTGGCGAGGTCGTGTTTTCGTGGGGTGCGACTCGCGATGGTTTCCCACGACGGCAACCAGCATGACGAGAGGATGCGGATGAATCCTGTAGAGCAGCGCTACTGGAGGAAGAACTTATTGGTCTGCGACAGATTCTCAACAAAACTTTGAGGGGTAGGATGAGAGTGTGCTCGGCAGCTGCTCCAAGGGCTTGATGGGGAGGCAGCCGGATCCTCTACGATCTCCTCGCCTTCTTCGTGTTGGTGTTGTTGTGCTTCGCCCATGAGACGAAAAGCCCCTGGCCGTTGGCAGGCCTTGTCAACTGGTGAAGGCTGGCGAGGACAAATGTGTCCAAAGATGACCTGTCGATTAGGAAATGACAAAATCCAATGTTAAGGAGGGGGCAGTGGGCGGAGGCAACGCCGATGGGCTCTGTGATCTCTGGAGATGCTGGTTCTGTTGTTCCGACCGTAATCCCCGCGATTTGAAGTCGACGTTGAAGTTAGAGGGATATTAGACTCAGCAACATCTTATTTACACTTGCAGTTGTACAAAGAGCTCATGTATTCATCTTCACGCAGTGCGTAGCACCTCGTGAATCTTGACAAGACAGCCAAGGACCTGGGACTTCTGTATAAACAGACTCTCTACTGAACATGACAGCTGGAGAGGAATTATGAGCTACTCAAATTTACTTACGGTCGTCCAAGGTAGATACAAGATCCTGGCTTTCGTGACCAGGTGTTTGCCCGTGTTGCCAAAGATGTTCTACAGTATCTGGCGCCCTGTCTACTGCATGGCAGACACTTCCATTCAGATGGGAAAGAAGATCTGTCGATTCAGCTGTCACAATCACGCCATTTCCTTTGAATCCCGCTCTTCATGATGGAATCTATTGATTTTTCTATGACGTACAGTCGAAAACGCTGAGCAAACATGGTCTAGTAAACACGGTGGGCATATTTGCCCCTGATCAGCTCCCCCTTTTTCATAATCACCCAGGGTATCGGCGCTATAAGCAAAGCAAAAGCAGCAAGAATCGTATTCCCCCACCCCAAACCCAAAGCATCGTATAACGGAGGTCCTGCGAGAGGAAGAAATGCCCCAAAAATGCTCCTAAAAATTGTCGAAGCGGCGAGGGCTGACGCAGCGTGCATAGTGAATGCATCGACAAGATACGAGGCCAGCGGGCCAAACACAAACAAGATCCCGACCCCAACAATAAAAGTTCCAATCATCGGCACCAGCCAAAACACCCCCTTTTCGGCCGTCCAACCGTACATCAGAAGCCCTCCTGGTATCACCGGCACAGAATACGCCATCAAAGGAAGGCGAAACTCCGGTGTCCGGGCGCCATGCTTCTGAGATAGCGATGTAGCTACTTTGTCCCCCCAGAAAGAGACAATAAGGGTGCCGGTCACTGTACCGATACCGACACCTATGAAGGTGAGGCCGGAAGAGCCTGCGGAGAAGCCGTACTTCTCAGTGAAGACCATTGCTACCGTCGTGAAAAATAGGTACTTGCAAAGGATTGTCAGCTCAATTCGACACGAGTAAGGCGGCTGCCATACCAAATATCCGTAGATGACTGCAAAGTATGCAGACAAAGTAAATACAATGGGATGAAGTATCAACAGTCTCAGCGGTCGTTTGATGGCCCGAGAGAAGGCCTCTTGGGGCGAGACGCCGTCATCTAGAACCGAAGTGTATCTGGGATTTCCCGTACGCTTTCTCGTCTTTTGCGCTCGTTTCTCGAGCAGAGCTTTTGCAGAAGTTTCCCTAAGAATCAGAAGCATCGCCAGTCCAAGAGCGCCGGCCTGTGACACGAAGCCTTCGTCAGTGACGTTGTCTTTTGCCTGTTGTACAAACAGCTCGTGCCAACCTACCATGATGCACAGCGCCCAAAAGATCCATCTCCAGCCAGCATACTCTGCCAAGAAGCCGCCCGCCGCAGGCCCCAGGACTGGTCCGAGGAGCGGCGCGAGGGAGTATACCGACACCGCTCTGCCCCTCAGCGCTGGAGGAGCGACGTCCGCGATCGTGCCACCCCCGATGGACAGCGGGGCTGCACCGGCACATCCGCTCAAGAAGCGGAATACCAGCAGAACCCCGAGATTTGGCGAGACGGCACAAGCGGCATTGCAGGCGAGAAAGAGCACGTTCGAGATGCTGTACGCTGGATATCGTCCGTAGAGCTCCGACATGGGCGCTGCTAGTCTATGCGTCGTCAGCAGATGCCGCGGAACCAGGGCAGTTCGTGCGCTTGTGGAATACACTTACACGGGACCGAATACGAAGCCCAAATTGAAAATTGATACAACGAGCGAGGATAGCACACCATCAGGCGCATTGAAGTCCTTCAAAATCTCTCGGACGGCAGGGGCGGGCATCGACGACGCGATCGCTCTGGGATGTGGTCAGGATAAGATATTCCAAAGAAGATAGTCGGTTGCAATACTCACGCTTGTAGCGTCAAGATACTCACAAGCACAATCTGAATCCACCTCGACGCCATAGCCCAGTTCATCGGATTCTCCGGATCGTACGGCTTGTTCCAGTCCACTACGAACTTTTGTGACGCCGAGTTTCTCTTCTCTCCCCCAGTCACGCTAGAGGCATCGCTCGCCCATGTCGAAAAATACGGCGATCGTTGTGATTCGTCGTCGTCGGGTATGCTGCTGAATGCAGCGCCCATGTAAAGGCTCAGCTCGTCGACGGGCCCTGGAGGTCCATTTGCACTTAGTCTGAACCACGAGAACCCCGAGGTTCTTGCGGTCTGTGGTACATCATCCCAAGAGGGGTCTGATTTCCGTTTCTCCACGGACACTGGAGGCGGGTATTGAGGATGACCCTCGGCTGATATGATCGAACCGTGATCCTCGTCAACAGCCATTTGTCGCTGCTATCGCCTCGGGACTGTGTCTCACGAGAACATCACATAGGAAGTTCGACAAGTTCTCACGAGAGAATCAATGGTGGCGTTAGAGGAGCAAGTGTCAAATGCATAGTGTGCAAATGGCTTCGAACTTGCAAACCTCAGCAGCACAGAAGAGATCACAATCTTTGTTTTCGGGCATAACCGCCCTTGCGTTTCAATACTAGCCCACTTGCCGCAGCCATACGGTCTTTTAATCAGTGTAAGGCAGACGGCTGCTATTCCTGAGAGCACTGTGGTGTTGTATGTGACGCGGCCCCCACTATATGAGGCACGGTCATCTGTTCCAAATAGATTTGATGGCAGCCTCTGTGGCTGAAGTCGGCATAGCTATCTGTAGTCATCGAATGCAATCACGCGGGCATGACCGAAACTGGCTTAGACAGCTGTATTAACGACCAGCGGGCAGTCGCGGTTGGTGACACTGAGTGGCCCAAACTCCCTTACGACAATGCCGTTTAAACCGAGTCTGACAGGTTGGGAAACGGGAAGCCAGCGTGACATGAGGTTCTGGCCGCTGTTGGCGCGGTAGTAAACTTCAGGCCCCTGTTTCAAGTTGTCCGAGACTGAATCGCACATGGGCTTACCAATAGCATGGAAACTTCAACGTCAGCTGTCACTGCCAAGACAGAGCCAGGGTCCCTTCTCTCAACTCCGATCATAAAAGACCACATAAGTCTTGGTCTCCAAAATCGTTCACCCTGAGATGCAGATCGCATCATTGGTGGCATGGCAGCTCGGAGAATGGAAGTGCGCCATGATGCCATCCAATGTGAAAAGAAAACTCATAGCGATTATAAGCATGAGAAAATCTTATGCCATGGCTTCCGACGTTGAAGTTGGCTTTGAAGCATTGACTTTGGCAAACGCATCTGGCCCTTGGTGAATTGAGTGTGCATATGGAGCGTTGACAGTGCGACTTCACTTCCAGATCCAGTCACATGCAACAGACCATTCAAGGTGGGTGATGTTGAATGGTCTTGTCTGATAAATTACACTTCTTGTCAAAAAATTCTCCAAACGCCAGGCGTGGGCTTGTTGTGAGTGCCCAGTCTTGGCCTACGTAACACAAGTCTGGTAGGGAGCCGCAATGCATGTCAATAACTAAATGCTATCATCTCTTCCAGTTTGCAGTAATCATTCTACATTCGCTTCTAACAAGCAACTAATGAGAAATGAAGGAAAGGATCGTTGAGGAGGCTGAGATTCACGGCTGCCCTCCAAAACACCCAAAGCCTTGATCTCCTAGATTAAAGAAGGGATTGAGGAGAAGAGCTGAATAACGATTTGAGATGACTGGTACCTGCTAAAGGGTGCTGCTTCTTCTTCAGAATGATTTGGAGATCCTGCCTTTCCAACTGGTCGTGGTGCGCACCTGCCGCGCGCGTCGAGGCGATCTCCACGTTCTGGATTTCACCTCACTCGTATCGACTATAAAAAACCTCCTCTTCTTCCTCGACCTCTCGCAATCTTTCTTTCTAGATAAAACGTGGACGTCGCAACTGAGCAGCCTATCCAAGACATTCCACCAGACAGAGCCGTGTTACTAAGATCGCGGAGCCGATCTTCCTGTTAGTCTAGCGATACACAAAGCAGGTAAGAACAAAGACGGACTTCAAAAAAGAAAAGAAAAAGAAGAAAAAGAAGAAAAAGAAGAAAAAAAGAAAAACAAGAAAAAAAGAAAAACAAGAAAAAAAGATCAGCTAACCAGAGATAGGATCCCAGCCAAGTTTCTAGCAACAACATCGCTGCCATGGGAAACGCAGGCAAAAAGCGCCGCCGCGTTGCCGACGATGTCAAGCCCATCAAAGGCAAGAAGCCTCGTCTTGCCAAACCCCCCGCTGCTGCCAAATCCAACAAGAAGCTTAACACTCAACCAAGCGATTCGAAGGAGTCCTTAGAACCAAATGAGGACAAATGCACTTGCATTGTCGCTGAGTTATCCAACGCTGGCCACAACACCACCACAACCACCACAGATCTCTCCCAGTATGCCTTCCAGCAGACAAATGATGGGGCCAACAGAACACGCACAGTCAACTCGACCGAGAAACCGAGGCAGGAGGAGGAGGAGGAGGACGACGACGAAGTTACTGGAAAAGGCATCACCTTGTCGCAGATGTGGGAAATAACCTCAGCCATGCCAGCAAACCCTGTCGGAGTGTGACGAATCACCGAAGAAGAGCAGGGCCAGGTCATGGCCGAATACGTGCGCATACGGGAAACATTTCCGCCCAGGCTTCGAAATCGAGTCCGCAACATATGGATGCTGAAGCTGCTCCGCGACGCGTTTGGCAAAGAAGCCACTAAGGGTCTGACGGCTTTATCGCAAAACATGGTGGCTAAGGATGCTGCCGCGAAGACGAAGAACGCTTCGAGGACAGACGCCGATGAAGGAGTGGAGAATCAGCATTCTGAGAAAGATGCTGAATTTGTTGTTGTAGAGCTGAAATGCTGTGATAGTTCCATGCAATTATGGCTGGCCTAACAAATGCCACTGCCCTAGCCATGATCTCAACTTGGCACACTGAAATGAGAAACCCCTCGAAACGTCCTCCTGTCTGTCCAAATCCGAAAGTAAGGAACCGCCTGCGCCCGTGTATTTCATGCTTATGACCATATGCCATTCTTATTCTCCCCTAAACTGTGTCTGTTTTGGCCTTGTACCGCAAATAGTGGAGGCGGATATGAGAAATGTGCCGGACGATGAGTGTCAAGCATTGAATAAAGAATGCCGAAGAGAAAAGAGTTGCAAAAGGAGTAAAGTGAAAGAGTATTGGAAGTAGAGTAGAGCCCGTCAGGAAAAGGCTGGGGTGTTAGCAGAAAGATTCAAACACTGAACTACCTTACGGCTCCAGCCACTGAGAGGAACTAATGCCAATGGTGTGGTAGAAGTCCGCCATGGCTACATAGTGAAATGTACTTCGATCGGCCCATATTGGCGTCAGAGACTTGCGAGTTGGCAACACTCTCTGGCACGCCCTAGCTGGAAGCAGGCACGCATACTCTCAGGGACTTCCTAGCTGTATGTTTGCTTGGGCGTGGGCGCAAGTATAAGACCAGGATTAGCTATGGCGTAATTATCATGCTTGCCGTTCTGGTGTCGTCTTCGACGTCCTCGATGGTTGCACTCGGGGTTCAATGTTCACGATGCTGTCTTCGCCATCGTTGTCACTCAATCTCATGACGCCAGGACGGTCGATCATGGCCTCGATCTGGTCGTTCTATATCTCGGAATTGGAATTGATGCAGACGTTCATTATGGCTTAATATGCCAAGTCGCGTTGTCAAGGCGAGAGTTCGTTTCTAGGTTGGGGGTGTTCACAGATATTCGTCAACCTCGCGTCGGCGAGCAACCTTGTCACGGCGCACTTCGATCAAAGCGAGCTCTCATCTCTCATCCTGGCGGTAACTGATGATCCAATGTTATCCGTGAGAAAGGGCTGCTGACGAATCTCGTTGTCGAGATTGGCAGACCCTTGGGCATGCGCGACGAAGTTGGTAGTGCTCTCAGCTAGGGTTAGATGCATGACAGCCAGATGGAACACGTCAAGACGGTGCTACATCAACAACTCTGCCGCCAAAGTCTCAGCTAGTCCGTCGTTGCGTTGTTTGGTAGCCTTCAAGGCGTGATTGAATTTTAAATAGAGAATGGTTGCCAGAGTAAGCGCCTGGGGAAGTAAGTGGAAAAACAAATGCCCTTACTAATGATTTTCCGTCATTATTCCGGTTCATGTCCCATTGTCAACGCTGATAGGAGCACGCACAAGTTTTCAGAAGATTGAGGTCATGACATCGTCGTCAGACTTCTGCTCCTGTTGATATGTGATCAGCACCGGAAACGTCCAGGAGGCGGACGACGAAGGCCGAAATGCTTTCTATGGGGTATGCAACTCACTTATTTGATGCTTAAGTGGGCTAATACTCTGGGAACACGACATTCGGTCGATCATCCATGGGTTGTTAGATGTCACATGAGCTGACACATGTGACAACATGACGAACCTGGCCAATCCGCGCGCCTGATAATCCACGCAGCCTTTCCTAGTCATCCCAGCGTCTCAGCGCGTCAGCTACAAAAGGAAATTCTACCTGTATTGTCACCGGTCCTTTCTAGGTAGGCTATAAAATGTACCAATCTACGTGGATAGCGGCTATTTACTTTAATCTCGAAGCTCATTACTGCCCAGCCAATTCAGAAAGGATTCTGACGTGGCCACTAACGGCTCATCAACAGAAGGCCCACATCAATCGAAACTTATGGATTTGCATCCTATCAGTAGGATTGCCGCTTACGGACTCCCTGATTTTGACGATCCCTGTGTTAGTCTGCTTTAGTGGCCTTCCCTGTGTGACACAGTAAGATAATGCAACGGCGATCCCGAAGCTTGGGTTAGACGAGCATCCCGTTCTTTTGATGCCCGCGTTTCGTCAACCCGTTGCTACCTTACGTAGATAAAACTCGTCGTCGGTCTCTGACTCCTTCCCTTCTCGTTTTGTTACATTGACAACTGTTACAGTGAAGACTTCTGGGACTGTATCACCATGACCGAAGGTAACAAGGTTGCGATAGTCGGCCTAGGTGAGTTTTTTGTTGAAGGGCACAGGATGCCCTTAGTCCCTGGAGCATGCTGACAAACACAGGGGCGCTTGGTATCGTCGCCCTCAAGAACTGCCTAGAAGAGGGGTTCGAGGCGACGGGGTTTGACCGCATCCCTTATCCGGGGGGGCTCTGGACGTATACGCCAGAAGACCGGGTCTCTGCGCTCCCAAGTAACATAAACTGCTCTTTCTTTGACCGAAATGATATTGATTACGCGCGAAAGCAACCGTCGTAAACATATCAAAAGAAAGGGCGAGTCTGCTACCTGCCCACGTGACCAAATGATCATGCTGACGATTTGCACCAGGGATGCTTCACAGACTTTCCCTTCCCAGCAGGTGAGAAGACAAAAGTCTTTCCATAATTATCCGTGGCCTAGACTCAGTGACGGTAGAAGTTCCAAGCCTTTGCTCCGCCGGCGATATGCAGAGGTACCTTGCCAGCTACGTAGAGCACTTCAACCTGCGCCCTTCGATGCGCCTCAGCACAAGCATCACTTGTGTGTACCATGATGAAAGCGCCAACAAATGGGTGATTGAGATAGATGGGGCCCCCCACGAGATGTTTGACAGAGTAATCATGGCGACGGGTCAGAATCATACGCCAAAATATCCTGACATTAAGGGAATTGAACTATTCCACGGCGAACAGCTTCACGCTAAGTCGTTCAAAAGGTAAGTTTGTGATGCCGACGACCCATTTCCAAGCTTGGAGTTGCCCGTACTGAAGTCTCTTTGAGCCCCGAGGGATTCAAGGGTAGGGATGTCTTGATCATCGGCCTGGGCAACAGCGGGGCAGACACAGCGGCATCTCTCGCCGGACACGCCAACAGCATCTATCTATCACATAGACATGATGCCTAGTTGTAAGTTGCCCCTCGGTCCACACCCCAATTAGTCTAGTCTGACATCGTGGAGTTGCCCCGCGTAAAAGAGGGCGAACCCGTCGATCATACCATCAACGTCCGTTACGTCACCTGGCAGCGCGTCTTCGAGCGCTTCTTTCCCAGTCTAGTCGAGAAGCTTTTCAATAACTTCGGCAAGAGACTCCAGGACGAGGCTTTCAACATCCGGCCCGAATGGAAGCTGTCCCCCGCGCCCTCCCTCAAAAAGTACCTACCCCTCATCACGGACAATCTTATCGATTCCCTAGAGAGCGGCGCCGTCCTGTCCGTTGAAGGCGTCAGCGGGGTCGTTGGGCCCAACAAGGTCGAGCTCACCGACGGCAAAGTCATCAAGGTAGACACGATCATCTACTGCACTGGCTACATGTCCGACTTTAGTCTTCTGGACCCCAAGTATGACCCGACGCGCGAGACCACGCCAGATTGGGCCGCCGCCAGAGGTTCGAGGGGCAAGCCGCTGCCGAGGCTGTATCAAGGCGTCTTTTCGCTGAGCCACCCACATTCTCTGGCCTTCCAGGGTGCTGTGGCGCTCACTATGGGCCAGTTCCAGATAAATGACCTATCTTCGATGGCGGTGACGCAGGTGTGGAAGGGCAGGTCGGCCCTGCCCCCTCAGGAGGAGATGGAGCAGGCGGTCGATAAGCACCACGCCTGGATCGTAGAACCGGCTCAAGAGGGCAGCGTCCTGCCGCAGACGGTCAACCCGTACCAGTGGGCGGACTGGGCTAACCAGACGGCCGGCACAGGCGTGAATGAGTACCTGGGTTGGGGCTGGAAGGGGTGGAAGTTCTGGTTCCAGGAGCCCCGATTCTGCAGCGTTCTCATGGGCGGCGTCTACAGCCCTCACATCTACCGTGTTTTTGACGGCAAGAGGAAGAGGTGGGGTGGAGCAAGGACAGAGATTGAGAGGCTGTACAAGGTGGCGAACGAGAAGCCTAAGGTCAATTAGGCGAGAGGGGGCTTTGGCACCACCAAGACATACCGGTAGCTAGCAATATCACTGGATTTTACCGAAATTTTCTTTGAATTCATGCAAATTAAATTTCAAATTATTCGTTGGAATATTGTATTACGGAGTTCCCTAAGGAGCCAGCTTGTAGGCGCAACAGGTTTCCCTTGAGACTAGCAGCCAACATGTGAAAGCTGGGTGTGCTTCACTGTCAGAAGTGAGACGTGAGGAATTCGACGTTGTCTTGGAATTAATGCAACTCTTACCTCCTCGTCGTTCTTGGCCATCTTGTGTGGTAGGCGTTGGACCTGATTCATGGATGAATTGAAACCGTACCTCAAGAGGATCGAAAGTTTCGAGCTAATCTGCGGGCGTGCTCTTGACTTTCTGAGCACATAACCATTGTACATGTTGATTCACGTTGTATATGAGTTGCGAGGTTCTTTTATAGTAAAACTGCGTTGCATACTTCGTGGCCTATCTCTGGCGCAGCGTTTTCTCAGACTGACTATGAATGCCAAAAGGCTATCCGGCGAATTCATGGTATGCTTGTAGGCTCCCACTTAGTCGGGTTGTGCTTTTAAATTGACTCAAACACCATACCTGCGTAACATATCGCTGTTCGATGGATGATGTATTCTATGTGAACCGTGAGACGACCAATCACCTTCAAATGGCCCCCAAGATGAGCTGCAGTACATCGTCTTGGCTTTCAGAATCTGGAATTCAACTTGTTAATCAACGTTGGGCCATGCATAGATTACTTGACCATGAGTGAAGGATGCCCTCAAAACCCAAAGGCTACTGGCTTTCTGCGACTGTCGTTACTCCAATCTTTGTACGAAATGGTATAATTATCGCTCTCCCGTATGTGTGTAGTGTTCTGAACTTTGTAAGAAGCAAAGAGAACTTCAATTTTAGCAGGCACGTCGATCACCACAAAGATGGGACGGCGATCTGCCACGACGAAGTTCAAACGCAGAAGTTCTAACCAACGCTATCGCGTTAACCGCTGGAAATCTGCGCGAGACGTACTGCGGAATTTGGGAACCCGGTCCTGTACGTAGGTATGGGAACGAGAGCCACGACTCAGCCCTTGCAGATGATACTGCATCATGCTGGGTGCAGTGGATGCATGTATTCGGGCGCCACTCGACAATTAAGGCAGTCCACGCGAATACATCCCTGCTTATTTCCGACTATCTCATGATCGACTGGTGCTTGAATGTGCTTAAAATTGCTTGAATGGCGGGGTTGACAGCACCCCGGCAGCTTGTGGTGGCAGTCCGCGATACGGCCCCAGTTTCGGTGGCGGGACGGACAACTCCTGGGAAATATTACTGGGGGAAACCTGCGGGGCCGGGACCCGGACCGGGGCGCCCATTGTTGGAGAATTTCTCCGTCCACATGGTCGTTCTTGGCACTATCAATCAGATAATGTGACCTCGTTCCAACTGCAATGGTTGATTTCCGATTAGATCTTGGCATCTTACTTCCAATGCAGGGACAGAAAACAAAACAAGTTCAGTTGGCGGTGACTAGGCCTCAGAGTAGGATCGTTGCCCAACGCCTGCCTCTTTCATGGCCATCTCTTTGGCATCTTTATCTTTCCAACCAGCTTACCTACCAAATCACGGCAGTTCATTGAGTAAAAAAATTCATCTCATTGGGCCGCCTGTCCATCATTTTGATTATTGTTCACCAGCGTAGGATCCGGAAAACTGCAAACCATTTCTCACGAGTTTCTCACAGCTGCGTTCCTTCAAGTTTAGTCCACCAATGATCGACGCACGAAACATCAGCTTGGTTTCATGGTCGGAAACTGTTTAGCGATCAAGTCTGCTGCGCTCATCTATATAACGGCTCCATAAGATTCGCTTCTGTTGGGTCGTAACTCATCACCACGGACTTTGCTTTCAATTCGACCTGCCTTCTGCATCAAACTTCAAAGACATACAAGAGCAATCATGTACTTCTCAAAGGCAGGTGTCGTGGCTCTGCTGGCGGCTTTGCCGTCCACTCTGGCTTGTCTCGGCTACGAGGGTGGTCTTCCCACTCCTACTAGCACCAAGACCAACAGCAAAGTCATCGAGGTGGCAGCTGGTGCCACATTTGATGGTGGCTGGGCTAAGTATGACCGTGGCTCGGGTGCCTGCAACGAACAGGCCGAAGGAGGTGAGAAAGTCCCCGTACAGCCACAAATAGCGTGTCTCACAGATGTCTTCAGGTGACGCCGATGCCGTATTTCTGCTCCGCAAAGGTGCAAAGTTGAAGAACGTCATCATTGGGAAGAACCAGGCTGAAGGTGTGCACTGTGACGGACCCTGCACTCTCGAGTTCGTCTGGTTCGAGGACGTCTGCGAAGACGCCATCACTATCGTAAGTACCACTCGCAAGCTTTATTTATTTGATAAGAATGAAGCGACCTCTAACACCCAATGCAGAAAAATGATAAGGCAGGTGAAGAAACCTGGATCATCGGTGGTGGCGCCTACAAGGCATCCGACAAGATTGTCCAACACAACGGCTGTGGAACTGTGAACGTAAGTTCTTGGGGACTCTTATGACCTTTCTTTTGGCGCTAAAATATATGGTAGATCATCAACTTCTACGCCAACACATATGGCAAGTTGTACCGCTCTTGCGGAAACGTAAGTCAACACCATGGATCCGATCAACACCACAACACGAACTCACGATATATCTTTGAATGAAAAGTGCAGCAGTCAGTGTAAAAGAAACGTTTATATCGAGTGAAACTCCCCATTATCCCTTGGAAAGATCATAAAAAGTCTAACAACTAGCAGGGGAACCACCGCGTACAACGGTGGCGAGTTGGCAGGTATCAACTCGAACTACGGCGACACCGCCACCCTCAAGAACGTCTGCACGGACGCAAAGGTCAAGTGTCAGATGTACAACGGCTGTGCCGGTGGCTGCGAGCCCACCAAGTCGGGTGTTTGCTCTGGCTAACAGTTGGTGGTGCTGTTCAACATCATACGCCCCTTCCCATCAGCAAAACCAAACCCGGCCCTTCCTTCCTGGGAAAGAAGTGGGAACACGGCCTTGCCTCCTTCCTTTCATATTGCAGACTGTCCTGTCAGCACTTTGTTTCTTGTACATACAGATCTCAAGACAATCGCCCTCACCCGGCGATCAGTGACGTATATAGCCTTTTCCCAAGAATGATGATGATCGTCTTTATCCATCTTGATTTGCAGCGAAAAAATAATCTCATGCCCATCAGAAGTATTGATGCGGCTCAGTACAGATAGAGTTTGAAAACCATTGGGTGGATTTTCGCATGCCGCTGGTCGGTTCACACACAGTATGAATCCGAACTTCGAGGTCATGTGCTACTTAGTAACGTCCACGTGAGAAGCCACTTTCCATTCATAAAAGCCCAGTTTCAACGTTGGAGAATGCCGTCACTCAATGGCAGTGACAAATATTGACATGTATGGCTCAGATTTTGCTTTCTTACATGTCGACGCAATGACCAACCGCATCTACCTTGAGGGCGCGAAATCCACCGGAGATATCACGGTCTCCCCGAAATCAGGATATTAATAACACGGACTGACATGTTATTTAAAAGTGAAAGCTTTCTCTTCGTCATCGGAATTTTCCCATGCCCGACTTCACAAATCCCACTGAGTCGCGAAACACGTAAACGAGTTGATACTGCTGCAATGATGCGCAACGAAGAATCGAGATCGTCCCAAAGCCGCGCTTCAACGCTTTTCAGTCGCCTCAAGGCAAAGCTCACTTGCAACACTAAGAGACCGAGCATCAACCCCGATGGAGAAAATGACATGTTGGCTGCCGGAAGTCAAGTCGAGAAGCAAAGTAAAAGCGATTCGGACTTAACCAAAACTCTTGAGAGCGACGAGCAAACTTCGCAAATGCAACAAGTCAACACCGAGAGAAGAGTTCGTCGCAGAAATATATTCACCAAGTCCAAGTTCAAAAGCATAGTACCGAACGAACACAACAACGACAACGAGAGAGCGAAGAGAAGAATAACTCTAAGCGAAGCAATTCTGAACTCGACAATCGAAGGAAGAAAGAGAAGGCGAAGATAAGGACGAGGACAGTGTCACCCACAAAATACTCCGACAGTGGCTCCAACTACCATTCTGACGCCATCAACGCAGCTATACTTGCCATTATCACTGGAATCCCACACTACGGTCCTTACAACTTTGGCAACATGTTTAGTGGCGGTGATGACGGTGGATTTGGAGGTGGTTGCGATACTGGGGGCGGCGGCTGTGATTCTGGTGGGTGGGATGGTGGTGGTGGTGGTGGATGTGATTAATCGGGTCCTGTCTGCGGATGTTTAATTTTTCACAAAATATAATGTAAATACCGAATTTCGAAGACTGCACTTATCTGCATATTGAAGACTGATCTTTGCTCTAAAAATCGAAAGATAAAAACACCATGCGCATCAACCCCCAGACAGAACAAAGGGTGATATAACGTGTGGTTTTCTAACCACCAGTCTTAGATTATGAGGACTCAACTACGTGTTAACCCTTGTCCCCCTGATTCGCACCGACCGTTATAACATGAGGCCTTCTACGTATTGGAGCAGTCGATTGGGTGATCGGAATACAGCCCACCCCCTCAATGTAGCTTCCCATGTCCGCCAGGACTCAGCTCCAACCTTAGTGATTACTTATAGACAGAATCATCTCATTATCTCATGAATATGTGAGTAGGACTCGAGACGCGAATCGGGCACCTTATACTACGGCAAACACGAATCCGTTGCAATAATACGAAATGGCTTAGCGGCCAGTCGCATACATAATTTTGGATAGGTTACTTAAACAAAAAGTTGAAATTTATGGAATTGCAAGCAGCAGGCACTCTGTTGCTGGGAGGAACGCTGTCATGGAGCACTATGGGCGAAGCCTCTGATGCACCATCTGTATTCTCTTTTTCGTTCCAAATTCCAATAGCTACAACCAGGTCCGATTTAAGACCTATGCATGAATGACACTGGCTGTGCGGCAATATCAGCGAAGCACGTCGAGGAGCAAGCTCCATTGGATGTTTACATGATGACAATCTTTTCACATGTGAGGAAACAGACACACCCATCACCCAAAGAAATGGCTAGGGTGAAAACAAGGTTCAGCGAGGTTGAAATCGGGTTCGGACGACTTGCGGGGCAGCAGCCTCCTGACGGTGAGGTTTCGCGCGACTTGATTCGAGCGCGTACTGAGTTTGCCTCGGCACATCATTTCTGCGATGTCACGAATGAACCGGCGCAAAATCATCCAATAATAACAACCCACTTTCAACTTCCAGTACCAGACATCCCGCCGGTAAAATACGACGCACTATCGCTTTATTGCCCAACCCATGGCTACACGTGAGCAGAGGTAGGCCACACCGTTGACAGTCTCCGCATTGAACGCGACAGTAGCTTGGCCAATTTCAACATTGCGATCATGCCAGATCTGTAGCCAAGCTTCGCATCGGTTCTTGCACGACGTAACGCCGAATATACCGAGCCGCTCGTATCTCCACGCCTCGTTGCGACGATGTATCATGAAGAATCGAACATTATCGCAGACTGTCCATGAATGACAAGAGCCAATGCCCTAAAGCTCGATGATATTGGGTTGCAGATGGCCTCTGTTGTTCGTTGTCTGACTCGGGCGCGTACCTCCTAGCCTGTCGACCGGCTGCGACTTCCCCGCAGTCCAGGTCTCAACAGCCGGGATGCTCGTTATCACGAGCGGTCCTTGGAGACTGTGGGGTAGCAAAGTGCGGAGAAGCAGGGGCGTTCGGGGTAGCTTGAATGACACGGCAAGCTCCCGTTCGCTCTCGGTGTAACGGTTACCACGACGCTTTACCTCTACTGATGCGCTTGGTCCCTGATGGTCACTTACGAATGACATGTTCCTGGCTTGAAGCTTGCGTCACGACAAGAGGAAATGATCATCCATTGGATCGTGGAGGGGCATACTCCCCCAGCCTGGTGCTACCCAAGACGGCCGGTCGAGTTCTCGGGCAGAAATATTGATGTTTACCAGCCATGTGGTTGATCAACATCCCGCGACGGCGTAAGTCGGGGCCGAACGACTGTATATAAAGAGACTAAGGTCCATTTGCCTAACCAATACTGAGTGATGTGCTAAGCGTCTTTCTGAAATACACAGAGCGCTCCACACCATGCCATCTTTTCGCCTCTGGCTTTCCTCGGCACTCGCCTTCGCGGCGATTGTGAGGGGTCAAGATGCCACTGCACAGGTTAAGGCAGCTCTCGCGGCCCTTACTGTTACCAACGTCGACGATGTTCGTGGTAACCTGTACCTGCCAACTGCCATCAACGGCATCAACATTACATGGGCGAGCAACGCCTCTTCAATCATCTCGGATGACGGCGTTGTGAAAAGGCAAACTGAAGATGCTCAAGTCGCTCTCACCGCCACGATCGAATATGACGGCGTGAGTCAACAGAAGGATTTTGTTGCATCTGTCCGCAAAGCCATTGTGCTTGACCCCTTTGAGGGATACGCCTTCTCTTATTTCACTGGAAGTACAACTGCCGGAGAGAATATTTTCTTCGCTGCTAGCCAGGGCAATGATGCCTTGGACTGGACGGAGCTGAACGGCGGCCAACCCACCTTGACTTCATCCTACGGCACAAAAGGTCTTCGGGATCCGTTCCTCATTAGATCACATGAAGGCGACACCTTTTATCTGATCGCGACTGATTTGTCGATTGGTTCCGGTACATCCTGGGGCGACTCCGTCAGGATTGGGAGCCGATACCTCGAAGTTTGGGATTCAAATGATCTCATCAACTGGTCTGCCCAGCGTCATGTCCTGGTTTCCCCTCCCGAAGCAGGAAACACCTGGGCTCCGGAGGCTTACTATGACGAGGATCTTGGGGCATACTTGGTTTTCTGGGCTTCGTCTCTGTACGAAGACAGCGACGTAAACCGCACTGGTAGCACCTACCACCGCATGCTCTACGCAACAACTCGAGATTTCGTCACCTTCAGCGATACGCAGGTTTGGCAAGACGCCGGTATGTCGCGCATCGACTCGACTGTCATCAAGTCCGATGGCACTTATTACCGTTTCACCAAGGATGAGGGTGCGAGCGGCACCGGGTGCAGCGATATCATCCAAGAAAGCTCAGCATCCCTCCGTGCTACCCTGGAGTCATGGACCATCATCGATTCTTGCATCGGCAAGAAAGCCGGAACCAGCGCCGTCGAGGGACCGACCTCTTTCAAGTCCAACCCAGGCGATGTGCATGGCGAGAAGTTCTACCTCTTCGTTGATGAATACGGCGGCCGGGGTTACATTCCCCTGGAGACTGCTGACATCGGCAATCCCGATTGGACTGTATCGAGCTCTTACAATCTCCCTTCAAGCCCGCGTCATGGCACCGTTATTCCAGTCACTGCAGGCGAACTTGCTGCACTGACAGGAACAACAACAACTCGTCGAGATGTCAGCGCAGATGGAGAAATCCTTCGCTATGACTTCTCCTCGGTTGACGGTACCACAGTTCAGGATGTTTCGGGTAATGGCAATAACGCAGTCATCGATGGCGGAGCGACCATCACCGACGGTGCTCTGACGTTCGACGGCGTTGATGACTATGTCAAGTTGCCTGACAACATCATCGCTGGTGTCACAAACATCGCAATTGAGGCAAAGGTTCTCGTCGACGCTTCTCAGCAGACGCCATACTTTATCTACGGTCTTGGGAACACGGTGTCTGGTTCTGGAAACGGCTATCTCTTTTCCACCGGAAGCCCATACAGGGCATCGATCACCACCGGCAACTGGACGGGTGAGAAGACGTCTTCCTCTGGATCTCAGCTCCCTTCAGGAACTTGGCTACATTTGGTCTTTACTCAGCAAGGCCGTACTACTGTTATTTACCTCAATGGCTACGAGGTTGCGAGAAATGAGGATGTCAACATCAATCCAAGCAACATTGGTAACGGCGTCACGACTGCAAACTACATTGGCCGGTCGCTTTACGACAGTGACAAGCCTTTCAAGGGCCAGGTTAAGGAATTTGCCATCTTCAACAGGTCTTTGAGCGCAGCTGAAGTTCTTTCCCGCTCAGGAAACGTCGGTGCCATCACTGAGGTTGCCCTTGCCGACAGCACTGCCCAAAAGGTCCCCCCCATCATCAACACCACCGACAACAAGGTCTTATTCCCTGTTTACCCGGGCACTGACCTTACCAAGCTGGCTCCGATTTTCACGACTACGGAAGGAGTGACTTCTTCCCCCGCGTCCGGCACACCTGTCGACCTTACTTCCGAGGTCAAGTACGTCTTGACCAAAGGCGATGAGGTCGTGGGTAAGTGGGAGATCAAGGCGGTTGAGATGGGAAGTCCTGTTCTCCCGGGTTTGTATGCCGACCCGAACATCGCCGTATTCAACGGAGAATACTATCTCTACGTGACTACCGATGGTGTTCCTGGTTGGGGTGGGAACAAGTTCTACGTCTGGAAGTCGAGTGATCTTGTCACCTGGACCCGAAGCGAAGACCCCTTCCTCGTTCTCGACGGAGCTAACGGCAACGTTCCTTGGGCCAATGGCAATGCCTGGGCCCCAACAATTGCCGAACGCGACGGAAAGTATTACTTCTACTTCAGTGGAAACAATATCGCCTTGAACACGAAGACCATCGGCGTTGCTGTGGCTGACTCGCCCGAGGGCCCATTCACTGCTGAGCCGGAAGCAATGATTCTCAACAACGAAGCTATCAGTGCTTCTCAAGCGATCGACCCAGCTGCTTTCCAGGACCCTGTCTCTGGCAAGTACTATATCTATTGGGGCAACGGCCGTCCTCTTGTGGCCGAGCTCAATGATGACATGGTGTCGGTCAACTGGGATACACTGCAAGCCATGACGGGGCTGGTGGACTTCAGAGAGGGCTTGTTTGTCGTTTACCGCCAAGGCCTCTACCACCTTACCTATTCCATTGACGACACGGGATCTGAAAACTATCGTGTGGGATACGCCACATCTGAAAACTTCTCTGGTCCTTGGCAATACCAGGGTGTTATTCTGCAAAAAGATACCTCCCAGGGCATCCTTGGCACCGGCCACAACTCCATGTTCAACGTTCCTGGTACTGACGATTGGTACATTGCATACCATCGCTTCCAGATTCCTGGCGGTGGCGGCTACATGCGCGAGACCACTATTGACCACGTTTACTTCGACGAGAACACCGGTCTCATCAAACCTGTTGTGCCGACACTCACCAGTGTTGAGCCGCAGACTGTCCCGCAAAAGATTCGTAGACGGTCAAGGATTATGCGTTTGTAAGATTCTCTGATGGAATCAATTTGAAATATATATGGAAGATATGATCGACAAATGCAAATTTTCACGTGTTTAAAACGATTCTTCATGTATATGTTGAAAAGCTATTTGAATTGAAGATGCCTTCTTTTCTGTCACGCGGGGAGCAAATGATGATAACAGAAGCCCATTGCAGGTGGATTCGTGTCCCTACATATTTAATTGATGTATGCCGATGGGCTGCAGCTTGGCGTGTTTGACGCGTAGATGTATTCAGTGCCGGCACACCCTCCGGGACATCCCACACCGCAGGGAAATCCAACGGTGGTGGTTGGAACTGCGGTCGGACAGCCACACAAGTTGTAGATGGTTGACATTCCCAAGCACAGGGGTCGGATACAGGTGCTACAGACTGATGTTGTCTTGGTTACTGTAGGGCAGATCGTCGGGAGAGGAGGGTTGGTTGGGATGACTTCGGTAAGCGTGACCCCGCCACAATCCGGCTTCGCAGTTTCGAAGATGTGTATGGTCAGTTGGCAGTCCGTTGGAAGTGGTCCATCGCAGGGGAAGTTAACTGTTGATGTTGGAACAACAGTTGGACAGTCGCAGCGACTAGAGATGGTTGAGAGTCGGGCACAGGCCTTCACGGGAAATGTGGGACAGATGAAACCAGTGGTTGTGATAGTTGGACAGGGAAGACCGTCCAACGCCTGTGCGAGAGTGAAGCTCGAGAAAGTTAGTTGAAGATCTGATGAAGGGAATCCTACATCTTACAAAGTTGTGAGCAAGAAGATGGTACTTTTGAGAGTAGCCATGGCGAAAAGTCAGCGTGGGCACGATAGATGAGGTTATGCGCTGGGTTGTTGACAATATCATAGAGAAAATGGCATTCTCGGTATCAAGATCCCAGGTTAATGTGAACTTATACTTGGATTATTTCGTTGTCTTTAGCCATGAACGTATGTGTTCTACCATGCATTTGGGGTGGGTTGATGTCTCGCATCATGTCCCTGCATTTGACCCTTTGGCGAACACATCAGCCGCCACAAAACTGTTTTCTTAACAAGTTTCACCAGATTACACGTCAGGTCAACGATGATTTGACAACTTAAGCGATTTTTGAACTCAAGCTGCTTCGCCAATATCACTAGGCGGAATTGGACCGCCGTCGGTGCCGCAAACGGATACGAGTTTAAGACGCCCGTGATGCTCGCCATCGGTTGCAGCATCCCGCAACGCTTGTGCTGATGATCATGCCCCGCTTTCTTTCGTGCTCACTCATTGTACTCGAAAAGTGATCGCCGTTCGTTACCCCACAAACCTTTTCCTTAGCCGCAGATCGGAGCGAAAGGTAGACATAAAAATAGCTCGCGACTCATCTCGCTACGCCATCTAGCTACGCCGCTACGACAGAGACAAGTAGATGAAACTATTTTATTGGAAATGTCACGTAAAATGAAGGTAAGAAACAAATCTAGTCGTAGGACAACCAGTTATATCTAATGCCAGCGCTCCAGTTTCCAAAGGCTGCGCGGCTTTGGTACATTTCAATTGAATAATACACCATAGAAAAGTCCTATTGCCTGCTAGCCTCGCCATTCACTCATTGCCATCAGCACTGACGCTTCCACGGTATCAAGATCGCTTGTTGTCCAAGAAAATCATCATACTTCCGCTTGCAATGGTATTCAGCTGGCTTCCTCTTGGCATCTCAGGCGTTCATGGCCTGAGACTCTCGGCATTCCATCCCGAGACAAATAAGCTTCGATGACATGGTTGGCTTCTTGACATATTCAGAAATAGAAATTGATTCGGCCGCTGAATCGCTCCGCCTTGTAAGGACTGGAAATCGTGAGGAGGCGAGGAGGTAGGTGCAAGCTACGTTCCGGCTCGTACTCGTGCACAGCGTCCGCCGTAGGCCTTTGAAGTTTAGGGTGCGCGTTCTCGCATTTTACGAGATTCTGCCTCTTTCGCAAACCCCGCCCCCCGCCCCCTTCATGTGAGCTAAGTCACACACAAGATCCTTGCGGTTCGTTTCTCGAGTGAGGTCCATCAGTTCAGCCATTCTTTGCCCGTGCCCCTCAGCAGATCAGACGAAGGTCGAATAATCACCACTGGTAGTAGGAGCGAATAATGACTCGTGTGCACGAGGAGGTCGAAGAAAAGGCTTAGTCGACCTCGAGGCTTGAGAAGTGCCCGACACTGCACTGCTAGATCGGGCCGCATCAGACGTGGTCGACCATGTCTACTTGCTCAATAATACTTTGGCTAATTGGCGAATGACACGACCCCGGACGGTCTGGTCTTGTGAACGGCACCAGTCGGCGGGCCCTACGGCGATAAGATACGATGTTATAGGCCGTGCCCAGTTTGATATATATTGCCCAGTGCCGACCGTCCGGCTGCTTACCCGGAGAAAATGGCAGAGATGATGGTCAACGCATAAGGAAAGGGATAGATGGTGAAATCCATCAGGAGTCGGTTGCGAACTAATTTGACGGCGACGTCGCAGAGGCCCAGCGTCTCCCTCGTCTCGCGACATTTCTTTTTGAGCTAAGGCTGCATCGAATCTGGACTACTCCGTGTCTGCAGCCAGCATTCAATGGATCAGGGCTGAAAAGAAGAAAGCACACTAGCTGTCAATCGCCGCACATGATGCAACAAAATCTCCTACCTACGTTCGACGGAGAATTAATCCCAAGTTGACGGGTGAATTAAGAAATTCTTTCTGGGGAAGCCGAGCCACATTTCCTGTCTGGAGAGCACGTAAGCCTGGAGCCGGCTCCGGGCCGTCACATCCGTCGGCGGCGGCCGGAGTGGAGCCGGAGATGGGGGCGGATTCCAATCTATCGCAGCATGCCGCCACTAGTTCCGTCATATCCGGGGCCGACGCTAGATTTAGAGTTAACAATTGCCTTCTGGTCAATTCTCAGCAGTCGATATTGGCGAACCCCTATTCCGCGCAAAACACAGCCTCACGATGGTGAGGCAGAAGAAAGAAAGAAAAGGCTTGTCATTATGGCGAGCTTGGCGCACACGCACACTCTTTGGGTTGATGCGCTGCTCAGCCCAAGGAATATCCATTAACAAACTGTAGTTATGCTGGTGCGGGCCTCGTTCGTCACAGCATGTCGAGTCGGGCTTTGCTGTTTCATTCCGCTCATATGACAAATTTGCCCCAGTCCGCTGGCCTGAATGGTCGGTGCGCCCGCGGCCTCTCGGTCTCGAAGCGAAGGCCGATGTTTGGATGATGAGAGAGAGCGTTCGGTCGGGTTGAACGGCTCAAGACACGGGCGCACCTGAACACACACTCGCACACTCATTCATCCACTTCCACACACAAAAGGGGCATGCTTTCGGATTGCAGCTCGTAGGTATGGCCTTGCGAATGATCCGAAAAGAAAGCCCGAGAGTGCAAAAATAGGAGACGGAGGGCCTGAGGGAGCCCGCGAAAGCGCTTTGATGTCACCCAGCGAAACAGTCTGCACACGAATCTAGCCCCAACGCGGACACCCAAACTTACGAGCCCAGGTCTCGACAACGTCCGACGGGTGCCCACGTTGCCAACGGCAAGTGGAATTTCTCTGGAAAATCCCCCTTCCAGCAGCTCTGCAGGGTAGAGTTCCAAGACCCCTGTGCCGTCTCAGCCTGCCAGTTGATTCGCCATAGTTTTGGATATACGGCATAATCCTTGCCTCTCGTCCGCGAAGCTGGGCCTTTCTGTCTGACATTTCGCCCCAATGCACCCAGATCCGCGACAGGGGTCCCGTGTTGAGACTCCAACCCCCTTCTCCACACAGGTGATACTGCTGCCCAGATGCACGCGGGCATTGGTTCGTGCTCGACTTCGGATGCAACTGATGCTCGTGGAATTAAGATGGCATGCGAATCACTATATAGTTCAGATCAATGAACCCGTTCCCAACCGCGTTTGGACCCCTCCACCTCTACCGGCTTCTGCTTCATTCTTTGCTTTGTCCCAAGGTTTCACCCCTGGTAACCAGCAGTTCGGTGTCGACATCTACATTCACTTCTGCAATTTGAATCTTTCGAATTTCTCGATTCCATTTCTCTGCAAAAACGACACTCTTTTGCACGCGCCAAGTTTGAGAATTCGGTTCATCCAACAAACACACATCTGACGTTGAGAGAAACAACATGCGATTTTCCATCGTGGTCCTTGCCTTGTCGGGCAGTGCATCGGCTCTGGTATGCTTATTAGTCTTCAGTGACAATTACAGAATTATCTATTGACGAATCTTTCCAAACAGCCTGCTCTAAGTGGCCTAGCGGCTCATCAGCCCACCGAACTTGTCGACCGAAGCACTGGCGCCGAACCCGCCTCAGTAGCAGATGATTTGAGCCGTCGTGGCTTCAAGGCGGAGGTCGTGTCCGCCGACGATACGAACGCGAAGAAGAGGGACTTGGAGGTTGTGACGAGGCAAACGAAGACAGGAAGTGCGGCGGCAAGCAAGACCAGCACCGGGCCGCACGCGGAGGCAATTGGTGACAATAAGGTCAACCCGACGACGGGTTTGACGGACTCTGAGGCCGCAGAGATCGTGACCGGACTCGATCTCAAAGACAAGAAGGCTCCGGGGTCTCTCAACGCCAAAGGCCAGCGGAATCCGCTGCCGGGTCTGAGCGCGGACGAGACGGATGCTATCGTGAAGCAGGGGCAGGCAGCTCTCAAGGAAGCTGGCGCATGATAGGCAAGGTTCCCGTGCGAAAACAATAAAAACACAATGCCATCGCTGGAGGCATCACAAATATCTTCTCATCACAGACTCGTGACGTAGATTAGTTAAGGACATTACTGCTTCTGTGATGTTGCAAGCGGTCTTACTGACTAAAACCCTCGAGGACTAAGTATTAGAGGCGATCAGGAAGGCACATCAACACGAGCTGTAACAAGCGACAAGTATTTAAGAAAACTCGTTGCCCAAGGGATGGGTTTACAAGCGCTGTTGACTTTATTGCGCTCGACTTGGTCTTGCTCTGCTGGTCCGTCTCAATTCGTTGCAGAGAATCAGCTTGTATCGCTGCGATGACTGGTCGAATGTTTACCGAGAATCTACGGCTTTCGCACGAGTCACTCGTTGCCCGCGCAGAAGAACGGGGCGCTGATGTCACCTTGAAGAGAGTCATTCAGCTGCTTAGAACTCTGTTCATTAAGTTTTCCTCGGTGATGCCGGCCCCACTCACTGCCATCGGTGCGGAAGTCTCCCGGGATAGAAGCCGCGGTAAGTGGGACCAGGCCGAATTCGGTTGCCGACAGGAGGGCCAAGATGCCCGGAGCACGTCGAGTTCCAGATAAAGAGCACATCAAACTCAGCGAGATCGAATGAACCCTGGGCCTTTGCGGGAGCTCGGTTGTTGACCCCGACTTGACATCGAAATGACGGATCTACAGACTGCCGAATCCTCAATTGAAAGGCCCCTGTTTTGTCCAGATGTTCATTCCCAATTTCTGTCCGCGAACGATGGGCAGGCCTGCATGCAAAACCCGATCATCACCCTCGCCATCGCTGAGCAAATTTGTCCAAAACACGGCATTGCCCTCCACGGGTCGAAACGTGACGCCCGCATCCCATGGCTCATTGCAGTCGACGTATCTACACCAGCCTTTCCCCGGCGGCGATTGAAGCCGAGGGAAATTCGTTCCTCCGCCAGCAATATCGTTGCTGACACCCACGTACGTAAAGAAACTGCTCACGCGGTTGCCTCCCTTCACCACGGAGCCGTGCTCGCCCGAGTCGACTTGGAACCAGTCCGTATGAAAATGGTACTGCTCCCCAAGACCGTACTTGACCAACTGAATCGGCTCTAGATGAGTAGCTGACGTATGGAGACCTTGGAACTGCCGCGCCCTCTCTAGAATGCATTGTGTAACAGCATCAGGCACAACGGTTGTTGATTGCGAGGTCCGGTGGGATGAAACCACATCCCCTCCATTTGAGGCGACGTTCGAGCGAGCGAATGTCCCGTTTCTAATCATCATTAGCAACGTTGTTTTTGCGGAGCGCATTTTTTTGTTCCCATCTGTGATAGCCAAAGTCCTTACGTGATTTTCTTAAGATGCTCTCGCTCAAAAGGCGTCACGAAATTGGTGATGTAGATGACTAAAGGAGCGTGTGAAAACAGGTTGACCTCGTATCCTGAATGATCACAAACATAGTCCCTGAGATCGTCGTTTTCGCTGCGTCGGCAAACTGCAATTGCAGCAGCATACAATGTGCCGAACCAGGCCAACCGCATCCTAATGTGCACTTGACGGTTGGGGTCTTAAATCAGCGATTAGGCTCCCAAAGAACGCCTCAATGCGAGAAGAGCATCAGGAAATGGCAAAGTTCAAGAACGCTGTTGTTGTTGATGGACGTTGATGATGTTGGAGAATCCAGCGAAATTTTGTCAGAGTGCTGGTGCCCAAGACAGCTCTCGGAGATGTTCTCCGCATTGTCCCTGAATGATCACGGAGCTGATCATGTCAGTCAGGGATTTTCCAAATCGAGTATCAATAGGTGTCCTGCATGTTACATCGCGTTACCACTCAATTTAGCCGCATGGTGTCGACCACATGTTGCTACCTTCGAGGTCACATGCCATTAAATCCTAGGCCACGATCGCCCGTGGCGCTGGTATTTACAAGGACGTCTTCTGTCAAGACGCTTCGGGACACCCTCTACGATCCCCGAATTGAAGGTGAACCTGGCCACACTCCTTCTTCTCAGTCCGCTCTTATCATTACACGCCTCCCTTTCTGGTTTGATGCACTTTCGTTGTTTTCAAAATTGAGATGCGAAGAGGAAGCTCAGGCCTTCCATTATTATGTTTCACGTGGCCTTCTTCATTATAGGCAGTCTCCTGCTTGCACAAGTGCAGGCATGGAGACACGCAAGCAAGTCGGAGCTTGATGAGGCTCTCAGGATACGTGAGCATACTTTGGTAGCCTGTGAGTCTGAGCAGCCTTCTTACGCTTACTCGACGAAATGATACATCTGCTGATGGATAATACTGTAATACCGTAGTCGTCGATGTAAGTGGTGCTCTAATTTCTAAGTGGTATTAAGCTGATAGAGTTCTCTTGTTTCAGCCGGACAGGTAATACCAACTTGGATATCTATCCGTGCAAGGCGAATGATTAACTCAAACGTTACAGTTGGAGTGGCCAGCTACTTGCTACCGAATGGGAAACTATAACCTACTCCGACAAATCGGCCATGAGCATTAATTGCGCCGTCAACTGGAGCATTTGTGAAGAACACGACGTGCGGTCTTATCCCGCCATCAGACTTTACCGTTCTCCAAAGACGTTTGAATATTACAGAGGCCCGAGGCAAGCTAAAGAGTGGGTCAGAATTCTCAGCCAGATGGCTTGTTGATAACTTACCCCCGTACCAGTATCTCCGCCTTTGTCAGTCGCAGTCTACGCCCTGTCATTTCCAGCCTGGGTCTGGAAAATGTCACTGACTTTGCTTACACCGATTCTGTGGTTTTCATCCTTCGCCTTACAGACCGAGACGCAGGAAAAGGTCTCTACAAAAGATTTCATGATCTGGCCTCTGATAATGCACATAGATACTCGTTTGGCGTCATTTCAAGGGACCCCGAAGATGGCTCATCATCACTCGACTGTTTCAATAACTTGGATGATGTCACACTGTCGACAACAGACTTTTTCAGCCACATCTTTTCATTAGATGAATTTCTTACGTCCTGTGCAACTCGAATGGTTACGGAGATGACACACCGGAACAAAGCGGATTTCATAGAGGTGGGTTATCTCCCGTCGAGCATCATCTTGAAAGGAATGCAATTTTGATCGTGTGCCTACAGAGCGAGGTCAACGTCCTCTATTTCTTTGATTTCAACCTAGATCGTCGTGAGCAATTCGCTCTTCACATCAAGGAGACCGCCAGAAAATACGCTCAGCATCTCAGATTCGTTACGGTCGACCCGCCAGCATTTCCTGATGTGCCATCACGAATGGAGTTGGAGTGGAAGTTTCCCGCCATCGCACTCCAGAACAAGAATGCCGGGCTCACGTACCACTCGGAGCAAAGCGAGTCCATTACACCTGGGTTTGTGGAGAACTTTCTTCGGTCTGTAGCCGGTGGGAAGGTCCAGCCAGCGTCTCAAAAACACGTTGACGCTGAACCAACGGACGGCGCAGAAGCTATTCCGGTAGAGAAAGGAGATTACCGCCAGAGAGTCATGCACGACGAGCTTTAACTCTGCACGTGGCAATAAGGCAGGTGTCTACAAAGAATGCATCATAGGCTCGGGGAAGGTATTCAGTATGCAAGTACTAGGGTACTTCGCTTAGATTATACTCTGTTGAATCTGCTCTACTCTAAAGTCTAAACCATCATGATATTCTCCTGGATCTGTTGGTCGAGGATTTGCAAAGTTGCCGGTCATCGTCATTTGCCATGATGTGAGCTAGAAAATACCGAGCCCCGTGCCGGGTTTCGATTGCACCCACTTCTGCCGTAGTGCTGACTTCCACTCGTCTAGCTTCTGCACCTGCCCATTCACGAAAATCTCTCCGGCCTGAAGGTCCTTCGGCAACGGCGGCACAACCAACCATTCATGGCTCGGCTTGCACGGAGACGTGTGTCCAGGTGTGAAATTCTGGCTTTTGACAATAGCCAGGCATGGTAAGCAGAACTTGGAGTCGATGCAGTACCAGCACACTGCAAACTTGTCGGAAGGCGCGAACAGCTTGAGGCAATGATCGCAAGAGAAATCACTGCTCTCGGTGAAGATCTTTGTCAGTGTGATCTGTTTCGTGTGTCTCCGCGGAGAAAGTCCACCAATTTTGGGTGAACTTGGGCGTCTTTCGCCAATCAAGTGGCCAGCGAGAGCTGTTGCTGCCGGGGGTGTTCTCGCAGACTGCCAGAGTGCCTGCGCGTTTGTCGTGTCACCTGCTGCGATCAGCGTCCGTTGCAGGTTGGCGATACTGATTTCGTCGTTCTGCGGCTCATCATCCTCCAATAGACCCAAGCTTTCAGACACCAACTTCGACAGCAGTCTTCGCGACTCTGTTTCTTGTTTGTGGAGGCGATAAAGGAGAACCAGGTAAATTGAAGCTTCGTTGAAGTCGAAGCCAGCCATGTGGAGCGGCACATTTCTATTTTGGTACTTGCGCTGCTGTTCCATAAGTTCTTCGAGTTTGGCGATCCAGGGGTTGACTGCATCAGATCGCAGTGTCTCATCCGCCTCGAGGGCTTTCAATAAGTATGCTCTTGCAAGTTGTTTAAAAGATGCAATATACTCGATACGCACAGCCAAGCTGCCTCTGGCTTTGTAGTCGTGAAAGCAAATACTCTCCTGAATTCCAATGGCATTATCGTACTGCTGCGCCGCCATGTAAACATTGCCGAGGGAGTTTCGGAGATAGAACGCCTTGCGAGAGTCTTGCGCATCGTGTGCAGACTGGATGGCGTAAGCGTAGCGCTCTGCAAGAACCTCCGTTTTGCCTGTCCGAGCTGCGGCTTGAGGAAACCAATCCCTTATCGACGGGTCCGGAATTTGACTGAGAAGAAACAAGACAAATCGTGAATTTCCCCTTTCCGTGTAACGACCGTCCAGCTCGTCAAAAAGGCCAATCATCTCCGTGACGCGGTTGTTCTCGGCGAGGACCCTCATATAGGCAGCCTCCGGCTCAAATTCAGGAGTATCGTAAGCGTTTCGGATGGCTTTTCGACAATAAGCAATGGCGCTCTCCACACGACCCATGCGGTTGTAGCACTCTGCAATCTGAGCTTGGTTCTTGTAGAGCCTCCATTTGCTGTTCTTGATTTCCTGGTCAGTTTTGTAGTAGCCCTTGGCCATGTGGTCCTGTTCTACGACTTCGCACATGAGATGAAGCTTGAGTGCCTTCTCAAAATTGCCACTCATTGCGTGGCAAAGTCCCATGCGACCACAACTCTCCACGATATTGCTGTCAATGTTGAGTGCGTTCTCAAAGTACTCCAGCGCCTTTTTGTGTTCCCCGAGATTGAGCAGCGTACTGCCGATTCTTCGATACCAATGCCCAGTCTTGGGGTGGTTGGCCCAATCGGTGGCTCTCTGGATTCTTTCTTCGACCTTGACATCCTGCCAGTGGAGTTCGGAGTAAGACCATGGCTTACCCTCCTCAAGGAGAGGCAAGGACTGCACCACACCGAAACAGAACAGGGTTGGCATATACATCCCGAAGCCTTCGACAACCCAGGCTTTGGCGAAAATTCGACCCATGGGCTCCAGCAGCCGCGCAGGACTTGACGACGCAGCGGTTGCCCATGCTCTCTGTTCGACGCCGAGCCCGCTGAGGACGTCAGGGTCTTTCAGCCATTTGGAGACCACCTCAATGTTCTTGTCTGTCCAGATATCCAGCGCCTCCTCAAAGAGATTGGTCCACGTCAGGAGCACAGTGGGATCCGTGAGCATGGTGTAAAGGCGCTGTCCGATGTCTGCCTTCTCAGCCACTGAGATATCGGCACGTTCGACGTCTTCGAGATGTTCTGGCCAGTACCACGCAGCGTATCGTTGCAGAGAGAGACCTTCGTGGCCGAGTGTGAAATATGTCGGGTCGGTGAAGATACGCAGGCAAGCTTTTAGGACGTGAAGTCTGGCGTCGGCCAGCTTAAAGCCGATGGAGGGAGATTTGGCGTCTGCTCTCAGATCCGTCGAGGTGTCATCCCTGAAGAATTCTTTGACGGACATGTGGAAGAATGTTACGTATGTAGTGCTTTTGTTTGAAAAGTACTCAATGTCCCTGTCAACGTCCAAGAAGTCCGGACTTGTCCTTGGGCTCGTTTTCTTCGCCGTGTCTAGGTCAATAAGAGAAAGTCGGCGATGAAGTTCATGTCGATCGGCAAGATCCGCAGTCGATAAACCATCCTCGCGCTCGAGTGTGAAGAAGCATGAAAACTGTCCTCTCAAAGACTCTTCGAGGCGAAATGGTGCATCGCCCATTTTGAGAGTAAGGACGGCCTCGATTTGTTCCAGTGTGAGACCCATCTCAGCCACCGAAACCCATCGTAAAATTTCGTTCAGATCGTCCGCCTCTTCTTGGGTGATGCTTGCGCTGAATCCCAAGACAGCCTTCTTGAGCATACCGTTGATTTCTTTCGGGTAGGACTGCAGACTCTCAATGATCCTTCTGGGATGCCGTATCCGGCTGAGCTCTGCTAACATGAACTTGGCCAAGATGAACAGGCCGTCGACCTGTTTGACCATTGCCTCGATAATGTTCTCTTTAAAGTCTTCGGTGGACCCTCGGAGAATCCGCGCAGAATTCACGCCTTCGACGATGTAAGATACAATATCTGAGCTATTTCTGTCGGGTGTAACGTGTATCGTTCGGAGTTGCTGACCCCCAGTAGAGTCGTTCCCGATGTAGTCGTTTATGTCGTCCGAGAGGCTTGGTCGTCCAATCAGTGCGACTTGGACCCGTGTAAATTCCGCGGATTGCTGATTAAGGTCGTCCAATAGGGACAAAAACTCGGTAACTTCGCGAGGTTCGGCCTCGTCCAGGCCATCTATAAGTACGTAAATGTGTCTTTTCCACCTGTCGGGCACGCATGGTTCGACAAGCAACTTCCTGAATGCGCTCGAAACGGTCTTGATCTCGTCGCTGGTAGCTACTTCGCGAATGAGCTGCTTGCCGTAAAAGACGTCCTGTTCACTGATTTGGTACGCCATGTCTCTCAAGGCCTGTGTCATGGAGCGAGACTCTGGGTTGTTCTGCTTGAAAAAGAAGTACCCCATCATGCTGGTGGTCTCTTGGTTATTGAGAAGCTCTTGGCCCCACGAAACAAGACGAGACGTCAGATACGACTTTCCGGTCCCCGGGTTTCCTGCAACCCAGAGGAAACGAATATCACCTGCCAGCCAAGCCTTCAAGGAGGGATCCTCCAAGATCCAGTCGCAGGTACCCGGCGTCCTTGTCCTGTTCAGGGCCGAGAGAGAGTCTTCTGGGTATACTGAGGGCTGTAGGATGCCCTTGAGTTTATCTCTGTTGGAGGAGAGCGCCTGCTCCCTCGTCTGGGGCACGCGTGTTTCAGCACGAAGGGTCTGGACGTTAACATCGACCCTTGACATCATTTCAAGCAGGCGATCTTGGTTGGACAGCGACCGCTTTACGCCGGCGCTGGTCTCTGCGATAACGAGTCGCTCCTCACCCTCGGTGAGTGCTGCCAGCTTCTTCATAGCCTCAGGCACCTTGCTCTCCTTCCCAAAAAGTCTCTTGAAATAAGACTTGAGACGGCCATTCCGCACCTCGTGCGCCGCGATGACGAAGATTTCAAAAATGGTGACGAGGATCTTGACGACTTTATCGTGAAGCTCGTTGGACATTTTTTGCGACACGTAGAACTTGAGTCGAATGGTGAAGTCCTGCATCTGGTCGAACAGGTCGATGATGGAGTCGTAGCATGCCGAGACGTCCTTGGCGGCGTTCACGAGGTACATGACGGCAGCGAAGATTGTCTGGCCAGGTGGGAAAATCTCTTCGGATGCGCCAGCCAGTGCTTCGCCGACGACTTCGAGGGGCTTGCATGCAGCGGACAGACATTGGAACAGGGTCTGGCGCTTCTCGCGAAAGCTCGTGAACTGTTCATTCTGGCGGTTGACGACGTTGAGAAGGTCTTCAGTGGTTCTCATGAGCGGGCTCATGTAGTCCTTGAGATCGAGGCCGGTGGAATCGGCATATTGTTTTTGAGCATCGGCGAGGATTCTCGCAAACTGTCGGTGGATGCTGTCGGAGCGCAGCAGTTGCGCCTTCTCATCCATGACGGCGACTGTGGTCCCCGCGCAAGAATGGCGGGGTTGGCTTGTGGGGGTGTGGGATCGTCAGACTGAACAACAGTTGACAAACGAAGTGGTGAGCGCGGTGTATGGTATGTAACAGCCTGCGCAAGGCCAGGATAAGTCGTCGAAAGGTATATACCGGACGGGTAAGCTTGGTGAGCGGGAGGAGCGCGGGAAGGGCCGCGGCAGCACGGCCGATGAGACAGAACCAACTTGCGCCAGGCAGGACGGGGCAGGCAGTGAGATGGGCGCGACGCGTTGGTGGAGGATTGATCCAGCTTGAGGTAGCTTCAGCAACCAAAGTGTCTGAGGGCGGCCAGGACTAAAGCAAGTCAGGCGAGGCAAGGCGGTGACTGCGGCGCCCGAAAAGTCGTAATACGCGTGACAGCCCTGCCGCCAGCTTTTCAGCTCATTGGGCCCAGGATCGTTCACGGAGCACGCTGAGCAGCAAGTGAGTGCGAATAGGCGTGGTCGCTGCTCTAGTTCTGCGCAGCGGCGGCGCGATGTATGCAAAGTCAGCAACGTGGGATCCAACATGGGCCTCAAGCGAAACGAGACGAGACAGGCGGGGTGACCACTTGACACGTCGTAGCATCGCAGCTAGTCGGTTTGGTTGGTGGACGTTCGAGAGTCATGATGGACTGTGGATGACTTCTTCGCTTGGGGATGGGGTTGAAAGAGGGGCAACGAGGGGCAGGCAGCAGGCAACCGCCATTTGCAGGCAGGCATTTTTGGCAGTCAGTTAAGATTCAAGAGGACCTCTCGTCTCGTACATCAGCCACAGCGGACAATCTATCTAGGCATGCAGCGTGGCTGTGGACGACAAGGCGCCTAAACAATTAGTGACCAGTCAGTTGTAGATACTCTTCGACACGTAAGGTAAGATGGACTACCAAGAAAGATGAAGAGGCAGCCAGAAAGGAGATTGGAGTTGAGCAAAGAAGGGCTCATGATGTTCTAGAACTGGATGGCGGGGTGAAGGAAGAACCGAGACAGGGCCACATCAGCTCCGCAGTCTGCTGACATAATCAATACACACAATGTACCTTACTCAGCAATGAAACGATGAGAACTCCTGCCGCAATCGCAGTCGAATTGAACTAGAACCGTCCAACTGTCGTCCCAACAGCAAGCAACGGACCGGACAGGGACCAATCCCAGACAAAATTCGCCCAATCCACCTCAACTTTCCGTTCAAGAATAACAAAACCTAGTTGTCGATGCATGAAACCTGTACCGGCCGCCATCGAGATCCCAGATGCAGCCAATCACAGACCGGGGATCTAGACCCTGATCATGACTGACCTCAATGCTCGTTGCTCGCTGCTTTTTTACGTGGTCTCCTCCTCGTTCCATGTCGAAATTCTCGCAAATTCATTTCTGTTCCCATTTCTGCATTTAAATAACCCGAATCTGTACCCCCGCCATTCCTCTCCAAATACCACCCCGAACACCTCCCGCGTCCAACGAGTTCGTTCCCAATTAGCTAGTCCCTACTGCACATTGAAAAATCCAGTTTTGGAGCCGGGCACACATCTACATTCACACACATAAACATACGGGCACGCGGTCGACCGGATAATCCACCGATGTCAACTGCACAAGACGAACCAACGTCAGACGCAAAACTTGAGCTTTTACCCCTTCCTCTTGGTAAGCTTGTGTTTCTGCCTCACTTGTCAGCACTTAGTAATAAAACCCTTGGGGGTTATTTGTCTAACTCGCAGTAGAGTCTTGTATCTAAGTCCTCTGCACAATTTCATGCGCCCCTTCTCACATATAGGGCAAATTCGTAAACCTAGTCGCCTTAACGCCTACTTCCGCTCTCGTAATGCCGATTCTCAAGTCTTATAGGGCTACCGCTCAGCTCAAGCTTGGACACAAGTCCATATCAGGCTTCCTACAACGTGCATCAAGACTGCGACGTGGAAATACTAGAGACTGGGCGAGGAAACATACCCCACTATGGTGATGACAGGCAACATGACTTCTGCGATCGATTAGCCTAACAGCCGACGGCCTTAAACATACCGAATATTCAGGGTTGCCCGATGGCCCTCGACCGTCTGCGAGTTTAGTTTTGCTCTGATCATGACAGCCGATGCAATACGGCCACTGCGCCGCTCTCATCTACACGATCACTTGGTAATCCACCGAGAAATGGACTGATTGGGCCACACCTAGCTCAGCTGTTGTCAAACCGCACTTCGCCATCACTTCGATTTTGGACTCACGAATGGAGCCACAACGAACTTGAGCAATACTCATAAGGACAAAATCAGGCTTTGATCCGGAGGACTCTTCATTCCTATGAAATTGTCCCAAAAAGAAAATAGGAGCTCGAAATGACCACATTGGGCCGGCCCCTGGCTCTAAATATGCTGGGCGTCTTGCTGCTTAGAAGGCACTTGATAATTCAACAAACGCCAACAGATAAAAAGCAAACTCTCCACCTTCATGGTTGGGCATGTTTTGCGTCAACTTTGAATATTCGAGCGTTTTAATTCTACTAAAGTAAGAACACAATAGCCCCTCTGCCGAAGGTCAATGGGAGATCAATAGAGAAGAAAAATATTCCCATGGTAAATAGGAGGAAAATCGTCTACAGGAGATGCACAGTCAAAACAGAAGAGATGTAATCTGGAATGCATAGCCTGAGTAGTGAAGCGGAGCGGTACCGCCAATGCAAGTCATCTCCATATCAGGCCCCAGTGGGAACTCGAGGGCCCGGGAGAAGAACACAGTGTGAGCGTTTTCCGAGGAACAAGTCAGGCCGCCACACGCATGAGAAATTGTTACGCAGGTACACTTACTCACATGGCACCCCGGCCGGCACCAACACAATGTCTTTCCCCTCCACCCCAAGGCCTGGTGTGCTCAGTGCTCAGAGACAGAGTACCTCAATGCGTGGTGTCTCTCTCTTTCTCTCGGTGTGCAGACTGCAAAACGTTCATGTTCTTTCCTTGGCCCACGGCAAGCGCTTTCTTCTCTTTTACTTCACATAAAAGTTAGTATCGACAACGGTTTGCGGCTTATTATGAAGTCATTCTCATCCACCGTTGTCGCTTCATTTCTCTCCCTCCCCGATCGTTCCGTCACCTTCTCTGCCACCTCGTCACGTCCTCGAGAGGCACCCTTGCCACACTGGAGCAACCCATGCAACCGGAACGCAAATATAGGAGTATTCTTCCAGGTCCTCCAGCCAACACCTCCTCGAGATCCCTCAACGACGACAATGGGGACGCTACTTCTTCGACAAGCGGAGGTGTCGGCGGCCAAGAGGGGTCCAAAAGGAAGCGCCGAGGGACAGCCAAGGCGTGCAACAACTGTCGGGAGAAGAAGATAGGGGTATGTAGCTCACGTCTATCCCGTTCTCCATGCCACGTTTGCTCGTGGTAAGGCTGCGAGCTCCTGGTGTTCCAAATTCGGCATTCACGCCAAACCTAGGTGTCGTGTGAGCGAATTGTGTGCGTGTTCAGGGGAACTGCACACCAGGAAGCTCACCCCGGATACCCAAGGACCATTTGCATCATGTCATAATGTCGTCCGACAAATCGCCAGTATACTGACTGTATCCATAGTGCAATGGTTTACATCCATGCAGCCACTGCCAGCGTCGCGGTCTGACTTGCGAATATGTCGCCATCTCCAAGACCATTCTCAATTCTATCCCCCAGGGAATGAAGCTGCTGGATGAAGCAACAGCAAAGACCCAAAGATACGCGGCGGAACTCCTCGCCATTCTTCGTTCTCTCCCCGATGACCAGGTTCGCGACGTTCTTCAGCAATTGCGCGCTGGCGGGGATGCCTCGAACATCGTCGCCGCCCTCCGGGGGCAGCTCCATTCGGCGTACGATGCCCCCTTTCAGGGTGTCCTTCATGGAGTCCCGCCGCCCGACCAGAATTCGCTCGAGTTCGAGCTGATGGTGCGTCACTCCATCGCCTACTCACCCTGGGCTCCGATGGAGCTCCCGCAGCTAGACTTCGAGATCTCTGCGCGGCCTGGCCAGGGCATTGCGGTGGACTTCCCTTCGGCGGCGTACGTAAACATTCCCCCCACCCATTGAAAGCGTCCGAACGCAACACCGTCGCCTAGATGACTGCCTCCGAGAAGGGCATTGAACATCGCTGTCGTTGAACGCTAACCCGAAGACAGAGTCTCTCCCATGTCAGCGGACACCCCTTCGCCCATGCCGCCAACAGAGTCAGAATCTTCCTTCTCCAGCAGTCGAATCAGGTTCCAGCAAGAACCACGAGACAGCAGCAGCTCGAGTCTCAGTCTTAGTGTTCCAGGCAGATTCAGCAGCCGAGAATCAGGGCCAGCGGATTTTCAAGCCCTCTGCGACGAAAGGCTACACAAAATTGACATCTCGGCGTGGACGAATGTGTCTGTTGCCCCTGACTCCGCACGCAGGGCTCTGTCTTTATACCTTGAGACCGACCACACTGTCACAGCCTTATTCGACGTTGACCTGCTTCTTGACAGCCTCGTGTCTGGCAACACGCGCTTCTGCTCCAGATTGCTCTTTAGTTCGCTTCTTAGCTGGGCTTGTGTACATTACTACAACACCCGAACGAAATGGACGGAAGGTGCTGACATACTAGCAGCAATCATACACCGCATTCGAATCCGAGGCCGCTACCTGGAGTTACGCGTTCTATGACGAGGCGGCACAGCTCTTGGAGCAGGATCGTAACCTTGGACTGCTCACTCCGGTCACTGTCGCGGCCTTACTCTATATGAGCATGTCTTCCATGTGCCACGCAAAAAATACCACAGACGCCACGAGACACCTCGAAAGCGCAATCGAGCTAGCCAGAAGTATCGGACTGTTTGGAATTGCCGGCGAGGAAGCAAACGAGGAGGAGTGGTCAGATGCTGCGGCAGATGTGCTTTGGAATCAAGCCATGGCGCAAACCGCTTGGGGCAGTTTCGTTTACATCACGTATGTTGGGCACTCCATGGAAGACCGCACGCTTTCAGTCATGCGACGGTGTTCCTGAGAATTCCGACAACTCGAGGATGTTAACATTTTGAAGGATACAATGCGCCCACAACCAAACTTGCAAAATTGCGTTCCCACCACGAGTACCGATCCCAGGAGACGTGGGTAAAAGCGAGGGAATGGGCAAATCGGAGGAGCAGGGTTCTTCAGCCTACATGAGAAGGACTTTTCTGTTTCTTTGCAAGCTGGTGCTGATAGCCCACGACATGATTTGGATGAACTACGCCGGTAACAGTCTGAATAAATCGCCATATTCCAGAGCGGAAGAGATGGAACTCGTCTACAAGCGCTATCCGGCGTGGGCAGACGGTCTGCCTCTGGACTTGGTACGCGCCGGCGAGAGCCAGCACCATGTTCTCCTTTTGCAGTAGGTGTTCTGCTTCTCAATTCCCCGCAAAATGTGGCCGAGGCGGTAGAAATGGCAAGCTGACGAAAATGCGTGCAGCGTCTACTTCCATACATTCGTGCAGGATTTGTTTCGACCCTTGATCCGACACGGCGACGCGATGCGAGTCAAACTCGAATCGTTTACTTCGCAGCAGGCCTCACCCGAGGCCATCTGCGCTGCTTCGGCCACTCAACTGAGAAGGATAGCCGCGACGTACTTGCAGACGTGCGCATCGGGGTCTTACAGTTTCAGCTGGAACACGGCGCTGCTATATGTCGCCAACGCGGCCTCCCGAGAGCCGAAACAGGGAATCGACGGCTCCGAGCGGCGCTCCGATGTTCGTACGTGTATTGTCGGCTACCAGAAGCTGCAGAAATGTTTCCGGCTTCCGCAAGCAATCATTCGGGGAATACTATCCATGGTGTTGCGAGAGGGGTTGATCACATCGGCTGAGGCGCGGGCAATCATCAAAGATTCGGAAGAGAAAGGGAAGCATCACCCAACGTCTGACCCCATACTGGCACCTTTCGTCATTGATCTAGATCTTTGTCTGGTGGACCGAGAAGCGGCGTTGGCCGATCGATTGGCGGCCGAGTTCGACGAGATTGCAATATTAAACGAGTTCACCATGGTAACGGAGACGCGGGAGGGGCTGGACGTAGGGAGCGAGACCGTCACTTTTGATGTGGACGGTTGAGTCACGAGAGCTACGACGACGTCGAAATGTATAGCCGGGTCAAAAAGCGAATATGAGTTCAACGACGGCATTGGGAGCGCTGGCGTCACGCGCGGGATATTCAAGTTCTTTCAGGAATAAGGTCGGTTCAGGCACGGGCGCAGTTCGAGGACGGCGAAACGAGATCGGGCGGGGGAGGGCGGGATAGACGGTGATTTATCGAAAAGAGAGCCGGAAATACCCCATGATGAGGACGACCAAGACGTGCAAACGAAGGGCATGACAGACTGTGAGAAAGTATCAATAATGGCAATCATATCCATGACTAGCGGTGGGCTTTGGAGATGGATTCGATGTTGTGCGGTTATGAATGCGACTTGCGAGTGCCAACGGTCTACTTCCCCGGCACCGACTAACGGCCAGGTCGAACCTCGATGCTTGCGATCAACCCAGCCAGCTACCAGATCACCTCCCAGATATCGTGTTTCGCTCGAATGTTTCTCGTTCGTATAGGTCGTTGCGACTGGTCAAAGTCGGGGGTATGATTTGCCTCGGCGAGGAGTCTGGCCTGGATTGTCGGCCTGCGGCGATGGAGGCACCGCTTCAAATCACGCTGAGCAGGAGGACACAGTTCTGTTAGGGCCAGAAGCTCGGTTCACTTGGAGAACGGACTAGGGAGGGCGGGCCGTTGATACGGGGATTCGAGAGTGCCAGCAATCGGTAGCGATCGAGATCCCATCTGCGACGACAGGATCGGTAACGTCATGGCCCGCAACTTATGCGGTCATGTTCTGGGCAGCTTATGAGAACTGTGTGCGGCGTAGTATTCGACAGACCAAACGGGGTTTGACAGCTGAGAAGACGGCATGGAGAAGCTTGGGGGCGGGATGGAACGATATTATAGGTATTTAAGCGAAGTCGGGCGGCTTGAACCGAGGTTCGTGTGCCGCTGGAATAACAGAAACATCATAGGTCCTAGCCATAAAATGAGGAGAATGGCACAGTAAGTGACTTCATACCTTGATAGAGTACCATGACCGTAGAGGACAGCTCGAGCACAAGATTGAATTGCTCTTGTTTGGTCATAGTTTGCAGAGACATGATCACTGCGGCCATACATCATCATGACCACCTCCCGTCAAGCTTCACAGGGGTCTAATCTAAGCAAGGGTTCTGGAATGGTGGGTTGGTGGTGGTGGCGGTGGTGGTGGTGCATGTAGCTATTGTCTGTAAGTAGCTGTTTATCAACCCTAAGGCCTAGATCACCCCCAAGAGAGATGCTCCCGCCCATAACATCGGCTGTTCACCCAATCCCATGGCACCATATGGACAGTGAGGCATGTCATTATTCGACACGGTGTCCGTCGGGGCCTTACAAAGTGAGTGATGCCCGACGACGAACGCTGAACGCAGTCAACGCAATAACAAAGTGACAGGGTAAGCCAGGGGACGGGGTTTTTTTTTTTTTTCATTCGAGGGCCATCTCTGATTGGCGGAGCTGTTTCCGGATGGTCTTAATTGGCTGGAGGGTCCTCCGGCTGATTTACAACGTCTCATTGGAAGCTCTGACGCTCTCGATCTTGTGAGTTTGGTCACTTAGTCGTCCTAATGCTGCCTGACCGGAGAATGTTCCGGGGCACAGAGACATCTGATTGGGGTCCCTCGATTAGTGCGGCAGGCTAAGAAGGATCTGTATATCGGCCGCGGTTTGACTCGAAGGTAGCCAGTGTCGGAACCGAATGACATTCTTACTGTCTGCCTGCTTAGTTTCATCTCTGTGTTCCCAAAGCTTCTTCCACGTGTGACCCGGGTTGATCCTGCCATCGCCTCCGGAGTGGACTCCGATGTGCCCGACGCCAGCTCATCCCATTGGCAAATGATGTATTTAGCATTCGACGTTGATTTTCAGGGTCCTAAAGAGGGGGACCACATTGAACTGCTCTACCATAGTACACCATGACAGCGTCCGCCTACAGTTTCCTTCTGAGCTCCAAGGGCCCTGCAGATTCATGCTCCCCGCCCACCATCTGGTCGCTGCCATAACTATCCTTGAGCATCTGACGCCATGTTCATAACCTTCAAAACAGCCACACGGCCTGCTATCAGCTCCCAGCGTCTCCAACCGTAAGTTAGTCGTTCGATTCCTCCATTATGCTTTGCGGTGCGCCGAGCGGCCAAACGCAATTTCGGGGGGTTCTTCAGGGGTCGAATCGGTCGTTGGCCAACACATCGACGGAACATTTCATCGATCAAGATCGGCCATTGGTGCGCGCGGTCTGATATATCAGAAGCGAAGCATGCTGCCTTTTCCCAGCGTCGTAAGTCAGGCCACGCCCCATTCGCCTCTGGCGACGACTCAGGGGGTGTTGTTCAAGATTTAACATCTCCGGTTCTCCTAGGAGCATCTCCGGTCAAGCTCCATTAAACCTCAATGGTGGCATCACTGATTACACAGAGCTGACAGCTGCTTGCGAACCTCTGATGAACTCAGCGATTAGGAGGCGCTCTTACGCTTCGATCGAAAGAATCCGCTCAGCGCCCCCATCAGCTGCGGCAGTCCCTTTTCGTGGCTGTCGTTGTTCATTCCCCCACGAATCCAGCCCGGCAGCTTCCCTCGAATTCTATCTGTCCCATACCTCCGGTCGACCAGAACGATGGCTGCGTAGTCGCCCTGGTGCCTGATTGCCCGCCCGATACTCTGATTTACCGCGCGCATGCAAGCATTCTCGTAAAAGTCTCTCGCCGCCTGTTTCGCCACCACGATCGCTTCCTCTCTTGATATTCGCGTAGACGCCGACGCATCGGTCAGACGCTGGACAGTCGTAGTCTCGATGTACTCCGTCTTTGCTTTCCACTCGGGAGAATTGATGTTTGGGTAAGGCAAACCGATAATGATAACGCAGCGGCCGAGGCGGTCGGAAAAGTTGATGCCCTCGCTCATCTTGCCGCCGACTACGCTCAGGAGTATCGCACCACGAGGCTTGGGTGCTGCGCCTGCGCAAGGTTCGCCGTCACCTAGGATGGCCTTGCTGTAGGCCTCCAGAACCTCGTCGCTCGAGCCGCCCCGAGTCTCCTTGAACGCCTCCTTTCTCTCTCGCATGCGGTCCCAGATTGACTTGGACTCGCCGGGACTTTTGGTCTCCCAAACCGCCACAACTTCGTCGAGATAGCCGTAGCTTGGGAAGAAGACGACGACACCATCGGGAACTACGTTGCAAATGTTGAGAATCGCCAGGCCCAGCTGGCTCACCATCGTCTTGTCGCTTCGACGCTGGAAGCTAAACTCGAACGTAGAGCTGACGTCTCTGTTAGGGCCGGGTTTCGTGCCTGCGAGCGTCCACACGCAGAGGTTTGACGGCGGGATGACGTGGCCGCAGCTGAGCGTCGTGAGTTTCGAGTCTGATAAGTATGGGAAGAGGTGGTCCTTGTAGTCTTCAAAGGGGGACATGGTACCACCGGCCAGAATGACTGCCCTGGCACTCGTGGCGATGGACGAGAATGCATGGGTGGGCGAGAGTAGCAGATAAGAAAGTTGTATGTCTGGCGAGTTAGATGACGTCTTTTCGTAGAATATGCGGCCCTCCGAGCTGAGGTTCGTAAGGGAAATCAGGAACGATGACAAGATGTGCAGAACCGGGGTCGACGATCTCGGTGGTGCCTTGCCAGCATTGGCCTGGGCGATCTCCTCCTCGACGTGAGCGACATAACTCTCAATTTTGTAGGCGAGCTTGGACTCCTGAATGTACTGGATGAGCTTAAAGAGATTGATTTGGTCCACGCCCTTGCATCGAAGGAGCACCTTAGAGTCAACTATGCCATGAGGTGCCTGCGAGCTGGTCAGTGATATCCAAGCCTGAAGAATGACGAAGGTATACCTTGAGCGTCATGGCCCCACTCATCCACTCGGTGAGGCCTTCGATGACTCTGCCAACCTGGCCGACCATGACACGGTTTTCTCCCTTCAATTTCTTGCCGAATCTTTTGACGTACACGCCCAGCATCTGTCGCGCCCGTCTCAGCTCTGTTAGTTTGATTTCCGACGCATATACGTTGGCTACTGCATCCATGATGTTGTGCGCCTCATCAACAATCACTACATTGCCCTCCAGCTTGATGCCCAGGGCGTCTCGGGCGTTCTTTTGCAGAAGGAGCGGATACGGTAAGGTAATGATCTCAGCCCCTGCGATAGCCGCTCTTGAGGCATAATACGGGCATACTTCAAGCTTTTTGCCAAGATGATAGAGGTCTTCTATATCGGGAAGGGTGGCGTGGGCTGTGTCTCGAAACTGATGAGTCTGCTTGATGTTGTCTTCGTTCAGTGTATAAGGACATTTATCCTTGGCCTTGGGCTTCTGCAGTTCTGAGCATCGGTCATTGATGGCAGATATTGTGCCCAGCTTCGCCACAGATGGGTTGATGCACAGTTTCTGACGTGAGGAAAGGGGTAGATGCTTGACTGGCTCCTTGTCCGGCCGGGCATCTTCACTATCGTTGGGCTTGACCGATGGTGGCATAGATGATGGAAAGGCGGGGCGTCGAAGTTCATGGATGAATTGCGTGAGTTGAGAATGCGTTCTTGACGTGTAGTATATCTGACCAACATGTTACCGACTAGCCCACCAGCGACAGGGGGCTTGCGCACCTTGACTCCGTCTTCGACCTTGTCCTCCTCTTGCTCCGCCTTCAGGTTGCCCAGCCCGAATCTAGAAAGGATGTCCTTGGTCTCTTTGCTCAGTCCAGACATGGCATCGCCGTCGTCTGCGGCACCAGACTCATCGGCCTCATCCAGCAGCCATTCATCGTCTGCGTCGGCATCGTTGCGAGCCTTCGACTTCGAAGGGCCCTCGTCAAATCGACGTCGCTTGGCGCTGCGAATTTCGAGAACCTTTTCTTTCAGGCGGATTTGCTCCAACCTTTTCTCTCGTTCTTCCCAATTGCGAGCCAGCTCGTCCCTCTTGCGCCGGAGCATTTGCTCCACGATCCAATCGGGCTCATCCCTAAAGTCGTCCATGTTGACCTTGAGAGAAGCCTCATGCTCCTCAATACGCTGGTTTCGCAGCCATGTCAGAGATGCACAGATGAGCGAAAGAGATTTACCCTGGACTGCGTGTCAGTGACGACCAGGGACTTGGGTGACAAGCATCATAACTGACAGTTCCCGTGGGACTTTCCAGAATGCCAACCTGTCCGTTTCCAGCCTGCAGCACGCTGTAAGCTGTTTTCATGAAGTCAGTCTGCACATCGTACGGCGTGTAGGGATGGTTGAAGTCGATGCCTTCAGGAACAGGCAGGCCGCTGCCTGGAGCAGCCGCCATGGCGAAGTTGAAGTAGTACGCGACACAAGACGAGCATGCAATCAGGACATCAAGCTGGTAGGTGGAGACAAGGGGGAAGTGAATGACGACGGCGCAGTCGGGAAATAAAGATCGGACTGATGAAACAACAAACAGATATTGAAGCGAAAGGGGGCGTTCGAGCTGGGTTGGGAATTGCTTCAATGAGATTGGATAGCGGAAGCAGATGGCAGTCGGACGCGCAAAACAAAGACCCACTGGCCGACCGGGTGCTCGCATGTGGTTTCGGTGAAGAACACCCGGGGCTTGCCTACCTAGTTTCGGTCAGCTTGGGTCAGTCAAGGTGAGAGACTGGGGCTGGTGACATGCACGAGCCACTCGCAACTGGCGAGACCACCCAGCCCTCGCCGGCTTAGGTAACCAGGACACACCAGCAGAAACCGGGTGAAAAAGGGCAGGAGCACAGACCACACCAAGAGACTGGACTGGTTGGTCCCCTCCCGCCCAGAAAAAAACCTGCAAAATCCTTAGGGCTGCCCTGCCCTCCGCCCCGCTTAACATTTTTCCGGAGTTTGCCGGCGTGCAGAGACACCCTCACAAATTTCGTGCGTCTTGCGACTTGACGAAAAAGAATCCCCATCCGCGATACCAGCAAGACGACCACCGATCAAACACCGTCGCCATGCCTACCCGATTCTCCCGCACCCGCAAGCAGTACGTTGATTCAATCCCGTCTCGGTCACAAACGAATGAGTTTCTTCTCCCGCGAATGTCGTCGGCGCAGTCGCCGTTGGGATGCTTTGGATGGAGGGGAAAGGCTGGGGAGGGCAGCAGGAGTACGGCGTGATGTGTGCCGGTGGAAGGCCTTTTGGAGCTCTGCTGCGCCCATCTGAAGAGGAGGATGGGGACGGCCGACGAAGCATCGCGACGCGGGAGAGACGAGACTCTCGAATTGATCACGAAGCTGACATGTTTTTCGCAGCCGCGGTCACGTTTCCGCCGGTCACGGACGTATCGGCAAGCACCGCAAGCACCCAGGTGGTCGTGGTCTGGCCGGTGGTCAGCACCACCACCGCACTAACCTCGACAAGTACCACCCTGGTATGTTCTCTATATTGTCAAGAGACCAAGTTTGAACAAGATTTGCTGACATGGTGCAGGTTACTTCGGTAAGGTTGGTATGAGATACTTCCACAAGCAGCAGGCGTACGTACACCCCGAATCCGAACGACGTGAAGCTTCCGGCTGTGCTCTGCAACCCACGACAATTTCGACATGACGAAATCAGACAACGTCCACAACGCGCTCCACATCCCTACACGGGATTGCGAAGGACTGTGGCACATCGAAACAACAGCAGTCTACCACGACAAGAGTTTCACCACGAACGGGACGCAGAGCACACCGGGACGCCAATCGTCGGAGGATCTCCCACCCATCGCGTCAGGCACTAACCCCTGTCTGCAGGCACTTCTGGAAGCCCGTCATCAACCTGGACAAGCTCTGGACCCTCGTCCCCGCTGAGAAGCGCGAGGAGTACATTGCCGGCAAGAAGGACACCGTCCCCGTCATCGACCTCCTCCCCTTCGGCTACTCCAAGGTCCTCGGCAAGGGCCGCCTTCCTGAGGTCCCCATTGTCGTGAAGGCCAGGTGGGTCAGCAAGCTGGTACGTTGCCCTCCTCCCGCCTCTTGTGTGCAAGAGTCGTGCGAAACTAACCCTGTCCCACAGGCGGAGAAGAAGATCACCGAGGCTGGCGGTGTTGTCGAGCTGGTGGCATAAGTTCGGAAACTACTCCACGGGGAAAAAATCCAAACACACTTGACGGATTGGGAATGACGGCCATGCAGCCTCGGAGCGGGCGGCGGACCGCTTTTTTGTCACACAACTTGCGCTTGGCGGGACATGGGAAAGGGCCTAGGGACGGCTTTTCGCATTGCATGAAGATCTGAACTTCCAAGGAGTTAAACCGAATAAAAAAAGGCTCTTGATCTCACATCGTCATGGCGGGCGCCATCATCGCCCCGCGTCAACATAGATGACGACGCCGGGCCGTGTGTCTTTCTGGCAGTGTTTGGGCGGCGTCTGGGTCAAGTCGGACGGACGGGTACGATTGAATGGTATTACTTTACGTCGTCTTCCACTTACGTGCCGTGCTTGTGCTGTTGTACATGTGACGCCTTGGTCATCTCGCCTGCCCGCGATGCTGTTCCATAATGTCGATACCGTGAAGATGCCGTCCTAGGTAACGGCACTTCAATGCGCCCTACCTCCCAACGCCACCTGCTCTACCGTCTAGTCGTACAAACACATAATCATGTTCACGCCACTGGTATAAGAGTGCCTTGCCAAAGAAAAAAAAAAACATTATCATTACGCCTCAAGCATGTCCATCTCGTCGTCCTCGGTTTCTATCGTCTCCACGGACTGTTTTGGCTCAGGCTCCCGTAGGAACTCATGCTCCAACGCCTCCTGGGCGCTGATTCTCCTCGCGGGGTCCAACTCCAAGCATCGGCCCAGGAACTCGACAGCCAGCTTCTCCTCGTCATCCAACGGGATACCTGGCTGACCGTCCTTGCCGCCGTCAGTACGGCATGTGGACCACAGGATAATCTTCTCGAGCGAGAAGCCCGCGGTGCCCACTGTGGGGATATTTGTTTCGAACATGGCGCCGTGCAAGAGACCCGCCTGCTTCATACGCTTGGTGCCAAAAATGGTGGCAATCTCAATCATGGCTTCGACGTCGTCGGCGCTGTTGAAAAAGGGGAAGCGCTTGCTCATAATGGTCAGGAGGATGACGCCTGCTGACCAGATGTCGATCTTGGTGGTCTGTTCTGTGCACTTGAACAGCACTTCGGGAGCACGGAAGCCTCTTGTGCCGGCACGGTTGGCTCGCCGTGACGGGCGGCTGTCTGCCTTGGGGTAGCCTTGCTGGGGACCGTTTTGTGATGCTGCGCTGTTTTGTATCCGCTGCTTGCGGACGTCTCTGCTCTCGTGGCAAAGGCACGGCTTGCTGTCGGATCCCTCGCGCTCGGCGAGACCAAAGTCGACCAATACACCACGCCGCGTTTGGGGGTCATACAGAAAGTTGGTGGGCTTGATATCGCGATGCAAGATCTTGTGCTCGTGGACGGCCTTTAGCGCGGTAAACAGGCTGCGCAGGTAGATGCCCATGTCTGAGATCTTCATCTGGCGGAAATAGTCGCGGAAGTCCTCGTGGCGGAAGTAGGGCAGAATGGCAACGACTTGGTCGGTGCTGCGGAAGGCCGTGATCAGTGGACAGACTGCCGGGCAGTTTCTGAGATCGTGGAGCAACTCGAGCTCGTTGAGGATACGGGTGGGACTGGAGGTGACGTAGATTTTCTTGATGGCGACATATCGAGCGCGACGACGTGGCTCTCTCGAGGGGTTGTGGCTGCCATTACGCTGCTTCAAAGGCGGGGTGCTCCATTTTTGGTCTCGTTCGTTATTCTCGATATCCCAATCATTGTCGTATCTGTCGTATTGGATGTCTTCGGCCTTGTAGACGGTTGAAAAGGTGCCTGGGCGAGTGTCGGTCAGCAGAAGCTCAAGATAGAGGGGAAGGGACGGTGAGAGGGAAAAGTACCTTCGCCAATTCTCTTAATAAGACGATACCTATGTCGAAAGCCGGGGAAGACGTCTTGCAGACGGACCATCTCGCGCTGGACGCTGGAGTCGACGACGTCGTCCTCATCGGAGCTGTCGTCGGTGGATTCGTTGTCGTTCTCGGCGTCGTCGGCATCGTCCTCGTCCTCGTCGACCTCGGTCTGGTGCTCAGAGCCGGCCACCATCTCGGTGTCTTCTGTACGGGCGTGGGGGGGATCCTCGTGGATCTCGAAGCGCTCGCGGCTCCTTTTCCTGGTGGCAGTAGCCATGGTTCTGGAATCTGGTTCTCGTGCAGTGTCCTCGTTGGCGGTCACCGGACGATGGGCCAATTGGAGCTGGGCCTGGGGCTGGTCGGTCGCGGCGTTGTTGGCGTTGTTGGCGGTGGCATGGAAGGGCGAGTAGGCCTTCAAGACACTGTCTGGGGTAGCCCAGTGCTCGACGTTGAGAGCTTGGCCGAAACGAGTCAATTGGTCGATGGCGTCCAGATTGGGTTGATTGAAGCCAGCTGAGGAATCCCGCTGGGTCGAACACTGCGTCATCCGAGGCGGGAGTTGGGGGGGATTTGTAGAGAGATCAGTTGTTTTTGTATACAAGGGATCTGGCGCAGTGCGTGCCGGTGTTGATGCGGCTGGCCGTGGCGCTTGCTTGGACTGGCTGGCTGGGACTGGCTGGGACTGGCTGGCCGTCTGGCTGGCTGGCTGGCTGGGTCTGGCGCTGCGTGTTGTATGTACGTATTGTGTAGAGCAGTTCGGTCGGTAGATTGAGTCTTGGTCGATTGGGTTCGTTAGATCATCTCAGTCCGTGGGCAGTTGGTGTTGGGTGTCACAGTGTCGCTGCCAGGCGTGCTGATTGGTGTCTCGGTCGTGTTTCTTTCCTTTTTCTCCTCATGCAGCTCTTCTCTGTCTCCTTCTGGCTCCGAGAATCTTTCTGATGGCGGGCATCCAGCTGCTTTCTAGTGGAGGGGCATCCGCCTGGCCCCGTCCACCCCGGCCAACCGTCGGCCACGATTTCAGGGTACTGGCTCCACTGACAGCACGCGCTGGCCAATGGAGGACGCGAGTGTGACCCCGCACCGCCATTTTGGGACGAAAGAGGAGGGAAACTGCGACCGGCGCGTCGAAAGAAAACAAAAACAAAAATCCCCCTCGGTTGCTAGGCGCATTTGGGTCCTTTTTGGGGGGGCTGCCACCTTACCTTACAGAGGGGGGGATTCCTGCCGTCACTGTGCACCGTTTTATGTCTGTGTATGTACATAGCGCCGGCCTGCACCTGCACCTGCACCACCAAAACAATCCCACCATAACTTTTCGACATCGTCAACACCACAAGCCGATTCCTCCGCCGGCTGGCGCATGCCTACTCACCTTAGTATTTACTACTAACCTTTGCAGCAGGACCACGGCGCCTACTTCCTTCGCTTTGCATCAGGTCGCACACAGACGGCCATCATCTGACCTCTCTTGGTCCTGTCCCTTCTTGTTCTTATTCATCTTCTCTTCCCTCCCCGTCCGACTTTCAATCGCATTCTCGCCGCAGGGTGCGCACCACACCCCTCGACCGCAGCCATGGACTCGGTCGCATTCGACATCAACGATGCGCTCAAGCATTACATGAGCGACCCTGCCAGCATACCAACTCCAGAGGCAGATGGCTCCCTTTTCGACTGCGAAAATGACCCCGAGGGCCTCACCAACGGCGTCGTCAACCCCGTTCTCAACCCCATTGTTGACGCCGTCGCCGAGAACCCCGAGGCCATCACTCGCAGCGCCCATCTCGATTCTCTCCAGTTCCTCCTAAAGTGCGCACCCATCTCCCCTTGTCCTTCAGACCCCTCTCCTTCGATTCCTTTATCCTCCTCCAGGCTCTCCGCGAAACAAAGACGTGATTCTGAACGTATGAACCCTTCCAGGTATACCACCTTTTTGCCAACACATGCCCTGAGCAAGATCTTCGACCTCATCATGTCCGGCCTTGCCGCCGAGGCTGATGCCATAAACCACGACCTCGAGTCCCCCGACGAACAAGAGACCCTCGCACACCACAAGCAACTTCTCGAGATCTACGGCTTCCTCCTGCAGTGGACCATCGCTGCCGTCGAGACCAAGGCTGCCGAAAAGTCGACAACAGCACCCGTGGCCCGAGGCCGCGGCAAGCCAAAGAAGAATGCGCCCAAGGGCCAAGACGGCGTCTGGGACTCCGCCAGCCAGTTGCAATCCGCCCTCGACATCATGAGCAAGGTCCTCAAGTTGAAGCTCTCCAAGATCTTCCTCACCACTTCCGAGAGAGACACCTTTGTCGGTCTGCTAACTCGTCCGGTCTACATGGTGCTCGAGAGCGAACAGCGCGTCAAGGCCATCTCCATCAGGATGCACGCCTTCAAAGTCCTCTGTATCGCCGTCAAGCACCACGGCCATGCCTACGGTAGGTGTTGGGACTGATTGCATCTATGCCTAGCTTTGTACTGACTATTCCCCCAGCTGCCCAGATTTCTATAGTTCAGAATCTGACGTACTTCGAGCATCTCTCCGAACCCATGGCCGAGTTCCTTCACATCTTGGCTGAAACCTACGACTACCCCCAACTGGCCGACGAAATCCTGCGCGAGCTCAGTAACAAGGAGTTCAACAGCAACGACACCAAAGGCCCAAAGTCCGTCTCGCAATTTATTGTCAAGCTCTCCGAGCTGGCCCCTAGAATCGTCATTAAGCAGATGACGATGCTTGCCAAGCAGTTGGACAGCGAGGTAATTAGTGCGACCCCAATGGTGTTGAAATCACTCTGACCGCTGCTCAGTCATACACTCTGCGTTGCTCCTTGATCGAAGTTTGTGGAAATATGGTTGCCCACCTTGTCAAGCAGGATGAGCGTGGCGAGAACCACAAGTCCCAGCTCGACGCCTTCTTCGACGTCCTGGAAGAGCGTTTCCTCGACATCAACCCCTACTGCAGATGCAGAGCCATTCAAGTCTACGTCAAACTGTGCGATCTCGAGCAAAAGTTCCCCAAGAGACGACAGCGCGCCGCAGAGCTTGCTTGCCGAAGCCTGGAGGACAAGAGTAGTCACGTAAGAAGGAATGCCATCAAGCTTCTCGGCACCCTCATCAAGACACACCCCTTCACTGCCTTACACGGCGCCCTGCTAGTCCGTAAGGACTGGCAGGCTCGCCTCGACAAAGTGGAAGAGGAATTGAACGCTTTGAAGCCTCCCGAGGGCGCCGGCCTTGGCGACAACACCGCTGTCGACAATACTCTTCTGGACGACGCCACTCAGGTCGAACAATCCCCGCAGAAGCCCATGACTGATGAACAAAAGTTCGAGGCAGTGAAGAAGGCGCGCGAAGAAGCTGCTACGTCTGAGGCGATTGAAAAGCTCACGCTGACGAAGCGATACTACTCCGAGGCTTTGAAGTTCATTGATGTTCTTCACGACGCCACTGGTACAGTTTGCCAGTTGCTTGGCTCCAGGAACAAGAGCGAGGTCATTGAGGCCATGGACTACTTTGAGATTGGCGATGCCTACAAGATCGAGCAAAACAAGGTCGGCATCCGCCGTATGTTGCGTCTCATTTGGACCAAGGGCAACAGCGACGAGGGCAAGGGCGTCCAGAGCCATCTCATCGATGTGTACAAGCGCATCTTCTTCGAGGCACCCGGCAACTTCACCGCGAACGATGCTGCCAACTACATTGCTCGCAACATGATCAGTCTTACGAGTGAGACAACGCCTGCTGAATTGACTTCGCTCGAGCAGCTCTTGGCCACTATGATGAAGGGTGGTCTGATTCCTGAACTCGTCATCGCCAAGCTCTGGCAGGTGTACGGCGTCCGCAAGCGCGAGATTTCCAAGAAGCAGCGCAGGGGTGCCATCATCGTGCTCGGTATGCTTGCGACTGCCAACCCGGAGATTGTGGTCGGGGAGATGGAGACGATGCTCCGTACCGGTCTCGGCGCACACGGTCGCGCCGATCTCCAACTGGCCAAGTACACCTGCATTGCTCTTCGCCGAATCAACCCCACAGGCAGGCAGGCAAAGGAATCCACCGTCAAGTTCTCTCGCCTTCCAAACGAGCACGCCGTTCTGGCCAGGTTGGCAGCCATCACTGAGGTTCCCTCGGACAGCAAGGAGTGGTATGGTGTGGCCGAGCAGGCCATCAACGCCATCTACGCTATTTCCAAGCACCCGGATATTCTCTGTTCCGAGATCATTCGGCACAAGACGAAACGCGTCTTTGCTGCTCCCTCATCCAGACCCGTGTCTAGGGACGAGAGGCCGTCTTCTCGGGATGAGATGGCGTCTCAATCCTCGCGTTCCGAGAGCAAGGAACCTGACGTGGACGACGACGCCAGCGACGGAAATGAAACCGTCGTCCCTCCGCCCAAGAAGCGCGACAACGCCATCGCCTTGTCACAACTTTTGTTCATCGTCGGTCACGTTGCCATCAAGCAGATTGTGCATCTGGAGCTCTGCGAGCTCGATTTCAAGCGTCGCAAGCAGGATCAGGAGAAGGAAAAGACAGCAGAGAAGGCTGCTCAGGCCGCTGGTAAGAAGGACGAGCCTGACGACCTCGATCTGATCGGTGGCACCACAGAGGACGACTTCACGGAAGCCATGGCACACATTCGTGAGCGAGAGCTGCTGTACGGTCCGGCATCTCTGCTCGCCCAGTTCGGCCCTCTCGTCTCAGAGATCTGTGCCAACAACACCACCTATGCCGACAAGGGACTGCAGGCCGCTGCGACTCTTTGTCTTGCTAAGCTCATGTGTGTCAGCTCCGAGTACTGCGAGGCCAACCTGCCTCTACTCATCACCATCATGGAGCGTTCCACCGATGCCACTGTGCGCTCCAACGCCGTCATTGCGCTCGGAGACATGGCGGTGTGCTTCAACCATCTTATTGATGAAAACACCGACTTCTTGTACCGCCGTCTGGCCGACAAGGACCAGTCAGTCAAGCGCACCTGCTTGATGACTCTGACCTTCCTCATCTTGGCTGGTCAGGTCAAGGTCAAGGGTCAGTTGGGTGAGATGGCCAAGTGCCTCGAGGACGAGGATCGTCGTATTGCCGACCTCGCGAGGATGTTCTTCACCGAGCTTAGCACCAAGGACAACGCTGTGTACAACCACTTCGTCGACATGTTTAGTTTACTGTCTGCTGAGAAGGGCTTGGAGGAGGAGAGCTTCAGAAGGATTATCAGGTTCCTCCTGGGCTTCGTTGAGAAGGTATGTTTTGCCGTTCTAATGCCGATGACCCCTTCTGACCTTTCCTGTAGGACAAGCATGCCAAGCAATTGGCCGACAAGCTCGCTGCCAGACTTCAGCGTTGCGAGACCGAGAGACAATGGAACGACGTCGCCTTCGCTCTCGGCCTACTGCAGCACAAGAATGAGGAGATCACCAAGACCGTCTCTGAGGGTTTCAAGGTGGTTCAACTCGCTGCGTAAGCTCAGATGGGACAGACAGGACAGGCTGGTCTTGTGGCCGTGTAGATATAGGGTCATGGGTCGGCGTTGGCGGTTCAAGTTGGTTCTGGCTGGTTGGCTTTTTGACTTGCGTCACGTTGGGATACCACACACAGTATTGTACGGATGATGAGACTTAATGACGTTGATGAACTTGTTCACATTGGATACGATTTCTAAAAACGTTTGATTTGCATGCGGTTCTGTGATTGCCGTTGCCGTTACCGCTACCTGCGGTCTTGGCCGTTGTTTGGGATCGAAAATTTTAGTAGGCCCAGGCGCCCCCTGAATGAGAAGATCAGGAGTCGGCATGTCCGGGCACCGTACAAATCGCACTCAAGAAGAATTTGTAGGAAAGTAGGGAAGACTGCCATAAAAGCGACCAAGCCACGCTGGAATCCGACAGAGAGCGCGTATTGCAGTGGCGATGCGACTTCCCGAGGTGTTCGGAGACTCGCGTTCTCCACTCAAGCCCCATCAAGAGACTAACAACGGAGTTCGATCACAAACACCAAGACGTGTAAACCATGCAACGGAGACCGATAATGGGGATTTCACGGCGTACAAATAGTGGTTGGTCTCGAGGGTTTTGATTTCTGTGATTACTTTTTTGCACGCTCGCTTCTACGTCAGTCACTCATTTTCCTCCTTTTTTACTATACCATTCCAATTACGCACTCATTACCATGTTGTTTTCACCATCATCAAAGGTGGTTCTGGCAACAGCCGCGATAACTCTGATAGACATCATCAGCGCTCGCTCGATCACACCGTACTCAAAGCTTCTTGCCAAGTCGGCTCCTGGAACACCCCAAAATGACGCCATCATCTACGCGTCCAACGGCACTACAACCCTCTCTTCCAACGGGACAGCTGCTTCTGTCGTGGTTCTCGACTTTGGTCGCAATGTCGAGGGCATACCTACCTTCGAGGTTGTGTCTGCCTCTGGCGATACTTCCGTCTTTGAGATTTCGTACGGAGAAACCGAGGCAGCACTCAGCGTGTACATGGTGCGTTGTTCGACCCCTCTTTCTGACGACGATTTTGAGAGGTTCTCGCAGCTGACAAAACCCAGAGCGATGGACCACTTCCCCTGGCGGCAGCGATGGACACTTACAGAGTCAACCGATACAACGTCACCGGTCCCTCGATCGTCAACAACCGTCTGATACAAGGAACCTTCCGTTACCAAAAGCTCAACCTGTCAACCTCGGGAGCCCTCACGCTACGCAACATCGGTGTCAAGCCCACGACTTCTACCACGGCACTGACCCAACTTCCCGGTTCCTTCGAATGCTCGGATGAAGACCTCACGAGAATATGGAGCGTGGGAGCAAGGACGGTGCAACTGACCGAGATCCCGAAGAACTCCATCCCGGACTTTCTGAATGTCACGGAGGAGGGAGCCTATGCCGAAAGCGCGGCACCCCAGGCCCTGGGAAGTGCCGTTGCTGCCCAGCTTCTCAAATATCGCCTTGATTTTCGAGTCAAGCCTGTCAAGGGTGGTTTTGGATTTTCCGTTCTGTCAGACACGTTGAATAGCGCTATCTACATCTCCTTCGATCTCGACAAGCGCTCCATCACGGCTCATACTGGTTCGACCGCTTTAGATACCCAGATCGCTGCGGCTGATATCCCGGCCAATCTCACCCTGGCCCTCGGATCATGGCATTCCGTTCATGCCACAGTCGATATCACCGAAGTTAGCGTCTCTGTCAACAACATCGACGTCCTTAAGCTATCCCAATCCGCCCGCTTCTTCGGCTCTTTCGGCTTCGGCGCCTCCCTAGGCCACGCGGCTTACTTCCAGAACATTACCGCAACCACGCCAACGGGCGACGTTATCTACACTCACCCCCTGACCGACCGTTCCTTCCTTGCCGACTTCTTCATGGGAGCCAACCCCGCCGACACCATCGTCGACGGCTCCCGCCGGGACCGCATCGCTTACTCCGGCGACCTCGATATCGCGGTCGGAGCCGCCTTCGCCAGCACCTTTGGCACCTCCTTCATTGATGGATCTCTCGACCTCATCGGCTCGTACCAAGTCACCCCAGGCTTCTTCACCCCCACAGCCAAGATCCAGCAGGAGCCCCTGTCGACTCCTCTGGACGTGAACGTTACCGGCCTGATTGGGTATTCGTTCAACTTCCTGACTGCCATCGCCCAGAACTACGAGATGAGGGGCAACCTGACGTTCGCCCAGACCTGGGCGCCCAAGGTTGTCAAGATGCTCGACTGGGCGGACTCGCAGACTCTGCCAAACGGCCTGTTCAATCTCGCACAGGAGTCTTTTGGCGGTGATTGGAACTACTACGATCCCCCTCAGTCTGGCGTCGTGACGAAGTTCAACGTTGTCTACGCGTACTCTCTGCAGCAGTGTTTGAGGCTTCTTGAAGATGCCGGTGTCGACGTTGCCGTGTACCAAACCCGACTTGACCGTCTGAGAGCTGCGATCAACGAGAACCTCTGGAGCGAGGAGTTGGGAGTCTACATCATGTCCGAGAAATTCACGAACGGGTTTTCGCAAGACGCGAACGCACTTGCCATCCTCGCTGGCGTCCCCGGGGCACCCACCAACGGGTCATCGGCCCCACTCCGGTCCGCGTCCTCCATTCTCTCCGCCATGGCCTCCGGACTCGCGGCCCCAGCCGGGACCCTCGCCTTTTCCAATTCCACCGTCGCTGCCGGCTGGGCGCAGAAGGTGAGCCCATACGCTGCGGCCTACCACCTCCGCGCCGCGCTGGAGTCCGGAGACGCCTCATCCGCCATGATGCTGCTCAAGAAGACCTGGGCGCCGATGGCAAACCCGTCAAACGCAAATTACACGGGCTCCTTCTGGGAGACGCTCAACGCCGACGGCACGCCGGGGCTAGGCCTGGTGACGTCTTTTTGCCATGGATGGGCTGCGGGTCCCACGGCGGAGCTGAGCAAGCATGTCCTCGGTGTTCAACCGACTGCGCCTGGGTTCGCCGAGTGGAAGATCGAGCCGCAGACATTGGGATTGGAGTGGGCCAAGGGACGGATGCCGACCGTGCTGGGGGACATGACGGTCGACTGGCGGTTTGAGGGTGGGCTGCTGCGTATGAAGGTCGAAAGCCCTGCTGGAGCGAATAAGGGCACCGTGTATCTGCCTCAGCCGCTTCTCACCCCTCTTGAGAAGACTGCAATCCGTGTCAACGGCGTTGTCCTAAACGGAACTCATTTTGAGGTCCAGGGAGGGGATAAGTTCGAGTTGACTCAGGATCTCCTGGGTTGAGCGATATGCTGAATGTACCGTAGATCTAGCTAGCTATCTAATTGCCCGTGCCGAATGTCAATTGAAAGAAGACTGCGAAATCAATTCATCCATCGAAATCTTGGTGCCACACATCGCGAAGACCGTCGTCTGAAGAGCAATTCAACATCTTCCTGATTCTTGCTGCTGACGGCCTTGCAACAATACTGCCATTATCAAACCAGAATGCTGCGCCAAGACTCTGTTCAGCGCATGAATAATTCAAGCCGAAAACTAGTCTTTTGTAGAAACAAGCTTCCTGAACGAAGCCCACCAGACATGGGTTTGGGCGGCTGCGCGGTTCGATGTCCTCGTCAGCACAGAGCAGGTGCGAGATCTGCTGCAGTCGACGATTCCTGGCGAGTTTCCGCGTGGAGAAATCAATCTGTGCCTAGGCCTTTGAAAGCTCCTCTTTGGTTTTGTAGACATGCAGCCCTGATATCCTGCCACCTATGGCCCGGCATCTGCGCCCACCATTACGCTTCACTGCAACCGTTCTACCTAGAGGGATGGAGAATGTAGTGAGGGGGTGCCGGCACATTCTCAGTCCGAACCAGGCCGCCGTTGGATATTCGTCACGATCATCTCACACGGATAATGGCAACCCACTTGATTCAACATGTCATCTCGATTCTCTCCATCTCGAAAAGGAATCATATGTACACGCCAGCTCTAGCCAGCCCACCCCCACCTCATCATACTTCCTTCACACTTCCCTCGCCGTTTAAGACTTGTTTTGCGGCACAACAGCAAAGGTAGGACGGACAAATCTGTAGCATATCCTCATTAGCATCTCCTCGTATTCTCGTACACCCCTGAGGGGCATTGCTAAGTGATGGACATACCTGTCGTTGTGGTAGACCTTCGTGTTCTCGCCGAGCAGCTCCTTCTCTCTCGCCTGGTCAGCGTAATACCTGCGGACCTGGTCGCGGTCCTCCTCGGCCTGGAGGAGCGGGATGAGGTGGATGCGCGCCCACATCTTCTCTCTTGCGAGCTCGCTGTTGCGCATACGCCGTCAGCATTTCCGTCTTTTTGGCGGGGTTTGTACATGACATATGCCCTTGTCGAAAGATATCCAACAACCCGTGAAACACAGTGTCGGTACCGTTCAAAAGCTTGGGCGAGGTCGTCCTTGTGGATTCAAGGGGGGAAAAGTGTCGCAACGTACTTGGCTTCCCGGATACCCTTGATCAGGTGGTACCATCCGTATCCCATCACGAGTCCCATACCGAGCAACATGGTGCCGGGGCGGAAACCGCGGGAGGGCAGGTTGCGCTATTCGGAGACAAGCAGTCAGCGTACAGTCCTCTGCGTGTCCGCGATTCTCCCTCGATGCTGCTCCAAATGCCTCCGTTCCTGGCTCCGAGCCCGCAACTCCGTAGGACGCTCCCCAACCCTGACAATCTGACTCCAGCGGCGAACAACTCCTCAAATGCCTCCTCTTGCCAGTCCGATACCGTCCCATCGCATCCGCCATCCCCCTCTTCCGGCTCTCCCACCTTGGCATTGCATCACCTGCCTCCTTCCAGCAATTCCACTCACCTTGTACTGCACGGCCTGGTAGCCGCCAACGGGGGGCATGTCCTGAGGCATCCTTCAATCAGTCCTACCGACCCTTCGCGGTCGGCTGCGCTCAATCGATAAGTGTGTGGTTGCGGTGGGTTATAGTTTTCGCGGGGGCGTCGTCGTCCCTCGTTCAATTGCCCCTTCGTGCGTGTGGGAGTCAATTGGCAGGCTTCGGTTCGGCTCGTTCGAGAGGCTTGCGATGTACACCGGTGTCGGTCCGTCTGGGGGTGGTGGGCTGCGTTGGTTGACGTCGGTCGAGCTCGAGATTCTGGGTCAAGCTTTGGCCTGGCTGAGGGTGCCTGAGGTGATTGTTTTCGGGTCGATTGTGATTCGCTCGATTGGCCGGGATTATGTAAGGTTGTCGGTGATGCCCCACCAGAGGGTGTACACCGAAGCTCACCCTGTGTTGGCCGAGATGACTGCCCCTCAACAATGAAGCACCTCTCACTGTGACTTTCATTCGATTAGAGAAGACGGGAGAATGCATTTTAGTCTTGCTGAATTTTGAACTAGCTTAGGCCGTGATGCAAATACCGCCCGCTGCCGACTGTGCATCTGGTCGTCTATTTGAAATCCCAAATCCACACTGTAACCATGAATCCCCCTACAGATATTTGCACGTCTCAACTCCTTGCCATGCATCGCCAATGGAAAAAAGGCTGGGTATAAACCGAATGAACCATAGCCAACCGACTTTTCCACCTCTGCGAGGATCCTCCAGTTGCCGTGTTGTCTTATATGCATCTCATCGATAAAATTTTGAACAGAACTCACTAATCTTCCCCAGCCGCCAACAGCTCAGCTTCCAAGTCCGCCTCGAGATCGTCCTCGTCAAAATCAGCCCCATGGTCCAGGTTCACTCCTCCGTCCGGCACGAGGGAAACATCCTCCTCGTCGCCTGTAACCTGCGGTGTCGGCAGACTACTTGATTCGTTGTCGTCTGCATTTGGCGTCCTCACCGAGCTCAGCTTCGAAGCGCCCCGGCTCTTGGCCACTCGCTGCTTCTTGGAGAGTGCACTGCCGCCTTCATCTGACGCGTTGTCATCGTCTACGGCCTTTCTCTTCGTGCCACCGGCTGAATTGCTCGACTGCTGAGACGAGGGTAGTTCATCGCCAGACTCCGTGTCTCCGCTACGGCTCTCCGTGTCGGCGTCTGAGCTGTCGTCGTCACTGCCCAAGAATTCCTTCATCTCATCATCGACACCCTCCCAGTCGAAAGTTTTGAGACCGTCTATTGGGCTGAGTTGGCCATCCTCGAATTCAGGCAGCAGGTTCTCCTCGCCTGCATCCTGTCCAGCATCGCCCTCATCTTCGTCTGATGCATCGTCGTCTTCTTCAAGGATGCGCTGCTCCCCGGTCTCGTCAATGATGGTGAGGTGCGGTTTTGATTGATCTTCACCATCCACGTCAGATACCATATCGGCGTCGGTCGTTCCTGGGGCAGCAATGTGCCTTCGGTCTGCGGGATGGACTTCGACAAGGTATGGTGTCTCGTCAAGGCGATGCCATTGGCTCAAGCAATCAGACAGCCAGTTCTGGCTCACGATTTTGATGCTGGAAATCCTCGCCGCCTGGCGTACCTTTTGTGTGCGTGGCCGCGATGTTGAGATGACTAGATGTGTTACCTTGGGCGACACCTTGGTCTGAATTTGGGCGCCAAAGCTCATGGCTTGAATTCCGATTTCGGACTGCAGGACATCAACACCCAGAGGAACCAGGCCAGACAACACAATCGTGGTGCCTTCAAGCGTTGACGCCTTCATCGTGTCCAGGACATATCCTACATCGGGAACAGCGGCAAGGTCGACGGTCTCCTCGCCCTTCTTCTTAGGAGGGGTTGACTGCTGGGGCGCGGCTGCACGCTTCTCGTCGTACTCCTTGTAGAATCTCTCATGGAGACGAGTGAGATGTTGCTGTAGGTAAATCAGCTCCGCGTCGTCGTCGCGGAGAACCTGCGATCGGTGTTGCACTATCATAATGTGCTCGCCATCTTCAGTCTCCTGTGTCGCCTTCTCCTTCTCTTCGCTTTCCTTATCCAGCTGCTCCTGCATGTGGAGTAGAGGGCGGTCCTTGATCTGCTGCTCCAAAGACTTTTCCTGCTGCTCTGTCTGCGCGGCTTGCAAGGCCTTATCCTCCCCGCTGCTCATGCTGACCAACTCGTCGATGGCCGATACTTTGCCGTTTGTCTTCACCTCGGGCACGGGTGCAATTGGGGTGGGCTTGACTTCGGGGTCGGCAGGCGCGGGGAGAATGTCTTGACGCTTGGGCAAAAAGCTCGAGTTGATGTCACCGATGCCCCTGAAGAAGTCGTAAGGGACGACCTTGATCAGGTTTGGTCTATTCCGGGGCCACACATCGGCTCTGTCGTCGATGATGACCACCATGTTGGTGTTAACCGGGAACAGGCGCTGGAGACTTTTTGATATCATGCTTCCGTTCTCGTCACGGCTGATTACTCGGTTGCCGAACAGTTTCCTATCGGGGTCGACGATCTGGGCGATGTTCATCGCATACGCACGAGTTCCCATGGTGTACACATGGAGTTCGTACAGTTCTGATATCTTCTCGAGGAACTCCTTCAACCCAGGTCGCATCTTGATATAGTACCAGCAGCCTGATGTGACCACGCCTCTGGGCCCCTCGTCATTCAGTTGAAACTTCTTGACGTCCTTGACGGCGTTGTAGTTGGGATTTGTCGGGTCCTCCATCCATTCGCCGACGGTAGGTTCGATGCAAGCGTGGATAATGGTCTGGTCGAGATCCACGACAAGGCTGAGCTTGCGTTGGCGGAGCAGGCGCTTCTGGGTATCGTGCTCGGCGCGCGCAGCGAGGTCGCCGCTGACCATGAGGCCAGTCTGGTCGTGTGTCATATTGATGGTGGCGCGCTGGGTATCGCGCTGGTCGCTGGCCCAGTTCACCTCGGTCATGTCCTTGCCGCAAATGGCGCAGAGGCCCTGGAACTGGATCTCGTGAGAGCAGGCCTCCTCGACAACCATGCATGGCGCGTCGCGTGTGAAGGTCATGCCCTCCTTGAGGCGCCATTCCTTGATGGTGCCCTCGGCAGGACTGTCCCAGCCGACGACTGTTGTCTCCTCCTCCTGCCATGTGTTGCCGGCGATGGGGTCGCCGACCTCGCGCATCCACTTGAATGAATATTCAAGGACGCTCTCTTGTTTTGCGACAGCGTCGCCGGGTTTCTTGAGAATTTTTGTGATTGTAATCGGGTAGCGCAAGCGCGCGCCGAGAGATAGTAGCTTACCCATGGCGGTGGGTTACTAACTGGGAGGACTAGTTAAAAGTCTGTTGCGAAGAAAAGGTAAAAGTCAGCTCTGTTGGTGGTATAAGACGCGTGCACAGGGTGAGGGCGTGGGTCGAGGGGAGGTGGGTGCCAGTCTGAAGGGAGCGACGATGGGATAGTTCGCAATGCAATGACGACGGCAAAGGCGGGATTGAAAAGCAAGTTCAACGACTAACCTAAAGGGACTCCCCCAGTCGCGGTCAAAGAAGGTGCCGGTGATGTCTTCAATCCCATGGCCCCTAAGCTGTGCGCGTCGAGTGGAAGAAACGCAACAGGCAGAACAGCTCTGGAGCGTTGCGCGACAGTGCGCGGTTAACAGGAACAGTGGTTTTCGAGTTGACTTGTTCTGAATATGGGAGAGAGAGATGGCGGATGAATAGGCGCGGGAGTTCGGGACGAGTTGGAGAACCCAGCCGGGTCGAGGTCTGAACTCTTGGGTGTCTTGCGGCGCAATTGACTTTGGCGACGGATGACGCAATTGGACGAAAATGTGCGTTTGAACGACGACAGGTGCTGCTGTCGCAAATAGTTGGGCGGATGGTTGATTGCTCTGGCTCGTGTATTTCCGAGCCGGGCGTTTGCTTCTTGTCGAAGGTGTTGTGTCGTTGGATGGTGGAAGAGTTGGAGCTTCGGATTTCTGGTGGTGGAGGCGTCTGGACCTGGACGGATTGTGGATGCAGGTAAGGTACCTCACGCTAGATGGCGGAGGACAGGTGGGTCTGCCTTGCTGGAGCGTGCTGCTGCGTGACGCAGGCTGCAAACGGAAAGGGTAGGTAAGGCAACCTAGGTGAGGTCCGGTAAGGAAGGGCCAACCGGCGAGTCCAGGCGTTGCGGAGTGGGGTCGGGTGTCGCGGTAAGAGCACGGACCAGGAGAGCCGGAGATCCGGAGACTGGTTGTTCCGGGAGACGCTCGGACCGTTATGCGCTCCGTCGGTGATGTGGGGCACAGCTTCAACGAGTGCCGAGTGGCTCCCTAGGTTAGGGTGCACCTTGGGAAGCTTAGGTCTAAGGTAGGCAAGGCACACGGTACCGTGACACTGACTGAGCAGTTGACCTGAATGAAAGTTCTCGTTTCCTTTTCTTACCTCGGCGTCTTCGGTGATCGGGCTCCGATGTGTTGCCAAGGTGAGAACACGAAAGGGATATGTATCGTAAGAGCTGCAAGTGGTTGACGGTACTGCAAAGCGACTCAATGGTTGATGAGCCGAGCTGATGTCGGAGAAGTAGATGCTCTGGCTTTTGTACGGTGTCCAGCTTGACTGGTGGTTGTCGCGGTGGTGAGCTGTGGTGTGATGGATGGGCGACGGGCAGTGGTGTTGGTGACGATGGATAAGACACGCTCAAGAGAGGTACCGGTACAAACGAGGCAGGGTACACGTCGCGTGGCGGCAAAGTAGCGTCACTCAGGCCGAGGGAGGAACCAGGAAAGCACCTAGAGGGAAAAGGGCAACCACTATCAGCCGTGCCACCCCCTTCTGAAAGAGTGGGATGCTCTGGCCTATTTGTACCTGCCGTAGCACCCAGCCGCCTGTCGAGCTGATAGCACCAGCCGCCGCCAAGTGGTCGACTGGTGATCCCTGCCAATTCCTCCTCCACCCCCTTCCCTTGACCTAGGTTGACTGAAGCTGAGAACTCCTCCTGCTGCCCACTGTTGCACAGCTGCAGGAGCTCTTGCTGTTGCTGTGAGATCCCCCAGTATCCATGCTCATTGCATTGCTGCCCCTCTCCACCACCTCCACCACTCACTCACTCACTCACTCAGTCACACAACCAACCATTGCCGCCGTCATCATGTAACGGCACCCATCATGGGTCACGTGCACTTCATCACACCCATCAAAGACCCAGCTCTTGGAAGCTGTGAAGACCTGCCTGCATCTTCTCTTTATCATCATGACAATGAACGCTTGCTTTCCATTGAGATCAAGAGCACCATCCGCTGTCATGAGAGCCCCAAAGAGGACTCCTCCTCATCTGCCCATCCACCACATCCGGGGTCAAGCTCAGTCAGCTGTGGTACCTGGCTTAGCCCAACACCACCTGCATCCATGACTCTTCTTCCATGGGTGGTGGCGTGAACTTGCCCTCTCACATGAGCAGCCTTCCCTGCCCACCATCTCCTGATCTCGTCAACAGTCAAAAAGCATCCCACTGCCCCAGATCCTCTCGGACCCTCCCACCCTTTGATGGCTTATGGATTGCCCTATCGAGATCTCGGCTCCGTTCCCCACAGCCCCGGATTGCTGCATCCATGTGGCGTGAGAGACGAGCAACAAGGAGAATTTCGCTGACATATCGTGACTTTTCCTAGGTAACTAATCAATAACAACTATTCTTCAACTCATAATTACCTGTCTAGAAGGCATCGAAGGTCAAATCTTGCTCAGATGGCCTGGAGGATGCTAAAAGGTTAATGTCTCTAACCAACGTGTATCCCAAAATTCTACGTCTACGTGGCCAATAAATGCCAAATAAAGGCGTGTAATTGCATTCAGGGCCTCGCATCAAGTCAAGAATATTACTTCAACACACATTGAACATATTGAGCAAAAGCTGTCGGTTTCATCTTGAAGTCGACATGGTTTTGCTGCACAACATTATCAAGGGCTATACATCAAGGTCATGTGCAGCCTCGAGATTTTCAACATGGAGAATGCCATCAAACGGGTTTAAAACAGTAAAGTCATGATCGAGTATTAATGTACTCTCTATCCATGAGTATCAGTGCCATGCCATGTCCCCAGTGCCTCTTCGTCTCACCATCACCAAAGAAACAATCAGTCGTCAGTCCTGATCCCCTAGACGCCAAACCAGAAAAAAAGCAACCAATCCCCCTGATTGTCTAGGCCTAAACGCCAATTTGTCCTGTCCTTGGTCGTCGTGATCAACCCATGAATACTCACCAGAAATACTCCCACTCCCACTCGCCCTCGCCGAATTTGCTGGGAGAAGCTGGCGGGGTAGCGTCCAGCAAAGCCTCCCTCAAAGCACCGTGGTCGACTTCCTAAGCAACCGGCTGCGCCGAGGGGGACTTGAGGGCCCGGGTGCCCAGCGGCTTCGAGTCCGACGCCCCGGGAAGCGCTCCCATATCTGACAGCTTCTTTGTCGTCATGTCGGGGTCCGGCTCATCTTTTCCTATGAACGTCCAACTCTCCTCAGCTGACTCCTCGTCATCGTCCGGCTCGACGTGGGCGTTCTTGCCAGCCTTGCGCTTGATCAGGCTCTTCGCGTACTCCATATCTCGGTAGATGCACTGAATAGCAGTTTCCACACCGTTTTCCTGATTGTTTGTCAGCATCAACTTGGCCACATCCGGCTGCGAGCTCACTTACACTGCGAATCTGCTCGCCAAGCACACGAGCCTTCACAATCATACGGTCGTTATGTGTCGCCTCCCACAACGCACGAGCAAAAGAAATGGCACCCCATTTCTTCAAGCAAATGCCGACGCCGATGTCCTCTACTCTACTGCCGAAGAAGAACTGGTCGCCAAAGAAGGGTCGGATGATCGTGGGAATGCCGGCCCGCAAGCTGGCGCCGGTGGTGCCAGAACCACCGTGGTGGGCGGCCGCATCAATCTGGGAGAACAGCCAGTCGTGGGGTGCACTCTTGATGACATGAATCTCCGGCGGCATGACCGGCTCTTCCTTCACCGGACCAGTATCGTCGCCTTGCTTGATGCGATCCGACCAACCCTTGGACAGAATGCAGCGGACATCCGCCTTGAGCACAGCATCAATTACCTCCTGCGTCATCTTTGCCGTGTCGTTCACAATTATGGAACCGAAACCGACGTAGACAAGCTTCTTCTCGTCCGCCCGTGCCTTGGCGATGAAGTCGGTGAGCTCCTGAGGCGGCTTCCAATCTGATCCCTCGTCCAAAAACCAATAGCCAGTGACGCGGATCCAGTCTGAAAAGTCCAGAGGCGGTGCTACCACATACTCGGAGAAGTTGTAGAGGAAAGGCACCTTGTTAGGCTGCATCTTCTCCAGGTTGGTGTTGGGCAACTTCAACGTGTTGTTGCGCCATCGGTTGACTTGATGAGCCGTTGCTTTCCAGAAAATGTTGTCAAACATGACATAAGTCATGTAGTTGTACGCACCACCCATCTTGTATTCTGGCATGACGAATGCGTGAGGGTAGGCTCTGGTTCGGGTCCACGGCATGGTGAAGGCGCGGAAGTAGGGAATGGACAACTTCTCAGCGATGTGAATGCCGGCCATGGCGCTGGGGCTCTCAATGAGAAGGTCGGATCCTTGGCAAGCCTCCCACGCTGACACCAGCAACTCATCCAGCCAGCCTCTGAACATGGAGTTTGCCTCTCTCAAAAAGGCCCAGGTGAAGGTGCCGTTCTCAATGCAAAGTCTCATCAACTCACCCGGGTCGCCGTCGACCTTGGCAAACTCGATACCGTGACTCTCGATCCAGCCCTGAAATTCGGCATGCGTTGCAATGCGAGGCTTGTGGCCCTCCGCGAGAAGACCCTTGCACAGCGCGATGTAAGGCTGCACATCGCCTCTGGAACCGATAGTCAAGCAGGTGATCTTGAGCGCGTGGGGAGGCTTGAAGTTGAGGAAAGACGCCTTAGGATCGTCGAAGAGAATCGTTGGCGCGTCGCTGATGTTGGAGCTCTGCTTCGGCATCCGCAATTCGTGGTCATTGTACTCCTCGACTTGACGGGCCTCCTTCAGGGCGTCGCGCTCGGCCATAGCGTTCTCTTCGTCTTCTTTCTCATCCAAGTCCAAGTCTCCCGTCTCTCGCAGATAACGAGTGGTCTCCAGGCTCTGCAGCAGTGTGACGGCGCAATCGTCTCTGATCTCGGCTTGGCCAAATTCGAAGAAGACTTCTTCATGGCCGCGAATGACAACGACCAAGCCCGAGTAGCCAAATCTGAAGCCCTTCTCCTTGTCAACATTCTCAATGTCCTTGAGCGGCAGAATAAGCTTTGTCCGGGTTCCAGGCAGCAGGCTCCTGAAGCAAAAGGACTTGTCGCTAATGTAGATCTTGCCATAGAGTGGCAGAACCCGCAAGATGTAGCCAAAGTACGTGGCTTGCAGCTTCTCCGTCTCAGGCAGGGCGAAGTGGGCGCGGAAGCGATCCATGGATGTCTGGATCTTGCCCTCAGCATCCTCGTACAGATCCTCGTCATCTGTCTTGATTTCAGGGGGGGCATCGTAATGCTTTCGGCCACCTCGCCACATTCCAGACACCTTCTCCACGTAACCCATAGACTCCGTAGCGAGCATCGAGCCTAGCTTACCGCTGGTGCTATTCAGGTACTGGGCGAAGGCCCCAACTCGCTGCAGGGGAAAGGCGCCCATCTTCGTAATGCTTTGCAAAGTCGGAGTTGCCGGCGGCTTGTCGCCATCTTGAATAGATCCGGTCGTCGCAGCATGCTGGCCGCTGTAGGCCGCCAATGCAGGGGGGCTCTTGTGTTCGCGACGCTGCTGCTTGTCGAGCTCGGTGCGAGAAGCTGAGGCTGAACGGCGCATTGTGGGGTTCTGGAAGACATCGCTACCGCGCAGGATCTGGCTTGCGGAAGGGTCCTCGTTGGATGATGCGACCATGCCAGAAAAGCTGGGATCCTCCATCGATGACTGTACATAAGAGTCCGTGGAGCCTTGCTTGTGCGGTGCTCGACGGTTCTCGTCCAAACGGTTTCGGCTCATGGACCGCCGGTTGCCGCTGAAGCTCCTGCGAGGAGAGGAATCCCGAATGATGGTCGACAAGTCCAAGCTCCTGCGCCGGAAGCCCCTGAATGCGTCGAAGCTGGTCCGCGAAGCATCCATACTGGCCCGCGGGCTGAGAGCAGAAGGGCTGTGAGTCGACAAGGGCGAGAGGGTTGCCCTGACAGCTTCGGGGAGCTTGGTCGTCTTGAGCTTGGGCGGGGCAATGGCTCTTCTGCTACCACTCATAGAGCTGCGGGCAGATGGCGCCGGCAATTGCCTTTCCTCCTCCTGCTGGGCCTTGAGTCGCGCCGCATCCTTTGCGTTGGAGGACGCGTCTTCGATGAGGATCTTGAGAACGCTGATAGCGTCCTTGCCGAAGCTGAAGAAGGAGAAGAAGTACTCGTCGATGGCGTACGTCTCGTCGTTGTCAATGACGCGGATCTTGCACGTATCGGCGAACTCGAGCATCTGCGTATCTTCAATATCAATGACATTCTCGATGGGCAGCGAGATCTTGACGCTATCGCCCTCGTTGTGCGAACGGAAGATGACCCTCTGGAGACTCTTGACCCATTCCTTTGCGCTCGGCGCGCTGTCGGCTCTGAAGTAGTAGGTCCGGTGGTGGGTAACCACAGTGAAGTTCAAGCCGTCCTTCTTGTCCGTCACGCTAGCGGAAATACCGTACCGAAGATCGATCTGGCCATGGGGGAAGTAGAGGTTGGAAGGATCCTTGTAGTATGCGAGAACGTCGCCCTTGAGACGGAACCAGTACCGGTTGTACTTGGGGTTGCGCTTGCCGCTCTTGGATAAATAGCCCGATTTCACGACCTCGTGCTGGTCGCATCGTTAATCTCAACCGCTAAAAGCAGGGGATCAGGGTCAACAAACCGCTTTCTTGGGCAAGTAGGCGTAGAAACAAATATGCTTCGCCGTGATGTACATGTAGCCCTGGAGCAGTACACTCTGGAGCAACCAGCAAGGATACTCTGCCAAGAATCAGCAAGGCGCGCAACCGGCAAGACGACACGGTAAACCCACCTTCAATAACAGCCTCGGGATGGTCAAACTCGAAAATATCCTGGAGGCGACGGGCCAAAGCGGTGCCGCTGCTATCGGCAGAATCGCTGTATGTCAGTTGGTCGCTGGAGCGGCGCTCTACATCGAAGCTGGGTCTCATGGACATCTCGGCCTTGGCCTCAAGCATGCGGCTCATGACTGGGGCAAGTCGCGGACCATCCTCGTCGTCTCTTGTGTCGTCGGCCTGCTCCTGGGACGGAGAGGCTTCGGAAGCGTCGCTGGCTTCTTCGGAAGGTGGCTCCAGCTTGGGCGACTCCTTCTTGGACTTGTGTCGCGGCAACCGGGGAAGCGCCGGCAAGGATCGGAGCAGCTTGTGGCCGGAGATCTTGCGCTTGTGTTTCTCGCTCTTGCTGGAAGAGTCCTTTTTCAAGACGGTCGTCTTTGCGACGTCGGGCTCGTCGTTGCGCCGGCGCTGTTTGCGGTGGAGGAAGAGGCCGTGGTGAGGTCGGTCGTCGTTACCGCCGTCTTGTGTGTGATGGCGGTCGTCGTCGTCGCCACTCTCTTCGTCGCTGGACTCGAAGCGGTCGTGGAAATCGACGCGGGAGCCGGCGGCGGCAATGAGGCCAAAGATGGACTGGTTCATGTTCATGAACATGGGCGGGCCTTGGGCAGGAATCAGATCCTCCTCGGCAGCATCGTCGCCCTCCTTCAACCTTTCTGGCAGCTCCATGGTGGGTGTTTGCGGCTCGTGGCGCTTCTTCTGGAGCTTCTTGACGACCCGTTTCTTGACGTCCTCTTCGCCGAAGCTGATGCTCTGGGCACCAGCTGGAACGGGCGGCGGCATGGCGACGGCTGAGTTTGCGCTTGGCTGAGGGAAAGGGCGCCTCGGTAGCACAAGGTAGGCCAGAAGATCGTTCGACGCCTCCTCCGGGTTGTCGATGGCGGAGGGCGGGAAGGACGGTCGGTCGGCGTCAACGGCCAAGAGGTATCGCTGCGAAGGCGTCGCACAGCGGGGGGAGAGGGGAGATTGTTGGTTACAGCGGGGACATTCGGGCGGCGACGATAAGGTTCGAGCTCGGGGAAGGTTGCAGATGAGACGGCGAGGCTAAGCAGTCGGGACAAGCAGCCTCGGGTGGGAGTCGGCTGGGTACGGTGACGGTAGGGCGAGATAAGGTAGGCAAGGTTTGGTCGACAATCAAGGTCTCGGTGTGGATGGATAGAAGCGGAGCAGAGCAGAACAGATGTTGATACAAACAAACGGACAAGTTAAAAGGGTTAGATAGCAGAGAGGCAAAAGGATAATTCAATTAAGATGGAGTTAAAGGCAGGGTAGGTTGAGTTGGCAGGTAAGGTAGGTAGATAGTAAAGTGGTAAGAGGTAGAAGGAAAGGTGTGTGAGCGAGGGAGGTACTGTGGTAGATGGTTGATGGCTGATGACGGATGGGATCCGTGTCTGCCGGACTCTGGAACTATGGACTTTTGGGGTTGTAACTTGTCGTCTAGGCTACCAGCAGCAAGTAGCGAGGATCATGGATGCTGGGCTGGGGATGTGGATATGGATGCAAATGTGAACCAGAGTGGATGAGGACTTGTAGCTGTGAAGGCAGACGAGTCCAAATACCCCAGGACTGAACAAGAACAAGAACACCTCGGCATGCAATGTAACCAGACAAGCTGGAGATGAGGCGAATGGGAATGGCAGGAACTGGTGAGCACAGCACCTGAGGTAAGGTATCCGTAGTGTAGGTGGGAAGAGGACAGGCCCAGGGAACAGTGGAAGGGGTGGCGCGTCAGACCCGTCTGTTCACCTGCATCTGTTGCTGCATCTGCATCTGCATCTGGCTCGTTCATTCGCAAGTGCACCAAAGGGGAGGAGGGAAAGACAAGGGAAAGGGAAAAGCAAGTGGCTAACCTCACTTGTCTGAGGTACCTTTGGCCGGGTGCAGTCTGTTTGCTGCTGGTGCAGGTGCAGATGCAGGTGCAGATGCCTTAGTCCTGGGCTAACCACACCCGTGAACATTTGACACTGCCCTGGGCCAAAAGAGTCACTGTCACTGACTGCCTACCAAAAGCACCAGGCCCCCCAAAAGGATGGATGGAAGGAACAAATGGAAGAAACAGATAAAGAGGCCCCTGTCAGGGGTCCAGTCATTTTTTCCCTTGGGTGGATTCATCTTCATCTTTCTCAGCTCTGATTGCATGAAGCTTGTGATGCCGCTACTCCCCTGCTTACCTGAGGTCGCATATGATTGGGTATTGGGGATCCACTTGATCTGGAAGTGGTGGTCGCGTTCGGATTCCTCCTTCTGGATGGCGACTGCGAGGCAGCAACAGGCAGGCAGGCAGGCAGGCAGGCAGGTAGTCCTGTCCTCTAGCAACCTGAAAGGTACTTCCTGCCTGCTTGCTTATTTTCTCTCTGTCTCATCTCTCAGGAGGGAAGGCAAGAATGGACCGGTGGCACTGGGCGGCAGGTGGCAGGCGCATGCTGCTTGCTGTGGGGGTTCGTGGTCCCTGCACCTGCCCACTCTCCGAGTTTCCTTGGCTTCCCATTGGCCCGATAGCAGAGCTTTTATCGATAAGCCGCACTCATGACGCCAAATGCGCCATCCGGGTCCCATCACAAGATGTCGCCCAGAAACACTTAGACATGCATGTGCCATGTGAGTGACCTGACGCCTTGCCGTTGCGTCCCGAGGTGCTTCACCAGGTAAGGTAGAAGGCATTCCATGTTTTACTTGATGGCCTGCTCTTCTCGATATCTCACCAGGCATCGTCTGTGGCCAACAAACACTTCCAAGTCCAACCAAACAACTCAACAGCACCCACGGACATCGGCCACGGACGTCCATCTTGGCGGGAGGGGACCACAAACCCAGAAAAAAACATGACATCAGCCCAGCGTCGCCGCAAGCAACCACTGTGCTTCGCCTGGGCCTCCTCCCAGATGCATCGCGGGGGAATCCCAGATCACATCCGCCCCCATCCCCCGTCCCCCGTCCCCTCTTTTGTTGGGCTGCCGCCAAACCTCCAGGGAAAAAAAACAAAGTGATGGAGAGACAAAAAAAACAAGTCCAACTCCTCGGGGTAACGAAATGTTCTCCCGTCGAACATGAGGGGAGACCCTGTGACACGCATCGCAACATCTCACTTACATGATGCCACTTGCTGCACTGAGCTGATTGGACGACTCGCGCGACGGATAAGCCTTCGATTACATGTGACATGGTCGCACTCGCCATCAGATGAGCCTCTGGCCAGAAGGTGATCTTTTTCAAGGGTCGGTGAGCACGACGCTTAAGTACTGCAGTCGTCGTGCTAGAGTAACCAACGCTACTTGAATTGCGGACTCGAAATGCAGCGAGCACTTGCGAGCGCACTGCAGTCCTTCGGGGCGACAGCTTCACCCGTCAGCCACGAGGAGATTTTGATGTGAACTTTCAACGCGCAAGCCGGTTGAAAGAGACCTAGCATCCGCCGAATCTCATCAGACCCCCTCCCCGAGATTCGGACCCGAACTGCCGGCATCTTCGCCGATTCCAACTGCGGGGGCGGGGCTAATAAAACCGCACCCTCATGAGGGGAATCATTCATGGATCCCCAAGCTTCACCTTCACGACTCCAGTGACGATATCTCGCAAACTCAATGTCTCTGAAATCACTTCTGTTTCTTTCCTTCACATTGGCTCTGCTTCTCCTATCCAAATCCCAGAGGCTAGCCCCCATCCCCAAGGTTCGGCGCCCGAACCCGCCTTCAATGCTTGTTGTTTCTCCACTAAACTCACACCATTCAAGGATCTTCCTCACAGTCTTCCCGCGCAGACATATCAACATCGCACAGCGAGATCTGATCTCATAATGAGGTATCTCAGATCTCCTCACCGCCCATGTGGCTTAGACACACACGCAACACAGCTGACCCGAAGCATCTCAGCAAGGACCTTCCGTTCCGCGAGGATAACCTCCCCGCCAACCTGACCAGCGCAGCCTTCCCCCTGCCCGTGCCCAAGCTGGACCTCGACTTCCGCATCGTCGTCGACCTGAACCCGCTCATCGCCGTGGGCGTCGGCCCGTTCGGCAAGCGCAACTGGATCTCCTTCTCCGGCGGCGTCTTCACGGCCAAGTGGGGCACCGGCACCGTCATCCCCGGCGGCCAGGACAGCCAAATCGTCGTCGCCGAGGACCTGAGCACCGCCGTCGAGACGTCGTACCTTCTGAAGACGGACGACGCTGAGCCTGCGTACATCACCGTCAAGACGACGGGCTGGCGCTACGGGCCGAGGGACGTCATGGAGAGGCTGTTCGACCCGGCCCGCGCCAACGACGTCAAGCCTGATGAGTACAGCTTCCGGCTGAATGTGAAGATGGAGACGGGTGACGAGAGATACAAGAGCGTCGTGAACACGGCCATGTGGGTTGGCAGCGGTGCTAGGCTGGGAGCTACTGTCATTTATGATGCCTACAGGGTTGCGTGAGCCTGGGATACATGGCGGACTTTGCACATAAGCCATGACTTCTTGTCCATATGATTAAAAAACACCGCAAATAAGGACGACAGGTGGTTGGAAAGCAAGGAAGAAGGGAATCGAGGTTGTTGGGCCGAAGTTGTTGATACAGCGAATTTTGAGTTGCCAATATCACTGTTTCAAATTGCCCGACTAGCTGACTTACGAAAATTGACGGAATCCCGGAGGACCAAACACGCTAGACCAGAGGGCGTATCCGAGATCTCTGTTCCACCGGCTCAGCTTATCATTAGGGAATGCGATTCCTTTGATTTGGTATTAATACAACTCGTTGCCTCCTCACCCACGCACGGAGGTTACCTAAGGCCTGGCTAAAGCAATCCGGCCCATGAACCATTTAACTTGATCTCGTTTGCTCAGAAAGAGAATGATTGATGGTGCGTTATCTCTTCAAAATTTCAGCACGTTGAAGCACTCTTCTACAATGTGTCAGGAGGGATGGGAGGTTGACATGAAAAGCTGTAATCGTCACAAGAATCACCAAAGACGGGTATTCAGATCGGTGGATATGAAACTACCTATAATGCAGATGGACTTTGCCACAACATCCGATAGCTGGTCAACCATCTCAGTTTCTTCAAATGTCGAGTCTAACGCGGCAACCACGCAAAGTCAGGGCTGGTTTTCCCTCTATATACCACTCGGTTTCCATGATCCGCAGTCCAACAAGCAAGTGCAAGGGGATATCCCCCCGGAAAGCCAATACCGCCAGTCTTTTCTGACCGTTTCCTGCAAACCAAAACATCGGAATGCCTCCGTCACTCAAACGCCGTGCTGACAGCCAATTCCCCTCCCACATAAATGTCAACCCTTCGAGCTTCCTTTAGCGATGAGACCGAGATCTAACCACACAGATGAATAAGACGACCTCGCATCCTTGCCCTGACGAGACCGCTGCTTTGCATGCCATCATCGCCCCTCAGAAAAAAGTCATAGGTCGAGAAATCAAGCCAAAAGCTTCTCAACCCTAAGTCTCGGTGTGATCTCACATCCAGAGGCAGAGCTTGCCACTTGCCGTACCGCCAGCCACCCAATCCATCGTCGGGTGGAACTGTGCAACAGCAGGAACGGCGGAAATGCCATCGCCCCCGAGCTGGGCTAGTTGTTCTCCATTCGCGGCAAAGACGTCCACAAATCGGTTCATGTTACCGATGGTGAACTTCTGAATGCCGTCCTTGGGCCGCTTTTGCCACTGAGGCTTCAGAATAGTGACCCATCGGCCCGTTTGGTTGTTATGACGGACTTGGTGTGTAGGCTCCATTCCCTTCTTGTCCCACTTCTGCTTGTCCGCAAAGTCGTAGATCTTAATCGTATCGTCGTAGGAGGACGTCGCGATGTGGCCGCCGGAGCTCCAAGCTGCATGCGAGACCGATAACCTACTGTCGTGCTCGTAAAGCATTTGAGGATACCTCATGTCGCCTTTGCCCTTAATCTTGCGCATGTCCCAAATTTTCATCGTGCGGTCGAGAGAGGCTGTAGCCAGCAGGTGTGGCTCACGTGGGTTCAGAGAAAAACCGCCGATCTTGTTATCCGAGAGGGAGAATATCTCTGCGTCCTTTGGCGTTCGGGTGTCGACTCTTCCAACGCCACCTTGAAGCGTTGAGAAGTAGATGATGTTCTCTTCCGTCAGGGGCACGTCTATTCCCGAAAGGGGGACATCATCGTCTTTGCCACTAGGCTCCCAGACAGGCACACACATGTCCTTTTCCAGGTCGAGAACACGAATAGTTGAATCGTAGGACGACGTGTAGACCTTTTGCTGGTCGAATGGCGAAACAATGATGGATGTAATAGTCCTAGTATGAAGCTTGAAAGCCCCAATGGCGGGTTCGAACCAGTTGTCGTCGTCCTCATCATCGTCAACAGTCTCGGGTCCAGCCTGTGAGGCGTCAAACACTCCCAGCGCCCCCTCCTTATCGCCGGCAAAAATGAGAGGTTTGTCTTCGGTCGGGTGGAATGTCGAACTGTAGATTCTGAGAGGGCAGATTTTGATGTCTGCAATCCGATTAGCTCAATAACCTGTGCTTGTGGAGGTGGTGACATACCGTTGGGAGCCCAGTTTTGGTAGAGTTCGAGACCGTTCATCTTTTCCCGTAACTCCTTCAAGTCCTTATCGGAAGTGTTTTTGACATCCTCGTCTGTAAAGGTAGGAACGCCAGGCTGTGCGCCGCGAGGAAGGAGCGCTCCAAGTCCATCGAAGCCATTGTTGAACTTCTTCCCCTCGACCGCGATGTCGCCCAGCTTAAGGTCTCCACTGACGCGGGTTCTCTTGGCCTTCTCCTTGGCCGCTTGATCTTCCAATTCGACCTCGTACTTGCGTTTGAGAGTCTCGTTGTCTGCGTCAAGACCGGCGACTCGGGCGCTTCGTCGTACGGGGCCAGCTGGTGCTGCGGGAGCAGCTTCTCTCTTGACGGCGGGTCTCGGCTTGGGCGCTGCCTTCGGCTTCTCTGGCATCAACTTGCTTGAAGTCTTGGCCAAGTCCTTCAAAATAGTCTGGTTATTGGCAATATTCTCCAACCTCTTGCGCTCGAAGGCGCTCATAGGCTTCTCCTCCGGCTCTTGCTTGAGCTTCTTGATCGGCATCGTGGCGATTTCTCGGCGACTAAGTCTCGGAAAGCGGTGACTATGTGCAAAGGTGACCCTACTCTGGTTGCGCGGAAACAATCATGAAGAAGTAAGGAATCGTGAGCGCGAGACGAGGGACGAAGATCGAAAGTGATCCAATGTGAGAGTGTGAACACCTGTTGCAGAGAGCGGAGATGTTCAAGATTGCTAGTGGAAAGAGTGAACTTCGGGAATTTGAAAGAAGGAAACGGCTGTATGCAAATACGATTGAGAGGTCTCTGAGGAATTAAACACCAGTTGCGGGCGACTTGGTGAGAAGAAAAAGGTGGTTGCCACTGGCGCCTCCAAAGACGAGGGGATTCACGCCGGAAAGAACGGCGCGTCAGGGCACTTTCTTTAATTGATTCGAACCGCGTCGCAGCGCGTCTGCTGCTGCAGGGACTTTAAGTCTATTACGTCAGCCATCCAGACTGCTGCAGGGGCCCCGGGGTTGGATGGTCCCTGGCAAGGCCCGAGCTCCCGTCCCGCGCCAGTGCCAGTGGATGGCGGGCTCGACATGGAAAATTTCCAGAGGCCGTCGCATAAAAGTCCAATGCTCCATTCAGTTTGGATGCAACAACATCACCGACATTGCGCCCGCCAGCAAAATACCCAGGATGGCTACGACATTGACGCCCTTCCTCTACCAGACGAGGACAATACTTAGGGCTTCCGTCGCTCTACGCTCCTTCTCAACTACCGCCAGCCGTCTGAGCAGACCCCCCCGCGAGCAGCCCATCCCGTTCGAGTGGGAGGGCTCAATTCAAGAAGAACGTCCCGACATCCCCAGCGGCCGCGATGGCGAAATCAGATCTACAATCACTCCGAGCGAAAGACATGTGTTTCGAAAGATCTTCGACGACATGGCGAAACGCAGCGCAACCCCCAGCGGTCCATCGAGAAAACTTGATGCTGATGCTGGCTCCGACGCTACATCCCGCGACGATGTCCTGAGCAAATACCCCGCGTCCCTGCGTCGGGCTGCCGAAGCTGCTCTCGGCATGCGCGAGATGTCTGGCGACTATTTCGAAGAAGACCGCCCGAAGAGAGTGTCTCGCATCGCCTTGAAGAGTGAGGAGGACGAAGCCAATGTTCCCACCAAAGTGCGAGACGCACGAGACGACCTGCACATGATGGAGGGCGCCAGGTTGCAAAAGATTCTGGACACCTGCAAAACGGACGTCGAAGTTTGGAATGTGCTGGAAAAGAAGGTCTTCTCCATGATTGAGAAGCTTGGGATTACCGAGAACACGCCGCAGGAGGAACAGCGGGGGACTGAGACACAGAAGCAGAAGCCTGTCCTAGACATGGACACCCACGGCCCCATCTACTCAATGCACCTCCTCAAAGGCCTCAAAACCCTCGATCAGGTCTTCGCCAGGCCTTCACCACTGGCCTTGAACATTCTCCCCCGCGTCAAGGCCCTTGGAATCGCCTCCTACGTCCTGGGCGTCTCGACGCCATTCTACAACGAGCTGGCCTCCATCCTATGGTTTCGCCATGGCGATACCCAAGCTGTGCTCGCCCTTCTCGATGAGATGCAGGATGCTGGCCTGTTCTACGACAAGGACACGCTGCGTTTGGTCGACAGCATCGAGTTGGCCCTAGACTCTTTCCGGAACCGCGGGCTTGGTGTCTTTTCCAAAATAGTTGGCACCATTCCAGGCTACAACCTGGACGACAAGGCCATGGTAGCACGCGCCGCTCGTCGTGTTCGCCATGCTGTGAAGAATCAGCGAATGGCACTGGGTAACTAGACTGGCGAACGAACGCTGTCTTCAAACCACGTATAAACCATCCTGTAACATACATGTAATACCAACACTGCTCATATAGAGGGTCCTTTTGCCGAGGACTCAGAGGAAATTCTACCCAGGCATCGTCAGCTCAGCGCTGCCACGCTGATTCCAAACAACCATATAATAAATCTGTCCATGGATCTCGATGTCCCTCCGATAGAGTGTACGTGGCTATGCCTACGCGGCACATTGTAAACTCAATAGTCCGTCCATTCCCGAGTCTGCGTAGCCGGACTTGGCCGTCAAAGCAACGACAACAAGCAAGCAAGTTGCGGCTGCGGGAGCTACGTTAGGCGCCTAAATATGGGGGGCCAGAACCGCCCTCGCGCCATCACAACATCCGCCCTTTGTTCCCAGTCATATTTACTCTCCAACAACCTTATCCGCGATTAAGGATGAAATAACGGAGATATCGGCTGAAGGCTTTTCAGCTTGAACTGGTGCCCCTGTCGATCATCCGATCCCCCATAGCCACATTCCACACCCGCGGGAAAGGCGTCTCGCAGCCTCACAGACTGGAGCCACGGCGCGCTTCGCGGCGGCCGACGACAGCGCCTGATGGCGGCCGCCAGGCTCATGGCCATTGAAGGTGTGTTTTTAGCATAGTGCGCGCCAGCATTGTGGCTCTGCGCCTGGGTAGAACTTTTGAAGCCCGGAGCTTAATCTGAAGTTGCTAGGGAGGCTGTAATTGCACGCCACGCCATCTCGGATTCTTGGTACTGCTTCGAAGCCTTCAAGTCACAGCCCACGATGTGGATTTGGCACCCAGAAAGAGCTGAGCACACAGCACAGCCTTTGACAGGACGGGGAAAAAGAGTAAAGCTGAGGTTCCTGGTGCTAAAAAGCAGCATGAAGGATGCCGATGGAGGAAGGAAAGAAGTTGGACGGGGGCTGATTCCAATAAGTTTACTAATGTTCACACCAACCAGCTCTACTAGGCACCAACCAGCTCTATTAGGTTCCTGTTCTGCCTGCCAGAGTGGCTGAAACTTGAAGTCCAGTTTTGCCTCGTATTACCAACCGCCAGTTGCACATGGGATGGCAGTTACGAAGTCTCTGTCACTAATCAACCCACAGGCGCAGCCGGTTCACATGCATTAGGATAGTTGTCAGTGGTTTGTTATAACCGAATGAGATACATTTGCCTCAATTGCGATTGCAAAAGCAGAACAACCTGATTGTAATCTATCATTGACTTAATAACTTCTTTCAATTCTTCATAGCTACTTACTTACTAATAAGCTGCAAAACAGTCTCTCTATCCAGTTGAAAGATGAATAATCATCTCGGGGAACACATGTGAAGGTGAGAGAGAGACTATGTTTATTCAGCACCCCTAAGTAGATATTTTGACACAATCTGGTTGGTTATTGATGATATTGAGCAGTTTTGTAGTAATTTATAACAAATTGATACCTATAGTAGGTTATTAGCGATGACCTGGGCGTTTCGTCCTATTGACCAGCTTGGGTGAATCCTTTGGGCTGGGGTAGAACGTGCAACTACAGGACAATGTGATTGATAGAAATTGTTAGCGAGATTCAAAGTGCGCGAGTGACCACCCGGATTGCGCAACTGCTGCTTCATCACAGTCACGTACTTAATGAGTGAGTGAATGACGGAAGACATCTCGCTACTTAGCGTATACGCTCGGTGACAGCTTACACACAAAACAAGCAATCATAGCTGCAAATATCAAGCTTTTTCATTTACTAAATGAACTTACTGACTCATTAGCTAAGAATCTGCTCGGGTTAAAAGTCAACTAAAGGCAAAAAACAAGCCTCTAACAACAAACAATGCTTGCGTGTGATGCATGTTGAATTGGCAAAAGGTGAAGTTGCGGCCAGTGTGGATTGAACACACGACCTTCAGATTGATTGAATGAAGTTTCCAGGGTTATGAACCCACTTCAGTCTGACGCTCTCCCAACTGAGCTATGTCCGCCGCCATCTTCGAGATCCACAGCCGAGGTGGTCCGTCTATCAACCACCTGCGGGTGAGAGCTGAGCGAAAGCGAGCTGCTAGCGCCATGTCAAAATCGTTCCGCTCAGCTGAAAAAGACACATCGATGCGAAGAGCTGAACAACTCAGCTGTATGTAAGGGTTGCGAAGAGTCATGAGAAACGTGGTGGCGGGCGTCACACGCAATGGTTCGTGCTCTTATTCTTCAACATGGATGTCAAGTTCGGCCGAGAGCGAAGCCATACTCCCCGCGAGTCACTTCTGAGACATCGCTGCGCACATCATCAGATCAGACTAAGTGAGGTCAAGTGAATTTTATTATGCCAATTTTCCCAATGCTCCGTTGAAGATGGCTACCTCGGCTTCGCTAGCTGTAAAGCGGCCACAATGCCCATGTTGAACACTCCAAAAAAGAAATTCTGCATTTCATGTCGCAGAGTCATGACCCATGTGAACACCAAATCACTACTACACGCTACCCTGCACCCAGTCCGAGCTCTACAACCTCACACCCTCTTTCTTTCCTTACCATCCACGGCCGGCCATCTTCTCCTCGGGCTTCATGCTGTCGCAGTTGATGCCGACCATGGCCTCACCCAGACCCTCGCTGCACTCGGCGAGAACCTTGGGGTCCTTGTAGTGCGTCGTCGCCCTGACGATGGCCTTTGCGCGCTTGACCGGGTCGCCGGACTTGAAGATGCCGCTGCCGACAAAGACACCGTCGCAGCCGAGCTGCATCATGAGCGCAGCATCAGCAGGGGTGGCGACACCGCCGGCGGCGAAGTTGACAACGGGCAGACGGCCCAGCTCGGCGGTCTGCTGGAGGAGCGCGGGGTCGACCTCGAGCTTCCTCGCGAAGGCGCGGAGACCAAGAACGCCCTCGGTCTGGAGAATGGCCTTGGCCTGGGCGATATCCTTGGTGACCTGCTTGACGTGGGTGACGGCCTCGACGACATCGCCGGTGCCGGCCTCGCCCTTGGTGCGGATCATGGCGGCACCCTCAGCAATACGGCGGAGGGCCTCGCCAAGGTTGCGGCAGCCGCAGACAAAGGGGGCCTTGAAGTCGTGCTTCTCGACGTGGTACTCCTTGTCGGCGGGAGTGAGAACCTCGCTCTCATCGATGTAATCGATGCCGAGGGCCTCGAGGATCTGGCACTCGACAAAGTGGCCGATACGAGCCTTGGCCATGACGGGGATGGTGACGGCGTTCTGAATCTCCCTGATCATGGCCGGATCCGACATGCGGGCGACACCGCCGTCCTTACGGATGTCTGCGGGGACACGCTCCAGGGCCATGACGGCGCAGGCGCCGGCCTCCTCGGCGATGCGGGCCTGCTCCGCGTTCACAACGTCCATGATGACGCCGCCCTTCAGCATCTGGGCGAGGCCGGCCTTGACGGCAAAGGAGCTCTTGGCATCGCCATTGGTCTTGGTAGCGTCGTTGTTGGTCATTTTGACTGAGTTTGACTGATGAACCGTAGTGACTTTGGTATGTTGAGAGAGAGAGGCAAAATAGTGATCGTGTTCCAGAAGGTCTAGGACAAGGCCCGGGAATAATGCGGCTCAGGGTGTGAGGGGTATGTTTTTTTCAGGCAAATCAGAAGGAAAAAAAGGATTCCTCAGCAAGCAAGTCAGAAGAAAGTGCTCCGCTCCGCAATGGATCTTTGGTACGTTCGGTGATCGGTAACGGAATCCGGGGAAAGGGGTCCTTCGAGAAGAACGGGGGAACGAATAATTAAGTATATGGTGGCGGCGACAACTGGTGATGCACGGGATGCCCAGCAACGACGAGTCACCATTGGACGAGAAAATTTTTCTAACTGTACCGAGTCATCCCGTGTTTTCCGCGGTATCCTCGCGAGCGGCAGATGGACGTGTGTACTGTATGTACACTCAAACCTTTGCCTAGGCGAGCCGAGCAACGACTGAGTCGGCGGCCATTTGGCCGTAGGGAACCCCAGAGCCCGCCGAGGAATCACAGAAGGGCGTGTTGGGCGCCTTCGTCCCCGATCTCGGAAAGGCAACATGCGGTTACTCCGGGGTCCTGGTGCAGGGGAAACCTTCTCATGAGAATCGCAGTGTCATAGAAAGCTGCTCATAGCGGGCGGTGGGCGGCGCCGGTGTTTGAACGGGTGGCGGAGTCTGTGAGCACTGAGGAGAACTGAGGAGTAAGAAAGGGTCCTTGCTGTGGACATGTATGGATGGTCCGCAGTGACTCTCAATGCTGTTCGTCTCTCGGAGCTCTATCCGAAGGTACCTTTCCTCAATGGAATTACGATAGAGTAACAATCACCGCGGCCGTCGACTCTGAGGCCAGCAAGTGCTCCGACCGGCGGCGAATAATTCTGGGGGGGCCAAGGGCGGAGGGCGGCTGCCGTCGGATGTGCAGCTGCAAGGCGGCAACGCATCCGCCTCCGCCTTACCAGCTCCCATGCGGAATCTCTGCATCTTTCAGCTCCTATCTGATAAGTTGACGTCGTTCACGGCATGATGGAGTAACATGGGAACAGTTCCTGAGTTGAACAAGCTCGATATGCGTGCAATACTTTCTTGCGTCGCCGCCTCTCCATGCCTTTCCATGTCTCCCCCATCCACAGCGGCCCCCACGGATCCTGCTACTCCGCCGTTTGACTCTGTCAATTACTTGCATTGCACTAGCAAATGACTGTGTCATTACGCCCTTTGCGCCGTTAGTGACCTTCCATATCGATACAGCGGCGCCCATATTAACACCGCGGCGCCGCCATCGCCCGTGTCCAACGGACCCGATCGCCGCCGACAACGACCCCAGAACCTCACTAAACCGCTCATCTGGCTAGCAACGGGCTGCGAGGGTTCAGTGGCACGACCGTTATCGCCAAGGCTGCTTCAATCCACGCACATTCCATCCTCTTAGTGTTGTGTTATCGTCGTTCGGTCCATAACCTGGTCTGGGTGTGTTGCGTGAATGACTCAATCACCAACACGGCAATTCTCAACCACTTTACCCTTCATTTTCAAGGACAGTACTCTTCTTCACCACCAACTCACAAACCATCACGACTTGACGATGCCTGCTGTTACTGTCGGCGTATTGGCCCTGCAGGGCGGCTTCCACGAGCACCTTGAGCTTGTCCGGAAGGCTGCCGCATCACTCGCATCGGCCCCGGCGCCAAGCCCGATTCCCGAGATCGAGACCACGGAAGTTCGCACCGAGGAGCAGCTCCGCCGCTGTGATGCCCTCATTATTCCCGGCGGCGAAAGCACGACAATCTCCCTGGTCGCCACGCAGTCCGGCCTGATGGAACCTTTGAGAGAGTTCGTAAAGTGAGTCCACAGTCGCAGCAACGTGATGTCATTGGTGAATTCCTGGCAAAGTTTTCTCATCTCACCCCTTGCTGAGTCCCATCCATGAGACAGCGGCTGATATTCATTCTTCATCAGAATTAACCGCAAGCCGGTCTGGGGCACCTGCGCCGGCGCCATCCTGCTTGCCGATGAGGCAAACTCCACCAAGAAGGGTGGCCAGGAGCTCATCGGCGGCCTCGCTGTGCGTGTCCACCGCAACCACTTTGGCCGTCAGATTGAGAGCTTCGTTGCGGACCTCAACCTGCCCTTCCTCTCGAGGGGCGACGGTGGTTCGAAAACGGCGTCGGCACCTTTCCCGGGCGTCTTCATTCGCGCGCCAATTGTGGAGGAGATCCTTTCCAAAGATGCCGAGCCGAAGTCGTCAGTCGAAATCCTAGCAGTACTGCCCGGGCGTAAGACGAAGGTTGAGGGCGTCAGCCAGAGCACGGCAGATGACTCTGTAGGTGACATTGTCGCCGTTCAGCAGAGGAACATTTTTGCCACGAGTTTCCATCCTGAGCTGACTGACGACATTCGCATTCACGTCTGGTGGCTGGAGCAAGTCCTCCAGAACCTGCCTCCCACATCATCTGCGTGAATGTCAGCCCACGAAAGCGAGGGGTATCATGTGATGTCATGGTAGGCGGACGGATAGAACTGGTGGCATCTGGCGAGCACATATCACACATACTACGCCATCTACGAAAACGCAAAATCTCACCCCAGGGATCGACGTTGGGGGTGGACGTTTAGCAGCACCGGTGGGATGCCTGCCACAAGAGAGGGGTCCTGGCTTGCATCAGAGGCATAGACGCAACGGGTGAGAAACAACGTAGATCTTAGTGCAGCGGTTGCTCGGGTGCGCAGAGTTGCGTAGCCGGCTTTGTCGCTGGAATGGGGAGAGATGGGCTAGTGACATCCGTGGCTTGCAAAGCGAACTTCAGTCACGGAATCACACCCCATGAACCGAACTTTTGGCACCCGACCGGCCCGGGAAATGATGCACTCGTCGAGTTCGGAAATTATTGCGGGAATTCGGGATATTATTACGCATGAGAAATGTTGGTGGAGTTTCATAGAATAGACACGGAAACACGGCATTTAGTTAGGCACGCAGGATAGACACACGCACGAAGAATACCCAGAGAAGATGTTCGAACGCTGTCTCGAGGGTCTCCATCGACACCACGGTGAGGTGAGCTTGGCAACGCATGTCTGACACATCTGCGTCGGGATGATCTCAACCATAGCATTTGCCCCTCACACTGGTGGGATCCCATTGGGATCTATGATGCAAAACTTGCAGATCTTCAGGAACATGATGCAGGTTCCTAGCGACCATGCGGATAGGTCCCAAGACCGCGGTCTCAGTGAAGATCACGCACAAGGGGTCCTCAATGAACACCCCTCGTGTCGGGGTTACATTGAATGTGAGTAGTGTGTGATGCCTATTCTTAGACGGCCAATTTGAACCAAAGTCCACGATGCCGCCTTCTCGAAGATGCAATTACGTCTAGCAGCTGCGTGGATAACACGCGAATATCCATGGATTTCCGAGGATGAGATAGATGTCGCAGGTGAGATGTAGTCTAGAATAGCCCAGGACTACCAGGTCAATTCTTCCAAATTGGCACGCATTCAACTTCACGAGGGCAATTTGAAAAGAATAGTGGATGTGATAAGTAGTAAATTTGAGCCAAAGACCGTCAAGCGTCTCAAGCAGTTCTATGATACTGGTTGAAGTGATGGCTAAGGTAAATTACGTTGAAAGAGAAACAAGAATATACAGGAATTTGTAGAAATAACCTGAGAAGGTTTATACTAGGTATTAAAACATAATGGTATCAAATATTCTTCGTGAATAGGCTCATAATCCCTTGGTCGCTTTTGCAAACCTCATCAATCAGACGCTATGACATGATGCCCTCCCTCCCAACTGCCTCCGCTAATTATGCTGACAAAAGAAACAAGAGAGCGAATGCACTCATGGCAAAGACCATGGACTTATTAGAGGGGATCATGTGTCCCGCTCCGCTGTTGAAGCCGTTGGGGTTGAACTCGCTGGAGTCGCTGGTAGTGGTGACCGTGGCGGTCTCTTTCTCAGTTGCTGTCGTCTTGTCGGTCTCAGTCTTGGTGACCGTGACAGGCAGCACAATAGTGCCTCCGTTGATGGTTAACCTGTCGGCTCCAGGAACGGCGGCGGCAGTGATGTCTGGCAGACAAGGGCCGTTGGCGCAGGTCTTGGTGACCAGGCGAGTAGTAGTCAGACCGGGCTCGGTGATGACCTCCTCGACAGTGACAGTGATCACGGCATCAGTCTCCTGAGGAACGGTGAGGACCGCAGTGACTGGTGTGGGGCCGTCGGTGCAAACTGCCTGAGTGGTGGTGAAGCCTGGGGGCAGGTCGTCACCGTATCCGTGGCATTGGGTGATGGAGCCAGAGCAAGTTTGTGTGATGGTGTAAGTCTCTGCCCTCAGACCTTCAGAACATTCCGGAGCGAAGGTTGGGTAGACGGTTGTGTAGACTGCCGTGAAACCCTCATCGTCTGCTCCCGTACCTGTGGGCTGCTGTTGCTGTTGTTCAGGGAGGATATATATCGAAATGGGCTCTACTCTGGTGACGGTAAGGGCGTCTAGTGTTGTCGTCGTAGAGCAGTCCACTTGTCTGTACTGGACCCGGCCGGCAGCAGCACCGGCAGCAAGGGTAAGGAGGAATGTGAAAGTGTTTTGAGGAGACATGTTGAATATGTTGTGTCGCAGCCCAGTGTCGCAAAGTGTGAGTGAGATCGAAACCGAAGCCTCATGAAGGAATGCAGACAAACTCTATATCAGGACATCGCATATGGAGCCGGAGAGATATCGTATGCTTCTTCTAGCGTTTGGCCAAGCCTTCGTCAACTGTGACGTCCATCTCCGGACGTCATGTCACAAGGGCGTCAACTCAAAAGTCCACAAACCAACGTCGGGCAGACGCCCAAGCTACCTCCGGAGCGGAAGGGGCCATCACGACAAAGCCAAGGGGGGTTCAGTATGAGCACCATTTGGGAATACAGAGTCCGAATGCAACCCGGCCAAGACCAAGGGTCCGCGATCGTGATCACGTATGTCTGGGGGGTGTACCATACCCGGCCTGGGCCAGCGCCTCTCTCCGGGTGCGGTCAGCTCTGTTGGTCATCGGGTAAGGTTGCCCAACTGTCCCGGGCCGTCTTGTCCTCTCGCGTTAACCGGATCCGACCAAGTCAGATCTAGCAATTGTCAAGAAGCTGTCAGTGCGCCGTGGGAACGGTGAGATTGAGTTCAAGGGTCTGGACTCATAGGGGGGTGTCTTAGAATTTCGACCAACCACGGCGGCCTCGCCGGGCACCAGCAGCCCAACTGTCGCCGAGATCTTCATTCCCGTCTTTAGTTGACGTGCTAATTGTCTAGCTCACTAGGTGTGACCCACGCCCAGGACCCCAAGCTCGCAGCCTCATTTTGGACCTCATCCTGCTGTGTTTGCTTTCGGTCTGTGGCGGCGATAGCTTGGATAGGCACAGGTGCTGCGGAGGGTGCGGAGGCGGAGGAGAGGAAGAGAAGAGACGGCGGAAGAGGGCGGATGACAGGAAACGCCACATTCTCCAACCATCAACGGCCTCTTTACACGAACGCCTCCCGAGCCCAAAGCTGGACGCATTTGGAGCGATTATCTTCAGCTCCTCGAACTGACCTTTCCTGCGTTTACGTGTCCCAAGCTCCTTGCATCAACGCTTCCGGCCGAAAGCTCAACTGTTCGTCCTAACATGAAAGAGGTGAAGGGCATCCTGATCTAAGAGCGGGAGCATAATCCGTAGCACAAGCTATCTCCGTGATTGGACATCCGTATCCACCCTCAAGGCAACTCTTGGTGATTGGACGCTAATGTTGTCACCCCAACGGACTCAACCGTCATCCGCGGGCGCGCGATCTGGGATCGGAACTGCCAACTCAACATCACTCAGCATGCCATGGATACGAAGCGTTCGTTCCCTGCTGACGCTACAAGGAACAACAATGAGATTGTTGCCTTTGCAGATCGCAAATTACTCATCGACCTAGTCGAAGATTCCGCTGTTTGGGAGCCCGATGCGGTTCTGGCCATCTCTCGGTTGACGGACTTGTCTTAGATTACAAGACCCCTCGGCAAGGTCCAGCAAACAATCACGCACCTATGACCGGAAAGAGAAGAAAATGACCAGAACCAGTCGTAGTGGAGGCGAGATGAAGTCAGGAAGCACCCATTCAACCCGTTTTCGAGATGACCTCCTGAATCTTTTCCGTGCCTTGCTTGAGGAAAATTCGGCCCGGGGGATGATTTCGCCACGGTTTACCCTCTCGCCGCCTCTCTCTCGTCGCCTTTTGCCTCCCTGGATTTCTTCTTTTACCCTTCTTCATCGTGTCCCGGGAGGTGCTCTTCTTGTAGTCCAGGGCAAAATCTTGCTGTCACAGAGAGACATTGTGACAACTTGGCACGCAACCCGGGCTGAACACAGGTCCTCCAGTTTCCGCAAAGGAGCGACATTCCTCACCCACCAAGCCCATTCCGCTCGCCAGGCACGCCGCAGTCTCACGGCAACGGACACAAGGCACCTTTTATCTTTTCGTTAAAACAATCGAAGCGTCGTCAATACTGACTGACCCTAAACTTAATACCCATTTGTTTCACGGGCGTTCACACTCTTGTCGTTCGCCAATCCCCCCCTCTCCCCCGTTGGAACAAACGGCGCCTCCCGTCTTCTCTTCACGAGATGCCAGTGCCTGTTCAGTAACGATCAGGCCCTTCATCATACGACCTGAAGTCTCAACTTCCGAGTAGTATCATCGACCTAATCAATAATACCCAAGACGCGAGTCGAAGCAAGAGAAGAAGCCTGCTCCCGCACGGCTTCCAGACCTGGTGTCTTGGACGGTCTCGAGACTCTGTCGTCGTGCTGGATATCACGCATTATTAATAGTAATCTTTCAGCATGAAGCTCTTCACAACCTTGGGCCTGTTGGCCTCCGCTGGGCAGTACTGGCTTGCGTCAGGACTACCTCAGTTCCCCGACAACCCCATGTGCACAGCTGGTATCACATCCGTCGAAGTCCAGCCCGTACAGTTCATCGTGCGCCGCCCGATCTACATCAGCGCGTTCCTACCGGCCAACACAGTCTTGATCCTCGACGACGGACTTACACTCACAGTCACCAATGCGCCGTTGACGCTCATCACCGAAATCGACAAGCTGGGCACTCTGACCTCCGAAGTGACCAGGTAAGTTCATCTTCTTCAACCTGGACACTTACATGACACTAACTTGCTGTGCCAGAATCATCGAGGGAATCTCATCTCTCCCCAACGCATACGTCACGATCACAAGAGGTGGCCAGTCGGGGACAGAGGCAAGCACCATCACTGTGCTTCCCTCTGGCCCGGATGGCGTTGGCACTTACCTCGTCTTCACCCCCTTTGCGCTCACCGACGCGACGACCGGAGCTGGTATTCTGCCAACACCCACGGTTGGAAGCCCTGCGGCAACAATCGTCGGCTCTCCCGAGGATGCCAGTCGTCTCCTAACCGAAGCCCTGAACAGCTTGGGTAACTCTGTCCCGCCGATAACAAACGACCCCGGCGCGACCCCGGCCAGCCCGGCTTCAGTCCCGGTGACGCTTCTGCCCACCGGAGGAGCTTTACCTGCTGCGTTCTACACCACCGTCAATGTTGGTGGTGCTGATGGGGTGCCTCGGAACCTGACTGTTACCTCTGGAACCGAGGGCACAGTCTTCGCGCAGACCTTTGACAGATTCTCGGTCACCGTGACAGGTCCCGACAATGTCATTACCGTTCTCGGAAACGCTGGAGTCTCGCCTTCAGCCATCACCTTGGCCGGAAACCGAGCTGCAGCGGCGGCCTCTGGAGTCAGCGGAGACGTCTTGCAGATCATCCAGACCCCTGGAGGCGAGGCAAACTTCCTGGAGCGACTTCTCACGACCACAGTAGGTGCTCAAGGGATCGAGGGAACCAACACATTCACAATTGTTCCCACTGGAACCGGAAGCGTTGGTGCCGTAGTCGTTCAGACTCCTCTCGCAGGTTCCGCAGGCATTTTTGCTGGACCGCTCAGGACCATCACGGCCGGTGGAAACACCGGTTCTAATGCAGTGACATTTACGGTTCCTCCTCAAGGAACAGACCAAACTGGCACTGTTGTCGTCCAGCCAGCGCAGATTGCTTTCACTGGCCCCTTCACGACCATCACCTCAGGAGGTGTCTCTGGCTCCGTCCCCCTTTCTCTGACCATTTTGCCTTCGACGAGCCCCTCGCTGGGTACCGTCATTGTGCAAACTCCTCTGGCTGCGAGCCCTGTCAACTTCATCACAAGAAACGCGCTCGCCATTGCCGGTCTCGGAGCCACCATCACTCTGCCATTGGGCGGTTCTTCTGCTACTGGCCCTGCAACGGTCATCATCGCAGCAGGTTTGGGAGGTGATGATCCGGCCACGACCGCACCGGCTGCTCTGGCTGCGTCCTTTGTCACGATTCGCGGTGCCTTCAACGGCACTACTCCCCAGACCTTGACCTTGGCCCCGGCTGGTGATAACTCGCTTGCGACTGTTGTTGAGCAGTTGCCCGTTGGCTTCTCTACAAACAACCAGGCGAACCCTACAGCCCCGGCTGCTCCGGCTGGAACCGGTGCCAACACCGCCGGTCAACCTAACGCCCCTGTGCCAACAGCAGGACCTTCAGTCAACCCAATTCCCAACCAAGTTCTTCCTGCTGCCATCACCAGCGGGTACAGTGGCTCTGTGCCTACTACAGTCACATTGCCGCCTTCCGGAGCTCAGACGGCCAGCCAAGTCGTGGTTCTCACCCCCTTTTCCAACGACTTTGTTGCTACCAACATCCTGCAGCAGCCGACGACCATCACTCAAGGAGCATCGGTCACTGTCGCGACGACCGTCACTCTCCAGCCGGGTACCATTCAGCCAGGAGCAGCAGTCCCCACTGCTCCTACTGTTCTTGTGCTGACGCCGCTACCATCTGGTGCTGCAGCAGCAACTCCCGTAGTCAACCCGGCTCAGTTGACTACGGTCTCTGGAGTCATCAACGGTAACAGCCCCCTGACTGTTACCATTCCTCCAGCGAACTCCGTTGATCCTAGTACTGTCGTTGTTCTTCAACCTGCTCAAACGGCCGGTGTCGACCCCGGTGTTACTCCTGGTGTTGTTCCCGGCGTCACTCCCGGTGTCGTTCCTGGTATTTCTCCCGGAGTCATTCCCGGTGTGACTCCTGGTGTCGCTCCCGATGTTACTCCTGGTGGTGCTGCGACTCCCGGAGGTGTAGCAACTCCTGGAGCAGGCCAAGACACTGTTCTTGCTGAACCCTTCCTACCGGGGGCGTTCACGACCATCCAGTCCGGATTCAGCGGCGCAACTCCCACCACCTTCACCGTTCCCCCTGTTGCTCCAAACAGCATTGGTACAGTTGTCGTCTTGACCCCTACTAACGCAGCAGGTGCCGGTCCCTCACTGCCCGCCGGTGTACCTTTCGTGACGGTCACGAGCCCCTTCGCAGGAGAGACTCCTCAGACTAATGTATTGCTCCCATCTGGTACTAACCCCACAGGAACTGTTCTCGTTGAAGTCCCAGCTGCTCAGTTTACGCCACCCGCTTCAGGCATCAGCCTGCCCGCCGGTGTGCCATTCGTGACTGTGACAACTCCCTTTCCCGGAGAGACTCCCGAGACCAACATCTTGCTTCCCTCTGGCACCGGCAGCGTTGGAACCGTTCTGGTTCAGGTGCCATCTGCCCAGTTCACGCCAGCTGCGCAAGTCACAGCTCCCACCGCAGGTGTTGTCCCGACGCCGGGCGGCCCTCTGCTCCCTGGCATCACCATCGGAGGACAGACCATCGTCATCCCCGGAATCACCATTGGCGGCCCCATTGCTCTGCCTACTGGTCTTAACTTGGGATCTTTCCTCACCCTGACTCAAGCCGGGTCAGACTCAAACACCGTAGTCTTCCTTCCCACGGGTACCAACCCAGGTCTTGTTGTCATTCAGACACCGACTGTCGCGCCGACTGCTGTTCCTGGCGCTGGTCTTTTCACGACCCTCTTCCAGGGGTACACCGGCTCAACGCCCACCACCACGACTCTGCCGCCGACGGGAACCAACACCCTCGGCGTTGTCTTGGTTCAGACTCCCCTGGTGAACATCCTCGATACCACGACGGTTGGTTTCACTGGCACGGCACCCAACACGATCACCGTGCAGCCCTCTTCGGGTGGCTCTGGTATCGTGGTTGTTGAAACTCCATTCGTCAACCCTTTGCAGTCCACCCCGGCTGTCCCGGCTCAGATCTTCACGAGCATCACTCAGGGCTTTACCGGATCTGCCCCGACCACAATTACGCTCCAGCCTACTGGAACCAACACAGTTGGTACCGTGGTTGTTCAGACCCCCATCTTCCCTGGAGGTGGAGTTCAGGTCACCACGCCGGCAGACCCGGCCGCATCGGACCCGGGCGATCCTCTCATTGACATCGTCGCCACATCTACTGTCGGTCTTCCAGGCTTGCTGGCCCCGACGACGACTACGATTTTACCAAGCGGAACCAACCCCGGCTCCGTCATTGTTCAGACTCCGGTGTCACTTACCGGCTCTCCGGGACCTAACCAGCCTCAGTCCTTCGTCACCCTCGCGACGGGTTACACTGGAACTGTCCCTCTGACGACCACCATTCTGCCCGCAGGCACCAACTCGGTTGGAACTGTTCTGATCCAGACACCTACTCAAGGTGGAGGAGGCGGCGGTGGCGGCGGCGGAGGTGGTGTCCCTACTGTTGGTGTTACCCCTGATCCTGCTCTTACACAAGCTCTCACGACCATCACGGCTGGATTCTCTGGTTCCGTGCCGACCACCATCACATTCTCAGCCACTGGTGCTCAGACTGCTGGTATTGTTGTCGTCCAGACTCCTACCACTGGTCCTTTCGCATCTCCCTCCGTCCAACCGGCCGACTTCGTCACGTTCTTCACTGGATATACTGGATCCGTGACTGCCATCTCCACGATCTTGCCTACTGGCACTGCTTCTGTTGGCACCGTCTTGATCCAGACTCCTACTGCCGGTGCTGTTGCGACCTCACCTCCGGTTGTTCCGACTGGTTTTGCTCTCACTACCGCTGGCTACACCGGCTTGGTTCCCACAACTATCACGATCCAGCCGTCGGGCACCAATCCCGGCACCGTCTTGGTTCAAACACCTACAGTCGACCCAGCGACTTTGGTTCCGACTGGATTTGTTCTCACCACTGCTGGCTACACCGGTTCAGTCCCGACTACTATCACGATCCAGCCCTCTGGTACAAACCCAGGAACTGTGTTGGTCCAGACACCTACCGTCGAACCCGCAACGCTGGTTCCGACTGGATTCGTCCTTACTACTACCGGATACACCGGCTTAGTCCCAACCACTATCACCATCCAGCCGTCTGGCACGAACCCAGGCACCGTCCTGGTCCAGACTCCAACTGTTCTACCAGCCTCGGTCCCCTCAGGATTCGTCCTCACAACGACTGGTTACACTGGTCTTGTGCCGACAACGGTGACTGTCGAGCCCTCAGGAACCAACCCAGGTTCTGTCATTGTCCAGACCCCGACTGTCATCGTCGACCCTGCTCAGGTTCCAACCGGCTTCGTGGTATCAACGACCGGCTACACTGGATCTGTCCCAACCACCGTCACTATTCAGCCGTCGGGAACCAACCCCGGCACTGTCTTTATCCAGACACCTACAGTTGAGCCTCAGATCATCCCAAGTGGATTTGTCGTAGCCACCACTGGGTATACTGGCTCTGTGCCGACAACGGTCACCATCCTCCCGACTGGTACTCAGTCCATTGGAACTGTCCTGGTCCAGACTCCAACTGCTGTTGCCAGTCAGACCGGAGGCAGCGGTGCCGGTGGTGGTCTCATCGAGCCCGTCTTCTTGAGCAGCGGCTACGCTGGATCTGTCACGTCAACTCTGACCTTGACTCCTTCAAACGTCGGAGACCCGACAACCTTGGTCGTGCTCACACCCAGCGACGCTGCCGGTGCCGCGCCATCTCCAACAGTCACCGTGGAGCCAATTCTCTTCATTACTTTGACCATCGGGTACCCTGGTCCTACGATTGCCACTCTGACCTTGTTCCCCAGCAGCGGCAACCCGATCGGCACTGTTCTGATCCAGACCCCCTTACCGTCTGGACAGAGCAACACCATCACAGCCACTGGTTTCACCACGCAGACTCTGCCCTTCACGGGATCAGTGCCGACCACCATCACTATCCCCCCGGCTGCCACGGATCCCAATGGCATCGCGACGGTCATTGTGCAGGACCCGATCGCTTCGTACGTCACTGTTTCAAGCGGGTACTTCGGTTCTGGTATTGCGACGACGACTGTCGCTCCCGCAAACCCAGGAGACCCAGGCACCGTCATTATCCAGACACCTCTTCCGGCTTCGTTCTTCACCACCACTGTCGGATACACTGGCTTGGTTCCTACTACGACCACACTGCTGCCGTCTGGAACCGACACCGTTGGCGCTGTCATCATTCAAGTCCCTACATCTACTCCTGCGCCGACCGCCGACCCTGCCATCTCCTACATCACGGTGTCTACCGGGTACTCGGGAGTGGGAACTCAAACCACCACAATCCTTCCTACGGGAACCGAAACTGTTGGCCTGGTCCTTATCCAGACTCCCACGGCTGACGGCGGCGATACCGCCACCGCATCTGGAGTTACTCCCACGGCCCCTGATGTCACTGCTACCCCTGGAATCAGCTTCATCACGACGACTACGCTATGGGATTCAACGGGCACATCCACGGAAACCACGTTCCCTACCGGCACGCAGGCTGTGGGCAACGTCATCGTCTTTGCTCCTCGATTTGCCAGATTCATCACAACGACTGTTGGCTGGACTGCAAATGGTCTGTCCACGACCACCAGCCCTACGACAAGTGCAAGCGAGGTCATCGGCATGGTCATTATTTATACCCCCGAACCCACTGCCGCTCCTACGTCCGCTCCCGACCCATCCGTTGGCGCATCCATCACTCCCGCCGCGTCTCCGAGCGTGGAATTTGCTACTCTTACTAGCACCTACTCAGGATCGGTGCCCACCACATTCACGCTCGCTCCTAGCGGCACTGACACCGTGGGTACTCTTGTGGTCTTGGTGCCAAGCTCCACGGCAAGCCCTGATGCATCTGGAGGAGATCCTGTCTTTGCGACTCTTACGAGCACGTACGCAGGCTCCATTCTTTCAACTTCAACGATTGTGCCGACGGGAACCAACTCCCAGGGCACTCTTGTTGTCCTGGTTCCGAGTAGCGCTGCCTCTCCCGGTGCTACTGGCTCACCTGGAGCATTGTTCGAGACCATTACGTCTACCTATGGAGGTTCCATCACCTCCATCGAGACTCAGCTGCCTTCCGGCTCCGATCCAACCGGAACTGTCATTGTCTACGTTCCGAGCGATGTCTTGGCTTCGCCGACAATCACACCTGGCCCTGCCTTGACTACTGTCACCTCCGCTTACCCCGGATCCGTCATCTCGACTGCCATTGCTTCACCCGCCAACCCTGGCGACCCAGGCACTGTCATTGTCTACATCCCGACGAGCGTGGTTTTAGACACAGGTGCCTTTACAACCGTGCTTTCGACCTATACCGGCTTGGTACCTGCGACGACGACTGTTCTCCCCGCCAACATCAATGACCCGGCTACCGTCATTGTGCTTATTCCGAGCGCGACCCCCACAGTCAGCGTCCCGGAAGCCACCAGCGGTGGTTCTGGTGGCGGTGCTGGACTTCCCGCTCTCTCTACAAGCCTTTACGATGGATCGGTGACTCTGACTACAACTATTCCGGGAGTATCAGGTCTCCCAGACCAGACCCTGGTACTTGTTCCCAGCATTACACCCACGGCGACCTTGCCGGGCGGTGGCGCTGGTGGTCTGCCAGGACTTATCACCAGCCTTTACGATGGTTCCATCACCCTCTCGACTACCATTCCCGGGGTTTCAGGAGCTCCTGACGAGACCCTAGTTCTCATTCCCAGCATCACGCCTACGGCGATTTTGCCGGATGATGGTGCTAGTGTCTTGCCTAATCTAATCACCAGTCTGTACGATGGCTCCGTCACTCTTACAACTACGCTGCCTGGAGTCTCGGGTCTCCCAGACCAAACTGTGATCCTTATCCCAAGTATCACGCCGACGGTGAGCCTTCCGGGTGGCGGAGCTGGTGGAGTTCCAGGCTTGGTGACCAGTTTCTACGATGGCTCGGTTACTCTCACCACTATCATCCCTGGAGTGACGGGTCTTCCTGATGAGACTCTTGTCCTCATCCCGAGTGTCACGCCGACTGCCAGCCTCCCTGACGACGGGGCCAGTGAATTGCCTGCTCTCATTACTAGTTTCTATGATGGCTCAGTCACACTGACTACCACGATACCTGGTGTCTCCGGTCTTCCAGAGACAGTCGTCCTCATTCCGAGTGTTACACCAGCGGCAAGCATCCCGGGATTGTCTACCAGCTTTTACGACGGTTCGGTCACCCTTACGACCACAATCCCTGGCGTGTCTGGTCTTCCTGACCAGACTCTTGTCTTGGTGCCAAGCATCACGGCCGACCCAGCTGCTACTGGCGGCGCCGGAGGCTTGCCTGCGCTGGTCACCAGTTTCTATGATGGTTCGGTTACCCTTACCACCACAATCCCTGGCGTGTCGGGATTGCCCGACCAGACCCTCGTTCTTGTTCCTGGCGTTACGCCCCAGCCATCTCTACCGGGCACGACTCTGGCCCCTGGAGTATACACGAGCACTTACGATGGATCAATCACGTTCGCTTTGACGATTCCTCCCTATACTATTGGATTACCTGGCGCGACTATCATCTTCGTTCCTAGCCTTCCAGGTTTGCCCACAGCGACACCTACGGCTTTGGGTCAAGGGCTCGTGACCAGCTTGTACGATGGTTCCATTACTTTCACCTCGACTCTTCCTGGTGTTTCTGGCCTGCCCGATGAAACTGTCGTTTTCATTCCAAGTACCCCAGGTCTCCCTACATCGCTTCCAACAGCCTTGAGCCAGGGCTTGGTGACGAGCTTCTACGATGGTTCTGTCACTTTGACATCAACGATTCCTGGTGTCTCGGGTCAGCCAGATGAGACTATCGTCTTCGTCCCTACCATCACAGGCCAGCCAACAGCAGCCCCAACAGGTCCAATCACCAGTTTCTATGATGGCTCCGTCACCTTTACGTCCACAATTCCGGGCGCATCCGGTCTGTCTGATGATACCATTGTTTACGTCCCAAGTGCTGGAGCTCTTCCCAGCTCTGACTTGGGGGGTCTTCCCACACCTGCGCCTACCGCTCTCGAGGCGGGCTTATACACAAGCACGTACGGCGGCTCCATTACTTTCACTTCGACTCTGCCCGAAGTTTCTGGACTGCCTGGAGCGACCATTATCTTTGTTCCTAGCATTACGGCTCCAGCAGTGCCCTCGGTTACGCCTGGCGGCTTAGTGACAAGTCTCTATGATGGCTCGATTACCTTCACATCTACCATCCCTGGCGTATCTGGTTTGCCCGATGAGACTGTCGTGTTCCTTCCGACCGTCACTAGCCCCGTGGACCCTACCAGCGCGGCTGGAGGTGTTGGAGGTTTGGCCACGAGCCTCTACGACGGCTCAATCACCTTCACCTCAACCATTCCTGGTGTCTCTGGCCTACCAGACGATACGATCATCTTCCTACCGTCCCTTACGGCTCCAGCCGTTCCTACCAGTGTTGCTGGAGGCTTGGTTACGAGTTTCTATGATGGTTCAATCACTTTGACTACCACCATTCCGGGCACTTCTGGATTCCCAGATGAGACTCTTGTGCTTGTACCTTCGATTACGGACCCTGCCCTCGGAGCAGTGCTCACCAGCTTGTACGATGGGTCGATTACGCTTACAACCACTCTTCCTGGCGTATCTGGCTTGCCAGATCAAACCGTCGTCTTAGTCCCTTCGATTACAGCTCCGGCTGTCCCGACAAGTGCTATCGGCGGACTAGTCACTCGCTTGTACGATGGGTCGATTACCCTTACGACTACTATCCCCGGAGCCTCTGGCCTGCCAGACCAGACTGTTGTGCTGGTGCCTTCAATAACCGACCCTGCCCTCCCCACGAGTGCAGTCGGCGGATTGGCGACGAGCCTGTACGACGGATCGGTCACACTCACAACGACGATCCCAGGGGTTTCTGGCTTGCCAGACCAAACCCTTGTCCTCATCCCCAGTGTCACTGGCGCGCCGGCTTTGCCCAATCTCTTTACAAGCACCTATGACGGCTCCATCACTTTCACGTCCATGGTCCCGGGTGTTTCGGGCCTGCCGGACGACACCATTGTGTTCGTCCCTGGCATTACCGCTGCTCCATCATTGCCCAATCTCCTCACCAGTACTTATGCCGGTTCTGTCACCCTCACATCCGTCATTCCAGGAGCTTCGGGCGCGCCAGATGAGACCATTGTGCTGGTTCCTGATCTGACCGATTCGCTGGCGTTACCAAACATTCTCACAAGCACTTATGATGGATCTATTACTGTCACATCCGTGATTCCTGGTGTCACTGGGTTGCCTGATGAGACGATCGTCCTCGTACCTAGTGCTGTGCCGAGTCTGCCAGCTGGTGGCCTTCTTACCAGCACTTACGACGGCTCTATCACGCTCACTTCTGTCATCCCTGGAGTCACCGGTCTGCCTGACGAAACGATCATCCTAGTGCCGAGCGCGACCCCTACGCTAGGTGGTCTTATCACCAGCACCTACGACGGCTCTGTCACCCTTAACTCTGTCATTCCAGGTGCTTCAGGCCTCCCAGATCAGACAGTCATTCTTGTACCCAGTGTCGATCCAACTTTGCCGGCTGGCGGCTTGCTCACAAGCACTTACGGAGGCTCAGTCATCTCGACAACTACACTCCCCGTTGGAACCGATGGTCTGCCTGGAGCCACCGTTGTCCTGGTCCCCAGCATCACGGGGGCCCCAGCACTCCCGAATGTTTTCACCAGTCTTTACGATGGACAGAGTACTTTCACTTCCATCCTACCTGCAGGAACTGCTGGCGACCCTGGAGCGACGATCATCTTCATCCCTCGCCCAACAACCGTTGTGTCAGCTGGCGGTCTTTTCACAAGCACTTACGACGGCTCAGTCATTTCAACCACGACACTGCCGGCTGGAACTGACGGCCTTCCTGGTGCCACGATTGTTCTTGTTCCCGGCATTACGGCGACACCGGCGCTCCCTAATATCCTTACGAGCACTTACGATGGCTCAGTTGAGATCACCTCGACAATTCTCAACAGCGCAGGTGATCCTATCGAGACCTTGGTTCTCGTCCCAAGCTCAATCGGTTTGCCTACTGCTGTTCCTACTTTGCCTACAAGCACTTACGACGGCTCTGTCACCGTAACCTCGACAATCCTGGACCCGTCTGGCAACCCTGTTCTTACTGCAATCTTCGTCCCAGGCTCAACTGCCTTGCCCGCATTGCCAACAAGCTTCTATGATGGATCCGTAACCTTAACGTCGACAATTCTGGATACTTCCGAAAACCCCGTCGGGACCGCTGTGTTCGTCCCAAGTATCACGGGTGTTCCTCAACTGCCGACCAGCCTCTACGATGGCTCGATCACATTGACATCAACCATCTTGGACGCCTCCGGAAACCCAGTTGAGACGGCCGTCTTTGTTCCCAGCGTCACTGGCATTCCCCAATTGCCAACAAGTCTGTACGATGGGTCCATCACCGTCACATCGACCATTCTCGATGCTTCAGGCAACCCTATTCAAACTGCAGTCTTCGTGCCAAACATTACCGGTCTTCCTACCGCTTTGCCCACGAGCCTTTACGACGGGTCAATTACGGTGACATCAACTATACTCGATGCCTCGGGTAATCCTGTCCAAACCGCGATCTTCGTGCCGAGCGGTGTGCCTAGCGTTACTGGCCTTCCTGGTGTCCTCCCAACCAGTCTTTATGACGGGTCGATCACTGTCACGTCAACTATCCTCGATGCTTCTGGTAACCCAGTTGAAACGGCTGTATTTGTACCAAGCATCACCGGTCTACCCGATGTTTTGCCAACAAGTCTATATGACGGGTCTGTTACGCTTACATCCACCATTCTTGATGCTTCCGGAAACCCTGTTCAAACGGCTGTGTTCGTGCCAAGCGCCACTGGCCTACCGGGTGTCCTGCCAACGAGTCTTTACGATGGATCTATAACGCTTACATCGACCATTCTTGACGCGTCGGGTAACCCGATTCAAACGGCTGTCTTCGTTCCAAGCATCACCGGATTGCCTAGTGCACCTGGCGCATTGCTGACCAGCCTTTACGATGGATCGGTGACGTTGACGTCTACTATTTTGGACGCGTCCGGAAACCCAATCCAGACTGCCGTGTTTGTGCCAAGTAACACTGGCCTTCCAGGTGCCCTGCCAACCAGCTTCTACGATGGTTCGGTGACTCTAACTTCCACAATTCTTGACGCGTCTGGAAACCCAGTTGAAACTGCGGTCTTCGTGCCGTCTATCACTGGCTTGCCGAACGTTCTTCCGACCAGCTTCTACGACGGATCTGTGACCTTGACGTCGACGATCTTGGACCCTTCAGGCAACCCGATCCAGACTGCCGTATTCGTTCCGACGATCACGGGCCTGCCCGACGTGCCCCCAACAAGCTTCTATGATGGATCTGTCACTCTCACTTCCACCATCTTGGACGCATCTGGCAATCCGATTCAGACCGCGGTTTTCATCCCGACTGTCACTGGCTTGCCCAACGTGCTTCCCACTAGCACCTACGATGGATCTGTTACCTTGACCTCCACTATCTTGGATCCTTCTGGTAACCCCGTCTTGACGGCAATTTTCGTTCCCGAATCGACTGCACTACCCAGCCTGGATCTTCCCACCAGCACCTATGATGGCTCTGTCACTCTGACTTCAACCATCCTGGATGCGTCTGGAAATCCTATCCAGACGGCTATCTTTGTGCCCGGCGTGTCTAGCTTGCTGGCCACCGGTCTACCAACGAGTACTTATGACGGCTCCGTCACACTGACTTCAACTATTCTGGATGCTTCAGGCAACCCTGTTGAGACCGCAGTATTTGTACCAGGCCTTACGAGCTTGGCAAACAACGGGCTTCCTACCAGCACGTACGATGGCTCTGTCACATTGACATCAACGATCTTGGATGCCTCTGGAAACCCCATCCAGACTGCTGTCTTTGTGCCAGGAGCTACCAGCTTACCAAACATTGGTCTTCCCACGAGCACTTACGATGGATCCATCACATTGACATCGACAATTTTGGACCCATCTGGAAACCCCATTCAAACGGCAATCTTCGTGCCGGGGTCTTCCGCTCTCCCGGATCCTGGAGTGTTGACAAGCGGCTACGATGGTTCTGTGACGTTGACCTCAACCATCTTGGATGCCTCGGGCGATCCTGTGCAGACCGTCGTTCTCGTGCCGACTGCCACTGGCCTTCCAGGTGGTGGACTTCTTACCAGCACTTACGACGGATCGATCATCTCAACAACCACACTTCCCGTTGGTACCGATGGCTTGCCTGGCGCGACTGTCGTTCTTGTACCCAGCCCAACTGTTCCCGCACTGGATGTCTTGACAAGCACATACCCTGGCTCTGTGACCCTGACAACGACCGTTCCGTTTGGGCCGCCTGGCTCTTCTGCAGTCATCGTTTTGGTTCCAAGTGCTACTGCGGCCCTCGGAGATATCCTCACCACCACGTACGGCGGATCAGTCACTCTCACCAGCACATTCCCTGCTGGCCCGAATGGCGAGGCTCCGTCTACTGTCGTCTATGTTCCGGGCATCACCGACGCCCTGCCAAACTTGCTCACAAGCACGTATGATGGCTCGATTACCTTAACCTCCACGCTCCCAGGGGGTCCCTCTGGTGAGCCTGGTGCCACTGTCATCTTCGTTCCCGGCATTACTGGCGTCCCCTCTGCTCCCACCAGAAGCATCTCGTTCGCGACCATCACAAGCGCATACACTGGTGCTCTTCCCTCCGCCACCACGGTCTTCCCGACCGGTGACAACGATGAAGGTACCATTATCATTCTCGAGCCAGCCTCATCAGGAGCTGGTGGTGACCCGACGCTGTTCGTCACGCTTACGAGTGGCTACTCCGGTCTCGTGCCATCTGCGACAACCATCCTGCCTACTGGCACCGAGACACTTGGCCAAGTCATCATTTTGGTGCCCACTGCCACGGACGGAAGCACTCCCACCTTCAACTTTGCCACTATCACCAGCGGATACACCGGTCTGGTACCGTCTGCCACCACCATCTTCCCTACCGGAACCGACACCGACGGGACGGTTATCATTCTTGAGCCCACGGCCACTCAACCGCTTGCATTCACAACCATCACTAGCCCTGGTGTTGGATCCGTTACGTCGACTACAACAATCTTGCCGACTGTCACTGGCGATCCCGGCATTGTCGTCATTTTCGACCCGGATCTCCTTGGTACAACCTCGGACCTCCCATCCTACACCACGGTCATCAGCACGTACGATGGATCGTCTCTCACAACCTCTACCTTGGCAGCTGCAGGAACTGACACTATTGGAACTGTTGTGGTTCTCGTACCAAGCGCAAGCGTCTCCATCCCCGGAGTCTCTTCCTATGTCACTCTCACCAGCACTTACAGTGGCTTGGAGCCCCTTGTTTCGACTTTGGCACCTTCTGGCACCGACGCTGTTGGCACCATCATCTTCTACGAGCCCATCGCCACTCCAACGGCTGATTTCACAACAATCATCAGCACTTATGATGGGTCTGCCGTGGCCACGTCGACGATTGCTCCGGCCAATCCTGGCGATATCGGCACTGTCATCATCCTTCAGCCTGCTTCCCTCATCAGCACCCCTGTCCTGTCCGTCACAGCTGTCTTTACTACCATCACCACCACATACGATGGCAGCATCATTCAGACCACGACGGCCTTGCCTACAGGAACTGGCCTCGGTGAAATTGGCACTGTCATTGTCCAAGTTCCAAGCGCGCTGGCCACTGCCTTTACTACTGTCACCAGCGGCTACGACGGTTCGGTCACCTTGACCACAACTCTGCTGCCTGATGCGACTGACCTTGCCGGTCTCGGCACGGTTATTGTACAGGTGCCTACCCAGCTTCCATTGAGCACTGGCAGCTTGGGTGAGTTGTTCACGACAGTAACATCGACGTACGCCGGTTCGGTTACTCTTATTTCTACGGCCCTGCCCAATCCTGCTGATCCCACCCCGATTATCTCCATCATTGTTCAGATTCCTGGAGATCTTGCGGCAAGTACAGATCTGTTGGGTGACCTGTTTACGACAGTCACTTCGACTTACGCTGGTTCGATTACTCTTACATCCACAGCACTCCCTAATCCTGCAGACCCCACTGGCATTAGAACAGTCATTGTGCAAGTTCCTGGCGATCAAGCCACATCGACAGACATTTTGGGCGATATTTTCACCACCGTGACGTCGACATACGCTGGCTCCGTGACTCTCACTTCTACGGCTCTGCCTGACGTTGCGGACCCAAGTGGCATCCGAACAGTCATCGTACAGGTTCCAGGCGACTTGGCGTCTTCCGCGACTGATCCTCTTGCCGCTTCGTTCACAACCATTTTCAGCACGTACCCTGGCTCAGTTACCTTGACAACTACTTTGCCGCCTGCTGCAACCGACCCATCTGGTCTCGGCACTGTCATTGTCCAGCTTCCGGATATCCTCGCCACGTCTACGGGGAATGCCCTGCCAACATCAACAGACGGTGTTTTGCCTGCGTCTTTCACCACAATCTTCAGCACGCACGACGGCTCCATTCCGCTCACCACGACCCTGCCACCAGACGTTACCGACCCATCTGGTCTTGGAACTGTCATTGTTCAAATCCCCGCGAGTGCTACTTCCGATCCTTTGGCTGCTTCTTATACTACCATCACCAGCGGCTACACTGGTTTGGTCCCTCAGACCACCACCTTGGCGCCCGCGAATCCTGGAGATCTCGGAACAGTCGTCGTACAAGTCCCCAGCGCTACTGTCGATCCCGGAGTCTTCCTTACCACCGTCACAAGTGGCTACGATGGCTCAATTACTCAACTCACCACTCTGCCCGTTGCAACTATTGATGGTTCGACGATTCAAACTGTGATCGCGCAGGTTCCTACCCTTGTGCCGACCGACTCGATTGATCTTGATGATCTCCTCGTCACTTTGACAAATGGCTATGACGGTTCTGTGACCTTGACAACAACATTGCCTGCGGTTACCATTGATGGATCGACAATCCGGTCTGTTATTGTTCAAGTACCGACTCAGACAGCTCTGCCCGGTGTTTTCCTTACCACTCTTACAAGTGGCTACGATGGCTCAGTTACGCAGACAACCACCTTGCCTGTTGCTACTGTTGGAGGTCTTCCCATCCAGACCGTGGTTGTGCAGGTCCCTACTGCCACAGTCTCCGACGGAATCCAGTTCACCACTATCACCAGTGGTTACGACGGATTTCTTACCCAGACGACGAGCCTTCCCATTGGTACAGTCGGCGGCGTTCCGGTCCAGACAGTCGTTGTCCAGGTTCCTACCTCTACGGACCCTCTTGGCGCTCTGTACACGACTCTCACAAGCGCTTATCCCGGCTCGGTCACCTTGACCACCACTCTCGCTCCGGCTGGTACAGGTATTCCTGAGTTGGGTACTGTTGTCGTCCAGGTGCCGTCCGATGTTCTCTCTGGTGCGACCCAGTACACTACTCTTACCAGTGGATACGACGGTTCTCTACTGCTTACGCAGACTGGTATCACCACCGGCGCAGATGGTCTCGCTACTGTTATCGTTTTGCAGCCAACTGGAACGCTTACAGTTCTCCCGTCCGACAGCGCAAGCGCTACTGAATCTGGCGACCCTGCTTTATTCATTACGATCACAACTGGATACCCAGGCTCGGTCATCGCTACCCAAACTGACTCGGTCACTGGCCCTGATGGTCTCGTCACTGTCGTCGTCCAGACTCCCACGATCACTGCTCTGCCTAGTCTTGACTATACCACCATCACGAGCGGATATGACGGCTCGGTCCTGCAAACCCTTATTGGATCAGCCACGGGTGCAGACGGTCTTGCTACCGTCATTGTGCAGGTTCCTACTGGATCAATCACAGTCGCACCGGCGACGTCAGGAACTAGCGTGCCCGGCATCTCGTACACCACTGTCACTGAGACTTACGATGGCTCGTTTCTCCAGACGCTCATCGGCTCAATCCTTGGTCTTGATGGTCTCGCAACGGTTCTTGTGCAAGTTCCTAAAATCAGTATCGATATCTCGATCTCTCTTGGCTTGCCTTCCCTCGGACCGGGTGCCACTCCCACGATTACCGTCGATCCTTCGGCTACTACCAGTGTCCCTGGCTTATCATACACCACCGTCACAAGTGGTTACGATGGCTCAATCGTCCAGACCCAGCTTGGATCCGTCACCGGCATCGATGGACTCGCCACTGCTGTCGTTCTGGTACCCAGCACCGCGGCCACTCTGCCGACTTCGGTTACCGAGAACATCATCTCGTACATCACGGTTACGACTGGCTACGATGGTTCTATCACTTTGTTCCAGACTATTGCACCCGCAGCTTCTGGCCTTCCTGGCACCGTCCTCGCCCAGATCCCGACTGCGGCAGGGCCCATCACGGCGCCGACAGTCACCACGCCTTCACTTACCGGCTCAGGCGGAACTGTCACGGTCACATCGTTCGACCCGAGCATGACTGGTTCTGCTTTCATCACAACGACGTTGTCGCCCTCTCGTCTCAGTGACCCAGTCACGGTGCTCGTCGCGGTTCCTCGGCGACTCTTCTTGGTCACAACCTCGATCCCAGGCCTGTCATCTGTGCGTACGTCAACAATGTCCATCGGTCTCGACGGCATTCAGACCGTCATGGTACAGGTTCCAGCTCTCTCGACTCCCACAGCGCTGTCAACGCCTACAATTGGCGCGATCACCACCGTCACCACTCCTTATGCAGGCTCGGTTACTTTGATCCAGACCCAGACTCCAGTCAACATTGGCGACCCAACTACCGTGCTTGTTCAAGTTCCAGAGGCGCTGTTCGAGATCACCTCAACGCGCTTTGGAGCAACTTCTGCAGGAACGACCACGGTATCGCCAATTGGCACTGGTGGTCCCACAGTCATCATCGATGTTCCGGGAGCCTTCTCTACCATCACAAGCGGATACTCCGGTCTCATTCCGTCTACCACCACGATCTTGCCTACTGGTCTTGATGACATTGGTCTTGTCATCATCCAGACGCCGACTGCCGAAGTCAGCTCAATTGGAGGCACCATCTTCACTACCGCTCCTGGTACTGGTCTTATTCCGACTACTACCACGGTTACCGGCACTGATGGTATCGTGTCTGTGATTGTCGAGACTCCCACGATTGGCGTGACTTCTGGAGGCACCGTCTTCACCACCATTCCGGGAACTGGCCTTCTTCCGACGGCCACCACCATTACTGGTGCAGATGGAATTGTGTCTGTCATTTTCGAGACTCCTACTGTCTCGGCGACCGCCATTCCCATTACCGTCTTCACCACGGTACCCGGGACTGGATTGCTTCCTACAGCAACTACAGTCACTGGTGCCGATGGCGTCGTCTCTGTCATCTTCCAGACTCCCACGACCTCGGGCGAGCTGCCCACGGTCTTTACCACGATCCCTGGAACTGGTGCTCTCCCTGCAACACTCACAGTCACCGGAACCGATGGAGTGGTTTCAGTCATTTTCGAGGCACCCACAGTCACTTCAGGAGGTCTTCCCACGACCATCTTTACCACCGTTCCTGGCACCGGTCTGCTTCCCGAGGCCACGACCGTTACGGGCGCAGATGGCATCGTTTCGGTCATCTTCCAAACACCCACAACGGCTGCACCAGGCGCACCGACTACCGTCTTTACCACGGCACCTGGCACTGGTCTCTTGCCCGCGACCACCACGGTCACCGGCGCTGATGGCATCGTCTCCGTCATCTTCCTCGACCCTGACACCTCTGGTGAGCCTACAATCACGCCAACCGCGGCCACCACCGTCTTCACCACCATCCCAGGCACTGGAGTCCTCCCCGCCACCAACATTGTTACCGGTCCCGATGGAGTGGTCTCGGTCATTGTCTCCGAGGCCACGGCCACAAGCATCCCTGGAGTTACATACACCACTATTACCACGGGAGGCCCGGCTTTGGCTACAAGAACTATTCTGCCATCCGTTCTTGGTGATTTGGCAACCGTTATCGTCGAGACTCCCACTTTGGGTGCCAGTCCTAGTGCTTTCATCACGGTCACCTCAGCTGGCCCCGTCCCGACTACTTTCACCCTTCTCCCGGCTTCTCTGGGCGAAACCGGTACTGTTGTGATCGTTCCGACCACATCCTCAGACCTGGCTGTCGACCCGGCTCTGTCATTCACCACAGTCTTCTCGGCCGGCCCAGTCCCTACGACTCTTACAATTTTGCCAGCTATTTCTGGAGACCTCGGCACTATCATCGTGGTCCCGACAGCATCTTCGGACCTTCCCATTGATCCGGCACTTTCACTCACTACTATGTTCTCTGCTGGTCCTATCCCGACAACCTTCACCCTGCCCCCTGCAGTCGGCGGACTGCCAGGCACGGTTGTGATCGTTCCTTCAGCAACCTCTTCGGACTTGCTTGTCGACCCTGCTCTCGAATACACCACTGTGTTCTCTGCTGGCCCCATCCCGACGACCTTCACTCTTGCTCCAGCATCCAGTGGGTTGCCAGGCACAGTCGTGGTCGTCCCCTCGACGACTTCTTCGGACCTGCTCGTCGACCCGGCTCCCGAGTACACCACCGTATTCTCCGCTGGTCCCGTTCCTACCACCTACACACTTCCTCCGGCAGTCAGTGGTCTTCCTGGCACGGTGGTTGTTGTTCCATCAGCAACCTCGTCAGACTTGCTCGTTGACCCCGCCCTGCAATTCACCACTGTCTTCTCTGCGGGTCCTGTTCCGACGACTTTCACAATCACTCCGGCTGTTAGCGGCTCTCTTGGTACAGTTGTCATTGTGCCGTCAGCAACTTCTTCGGACTTGCTCATCGACCCCGCGATCCAATATACGACCGTCATCTCTGCGGGTCCTATTCCTACGACTTACACAATCCCTCCCGCAGCAAGTGGTCTCCCTGGTACCATTGTCGTTGTTCCTACAGCTTCATCCGATCTGTCGATCGAGCCTGCCCTCTCACTTACAACGGTTTTCTCTGCGGGTCCAATTCCGACGACTTACACCCTTCCTCCAGCATCAAGTGGTCTTCCAGGAACCGCCGTTGTGGTCCCTACCGCTTCGTCCGATCTGCCTATCGACCCGGCATTGTCGTACACAACCGTCTTTTCCGCCGGTCCCATTCCCACGACGTTCACTCTGCCGCTCCTGTCAAGCGGTCTTCCTGGTACTGTGGTGGTGGTTCCGTCCCCCACCTCGGGTTTGCCAATCGACCCTGCGCTGTCATACACAACAATCTTCTCCGCTGGTCCTATCCCAACCACCCTCACGATTCCGCCTGCGGCGAGCGGCCTTCCAGGCACCGTCATTATCCAGTCTCCTGGCGTCTTCTTCGACACGATTACATCGACGTACGATGGGACCGCTCCCGCCTTGTCGACTGTCTTCCCTACTGCGGCTGGTGAAACCGGTACCGTTATCGTCCTTGTGCCTTCCGGCCTTGTACCTTCTGCCACGGTGCCGTTGACGACACCGACTCTCACCCGCAGCCAGGTAACGATCACCTCTCTCTACACTGGCAGGATTCGCTTCAGCACCACCATTGGCGTCAGCATCCAAGGAGACCCAACTCTTCCCGACACGGTCGTTGTATACGTCCCCTTCACCGAGGGTGTATCTGCGACGCCGACAGCAACCCCTGGTGCAGTCACGACAATTTTCACCGGAATCCCCGGAACGTTCGCGGGACCTCAGACTACCACTCTACCAGTCGGCGCAGATGGTGTGGAAACAGTCCTCATCCAGACTGCTCTTCCTGCGCTCACTCCCACTGCTACTGGTCTCACCACAATCTTCACTGGCATCCCGGGAACTTTCGTGGGTCCCATCACCACGACATTGCCTGCTGGCCCCGACGGCATCCAGACAGTTCTTATTCAGACTGCTCTTCCTGGTGTCACTCCTACCGCCACTGGTCTCACTACGATCTTCACCGGCATTCCAGGAACTTTCGTGGGAAGCTTGACGACAACGCTTCCGGCCGGCCTTGATGGCATTGAAACAATATTGATCCAAACTGCTTTGCCTAGCATTACGCCGACCGCTACTGCCGTCACGACCGTTTTCACTGGTATTCCCGGAACATTCTTGGGTTCCCTGACGACGACGCTTCCCGCCGGCCCTGATGGTATCGAAACCGTTCTCATCCAGACTGCGTTATCAGGAGTCGTCCCGAGCGCGACCGCTGCCACGACAATCTTCACGGGTGTTCCTGGCACCTTCTTGGGTTCTGTGACAACCACTCTACCTGCTGGACTTGATGGCATCGAGACTGTTCTCATCCAAACAGCTCTTCCAACGGGAGGCCCTACAGCTAGCCCGACCGCCGGCCCGACCGCAGTTACTACGGTATTTACGGGTATCCCAGGAACCTTCATAGGATCCCTGACAACCACTTTACCCGCCGGCCCAGATGGTATCGAAACTGTTCTGATCCAGACCGCGTTGACTGCTATCCCAAGCGCAACTGGCCTGACGACGGTCTTCACCGGTATCCCTGGCACTTTCATCGGTCCTGTGACAACAACCTTGCCCGCTGGCCCTGATGGAATCGAGACAGTCCTCATTCAGACTGCTCTTAGCGCTATCCCGACAGCTACTGGTTTGACAACGATCTTCACGGGTATTCCTGGCACGTTCTTGGGTTCTCTCACGACCACGCTCCCGGCTGGTCTTGACGGCATTGAGACCGTTCTCATCCAGACTGCTTTGAGTGCTATTCCGACCGCTACTGGTCTTACCACCATATTCACTGGAATCCCAGGCACCTTTGTTGGGCCCGTCACAACAACTCTTCCGGTCGGTCCAAATGGTATCGAGACGGTGCTTATCCAGACTGCTCTGCCTACAGCAAGCCCGACCGCAGTTACTACCATATTTACTGGTATTCTCGGAACATTTTTGGGCTCTTTGACATCAACTCTGCCCGCCGGTCTTGACGGCATTGAGACAGTACTCATCCAGACCGCCCTGCCTACGGCTACCGCTGGCGCAATTACCACAATCTTCACCGCCGTTCCTGGAACCTTCTCTGGGGTCCGCACTACAACGCTGCCAGTCGGCCTCGATGGTATCGAGACTGTCCTTGTTGAGAGTGCCTTGTCAACCGCTCCCCCGAGTGTCACTGTCACGTACACGACCATCTTCTCGGGCATCGTTGGCACGTTTGTTGGACCTCAAACGTCCACACTCCCCGCCGGACCTGATGGTATCGCAACTGTCATTATTGCTTCTGCAATCCCGTCTGAGAGCATTCGCTTCACCACGATCCTCACAGGGCTTCCAGGAACATTTACCGGCACTCAGGTCACCACCTTGCCGGTCGGAACCGACGGCATTGCGACTGTGTTGTTGCAAACTGCTCTGCCGACAGTTTCTCCCGTCTCATACACGACTGTGCTCACTGGTATCCCAGGAACATTCCTCGGTACCCAAGCTACTACATTGCCAGCGGGCACCAACGGCATCGCGACGGTCTTGTTGCAAACCGCTCTGCCTACTGCTTTGCCAATCTCGTACACGACACTGCTTACAGGTATTCCGGGTACCTTCATCGGCACTCAAGCAACTACTCTGCCTGCTGGCACTGACGGCATTGCTACCGTGTTGCTACAAACTGCCTTGCCCACTGTCGCACCTGTTTCCTACACAACTCTGTTCTCGGGTGTGCCTGGTACATTCACGGGCACCGTGGCCACAACGCTCCCTGTCGGTACGGACGGCATCGCAACTGTCATCTTCCAGACTGCCATACCCACGCCCACAGTCTCATCGCCAGGAGTTTCGTACACTACGATCTTCTCGGGCTTGCCAGGTACATTCATCGGCACTTTGGCAACTACTCTGCCCGTGGGAAGCGACGGCATCGCCACAGTCATCTTCCAAACCGCTCTCCCTACACCTACAAGTGCCCCTGGTCCTTCGTACACGACTATTCTGACTGGTGTGCCGGGAACGTTTATTGGTACTCTGGCAACCACCTTGCCTGCTGGCCCTGATGGTCTTGGTACTGTTCTCTTGCAAACTGCTCTGCCGATTGCAACCTCAACTCCTCCTGGACTGCAGTATACCACGATTCTTACTGGTGTTCCGGGAACGTTTGCTGGAACCCAAACCAACACTTTGCCGTTGATTTCCGGTGCCACGATCGGAACGGTTCTTTTGGAGACCGCCGTTCCCACCGCCAGCCCGATCGAATACACGACGCTGCTTACTGGCGTTCCGGGTACTTTCATCGGAACCCAGACAACCACGCTCCCGATCATCAGCGGCACTGTTGGCACAGTCCTGATTCAGACTGCTCTGCCTACCGCTCAAAGTATTGATATTACGTACGTCACCGTCATCACTGGCGTCCTGGGCACATTCCCTGGAACCCGCGCTTCGACGGCCCAGCCTACTGGAACCCAGCGAACCGGGACCGTCTTCTTGGAGACCGCGATTCCTGCAATCACCTCGAATGCGGCTTCGTACGTCACAATCGTCACTGGAATCCCGGCAACCTTTACTGGTACCCAGACCCGAACCTTGTCTGGTATTGGAGCCGATGGCCTCGGCACTGTTCTCTTAGAGACCGCGCTGCCCATCACAAGCCCAATCTCCTACACAACCATCTTCTCTGGCATTCCTGGAACGTTTATCGGTACACAGGCTCTTACTCTGGCTCCTGGTACTGATGGATTGGGTACCGTTGTCTTACAGACAGCCATTCCCTCGGCCCCTGTTCAATCGTTCACAACCATTTTCTCCGGTATCCCGGGTACGTTCCTTGGAACTCAAACTCGTACTCTATCTGGTACTGGCGCAGATGGCCTCGGAACGGTTGTGTTGGAGACGGCGTTGCCAACGGCACTCGCTCAGTCCTACACGACCATCTTTTCTGGCGTTCCGGGCACCTTTGTCGGCACTTCAACGCTTACCCTTCCGGGCATTGGCACGAACGGCCTCGGCACTGTCGTTCTTCAGACAGCCCTTCCTACTGCGCTCGCGGCTTCGTACACGACGGTCTTCTCTGGCATCCCAGGAACATTCCTGGGAACCCAAACTCGCACCCTCTCTGGAACTGGTGCAGACGGCCTTGGTACAGTTGTTTTGGAGACTGCTTTGCCTACGGCATTGGCCCAGTCTTATACCACGATTTTGTCTGGCGTCCCTGGCACGTTCGTAGGAACTTCGACGCTCACTCTGCCTGGCACTGGTATCGACGGACTTGGCACGGTCGTTCTTCAGACGGCTATCCCTACTGCAAGCCCAACTGTGAGGCCTCAGTTCACCACGCTTGTTACGGGTATTCCTGGATCCTTCATCGGAACCCAGACGACTACTCTACCTGTCGTTGGTACTGGCAATTTAGCCACGGTACTACTCCAGACTGCCGTTCCTGTGGTGTCTTACGTGACCCAGGTCACGGGCATTCCGGGCACTTTCGTTGGAACAAGCACGCGAACCCTGCCTATCGCCGGCACAGGCAACGTGGGAACGATTCTCCTGGAGACCGCCGTTCCTTTGGCTTCGTTCACGACCATCTTCAGTGGCGTCCCTGGCACATTCGCCGGAACGCAGACCCGCACTTTACCAGCTCTTGGCACTGACGGTCTGATCACGGTTGTTCTTGAGACTGCTATACCCGAGGCTACTTCATCGGCTCTGCCGTCTGTCACGGTCATCAACACGTCATATGTCACGATCATCACGGGTATCTTTGGTACTTTCGATGGAACTCAGACAACGACCCTTCCTGCCGCGGTCACCAATCCTGGCTTGGTCACTGTCGTCCTTCAAACTGCCATCCCCAGCGCTGGCACAACTGCGTTCACCACGATCCTCACAGGCATCCCTGGCGCCACTTTCCCCGGCACCAGGACGAGCACTTTGCCCGTCATTGGAACTCTCGGAACTGTACTCCTCGAGACAGCCATTCCCAGCGTCCCCGCGACTTCGTTCACGACGATCTTCACTGGAGTACCAGGAGCCACGTTCGTCGGCACCCAGTTCAGCACTCTGCCTGTCACCGGTTCCATTGGCACCGTTCTCGCAGAGACTGCTCTCCCTGCCATCCCGACAACGTCGCTCACCACCATCTTCACTGGTATTCCTGGAGCTACTTTCATCGGTACGCAATTCTCGACTCTGCCCGCTACTGGAACGATCGGCACGGTATTGGCTCAAACCGCGCTCCCTGCCCTTCCGACGACCTCGTTCACCACGATCTTCAGTGGAATTCCAGGAGCTACCTTCGTTGATCCTCTCACCACCACGCTTCCAGTTACTGGCACGATTGGCACCGTTATCATCGAGAGTGCACTGCCCGCGGTGATTTCGTACATCACCGTTCCAACTGGCGTGCCCGGCGCAAGCTTCATCGGCACCCAGTTCTCTACCCTACCCCTCACTGGTGCCATTGGTACTGTCTTGGCTCAAACCGCGCTCCCGGCTGACATTTCGTATGTCACGATTCCTACCGGAGTACCTGGGGCTACCTTCATCGGAACCCAACTCACCACTCTCCCGGTGACTGGTACTATTGGTACGGTTTTGGCTCAAACTGCCATCCCCAATGCAGCCACGTCTTATACCACGGTCCTCACCGGCGTCATCGGCACCTTTGCCGGCACACGAGCAACAACTCTTCCCGTTACTGGCACCCTTGGAACCGTGCTCTTGGAGACAGCTCTTCCAGTGCCGACGTCGTACACGACGCTCATCACCGGAATTCCGGGCACATTTATCGGCGCTCAGACAACTACCTTGGCAGGCTCAGGAACGGTCGGCACTGTACTTATACAGACGGCGCTGCCTCTGCCACCAGTCACTTCGTACACCACGATCCCGACTGGCACCATCGGCACGTTCGCCGGCACTCAGACAATCACCCTGCCGCTTACTGGCACTTTGGGCACCGTTTTGCTCCAGACCGCCATCCCGCCTATTGTTACTGGCTACACCACGATTACTCGCGGCGTCACTGACACGTTTGTGGGCACTCGTACTTCAACGGGCCCGGTCAGCGGCACGCTGGGTACGGTATTCGAGGAAACGGCTATTCCGCCTTTGCCTACATCATACTTCACTCTCGTCACTGGTATTATCGGGACATTTGCGGGTACGCAGACGACGACTTTGCCCGTTACTGGAAACATCGGCACCGTCTTGCTTGAGACTGCTTTGCCTGTTCCAACTTCCTACACGACAATCTTGACTGGCGCTCCTGGCACTTTCATTGGCACTCGCGTGACGACGCTACCCGTCAGCGGCACCCTTGGTACCGTTCTTTTGCAGACGGCGTTGCCCATTCCAACGTCATATGTTACAGTCACAACCGGCATTCCGGGCACCTTCACTGGTACTCAGGTATCAACGATCCCAGGATCTGACACTATTGCCACCGTGGTGCTTCAAACGGCCCTCCCCTTCCCTACCTCGTACACCACACTCCTCACTGGTGCCCCTGGCACCTTTGTTGGAACCAGAACTACAACTTTGCCGGTTTCTGGCACCCTCGGAACTGTCTTGCTCCAAACTGCTCTCCCTCTGCCGACATCATATGTCACGCAAACTACGGGTATCCTTGGTGCTACGTTCCTCGGCACCCAGACAACGACAATTGGATCCGGAACCCTGGCCACGGTACTCCTCGAGACGGCCCTTCCCTTCCCTACTTCGTACACCACGATCTTCACAGGTGTCCCTGGAGCCAATTTCCCAGGAACGCAGACGGTTACTCTCTCTGCTACCGGCACCCTGGCAACAGTCTTGGTTCAGTCCTCAGTTCCAATTCCGACGTCATACACAACCGTCTTCACAGGCATTCCGGGAGCCACCTTTGCTGGACCTCAGACTTCTACACTCGTAGGGTCTGGATCCATCGCAACTGTGCTCATCCAGACTGCTCTGCCAATCCCGACATCATACACCACGATCGTCACTGGCCTTGCCGGAACTGTGTTCCCCGGAACCCAGACGGTTACGCTTTCGGCCACGGGAACCCTCGGAACCGTTCTGCTTCAGACTGCCATTCCGTACACGACCGTTCTCACAGGAATTCCTGGAACCTTCATCGGAACCCAGGCAATCACCATTCCTCCGGTCGGAAGCCAGCTTGGAACAGTCCTTCTTCAAACCGCCTTGCCGCTCTCATACACCACAGTTACTAGTGGAATCACGAGCGACTTCACCGGCACAAGGACCCTTACTCTTGATGGCACGGGCACCAATGTCCGAACTGTTGTCTTGGAGACTGCTATCCCTGCCCAGGTCATTGTCTCTTACACGACAATCATCACAGGTTACACGACAATCATCACAGGTATTCTCGGCACTTTCGCCGGCACTCAGACGTCTACAGTTCCCACAACTGGGCCTGGCCAGAGCCTCGTCACCGTTTTCTTGGAGACTGCTATTCGCCCGATTTCGTTCACGACAGTCTTTAGCGGCGTCATCGGCAACTTTGCAGGCACTTCAACCGTTACTCTTCCCACGACCGCCGGCCAGGCCCTTGGTACCGTGGTTCTGCAAACCGCGCTGCAAACCACATCCTACATCACGATTCCTTCGGGCGTACCTGGCAACTTCCAAGGCACCTCACTCATCACCTTGGACGGCACTGGTCTCATCAGAACCGTTATCGCGGAGACAGCCTTGCCCACAACATCGTACACGACGATTGTGTCAGGAGTTGCTGGTAACTTCCAGGGCACTTCTCTCATCACTCTGTCAGGCACTGGTCTCATCCGAACTGTCATTGCTGAAACCGCGATCCCAACGACTGGCTACGTGACGATTCCCACCGGCGTTCCTGGTAACTTTGCTGGAACTTCGCTCATCACTCAGTCTGCCGCTCCTGGCGCCACGCTCATCACCGTCTTGGCCCAAACAGCTATTCCGACCACCGGCTATGTGACCATTCCCACTGGCGTCCCGGGTAACTTCCAGGGTACGTCTTTAATCACACAGTCAGCTGCCGCAGGTGCCACGTTGATTACTGTGTTGGCTCAAACCGCCATTCCCACAACGGGATACGTGACAATTCCCACGGGTGTACCTGGAAACTTCCAGGGCACATCTTTGATCACGCAGTCTGCCGCCGCAGGAGCAACGCTCATCACCGTGTTGGCTCAAACAGCCATTCCTACTACAGGTTATGTGACAATCCCGACTGGCGTCACGGGCAACTTCGTGGGAACCTCCTTGGTTACTCAGTCTGCTCCCGCAGGTGCCACGTTGATTACGGTGCTGGCTCAGACTGCTATTCCTACAACAGGATATATCACCATTCCCACGGGTGTTACCGGCAATTTTGCCGGCACATCTTTGGTTACTCAATCTGCTGCCGCAGGAGCTACTCTCATCACGGTTCTGGCACAGACGGCCATTCCGACGACGGGATACATCACCATCCCTACCGGGGTGATAGGCACGTTCCAAGGCACGTCTCTGGTCACGCAATCCGCAGCTGCTGGCGCTACTCTTATCACTGTTCTCGCGCAGACAGCTCTGCCAACAACCCGCTTCACTACCATCCCGACTGGTGTTGCGGGCAACTTTGCCGGCACGTCGTACATTACTCAATCTGCTGCTGCGGGAGCTACCGTTATCACGGTCCTCGCGGAGACGGCTATCCCGACCACGAGCTACGTGACCGTCCCAACTGGAGTTCCTGGAACCTTCCAAGGCACCTCGCTGGTGACTCAGTCAGCCGCCGCGGGCGCCACTTTGATCACGGTTCAGGCACAGACAGCCCTGCCTATCACGACGACGACGACCGTCCTTACCGGTGTCCAAGGTGTTTTCGCTGGGACTTCATACCTCACCCTTACTGGCAGCGGAACTATCGTCACTGTTCTCGCCCAGACTGCCCTGGCTCAGACTTCCTACGTGACCATCCCCTCTGGAGTGCCTGGCGCTACTTTCACCGGTACGTCATTGGTCACTCAGTCTGGAACAGGTCTTGTCAGGACGGTCATCGCAGAAACTGCCCTGCCCACGACAACATATGTCACAATTCCTACGGGTGTTGTTGGAGCTACCTTTACCGGCACCTCCTACGTTACTCAGAGTGGCACCGGTCTCATCAGGACCGTTCTCGCCGAGACAGCAATCGCACCAACGACGACATACGTCACTGTTCCTTCTGGAGTCACTGGAGCCTCTTTCACTGGCACTTCTCTCATTACCCAATCGGGCACTGGGCTGACCAGAACCGTCATTGCGGCCACGGCCGTTCCCATCTCGACCGTCTATACGACCATCCCGACTGGAGTTGGCGGTTCTTTCACAGGAACTCGCTACTCCACCGTAAGCGGCACCGGCAGTCTCATCACTGTATTCGCGCAGACTCGCATTCCCACGGCCACACGTGTCGTTACGCAGACGTCCTCGCCATCGGGATGTATCCCCACGCCCGTCGCAAGCCCTACTGGACGCTGCATCACTCAAGCACAAGTCAATGCAGTTCCGATCCCGACTCAATGCTCCAGCTTGGATCAGACCCTCCTCGGCGGGGTGCTCACCACTCCTAGTCCGTCGCAGCTCGCCGCTTGTCAAGCCGCGTTGGGCAACTATGCCACCATCCCTCAGGTTGCGGCTTGTACCGTATCCGGACTCAGGCTCCTCGGCACATATGCCGACTGTATCAGGACCGGTCTTGCCAGTGCAATTGGCTGTGTCACAAGTCTGCCGCTCTCATGTACTCAGATCGAGGCTGCCACGGGTGTCGCCGCCATTACGGCGCAAGCTAATGTCTGTATCGCCAATTTGGGGATTTTCGGATATTCTGGACTTTTCGGCAACACCGTTAACTTAGTAGCTTGCATCACAAACAATGCAGCTACTTCTGGTCTGGCGGTCCTCAACTGCATCGAACAGGGCACCGGCCTGCCCATCAACAGCTCCAGAGCAAACACGGCGGTGCTATGCCCATCAGGAACAGCTTGCCCGCAGGTTCCCACGGCTTGCGGAGCTCTTCTGGATGCGTCGTTCAACTTGACGAACGGTCTCAATGCCCAGGTCAACCTCTGTCAGGCGGCCCTGGTGGTCAATTCCATTCCAAACGTTCTCAGCACGACTCTTGCAGACCCCTTGGGCACAGTTGGCTGTCTGGTCGACAGTCTTCTGAGCTCGTTACAAATCGGCCAGTGTATCGTGCAGAAGATCCAATCCGCCTGTATCACCAGCTTGCCCCAGACCTGTCTCAACATCGGCGTGGGCGCCCAAGCAAGCGGCCTTGCCAGCAACGTGAACGCGGCGGTATCAGTCACGGATCTCCTCAGCTGCGTCACGAGTCTCGGCTTGCTGGCGAACAGAGTCGACCCTAACTGCTTCAACGTCAGCTTGGGCTCACAGGGCATCGTTTCTTGCCTGAACCTCAGCTTGTTCGGCGTCGCCACCGTCAACGTTGTCACCAAATAAGGTGGCTTGACTACCTCTCTCTATGCATTTTTTCTTATGTTCAATGGTGTTGGAGGAAATGAAATTGTTTGGAGGGGAGAAAAAGCACCCACTACTCCCCCTGTTTTTATGTTCAGAATTACGCTGGCTTCTCTTGCGCCGATTAGGCAAGACGTTACTTTTACAGACACAAGACTGTTAATCATGTAATCATAATATCAATACCACCTTCATTTGTTCAACATTTCGTAACTCATTCTGTGACCTGCAACATGAAGTTCATCTGAAAAGACGTGATATGCGGAATGCAGGATTGGCAAATCGGCGATAGACTGTTCACTAACTCAGCTGATTTGGAGGGGCTTGAGGCGGCCTAAAAGACCTAGATGCTCAGTGCACTGCGGGGAGCATGTACGCTGAAGTCGGCGGCCTTGACTCGCATCATAAGGGCGAAGGGCGGCATGAGATGACAGGTGCTAGGACACCAGGGGAGGATAGGACTCACAGTGACAGATCCTGGATGAACCGAACGTACCAGCCCTTGCAGGACTGACATAACAGCCCCCTGAAGTTCGCTGTGGGCCTGGTCGTGCCACTAAAGATTAGGGCTCCTAGACACAGGAAGAGCATTGCTCTTTTACCTGCAACAGACATTGTCAGACGGCAAGACTCTCACTAGGTACTCTCAGGTAACATCATCAATCAGATTTCAATAGAGTGAAATTGCTTAAACAAATATTGGTATTATTCATGTCTCATAACCCAGTGGGTTCGTCTTCGCCGCCGTCTATACAGAGTCCGCATACTCCCAAATGTGCTTCTCGATAACGTCGAGCGACTTCATCTCCTCGTTCTCCTTCTTGATCTCCATGACCCTCTTCTTGTACTTGTCGTTCGCCAGCACATCCTCAACACCCTCGGCGACCTGCTGGGGCGTTGGCTTGCCAGTCTTGAGGTTGTGCGCCACACCCGTCCACTCGCCGCGCATCGAAATCTCGGGCTTGTCCTCGGTGTCGCCGCCAAGCACCATCGGCACGCCGTTGACGATGCCGTGCAAGAATCCGCCGTACCCGGCGTTCAAGACCCACACGTCGGCGTACTGCAGCAGAGCATCATAGGAGAGGAAGTCGGCGACCCTCGTGTTGGCGGGGATTTGCAGTTCCTCCGGCAATGCGGCACCCTTGACGCCGAGGATGGCGACGACGATGATATCGTCGCGGTGCGCCAGTCCCTGAATCGTGGGGATGATGAGGTCGGTGTACTCCGTTGCGACGGTACCTTGAGCCACGCCAACAATCTTCTTGTTGCCGGCTGTGATGTCGCTCCACCACTCGGGATACTTGTAGTTGGGATCGATGGGCTTGGGAGGCAGGCAGCCGGCGAACTTGATCACCTCTGGGTGGTCTGAACGGGGGTATTCGAGGCTTGGCGAGCACATCTGAAGAGTGACGTCGTAGCTTGTCTGCCATGTCTCGAATAGCGAAGGGGACAGTTCCTTGGTTGCTCCTAGGGACTTGAGCACTTTGGTGTACTCCTGAGCTGGCTGGCCAAAGGGACCAAAGGGGCTAAAGAACATCTCGTTGAGAAGCTTGTTCCGAGCCCGGCCAGAATAGGTCGAGTCGGGAGGGAGGCCAGGGCCGAACGGGGCAGTGTCCTGGCTTGTCACGACGATTGGGACGATGTTGATGTCGACTACCGGTGGCCTCGTCGTGAAGCCCTTCGGGAGGGGTGCGCCGTACATCATGGGAGCAAGACCCATGAAGAAGGTCTCATGAACGATGATGACTTGCTGAGACGGACGTCTCTCGCGAATCTTCTCCAGCGTGTTCATAATGGTTCTGAACAAGTCTGGAATAGGCTTGATGAAGACCTCGTTGAGGTCGAAGATGAGGCGGGGGATGCCAACGGGAACCTTGTTCCGGACTTCATTGAACTCTTCGGTAATCATGGGTGGGATGGGAATGTGCTCGGCGCCCATTCGCTTGAGCTGAGGCTTGAATTCTTCGCCGGCGATAAAAGTGGCCTCGAAGCCCCTCTGGATCATCTCCGCGGCGATCTGGAGAAGAGGATAGGTGTGGCCGGTGGCAGGGGCCGCGGCGAACAGGAGGTAGGGACGCTTCTTGTTGCCGTCACCGACACCGTCGATGGCTACAGCCTCGACGGCCTCGACCAGTGAGTCTCCGGATATCGTCATGGTGCTCGGCCTGTTTGTTCGATGTTGGAGATTGAAAATGCCCAATTGTAAAGACTGGAAGTGATATCTTGATGCTGATGAGGGGTGAAAACCGGTGCTTCAAGAGATCGTTCGAGGAGGGTTGCGACGGTGTATATAAGTGGTTGGACATATGAGTGACCTGTAGATGTGGAGCCTCACAGCGACAACACGAAGAACAAACGTCCCGCTACTCGACCAGATGTCATCCGCTAAGCCGGGGAGCCACACGCGTCAAAGACCGCATGGCTGTGTATGGTTGCGTTGTCGCTGAAGTCTGACGACAGATTTTAGTCTGGCGGATAGCTACAAGCTTGGGAGAATGGGAATTCCAAAAAAGGCACAAAGCAGATCAAAAGGTCCAATCACTTAGGCCCTTTCTTGAGCTCGACAGCCCTCCAAAGCCCTGTGAGGTTGTCAGACAACTCACATTCTCGACCTCCCGTGATGCCATTCGTCGAAGCTCGGCCTCGGAGATCTAATCATGTGCGGGCGAGAGACGCAGTGGTAGGTTTGGGTACTCAAGGCCCTCTGCCAAGTGTCGATGCCTCTGCGTTTGATGATGGCATTGGAGTGGGAAAACGACCCGCAGGATCAGGGTCCTTGCAGGTTTAGCCTCAGCCATAAGCGCGATTCTGAGATGGGCGAATTGCTTTACCTAGTGCGGTTGCGAATTGGGCTAATAGTCTCAACCGCGTGAATGATGTAAGGCAGCAAGATTTCCTTAGCCTCACGGCATTCGCGTTCCGTCCAACGGATGATCTGCTTGGTTGCAACGTAGGCAGCGAGAATCAGGCAAAAGATCGGCACTACCGATAAGTCGGATAGATACCGACGGGACATTGAGGCAGCCTTGACCTCTTGGGACATGCCACCAAGACGTCTTGCTCCTGATTTCGAGGACCACCACATACGTATTGATGTGCTGATTTGCGGGCTGCGTCTAGACAAGCTTCGCATCAGAGACATCCCGCGCGCTTCCTATGGCTGCACATTTGTCCATACGGCTACTCGTATAAGTGCAGAAATTCGCGAGAGCGCGTCGTGGCAGAACCTGTACGTGTACAAATCGATTGGCTCGCAGGGTGGAATTATCACAGCCGAAGACGTCCTCGCATGCATGTAAGCTGACACGGCCAGGTGGACATGCCTTGGCGAGTAGAAATGTGAAATGATATCGAATCTAGACAATAATCGAGACATCGGGGACTTTCGTTTTGGAACACGGCGAAGGGACACGCCGACTGTCCGAAGCACAAAAAGAGCCGCAGCTTACCGGGTTTGCCAGGTACCGCTCAGATCGCTAAGCGCAAGCACATGCTGCTGTGGATTGCCTGCCGAAGAAGAAAAATGTCTTTAACCTGAAGCAGTCCGGATCATCGCCAGAGACCCATGTTGAAGCACCGAGCGGCAGCGGGGTCACGATGCGGGAGAACAGGGCTCTAAGTGACAGCAATTGCGCCGGGCCGCGCGCGGGCTTGTTGGCATTGGATGTCACCAAGTCCCGCGCGGCACGGGATGATGCACTTTGAGACACAACGGACGATTCGATGTTGATGCTTATCAATCTGGAGTGCAGATGTCGTAGAACGTGCTTGGCAATGTCTTGTGCTGCTGCATGGAACCTTCATTCGCGTCTTTGCCGAGCCGCGAAGGCGCGCCGACCGTTTTGTTTTGCTTTCTCCGCCGCTGATCAATACAATTCCCCCAAACGCCTGATCGTTGAACAATCCCAAGCCGTCCCAAATGTCCGTTATGCCGATGCTGCAGTCGCCGGTCCGCCGATCAACAAATGCGCGATGTTGATTACTCCATATGTACCGTATCATTGCGCTGCGACCCCTTTTCCTTTTCGGTCCCCTGAGCGTCCAAAAATCTCTCGCAGACTCCACGATTTCTTGTCGGAGCCATCGGATGACCCAGAGGAGTAGAATGTAGAAAGCTTCGATAGTGATGAGGTGGATTTCGTCGCGCCGTAGACTTCGGTCGGTCGTCCTGCAAAGAGATACCATCAGCATCGTATTTACATGTCCCACAGAGTCAGAGTTGAACCCACTGATATTTCCAGCGCCACCGATTCCGTAGCCCCTGAATTGGCGATCCCTCACCGCAGTCTCCTTCACATCGTGTTCCTCCTCGGTATCGCTGCTCGCGTCATCCAAGCTTCTCCTCCTCCTCACATTGACAGGCGGTACAGTGCTCCCTGCCACGCCTGACTCAAATCTTGGGGTTGTGGGTGTCGTCCCGCCCGCGGCGACCGGGGATGGCAGCACCGACGCCGCGGGCCGCAGATTCACGGTGGAAACGCTGCGGACGACGGCCAATCGGCCCTGGACGCGAACTCGATGTTGCTGCCGCTTCCGCGCGGGTAGGAGCTGGTTTGTCTCGGGATCCATCTCGGCCATGTCGTCCTGCGAGCGGCGGAAATGGTTCTGGAGGGAGATCATGGCGTCGTGGATTGGCATGGACGGGCGGCTTTCGGGTAGGTGCAGCTCGATCGTATTTCGAATCACGCACGAATGGGCGGTCAGTTCTTGGGGTTACGGTCGCAATGGGGTTTCTCGCGGCCAAGAGAATGCAACGAAGGCCGAAAGTCGCATGAGAAGGCTGCAGACCGAGCTGAAGCCTGGGAAAACCAAAAACAAATGAGCGGACGCGACAGATGACAAATGTCGTCGCAAGAAATGAAGGTCGTCAGGAGCTATTCCATCGATTCGCGAGGCCGAAACAGCGAAGAAGGAGAAGAAAACGACTGAACGTCACACTATCGATGCTAATCAGGGGCACCACATCAAGCTAAGATGCCGAGCCAGCGTCGCTGAGCTCAGCCATGGTCCATGGAGCAGACAGCCCGACTAATTCTCTGTGTGCTTGCTCTCTTTCTGCCTGGAAATGGCTCTCCAAGATAAGGAAGCGGCGCAATCAACCCCAAGCAACCGGCTCTCAGGGCGATTTCCTTCTGTCAAGCATTCCAGCAATCAAATCAGGCGCCCCGAGCCGTTGCTTGTGGCGGCCAAGTTCCCCTCATTAAACCTTGCATTGAGGCTGCCGGGGTGCCCTGAACGTGGGTGGTTTTGGGGGTAACATCGCCATGGAACCAGCCCTGATTTGCGCCAGGGCACGTCTTAGTTCGACGGCTTTACCGGCTTGCTCGGATGAAGTCTCGATGTTTGATGGACACTGATTGTTCCCCATTCTCGAGGGTTTGCTACTTGGGCTTGGGGGGAAGTTGAGGAGAAGGCGGACATTCGATGCCAGCTTCGATACCCCTGAATCCTTCATCTGAAGTTCCAACAACGCGAACAAGCGGCGCAGCAAAGGTGCCTCCCACAGCAGACCAGCTACCGTTGGAACCCAAAATCCGCGCGTGGGACGAGATGGCAGTGTGACAGGGGGACAGGGGGCGCACCATGTTGCTCGATTGAGCAGCCAGGTAAGCAGCCACTGTGAGCCATTGGCTCCTGGCGTGGAGTTGGTCAGCTAGCGCCTCGCGCAGCCAGGATGGCGGTGTTATCGTCGGGGCAATTAACTTTGCTGCCAGGAACAAACTGCTGGAGGATCAACAAACCGTCAGAAAATATTTGCCTCGTATTTTCTACTGCCAAACTATCAAGTTCATCCCATAGAGAGGCTGCACTGGAATGAAGAACCGCCACCGTCAATGAGCCGTAGATCTTCATTATCTGGGCCAGAACACTCTGTTCATCGTCTTGACTGAAGCAATAGAAAGCACAGCCAGACCAGAGACTGCAGACCGCCGCCGGAACAGAGCAAGTAGGATCTCAAGTTGCATAGAACTTCCCGCATAGCTTCCCATGCAACACCCCACTGGAGAAGTCCGCTTTCCCAATGAGGCTTTGTTCGTGGACTTCTAGAAGACCGAGCGCCCACGCTGTGGCTTGAGCATCTCAAAACCCCTTCCCATTCCAATCAATCCATGCTAGATAATCAGAATCCAGCAAGCATGGCGGCCACAATGATCTTTCAGCAAGAAAGCGATGCATCAAAACTTCCATGCAATGCATCTAATCCCACGGTGCAGAGTTCATCACCGGCTGATCGTTTTCCTCATCAAATATGTCAAACCCCAAGTGGCGGCCAGGGTCTAGGAATCGCAGCGGACCCCGTTCAGAAGACAACTCGTTAAAAACATTGAAGAGATGTTTCGGAAGTAGTTGCAGTCCCAGATTCTGCGTCATGTGGGCTCTACTGACGGATTTTGGTACTATAGCAGTTCCTCTCTGGACAGCCCAAGAGAGACAAACCTGATGACTGGTCAGATGTTGTACCTCTTTTTGTAGCAATATCAACCTACCTGGGCTGGAGACATCCCGCATTTTTTGGAGACTTCAATTATCTGCAGCATGTTAGGGCGACATATCTTGCGGAACAAATCTGGGGCTAGCCGTATGCCTGCCTACCTTTGAATTTTCAGTGGGAAACGGCTCATCTGGATGACCTCTGACCTGTGCCACTGGTCGGCCGCCGAGAGGTTGGTGGGCCATGAGCAGAATTCCATGCTTTGATGAGAAATCAAGAAGTTCATGTTGTGGCAAGTAACTATCCACCGTAAGAAAGTGGAAGATTCTGAGAGACCCGAGGAATATTGTGAACATACGGGTGAAGCTCAACCTGGTTAACCGCTGGAACAATTTTGGCAACTTCAAGTATGCGCTTCGTCTTAAGGACATTGAAGTTGGAAAGCCCTTCTTGATGTCAGCTTTCAGTCCTCGACAAACACTCACGAGAATGTGTATGACTCACCGACAGATCGAGCCTTGCCCGAGTCCACGAGCTTTTCCATCGGTTGCCATGTTTCCGGATACCGCCGAGAGAGGTCGTAATCAATAACAGGCTATCTGAAAGGTCAGAAACGAGCTGCCGTAGCCAAATGCGAACTGAATCACCAACCTTTCCATTGCCACTCGGGTGCCTGGTGGTATTGTTATTTTCGCCGGCTTTGTAGGCATGAGGAACTATGATGTCTTAGCCATACACCGTAACGACAAGGAGGCGTTTTCATGACATACAATGCATTAGATATAGGTCAACTACATTGTTCCAAATTAATCCAATAATCAGGTTTTGCAGAAAGGAATCCTACCATAATCCAGTTGAAGGTCACGTAGAGAGGCTTCAAGAGCTCTCTCAACGTCGGCAGGCTCATGCCAGGTTTGGGCGCTAACGAGCTAATATGTTATAATCTTATCGTGGGACTGGGAAACCAGCATATTCAGCATATGTTGCTTACAGCTTAGACGTCACAAACATCTCTTCCCTCGGAATTCCGCTTTCTTTGATAGCTTCGCCAATGTCTTTCTCGTTGCCGTATGCGTTGGCCCCATCAATGTGCCTGTAACCGAGACTCAGCGCCAGCTTCACGGCATCCTTGACCTTGGAGTTGCCCTCGGTTCCCTGGAAAGTTCCGAAGCCAACCGCGGGAACCTTTCGGCCATTATTCAAAGTGAAGATCCTAGGAAAAGGCATGGTGGCAACCGTTTGTCTGGGGCTTCAAGACCCTGAGCCTGGTCATTGGATGGTGTAAAGGTGATTGAATCTCAGACGATTAGATGCGCGGGGTAGTGCGGAGGTACTCAATAAGCCGTCAGTATGTGTGCTTAGTAAGTAGAGGCGGAGGATAAAAGAGTAAAGAAACATCCCTGAGAATAGAAGCCAACGGGCCAACCCTTATGAAGCATTAACCGCCCTTTCGCAAATATCCTTGTGCTGGATTAATCCCGGTACATGACCAACAGACCAACCTGTGCCCAAGAGATAAAGAAGCTGGTCGTCACCTCTCACCGCCAAAAGATGGGATGTTTTTGGATGTAACAGATAAACACGCCAAATCTTCGCACTCGATCGTTTAGCATGAGATAGTGATACGGGATATACACGGAGAGAGTGGACCATAGCTGGCTGAAAAGATGACGTCCCTCGAAACCAATGTTCTGCCCAAGAAAGTTTGTTCTGTTGATCCACGGATCGTAACTGGTCAGCGAGTGCCCCGATTTGATACTGAGCTTGGTCTGAGATTGCGTTTCTAGCTTTGGACGATGTTGACAGCGTCACTTCTATGACACAACTTTCCCAATCAGAATGGGCAACCACATTCTGCCTGACTATTCGTCACAGAGACAAGAGCGAAGAGCAATATTTTGTCAAGGTCATCACTTCTAATTGAACTTTCAGCGATGGCAAATGCTGATGATTGAGCTCACAGGTTTCTTACGGAGCACAGGGAAAAGAGGCGCTTGAAGGCGAGTTTGCCGCCACCTCCGCCATACACTACCGCGCTCCGGACTTTTGTCCCAGACCGATTGCTTGCGGTACCTACGAAAGTGACACCAGTTCGCACTTCTACATTTGCGAATTCCACAACCTGAGTGGGCGTCTTCCTGCCCCTGGCAGCTTCTGCAAGGAGTTGTCTCAGTTGCATTCCCGCAGATCTCCTCGCGGCGATTTCGGGTTTCAAGGTGTCACGTACAACGGTGACATCCCCCAGGACAACACTTGGTCGAATAATTGGGAACGCTTCTTTTCCAAAAGCTTGCGTCATTTACTGAATGTGCGAGAGGATAGAGCCGGACCTAGTGCTGAGCTCGAACAACTTTTGCCTGAACTTTTTGGGCGTGTGATACCGAGACTGTTGCGTCCGTTGGAGACCGCCGGCCGAACTTTGAAGCCTTCGCTGGTACATGGAGATCTATGGTACGGCAACGCCAGCATCGACGAGGGCACTGGAAAGGGTATCGTATACGACCCGGCCAGTTTCTGGGCGCACAATGAATGTAAGTTTCACATACTCACATGGGAAATAATGCTAATGTCCACAACTCATAGACGAACTGGGAAATTGGCGGCCGAAGCGAAATAGATTCACACAAGAATACTTCGACGCATATCACTCTCTCATTGCAAAATCAGATCCAATCGAGGATTATGACGATCGCAATGCTCTTTATGCCATGTACGTCGTCCAAGCAGTTCACCGCTGCCTTTTAACTGATCTTGGCGTCCAGAAGATTCAACTTACAAGCGGCTACACTTTTTCCTGGTGAAAGGACGTATCTGAGGGAGTGGGAAACCCATGATTCGACCTCTTCGCATAGCTGACCGTCTATGGACAGGTCAATTGATGAAATTCGAAGACTTGTCGCTAAATTTTCCTCTGGGACCCCTTTGACCGTAAGATATCCATCTGACGTCGCCACATGCTGAGGTTTCCATTCACATTTACATTGGGTCATGTGTGCGAAAAGACGGACGTGTCCTTCGGAACGCGACGGAGTGCGAGGTCTATGAATGGGCGGTCTCCGATTTCCCGGTGGATTCCCGGCGTTGGAGACAGCGGGGCCGGGCTCGGACGACTGTCGCCCGATGTCTCGTTGTAATAAAGCCGTGATGTCAGGTGCGGAGAAAGCCTCACACTGCATAGTTTAACTAAGACTTAGCAACCTTGATTGTCTGCCGATACCATATATCCTCTCAAATACACTCAAAGCATTCTCGAACCTTTCGTTCATCGATTGTTCATCTCAAAATTGCGTTTCCCTAACGATTCTCGGCACGATGTCAAGCACGTCAGGGATGCAGAACCCGTCTTGGTTTCTTTACGGTCCAGGCTCGGCCAAGCTCGAAGACCGCCCGGTACCAGAAATAAAAAATGACCACGACGTGATTGTGCAAATCAAATATGTGGGCGTCTGCGGCAGCGATGTAATTTCCCCTTCCCTTCGTACCCGCCCTGAAGACTCACATTCTCAGGTCCACTTCTGGCAAGAAGGCGGCTTCATGCGCAAAGTTAGCACCTTGAACCCCCTCGTAATGGGCCACGAAGCATCGGGAACAATCTTCTCAGCCGGTCCCGGCGTCACTTCCGTCAGAGTAGGCGACAAAGTCGCCATCGAACCAGGCTTCCCCTGCCGCCGCTGCAAGAACTGCAAGGACGGCGTGTACAATCTCTGCCCGCGGATGGCCTTCGCCGCAGACCCGCCGGAAAACCACGGCGCGCTGACAAAGTATTTTTTCGTGCCGGAGGATTTTGTCTACAAGGTTTCCAAGGAGGTGAGTCTGCAAGAGGCGGTGTTGGTCGAGCCGACCGCCGTGGCTGTTCACTCTGCTCGCCTGGCGGAGATTAGGTACGGGCAGGACGTGGTCGTGACCGGGTCCGGAACAATCGGGCTACTTTCCGCCGCGGTGGCGAAGGCATTTGGGGCGAAGAGAGTTGTGCTCGTGGATATTCTCGAGAGGAAGCTCGAATTTGCGAGGTCGTTCGTAGAGTGCGAGACGTTCCTTGCGGATGTCAAGACGGATAGCGAGGAGACTGCCTCGCAGCTCTTGAAGAGGTTTGACATGAATGAGGGAGTAGATGCTGTAATCGAGGCTTCTGGAGCGCAGTCTTCGATCCAGACGGGCATCTACTTGCTGAAGCGCGGAGGCAGTTATGTTCAGGCGGGACTGGGGAAAGCCAGGCCCGAGGTTCCCATGCTTGCGTTATCGGAGAAGGAGCTCAAAGTCAGAGGATGCTTCCGCTACGGCTCTGGAGACTATGAGACAGCCCTTTCTCTCATTGCACAAGGGCGAATCAACACCAAAGCGTTGCTCTCGAGCATTACTCCTTTCGAGAACGCTACTGCTGCTTGGGATAAGACGGCAAATGGCGAGGGCATCAAGAATCTCATCGAGGGAGTGAAGGATTAGACCCGGCATCATTAGGAAGAACCGAATGTGCATCATCATTCTCATACTGATAGTATGGGCTTCAACTCCCTCGGGTGGATGTTGAGCCCACTCGGGTCAACGCCGCCGAAGCCAACCCCTCACGACCCATCATTGCCCGCCAACCTGCATGAAGCCAGTCGGGGCCCTCCACACCGAACAACCAATCCTACTTTACACGATTGTGAAAGATCCAGATTGTTGAGGAGGGGCAGTTTGCCTCGCCATGAACTAAAGCATGGCCATGCATAATTGGTCACACCAACTCAGACATGCACATCTGATCGTCACAATCATCTCCATGTGTGACCACATCAGCCAACCAGCATGGCCGCAGCCGTAGTGATGTCAAGCCTCAAGTGTAGGAAAAGCAACAACAGGCACTGTGGACATCCAGCTGAGATCAGCCCCTCAGTTGACTCGGCCCTCACTAGGAACACCAGCGACTCCGATGTCGTACGAAGCTGGTTTAAAGTCTGGACCCTGGCGCCGGCCGCAGCTCCCCGCTTCTGACCCCAACTTCTCCAAACATCACTCCAACATCACAATTACCTGGAGATCTTCATCAAGTTGCATGCCGAAATGACCAAGATACAGCACTCGATCAAACTTCCCACCTTCCGGGAGCCCTTCTCCAAGACGCCCGAGTACGCGCGGGAAGTGATCGCAGGGTGGGTAGACAAGTTCAATCAGCTGCTGACCAATGGCGAACTCGCCGAGTTCCCGTCGCTTTTCCGCAGCGATGCGTGGATCCGTGACTTTCTCAGCCTCTCCTGGGACTTCCGCACCATTCAGGGCCTTCACAGGATAAGCGAGTACTTCCAGGAGAACCTCCGACAGACAGGTCTACGTAACATCGAGCCCCGTGAGACGGGTGCCTTTGCGCCGGCTTTCAGAACTGTCGCCCCCGGGGTTCACTGGGTGGACAGTATGTTTGATTTTGAGAATGACGTCGGCCGTGGGAAGGGAGTCGTGCGACTGGTCGAAGAGGATGATAATGTGTGGAAAGCGTACATGATCAACTTCACCCTTCAAGAGCTGAAGAACGTCGAGGAGAAAGCCGGGATCAATAGGCCGACGGGGAAGGTTGACCCCAAGGGCGGAAATTGGAAGGAGAGGCGGGACAGGGAGAGGGAGTTTCTTGACGAGGACCCTGCTGTGCTAGTCATTGGTGCCGGTGAGTGGATGTTGAAGCCAAACGTGGGTTTGAGCCGTCATTGATGTCGACTTACATAGGTCATGCTGGAATCAATATTGGCGTTCGGCTTCGACATCTTGGGGTCTCGACCCTCATGATTGACCGCAATGAACGTGTGGGCGACAGTTGGCGCAAACGATACAGGGTAAGCCAGATAATCTCCAAGATCAACTCCGCCGGCATCTAACACCTATCAGACGCTCATGACCCACGATCCGATCCAATACTGTCACCTTCCCTTCATCCCCTTCCCATCCAACTGGCCCATGTTCATGCCCAAAGACAAGCTAGCCGACTGGCTCGAGTCCTACGCAACAATGATGGAACTCAACGTCTGGACCTCTACCGAAATCGCCGAATCATCCTACGACGACCAGTCTAAGACCTGGACGGTCACCCTCCGCCGCGGCGACGGGAGCACCCGCACCTTGCAACCGCGCCACATCGTCCTCGCCACAGGCCAGGCCGGCGACCCCATCACGCCGACGTTCCCGAACCAGTCCGCTTTCAAGGGCACGGTATATCACGGAAGCCAGCACCAGGACGCATCCACTGTCTCCGACCTCTCTTCCAAGAAAGTCCTCGTCGTCGGTTCTGGAAATTCGAGTCACGATATCTGCCAAAACTTCTACGAGAACGGCGCTGGAAGTGTGACGATGGTACAGCGCGGCGGGTCGTACGTCATCACCGCCAACAAGGGAATCTTCGTCATGCACAAGGGCATGTACGAGGAAGGCGGACCACCGACGGAAGATGCAGACATCGTTGCCCAAAGCATACCGACACCGGTGGGCTTCGCGCTGAGTGTTCACGGGACCAAGGCTATTGCGGACGTGGATCGCGAGATTCTGGATGGGTTGACCAAGGCTGGCTTCAAGCTCGACTTCGGACCTAATGGTAGCGGGATCTATCGCAAGTACATTGAGCGGGGCGGAGGGTACTACATCAACGTGGGATGCAGCGAGCTCATCGTTGACGGTAAAGTCAAAGTCCACCATAGCCCCAAGGGTATCGAGAAGTTCACGCCAAACGGACTGGCTCTGGCGGATGGGACGACTCTGGATGCCGACATTGTTGTTCTTGCGACTGGATACGACGGCATGAAGTCTACTGCGCGTAAGGTATTCGGGGACAAGGTAGCCGGTCGCCTCCAGGAGTGCTGGGACCTGGACGAGCAGGGAGAGATCAACTCCGTGAGTCTTCACCATGCCTCAAGGTTGGCATGATACTAACGTAGACAGATCTGGCGAAGCAGTGGCCATCCTGGATTCTGGTATATGGGTGGCAATCTTGCGTTGTGCCGTTCGTACTCCCGCTTGTTGGCGCTGCAGATCAAGGCTCTAGAGGAAGGTTTGTATTCCCAGACATGATAGACGACACGGACGGCTTGAATGAAGATGGCGGGAAGCCTTCTGGCAGTTGTAACGAGGATATTGGTCGTTTAGACCCAAGAGCCATCAACATTATGATATGATACTTGCTGCAAGTGACTAGGCTTCGCCCGATTCCAAGGGATCCATCGAGCCTGATTTTCTGACTTGTCAGGTACTTCATATACCTGCCGCACGATATTATATAGGCGCATCGCCTTCCTGCGAGCCGAACAGTTGTGACCCTCGCTCCGTGCCTAACTCGGAATTCCTTCCATAATCAAAGGTTTCCGGCAAACCCTCCGTGAGCAGCAAATCGCTGCTGGTAATCGCGGAGGTGGGCCCAATTCCGCATTTCCTCTTCCTCATCCTGCGGCGTCATGTTCTCCCCAGCCATATTACTGCCACTGGGGCCTGTCCCTTCCAGCTTTAGAAGGACATCGATCAATCGCATAAGCGCCTCCTCAGAATTCATAGCAACTGGCCCCTTCCTCTCGGGTGCATCGTTCAGCAGTGTCGAGGCGACCTGCCGGATTTTGTTGATGAGAGAGCCGCCATTGGGCTCGAGGTTGCGCTGTGAAATTGAACCAAGGACGTGAAGGAGGTTCTGCACAATCAGCTCACGCTCAGCTGTCATGAGCTCAAAGACTGCGGAGTCCTCTGCTTCTTTTGCAGCCTTCTCTTCAGCAGATTCACCATTTTGCGTCTCTTTGTTTGGATCAGCTAGATGTACGTCGCGTAGGTTGAAGTACAGCTCCACATAGAATGACCGTGTTGCCAGTTGAGAAATGTAGATGTTAGCCTTCTGAATCTCATACTGGAGCTGACGACGACGCTGCGGCTGGTTCTTAATCACATTCCGGACGTCATTTGGAGGCTGGTTGTTTGGATATGCGGGAGGCACGTATTGAAGGTCGGCATCATCGAGAGCACCAAAGCCACTAGATTGGTCGTGCGATGCGCTGAGCTGGAGCTCCGTGGGCAGCCGATCGATGATTTCCTTGGCAGCCACCAGAGCATCTCGCAGGATCGGCCTCTGATCAGACCATGGAAGCGTATTCATTCCGTAAACAAGCTCCACGCTCACGATGGCGTTCATGGTCGTGTAGATCTCAATGGCGAAGCGATAACCCGTGAGCAGGGTAACAGTGTCTTCTGAGGGGAAAACAATCTCATTCGCCATGATGTACAGGTCGTCAACATTCTCGGGCAGGGCTGGGTACGGCAAGCCAGGCGTTGATGGAGCTATGACGAGGTCGGCATGAGATGCTCCAAGCTGCGAGAAGGACCTGCAGCAGTCAGCACTGGAATCATGGGTCGCAACAGACGGTTTCTATCTCACCTCACGCCCAACAAAAGACACCAGAAGATGCGCTTTCCAATTTGATCCTTGATGTGGTGGAATGGCAGCGGGTCGGGAGAGCAGTTGTCGTTGCCAAACGTAGGAAGCTCGCCGGGGTGCTTTGGGCGGTGGAAGCCCAGCTCTCGAATCAGGGCCAGGCACTCCGAAGTGAAGTAGCGGAAGCGGTTGACCTCGAAGGTGTACCCCGCAGCCAAGCCCAGGAAGTAGCTGGTGGCTGCATCGTCCAACGTCTTTGGCTGCTTCACGGCCCATCGTGCGCCTCTAGTATCCAGCGCAATGTCGCGACACTTTTCAATCATGACAATTGCTCGGGGGAACAGGTGCGTGCTGTGCTGTGTCTTGAGGTGCTGTCTAGCGCTTCGAGGGAATGAGGCCACGAGAGCTCCAATCATGGAAGCAAGCAGGCCAAGGAACTCTGGGTTTGTCCGGTCTTCTCGATTCGCGAAGGAGTGTCGGAATGTCGGTTCGTGCGGAAACGGCGCGAGGGGATGGATGTAGGTAAAGAAGTCGTCGACCAACAGCTCGAGTATAGGCATCGGGGCAATGGCTTCGGCGTCGAGACGAGCGGGTCCCTCTGCTATCGAGACCAGAGCTTGCGCAGCATTATGCGGAGACGGTGTCGGGTTCGCGGGGCCGTATGCAGGAATGGTGTTGCCGGGCTCGAGACGCTGCCTTCGAGCAGCTCGAGCGGCTTCGGCGTGCTTGTTTGGGGGCCCACGTCTCTTCAGTTCGCGATTGAAAGTGCAGTCGACGTTCAACTCCCGGCATGGCCTACACGGTGGGCCCGCCTCGTCGCACTTGACCTTGCGCTGGGAGCACATGTCACATGCTCGTCGTAGGCGCGTCAACTTCGGGTTGACTGTGGGATCGCGGGGTAGAGCAGGCATCGAGCGGGGCAAGGGTGGCATCGGGGCGAAGTCAGGGAAGCCCGGAACAGCGCCTTGGGGGACGGTACCGAGGGAGGCATCGGCTGCGATGGGGGAGGGAGAGGGCCCTGGAGCGGTGGTCGTGACGGTCTGGGGTGTCTGTTGAAGCTGGGGAGGGTGTGTCTGAGACGGCGTCTGAGGTTGCTGCTGTTGCTGTTGCTGCTGCACCTGTTGATGGTGATCTGAGCCCGAGGTCATGGACAGCTGCTGGTCGACGGCTTGCTGGTCCTGCTGCTCGCCGTCGGCAACAGCGACAGCAGAGCTCAGGTGTTGCTGGACATTTTGAAGAGCAGCGGCAGCAGCAGCGTCGGAAGCTGCTTGGAGGACCTGGAGGCCATTGCTAGCGTAGGCATGAGCCGTGGCCTGAGCCTGGGCTTGAGCCTGTTGAGCTGCAGTCGGGGATGCGGGGGCTTCGATTTGCGACGGCGAGGGCGGTGACTGTGGCTGGTCGTTTGTCGAGGACATGACGACGAGGACAAGAGACCCGCGATGGCCCCCTTGGATCTTATCGGACTGGTCTGCGTGCGTGGGTGATGGATGGGTGATTGTCGGAGAAGCTCCGGCTCGGGAGGGCGGGTTTGCTGTCTGCAGAGGTCCATTCACTGTGGGCGGGCAAGGCGAGGGGATGACGAGTCGACGCGAGGGCAGAGGCGGTGAGGGACGTGTCGTGACTAATCAGGCACACAATTCTGCCGACCTCTTTCGGTCTAGCCTCGGTGGAGCCCTATCAGCGGCTCCACTCTGGTTCTGGCACCCGGATGGACAGCACAGTGAGGGAAGGAACACTGAAGCAGCCCGGTCTTTCCTTAAAGTGTTACGAGTAAATCTACGGACGCTTTACAGAAACACCTCTCTCCATTTTCCTCTACAACAACCGCATCACTCAAATAGATGCTCAATCATCTTGGCCATGTCCAGCAGCGACTGGTCGTACGGAACAAAGCCCTGACCGACCGCCTTCAGCGCCTTGGACCCGTCAAAATCCAGCGGCCCCGGCGCCTTGAATCCCGGCAGATATCCCTCGCCTGGCTTGCCCTCCTTGATGGGGAGCCTGGGGTACGCTGGACGAAGAATATCTGCTGCCGCCTGCGGAGGTCCCCAGCATGTCGACGAGATGTATCTCTCTCCGTCCGCTTCATCAGCCCTCTCCACGGCAAAGAGAATCAACTTGGCAACGTCGCGAACATCCACGTACCAGCCGTACCCGTACGGCGGATCAATAATCTCTGCGCCCGACATGATGCGCCAGACGTACCGCGCGGAATCCACAATCTTTTCAGGCGTCTCCGGGGGTGTGAGAGGGGGTCCGGTCACGTAGCTACGTTGTTGCTGTCAGCAGGCGTGCTTGCATCGGCTGGGCTTGGACTTACACAGGGTTCAGAGCCGTCATCGTGAATGAGGGCTTCCTCTCCTCCCGGAACTTCCAGAATTCTCTCTCGCCAATCACCTTGCTGGCCAGGTAGATGAACGCGCCCGGGGTCTTGGCTCCGAGCTGCTCAAATGCCTCGACCGCAGCGTCGTTCCAGTCCTTCTCCGTGAAGGTGTATGGGCCTTCTTTGTTGGAGCCGACGGCGCCAGCCGATGACAACAAGATCACGCTCTTGACGGAAGCTGACTTGGACGCCGACTCGAGAATGCCAATCGTCGATCCCTTGACGAGCGCCATGATGGGCGCAGGATCAGGGATGTCGAATGTCGCTGGCTGCGCGAGATGCACGATGCCATGGACGCCCTTTACTGCCTCGTCAAAGGCACCTGCCGCCGCGATGTCGGGCACCTCAATCACTTCCAGCTTGTCGGCGCCATACTGGGACAGCGCGTCCACAATGGCCTTGGCTGAGGCTTTGGCTCTTACGGTCCCGCGAATGGAGTAGCCTGCTTGTAAGAAGGCCTCCGCCGCTCGCGCGGCGATGAAGCCATTGAGACCAGTCAAAAGAACGATACCCTTGGACATGGTGACTGTCGACAACCCAGCTGGTTGAGAGGATGCAACGGTCTGCTATGGCAGACTATGTGCCAAAACGCTGTCCACGATGCGAGCTCACGATCTTATACGATGTGACGCTGTGGCCTTTCACAAGATCTCGCGTGAGATACCCGTGCGGATCAGAGACTAGCACCGAGGCGTGCAGTAGTTCGCGATGAAGATGACAAGACTAACCCCCCGAAAACCCGCCGAAATGGACATCGCTCGTAAGACGTAAGACTTGACGCCCGGTGTATGAGGCGTCGGTCGCCTGCAGATGAATAATAATCGCTGCACCCTTCCGAGGGCGCCAATCAGATCTCGGCGGTGTGCCTCGAGCTGAACACTGTGAACCGGGGCCTCGGCCGAAATGGCGGCCTCGGGTACTTTGTCTTTGCGCCGTTGAAGACCGCACGGGTGTAAGAACTGGAGCAAGTCTACTGGTAGTGCTGACATCCGACGCCGAGCTATTGGACTCCGCAGCGGCCGTGTTGGGGTGAGTCCGATGCTAGACCCGGGTTGCCGGGCTACCGCCGGCCTGCCCGTTACAAACAGCGCCGGCAGGGTCAGCCAGTATTGTCTCGGGACATCCCGCCTCATGGCTTTGATGAATGAGCAGTGATGTAGGCAGCAGTTTTTCTGATTGGGGCGATTTCTCTTGGTCCATTCCGACGTTTCTCAACGTGACCCTCGCTTAGCAGCAACAATACTCGGCTATTATATTGTCGGCCCTCCTCTCCGTGCTGCCTCCCCTTTTGATATGGCTGAATGCCGAAATTTTTACCTGGCCATGGATCGTTCCAGCGAACGAACCCCAGACTTTGCTGCTCCGCTAGATAGACTATCCACTACTGCAGTCGAATCGATTGCCCAAAAGCCGCCAAGATGCCGTCATTTGAGGCTCAATGAGGACTAAGACACTGCCGTCGTCCAAGATATAGCTAATCGAAACTTCCATATTCAAAGTATTGATCCTGAATGTTCTCCTTCTACCGTCCTGTGTCATCAATGTTCTCTTCAAACAAGCGGCATCTGTCGCTCCGATTTCTCGTTCCCAAATCGTCTCGACGTAGCAATCGGGCTCCCACAAAAAGGCCTCCTACGGCATTCCCTCAACAAACCAGTCCGACATTGGCAAGTCGCAACCGGCTGTCCTCTTCTCTCAGCTCACGGTTGGGCCACTTCGTACAACTCAATATCGGGTTTACCAATGGGCAAGACCAAGGTTGGATCGAGTTCATATATCCTCCAGCCGCCCCCTGTTACCCCACCTTTGCGCCGTCGACGTGAGTGGTTCGCCTCAGCTTACCTTCTGTCAGAAGAAGGAGTGTGCCGTCCATGTGTGGTGGAATCATTCGTGGTCAGCCGAGACTAAATCAATTTGCCGGCTTCCTAGGGGAATTACCCCAGATCAGCGTAGCATCCGTAACCACACCTAATTAAGGCTGAAGCCACATGACAACCTCACCCCTTTCGGCGTTCAGACGAGGCAAACCTAGAATTCTCAAGGTCGTTAGATAGGCGAAGGAGACGTTTTGTGAGCTTCTCCAAGCGAACACCGAAAGATACCCTCATGCAGGAACGATTTCTTCGATCACGCCTTACATGTCTTCGACCCAAAAACCACGTTGGCGTTATGAACGACGAAACTAGGACTCCCTGTATAAGATCGAATTCCGCCTCATGAACCTATAAGCAGGGTGACAGTAGACAATGAGCCCTTTTAGTGAAATCGCGCAGCCGAAAGTATTAGCCAGGGGGTACACAACGTACCTGTCCGTAAGCGCTCTCTGTTGATACCCTCCGCGATTTCCGAAACCTGACCCCTGCCGCTTGAGCAATCCATAAGCCTAGCTGGTGTGGGCTTCCAGCGACGGAAAGCTGGGCTTATTTGAGCGAAGCCGTGGGAACGATATCCACATGCCCAGACACTTGGCAACAGAGGCTTGATCGTAATTGGCATTGAGAACCCCAGTATCAGCAAAGCTTGGCCCCTGAGGCTCTCTATCTCGATGCAGATCAAAAGGGCACCAGCAAGACTGTGTCCTCGAGTCTATCCTGAAAGCTTCTGTGTCCAACAAGAGTAAATATCGCAGGCAATGATATGGGAGGTCGAGACCGAAAGCATAACTGGGTTCAAAATGTCTAGGTGAACGAAGTCAGTTAGTTCTCTTAGTATCATCAGATATACACCATCACATACGGCTGTCGGTTCCGCCCACCCAATCCCCTATCGTCAGTCGATACCACCTCGTACCTTTTGCTCTGTAGCCACACTTTGCCTCCCCCGCACCTCTCAGTTGCCCGGATCAAATGATGCTTAAATTGCCATCCCGGATTGGTGAACTTCTTACCATCCTCGTGATGGCCGTCCCGGGTTTCGGTCCCTTGGTGCCTGGCGCCTTTCCTTTTGGGATCAAGGCCAACTCCGCGTGGTACTATCTTGTCGGATCTGAACTCGTTGTATCCGACGGATGGACCCCTCCGTGGAAGTACTGCGGATTCCCGTGTCATGATACCCTCACTTCCACGAAGGAGAGCTGTCGACGACTGGAGAAGATCATCTCTTTCGGAGTCTGGACCTCCTTGGCTTATAATGTGCCAAGATCTACCACTTACCAGAGGGGAATATAAGAGGCCATCAGCAGTCCTCGACGTCAAGAACATCTGCCGCTGACCTCGTCCTCAACCATTTACTCTCTCTTCTTTGGCAACATCACAAGATGCGTTCCCTCTCTGTCCTCCTCGCGGCCATCACCGCTGTCTCCGCGCAGCAGGCCGGCACCCAGCAAACCGAAACCCACCCCAAGCTGACCTGGCAGAAGTGCACCAGCTCCAGCTGCACCAACCAGAACGGTGAGGTCGTCATCGACTCCAACTGGCGCTGGCTTCACGACAGCTCGGGCGCCAACTGCTACGACGGCAACAAGTGGACCGACAAGTGCAGCACTGCCACCGACTGCGCGTCCAAGTGCGCCCTCGAGGGTGCCGACTACTCCGGAACCTATGGCGCCACCACCTCTGGCAACGCCCTCAGCCTTAGGTTTGTCACGCAGCACGCGTACGGCAAGAACGTCGGCTCGCGTCTGTACCTCATGAACAGCGCTACCAAGTACGAGATGTTCACTCTCACCGGCAACGAGCTGGCCTTCGATGTCGACCTTTCCCAGCTTGAGTGCGGCCTGAACGGTACGGCAAAGGAACCATCACACCCGTCATGGAGATATCAGTACTGACACGATGCCTAGGTGCCCTCTACTTCGTCCAGATGGACGAGGACGGTGGCATGGCCAAGTACTCCACCAACAAGGCCGGTGCCAAGTACGGTACTGGATACTGCGACGCCCAGTGCGCTCGCGACCTCAAGTTCGTCGGCGGCAAGGCCAACATCGAGGGCTGGGTCCCCTCTTCCAACGATGCCAACGCTGGTGTCGGTCCATACGGCGGCTGCTGCGCTGAGATGGACGTCTGGGGTATGTTTCCTCGCCCCGACCGATCTGAAGGGTGCTAACCACGCGCAGAGTCCAACGCACACTCCTTCGCTGTCACCCCCCACGCGTGCAAGAACAACGCGTACCACGTCTGCGAGAAGAGTGGTTGCGGTGGTACCTACTCCGAGGACCGCTTCGCTGGCGACTGCGATGCCAACGGCTGCGACTTCAATCCGTACCGCATGGGCGTCACCAACTTCTACGGCAAGGGCAAGACCGTTAACACCTCCCAGAAGTTCACGTAAGTACCAATCACGATGAACAAGAGAGAGACATTCACATACTAAACGTTCCCAAGTGTTGTCACCCAGTTCTCCAGCAACAAGGTTGCCCAGTACTTCGTCCAGAACGGCAAGAAGATTGAGATGCCTCAATCCGCCATCAGCGGCGTCACCGGCAACGCCGTGACCCCGGAGTTCTGCACCAACCAAATGAAGGCCTTTGGCGACCGCGACCGCTTCTCCGAGGTTGGAGGCTTCTCCCAGATGAACTCCGCCTTCAGCGGCAAGTGGGTGCTGGTCATGTCCATCTGGGACGACCACTACGCCAACATGCTCTGGCTCGACTCCGTCTACCCTCCCGAGAAGGCCGGCCAGCCCGGTGCGGCCAGAGGCGACTGCCCCACGACCTCCGGTGTTCCCGCCGATGTCGAAAACAGCCTTGCCAGCGTAAGTCTCCCTTCAGAAAGCATTCTTGTCGAGCCCTTGCTAATAATTCGTGCTCGCAGGCTACCGTCACCTACTCCAACATCCGCTTCGGCCCCATCGGCTCTACTGTCAAATAAGTGCGGGCTGATCCGTCTTCTTGGCGAGATTACCCCTGAGATTGTCCTGGGATTCTTGTCTACTGCGCTATTCGGGTGTGGTTGCGGAGGTCGATGCCCAGGAAAAAGCCTGGCATGATCGATAACGCGGTCGTGCGGGTGCGGGACGCGGTTTTCTTTTCGAAAGTTGCACATATTTTTATCGAATCGGTGTACATAAGTCATTAACGCTCGTTTCCTGAGTGCGCTTCGCCCGAACGTGAGAAGAACCTGTTCAATGGAATGGCTGTCATTGGCGTCCGAGACAGACTATTGTTAGTGTCCGCTGTATTAGCGACATTACCTTAAAGAAACCTCCCTTGCTTCGGTGAGAGACTCCCCACTGAGAAGTGACCATTTCAATGGGTACTCGGCACATCCCTGGCCCCGGAGGCTGGCTGAGAAAAGAGTCAAGAAATGACAACGAACGCACGTGTCTTGGGTGATACAAACTTATAAAGTTGAAGCCATCCCGTCAGATGTCTTACCTCGCCGTAGAAAGTCAAGGTCGCGAGGTCATTCATATTTGTTCACCAGATACGAGAGGCTCGGCCGAGTCAACTGAGACGCGATACGCCAAATGAATGGTGGCCAGTCGCGGTGAGACTTCCGACGACCACTCATCTCCCTGACAATTCTGAACTCTGGGCCTCTGACGCACCAATAAGCTCCAGCGCACAAACAGGACCCTCACCGGTGAGGTGACGCACTCAAGTTGTCATGGCCCATTGAAAAGGCCCAGCCCCCTGAATGCGACAGGCTCTTCCTTAGGTGACATTTCGTAATTTGTGTCCCTCCGGCTTTCTCCTCGAGCACACAGTCGCTGTACAGGATCACCTTAGCGCTGATTTTCTATCTAGAAACAGCGATGATACGCGTAAACAACGGCGGAGGAGGTCCTGATTCGCGCGTTGGAAGGCGAACGGACACAGTGAACCGGAAGGAACCTCGCCCTGAACGTCCCGGGGTCTGAGCAGAGGATTGCCTGTTTATAGGGCAGGATTACACAATGCAGATACATGTCATTGCCCAACTGTAGGTGCACACGGTACAGTGTCTGATCATCAAGACATCAATAAGGTGGTACTTTGATCCAGACCAAGATCAACTTCTGAATCTTCGGAGCCGACGGGATGATAATGATATGTTTCGCGGAACGGAACGTCCTTTGAAGGAATGTCAAGGGCGACTATGAGTCGTCCTTGCCAAATGCGATGTCTTCTGATGAGCCGAGAGAATTACTTTGAGTCTAGTCGTGTTTTTGTTTCGGGGGTGGGCAGACAAACCCGCTCAACCTCGGCCTGGTCCACATCCCTCAAGTACCGACCTGTTGGGGGTGATTCACTCGGACAAATATCAGACAATGCAGGATAGTTTTGCCAATGAAAAGACTGAAAAGATGGCTGTATGCTCCCAGTCAGATCTTATCTTTCCAGTTGATTGCAGCCCAAGCTTGGCTTCGCGTCTCTAGTGCTCTACTTTTTAAGTCAGGAGACGCCAGTGATGAGGGCATACGCCGCAGCATCCCGGCATCCCCTTACCAAACAAAGCCATGCCGGAATCCCACACTGAGAAGGAGGAGCACTCCGAGGCTCTGGATGACCAGATTCGCTCTGCACGTCGCCAAAAACATGAGAATTTCCGATCTGTATCATAAATCGCTTGCCTCCTCTCAAGTCCCAGCCTGTTGCATCATTGCTGCCCCTGTATGGAAGCCTGTCAGGGCTTGCCACTTGAGAATTCACGGCCGTGGGCAGGAGGGCTTGGCCCAATAGGTCTTCAGGCATGTGTAGACCAACGTGTTTCCATCGTCAGGAACCAACAGCGCTTAACCACCAACCTTCTCCCCTGCATCCAAAGTCGACGACCAAAACAGACGAAGACCTGGAACTCCGTCGGGGGCTCTTGGCATTCCATCATCTCAGATGAGCTCGCAAGAAGGTCCCGTGCGCTCCGATTCTGAGAACCAAACGAAAGGCCAGTCGACGCTGGGCTTGAGACGATTGCTACCAGCAGCAGCCAGCACTGCTGGGCCCAGCAGGGGACCAACCAGCGCATCTCCGGACTACTCAATCAGACCGCTTCGGCACCAAGTCCCGGCAGCTTGTCTGCAATGCCGGAAGCGAAAGGTCAAGGTCTGTAGGATCTTCTTCTAGATCATTTCGAGGTCAGATCCCGCTTCCCCAGAGAAGCATGATTTGGATAGCCCCCTGGACCGGTCGCTTGTCAGGTCTTGGTTGGCTCGTTTGACTCAGGAGCGTGGCAGATCTTGCTAGGCTAGCAGTCAAATCAGCTCCAACTGTGGAAATGCTCCCAACGAGTGGGGAATCTGGCGCATCTTTGTTCATCCTCCTTCAATCCCATTCCTGGAGTTTCCGTGCCTGTCATCGATGATATGGCACTAACAGAAATACTGATATGTGACCTAGTGCTCCGGAGCGAGACCATCATGCCATCGATGTTTGCAAAACGACGTCGATTGCAAATGGGACACCGAGCCCGACACGTCTCGCCTTGTTTCGATACGGAAGCGCAAGGAAGAACTCGAACGCGAAAATGAGGACCTGCACGAATTCCTGCGCTTCCTCATTTCACGGCCAGAAGAAGAGGCTTTCGAGATCTTCAAACGTCTCCGAGCATCCGGCGACGCGCTGGAGGTGCTCAACTTCGTGCGTACCGCCGATCTTCTCTTGCAGAGACGACAAGTAGGAGACGATGTCAACCAGGAAACCCCTAAGGAAACGACAGCAGAAAGAGAGGACGACCTTCCCGTGAGCCACTTCAAAGTGCCCGCAAAACCATGGACTAATTTAGCAAACGACATCATCGTCTCAGATCTGATCACCAGCTTCTTCCTTTGGGAAGCGCCCTTCTTCCTCCCCTTCGTTGACCAGCAGACTTTCCTCGACGACATGCGCGGATGCTCCCCAGAGATGGCTACATACTGTTCCCCTCTTCTTGTTCATGCGATATGCGCCCTTCGAAGCGTATGTCACGAGTCTTCCGGGGGTCCTGCTGCGGCAATTTCGCGGTGGAGGCTGTTTCGTAGCTAATCGTTGGGATCTCAAGCATACCTCAGAACGTGCAGAAACCTTCGGACGAGCAAACGGGTGCGATTTGAGGATGCTATTTCTCAACGAAGCCAGACGACAATGGGAACTCGAACGTGGAGAGGCACTGTTGACCACCGCCCAGGCTTTGTTCATCATGTACCTGACGACGCTGGCATTGGGGATGGAAACATCGGCCACAGAGTATCAGCTTGCTGCCTGCGATATGGCGCACACCCTACAATCGGAAGTCAAGGGCAGCTTGGGAACTAATGACCGAGACGAACGAGCCGCATCGAAGGCTTTGTGGGGAATGTACTGTTTTGAAAGGTTGGCGAACGCTGCTGCCGAGGCGATTCCCAGAGCAGGGTCAACTGACAATCTTTGCCCTAGCATTTCCGCCTTCTCCTATCTTCGACCATCCGCCCTTTCCAAGCCTCCCAACTTTCGGCATTTCTTTGACGGGGATACCCGTCATGCTGCAAAACTCCCGGATGAAGAATGCCGAGTCACGATGATCCGAAACGCGATGGTCCTAGAAGCGACGTGTGACTTATCTGCGACGTTCAACGACATAATGGAATACAACTGTGGCATGGTCGAGTATCAAATGAATATCGATGATGACTTTCGAATACGGCGCCAGTTTGCCACGTTGCTCTCGCAGCTAGGCTCGGAAAATCACAAGCTGGGGTCTAAAGAAGATTCCGATTTACACGGCTTGTACTTCAGGTGGGAACTTCTACTGCCCGACTCAGTCAGCTTGTTGCACTCTCAGCTAATGAATAGAGAAGAGCCTACGAATGCCAAGTAGCCGTGGCCATCCTGCGTCCTCTAAAGCCAGAAACACCGTTCCCTGCCGATGACACCGTCGCCGACCTTCTGTTTGCGCAATGCGAGCGCAGTATCGAGGGCATCGAAGATCACGATCGAGCTTATTCTGTTAGGTACGGTTCGCCGATGATACTGCACTTCCTTTTCAACATCGCTGCCACTCTTGCTGGGATCCTAAGGCACCTAGGGTCGCGGAACCTGTTTGCTAGGACGTGTCGATTGATACGGGATCGCACACATTACTTCCCGCTCGCGTGGCAACTATTACGAGGTCTTTCGGTAATTGCGATGGATAGCGAAGACCAAATACCAGAGGCGGCAAAATCATCGTTCGAGGGGTTATTGCAGCTGGACGAGAGTATGTCGGAAGATGTGCCAATCAGCTTTCGCGTACCTTCGCGCAGGGTCTCCGAAGGGGTGAGGGGCCATGCAGAACATGGGGTTCGGCTAAGCGACTTGACTTCGAGAATGCAGAGTCGGAAGCCTGCTCCTGGAGATGGTGGGGGTCCAGCATGAGGTGGCGTCGGTGAGTACAACATCTCAACGATGCAGAAGCAACGGCTGTGGTATCGGCCCTGCTGGGGCATTCCTGTCTGCACCTCACTCTGGATTGGCCTCCTCCACTCTGATGTCCCACAATCGCACCGAGGCAGCTTTAGCTAGAACAAATCATCTGCAATCAGCACTGCACGTGGCACATTGATGATAATGATTCTGGGGCGCCTTCCAAACCCATGTTAAGACTATGAATCTTGACCTCTCAACTTAGCATAGCGCCAACAGGCACGAGTTCCGCATACTACCTATATTCGTTTACTACTTACGCAGTACACCATACACGAGTGTCTACGCCATCAACGCATCAAGCGCCGGTCTTCATGCCCCTGTCCACAGAGCTGCGGGCCCTCATCCGGACCCAGTAGGAGACAACACATTGTCCATAAGGGGTAAACGTTTCGCGAACAGCCGCATGGGCTGGATAAATGACATCATAGTTTGTTGAATGGAGACCTCGGACTCGTACTCCGTAAACTCGTAACGCCTCCAAGGATCCGATATGCTGTGCAGAGGGATCTATTGCCAAAGCAGGGGCGGACTGGTGTGGGGCCGGCGAACATCCGCGTTTTGTGGATACGACACCCGAGTCAGTCCGAGGTGCTCGGGACCGGGCCCGGGTGCATGTCTCACGGCCAATACGCCAGCCTCCTCGCGGAGACCAATCAAAAGAGCATAATGGGGAATCCGAGGAGGGGTGGACAACTGATAGACGAAAATAGTGGGACTTAACTCAAAGAACGGCGTTCTCAGCGCAGCTAACTTCCATTTCGGACTTGATGGGCTGGGGGTCGGACAGGTAGCTTGCGGGTGATTTGAGGCTGCAGCACAAGCCTAGTCGAGATAACAGAGTGGTACGCGGAGAGGTCGCTCCGGTTGGTCTTGATTTTCATTCGCCGATACCTACACAGTTCGAGCTGAGCAGCGCCAACTTCAGAGAACTGCTCGATGTGCTCCCCGTACCTACATGAGGATAAGAGCACAAAGAAGGGTCAACATTTTGACTAGACGACAGCCTTGCTTGCAGAATGACCGATATACTTAGCTACGATACAAAAAAATGCTGGTTGAAGTGCCTTACAGGCTACCGCTGAGGGATACAAGCTGCAACGCCGCGAGACGACTTCGCTCATTCTCGATATTTCTTCCCCTGCCATCTCTGGGACTATTTCGAGGTGACCGCAGTGGATCCTACAATACTTCCATGCTGATTGGGAGGCAAACGTTGTCCCACACGGGAAAAGTACCCGCAGCAGAAACACGGCTACCTCCCAGGATGACGAGTACATAATTGTGTTCATGCCCACTGAAAGCAAGGGTTGAAGAAGTACATAAACGAGTGCAAGCTGTCCGAAACATCCTTCCAACCCGGCAGCATGAAGTCTAATGCTCAGGATCGACTTCACAATTTGGAAGATTTCGGTTATCATCAGTTAAGGTACCCACTGACTGGAGTGGCCTCGGCCCCAAATTTTTCATTGTAAACTAGGAATCTACGAATCGGTTGGGGCCTTTAGCTTGTAGATGAACCAGTGAAGCAAAGTCGAAAGGAAGCTTGTTTGCAGCAATCGACGCGGGCCTATTCCCGCTGTTTGTTGCTTGTCGGCAAAAATTGAGTCTTTGAAATCCGCTCAGCAGCAAGGAGGCATCCGTATTCACTCAACGATAAAACATGTAGCTTACTGACAACTCCTTATCAATGACAGCATACTCCTGCCGTACATCGGCGTGAAAGTGAATGTGGCAGGTGGTCACAGCCCGAATAGCCCGACAGAATCGTATAGACCAGCGGTAGCTTACAAGCCTTTACTGCCGGGCCCAGCCCAAAATATCCCCCAAATCATCTCGAGGCCTGAACGTCCACTCAGACCGCTCAGGCAGCCAGTCCAAGCTGCTTGTTTACAATGTCGAAAGAGGAAATTGAGAGTATTTCGCCCCTATATTAACACTGCGGTAGATTGGGAGTCATCTTTGATTTACTTAAGGAAAAAGCCGTTACCTGAAGACACTTATAGGAGCTAGTTGCCTCGCTGTTAAGGTCGAGTATCAGATAGGATAATGGTGTTCAGCTGGGTATCCAACGATACCAGCCGCACGATCAGAGGTTAGTGCGCTAATGACTCCCATCTGGGACCGACTCCATCAACATAACAATCTGCCTTAGAGCAACATCGACCATTGCTTTTGCTGAGATCCTGCTCTCCGAATCGCAGTGCACTGACACTCGGCCAACTTGCTTCCGGTGCTCCATTCAGGGAGTTGACTGCGAATGGGACACCGAACCGGCTATGTCGCGCCTGGACCCGCTCCGAAAACGATATGAGCGGCTCGAAGAGGAGAACGAGGACTTGCGCGAACTTATACGTTATTTATGCGCTCGACCGCTTGAAGAGGCTGTGGACTGCGATCGACGAGCGATTCGATTCACGTACTCGAGCTGGTTCGAACGAGCGACGTGTTGTTAGGCAAGAGACCTCTGTCCGCAAGCATCACCCACAGCTCGAACCCGCCGGACGTATCTTTGTCAAAATAGTCAACCTAGTCTGCTAGCGGATGGACGCAGAAGACAGACTACCATACCTGCTACTCGGCCTTCCAAAAGCTGCGGATATGTACGACCCAGGGGGGGGGGGATGACTTTGAACATTGTGTTCTTCATATTGCGACGCCATCTTTTGCTTTAAGGAAGGAAACTGTGAGTACTAATTGGCCAAGAGATCTAGGGTGTTCCCACGCGTAACTACCTATGGATAGGCTGTTTTTGTAAACTTATGGATGCTTTGTTAACACTATTTTCAGATGGAAGGTGCCAAATTTATTTCACGCTCCTACATTTGGCGAGAGACATATCATAGCGTGAAGTACACATGAAATTTTATATTAACGTCCAGAAGAGGGAGTCAAGAAGACTAATAACAACCTCAAACGTTCGGTTTTCCATAACGGCTGAGATTTACGCAATGATCTTTGTGGCCTATGGTGGTGACATCCTGCTCGCGCATGTAACAGCAATTCAGTCCACTCTCATTGAGAGCCTGGCAACACCAGCCTGCGAGTCCAAAAAATCAGCTTTAGTTGTCAATAGAAATTCTATCTTCCCCCTCATCACTGCCTAATTCACGGCACAGCAGACCTAGTTTGTCAGTAGAAAGGCATCGGAAACTGATAGACCGAGGCGTCCGCCGCGGCATGCTCGCCTAAAAGTTTAGCCGCGGCACTCTATCTCCCCTCGCCAGATTCTCGAGCTGCACCTTGTCATCCAACCCCGCGACGTAATGCCCAAACGACAATACCTTCTCGTCGGTATATGTTCAGAGGTCTTCACAGTCTAAGCCCATGTTGTCATTACAATGAGAGTGTTCACCTCAAGGATCAATCGATCAATCATGTCTCAAACGAAACCCCGCATCCTGTTCTTCAACCCTGTTCGCCACGCCGTGGCAGAATACGAGGCCCTAAAGACCGTTGCTACCCCCGAGGTAGTCACAAGCAAGTCACGGGCGGAATTCTTCAGCGATCTGAAAAGCAAGTATCAGGACATTCAGGCTATATGGAGAACATCTGCCAGTGGGGCTGTAAGTTCTCTCAATCATATGTGGCTGTCCCTTCACCTGACTCTGGGTAGGTTGCTGGAAAGTTTGACGAAGAATTCGTCAGTCAACTCCCACCTTCGCTCAAGTACATCTGCCACACCGGCGCTGGCTATGACCAGATCGATGTAGACGCTTGCTCCAAGCGCAAGATCACCGTCACTTACGCGCCTGACCCGGTCACCAACGCGACTGCTGATTTGACCATCTTCCTTCTTCTCGGGGCCCTCCGCCAAGTGAATCCCGGCTTAAGCAACTTGCGAAGGGGAGACTTCAAGAAGGGTCTCGACTTTGGACATGATCCCCAGGGCAAGACACTAGGCATTCTCGGGATGGGCCGCATTGGGCGTGCAGTCAAGCGTCGGGCGGAGCCGTTCGGCCTCAACGCCATCTACCATAACCGCAAGCCACTCTCAGACGAGCTCGCTGCAGGAACCCCTCACGTCTCATTCGACGAGCTCCTCCGCACGAGCGACATCATTTCTGTGCATGTTCCTCTCTCAGCGGCGACTACCCATCTGATTGGGCCGGTGGAGATAGCCAAGATGAAGCCCGGTGTAGTGATTATCAACACTGCTCGAGGTGCAGTCATTGACGAAGCTGCCATGGCTGCCGCGCTTGACGAGGGCCATGTTGCTGCTGTCGGACTGGATGTTTACGAGAAGGAGCCCATTGTTGATGAGCGATTGGTCAAGAACGAGCGCGCATTGCTCGTGCCTCACATGGGAACGCACACTCATGAGACCCTGAAGCAGATGGAACTGCTGGGTATGGAGAACGCCAGGCGGGGTGTGTGCGGGGAAGAGCTGTTGACGATTGTTCCCGAGCAACTTGCCGCTTGAGTGCATCAGATAATCAACACAATTGACCTATTGCCTTAGGATTAAGATGATATTTGGTCCTTGAAATGACGTAGGTGTCCCATTCTTCATTTCTGGTGCCGTCCGCATCGTGTGTGGACCCTGAAGCCTGTGTGCGACTTGGCCGCGGGCTTCCCTTTGTCCGCGGGTGAAATATTAAGCGATCACAAGCCTCCCATCTCCATGTTTATCCCGCGTATGCTCCCCAACCCCAAATCTTGGTCGTCTTACGCCAGATACGCCAATTACCCAATAACCGATCTCGGCTGCTATTATCCGACAACTGCGATGCCGGACCCAAGACTCAAGAATAACCAAACGTCCAAGACGTCCCGAAGTAGTGGGGCATGTCTTGCTTGCAGGGCCAAGAAACACAAGGTACGGACTCAATTTCCTGCCATATGGCTGAGTGATGCTGACTATCTCTCCAAGTGCAGCGGGGAGAGGTCGGTGATATGGCTTTTCCTGCATCTTGAAATTTTCACCACGGCTAAGCTTAACATCAACATCTAGACCAAGATGTGCACAATGTGGCATCAACAACCTTGTCTGCCAGTGGCCTGAACCGCGCAAACGGTAGGTTATCTCATACTTCCAAAGCCGAATTACTAACAGGACTGAAACGTAGGGGCCCCCCGAAACACTACATAAACACCATGGAGAAGCGATTGCTAGAGACGGAAAACGTTCTTTGTGCCTTACTGTCACAGTGCTCAGAGGCGCAGTTGAACTCTGCTTTAACTGAACTCCGCATGCCCAATTCGGGTAATGAAAAAGACACCCGCGCTGCGGAAGTAGCAAGACGAGAAAGATTCGGTCCTGTCTATTGGGCAAAATTTCCTCTCAACTCAGCACAAGAAATCCAGCGCTGGGCTGAGGACAAGTCATCGAATTCTGTCGCATCGCCCCGGTCAGAGTCAATTCAAGTCGCTGCCAGCCACATCCAGGACCTCGACAGCGACGACGAATACCACGACGAAACCACGCAGGCGTTGGAAACTCCCCTCAGCCCATTTAATTTAAGATCTGCTGCTGTTGAGTCTTCAAGTCCGACCTCAAACCTCTCTGCTGCGACCCCAGATCGCGAGCGGGCGGGCTTTGAGGCCGTTGAGCCAATGGATGGAGTGTCTGGGGAACAGATTCAAGGCATAGGAGGAATGATGTTCGAGAACCACACGTTGGCAGAACCTCCAAGGGGTGCTCAAGAGTCCTCACAAACGCAACCTTCAGAAAGTTACGAAAGTGCCTTTCTTTGGTAGAAATAAACACCATGCTCAAGTTTGCGATCGCTGGCTCCCATGGAATATTGTGGATTGTATTAGTAAATAAGCGTTGCGAAATCGTGAACCACACAGTAGCTTTTCCTCAACCAAAATTGGGTTGTCTACGACTTCAATAGCCCAAGTTCCTCTGACATAAACTTTCCAGGTTGCAGGTGCATCTCATCCTCGGCTTAAATGTTACATGACTAGCTAATGTAGTCATTAACGCCGACATCACGGGGCACGGATGCCCGGGTTTGAGCGCGTCTGGCGTGCGGACAAATCTAACCCCGCAACAGCCCACCGACAACCGGCTACGCTGTAAACCGGTCATTTTCGCATCTCCTACTCTCGCTGAATGAGCCACCTTCAGGGACATGATCGCCACAACGCCGAGCAGCCCAATGCAGAAGTCTTCGCCTCGAACATAACTCAAAATCATGCCGGAGATTGGGAGTCTCAGAGCACTTGCCAACGGCGAGAGCCAGTTCGTTGGCAGCTCCTCTGGTGTCTACTTTATCAACACCGTGAGACGAGCATTTTCCGCACAAACCAGCGCAACAGCAGACGCCAACCAGCTGACCAATGACGTGGGCGCAGAACTTCGCGATGATCCATCACCAGAAGATTGCATTGTCGGGGCCGGAGGAGATGATGAGACCGAGCCAGACGAGAATGCGGACAACGCGGGCCACCATGAATCTCACCCACAGTCGCACGATCACCTCTCCCCATTTTCTACCGGTTCCGACTTCATCAATGGTATGAGCAAACTACCGGACTATTCAATCGCCAGGAAGCTCGTGATGACATACTTCAGAATTTGGCACCCCTTAGTTCCTTTCTTGCAAGGCCCCGAATGCCTCGCCGAATTGGACGCTCTGTACGCCTCTACCGAGCATGACCGACGCAATGTTGCGTCTCTCAGCCGTCTAGTCATCTTCAGATGCATCTTCAGCATTGCGAGACTCGATAGCGACGTCGCAGTGGACATAGGATCTGCAGGGATCCGATCAAGCTCCGATCTACTACCCACCCTGAGCCTCTTGGCTCTACGGAGCGATGCCTGTTCCATCCAGGCGCTTCTTAGCGCTCAAGTGTACTTTATATCCGTCATGTCTCTTCGACATGCGTCGTCCGTCGGTGGTCTTATTTCAAAGTCCATATTCCAGTCCGGCATGCATCGCTGCCCCGTTCGATATGGCCACCTATCTCCAGATGAACGATCCATGCGCAAGCGCATTTTCTGGAGCTTTTATGTTCTAGATCGATTCGTGAGCCAGTCTCTGGGCCACCCTAGCGGCATTCAAGACTCAGATATCGATGTATGCCCTCCAGGGCATAGGGATCTTCACGAACCTGTCGCGCAATCCGCACTTTCTCCCGCAAGTGCTGCAGCAGACAACACGATACTACATCTTCCAGCCAACCACCCCGAAAGATGTGCGAAATCCCGAGACAAAGGAGAGTACGATTCAGATTCATCAACAGAAGTGGAAGAAGGGGATCAAAACGCAGCTCCAAATAGCGAAGCAAACGCCAGTTCAGCCAAAGCTGCCGCCATTCTTCGCCACCGTCAAGAGACCCAGAACGTCCTTCAAAACCATGTAAGACATTCGCAGCTGGTTGGGCGAGTCCTAGATGTATTTCATAGGTCCATACATGCTCGGGACATGAACAACCTGACGATACTTTTCCTCAAGGCCGACGTTGCTGCCTGGGGCAACGACCTCACAGAACCACGACCCGGTCCAACCCTCATGAACATTCCAGAGCTCACTCCAGATCCAACCGTCTTCCCATACATCACCTATCATTACACTGTCCTTCTACTCAACAGACCGTCGCTGTCATTGGACTCAAGATGTGCCGAGTTTCGTGCGGCACTACAAACATGCATCAGTGCCGCTAAGGCCATTGTACCAACTGTCGATCAGTATCACCAGACCGGAGGACCGTTGTTTTGGCCCGGCTACATGTCTGCCGTCTGGATGAGCGGTCTCGTGCTGGCGCTTGCAGCTCGTGTGAAGTCATACAGTCTCTCTAGAGCTAAGTCGTAAGTCCTGTCTTCTACCATTTGTCTTGATCAACTTAACTGAATACTTCTTAGCGATATTCGTACCGTTCTGAAGTTACTGACGGTCATGGAAAGCCGATGGCGTATGGCTAAGGACTGCAAAGGAGTTTTGTCTGTGCTGCTGGACAACATTGAGCACAGATCCAAGGGGCATAAGAGAACCCGCACCGAAGGGGATGAGACACCGAGCCCAATTCCGACTAATAGTGATGGAAGTCCACGGACAACAAAACGGCAAATGACACAAGCCCCATCTGCGGGACTTCGTGGACGTCTAGACCGGGCTCATGGGCGATCTTCTCGATCCTCACATGCGATCGCACAGAACAGATCAAGGACACCATTGCCCCATTCCGCCCAGCGAAGCGTCAGATTTCACGACAGCCGAAGCGACAACTTCTACTACAACATGGAAACCCCGCAACATATTCCCAGCTCACACGAACAAATGACCACATTTTCCCCAGGTTTCAGCACGGGAGAGGCGACCCTCTTTGGAACTTCCCAGGACATGAGCTTTCAGAACAACGCCTCTAACATGAGCACATATTTCTCACAAATTCCCACGACATTTCCAGATCGACAGAGAACCGCCCAGGGCCAAATGGATCAGTATGGGCACACGGACAACTTTTTCGACATGTTCGACGGAGCAACATGGGGATCTCTTATAGATATTGTAAATGATGCCGGTACTGGGATGTAAATTCAAGCTTCATGAGATCCATTAGAGATACCCGGAGTTAGAAGTTGATTTTTAAAATGGATCTTTGCAAAAGAAAAGTCTTTATATCAAGCTATTTTCTGTCTATAACACATTCTAAGCTCGCGCAAAGTCCTCTCCCTTCTTGACGTTGCCCTTCAGCTCGTCCACAGCAATCTTGAGAAGCTTCGTCTCATAATCAGAAAGAGAGCCGATGGGATGAGCAGTCTCAGCACCATTGGCACCGAAGCTCAAAGGAACAGCAAAGTATTCAACGCCGAGCTCCTTGGATACGGCATCACCGCCCGGTACACCAGGCAGATACACATACGCGGGCTCTACGATGCCAGTCTGACTTTGGGCTGCCTTGATAATCGCCTGGGCGAATCTACATCCCGCGTCAGTCACGTCCGTTTCCCAACATGATCCAGGAAGACACCTACCGGAATCCGGCGTAAGCCATGCATGTGGTTGCAGAGCCAGCACCGGCCTTCGCCTTGACGATTTCATCTCCGCCAAATTGCACCCCTTGGTAGGCATGTCAGATTGAGTCTTCTTTATAGGCGGCGATTTCCTTACTGTGGGTGATGGCTTCAATCTGCTCTTGGCTCAGCTGAACCTTGGGCTCAGACTGGCTGATCAATGGCAGAATCGTCGCGCCGGAGTGGCCACCGACAACCGGGACCTTGAGTTGCCGAGGGTCGTTTTCAAGGACGTCGGCCACGAACTTAGATCCTCGGACCACATCCAAAGTTGTCACACCAAACAAACGTTGAGGGTTGAAAACGCCGTTCTTCTTGAGCACCTCAGCGGCAATGGGGACAGTGCTGTTGACAGGGTTGGTGATGATGCCGACAAAGGCTGTTGGGCAAAACTTTGCGACACCGGTAGCAAGGTCCGCAATGATGCTGGCATTGGTCTTGAAAAGGTCTTGAAAGTGTCAGGTAACTATCAACACGTCTATTTGACAAGAAAGACTTACCATCACGAGTCATTCCAGGCTTTCTAGCAATGCCTAATGCCCCCTGTCAGTGTCTTATAATTCCCAGTTCGTAGGAGTAGAGCTTACCGGCCGAGATCAGAACAACCTCTGCACCTGACAGAGCTTTTTGCAGGCCGTCATTTTCAGGCAGGTAGCCCTTGACTGGAGCGGGAGTATCAATGTGGTTAAGGTCAGTTGCCACGCCCACAGCGTGCACGACATCATAAAGCCTGAGGTCTGACACTAGAGGGCTCTTTAAGACCGTGTCGTCAGTGTAAAGACACATAGAGTATAAATACGTCTTGACGTACCGACTTGAGCAAAAGACTCAATGGCTGGCCAATTTGCCCAGAGGCTCCGAGTACAGCAACTTTGACCATTTTGAATCGAGATTTAATGAAGTTTTGAAAGTGTTACAATGCCAAATACCGGATAGATCACGAAGTTTGTGTGCGAGTTTCACGTACTTCTTGGACATCAGTGCTGTGCTAGTTTGCCTACTTGTATAAGTAGCCGAAACATGCAGTTTAGCTCGCACATAAAGCCGAAGTTCCATTGAAAATTTACCAACAGGCCCTCGGCTTTTCGGACATGTCAGACGAGTGAGTTGTTGAGAGCTGCCGCCAGTGACGTCGCTGGCGCGGGACTAAGAAGCCGCGGCCAAATATTTAAGCGACCACATCCCCTCATCCCCGAAATGCAGCGGGCGTAACGCGGCGACGACATTTTCCACGGAAACAACATCCTCCGATATCGTCAAACGGCTCCAATCTTCGTGGCAATTATAAACCGTCATACCGATTTTCTACGAATAATCCAAAGTCAGATCTACCAGATCCCAGTCATTACCAGCACCAACCAACAACAATGGCCCCTCAAACGCTCAAAATCGCCGTTATTCCCGGAGATGGCATCGGCAAGGAAGTCATGCCATGGGGTGTCCGCGCTCTTGAAGCCGCCGCCAAAGTCTTTGGTCTCTCTCTGCAGTTCGAGACCTTCGACTTTGCGAGCTGCGATTACTACGAGAAGCATGGCGAGATGATGCCATCTGACTGGAAGGAAACTCTCCTCAAGTTTGACGCCATCTACTTCGGTGCCGTGGGCATGCCTAGCCAAGTCGCCGACGATGTCTCACTGTCCGGAAGCTTGCTCAAGTTCCGCCGCGAATTCGACCAGTACATCAACCTCCGCCCGTGCCGCTTGATGCCCGGCGTTAAGTCGCCCCTCGCCAACCGAAAGCCCGGCGATATCGACTTCTGGATCGTGCGTGAGAACACCGAGGGCGAGTATAGTAGCATTGGCGGCAAAATGTTTGAGGGAACCGACAGAGAGACTGTCATCCAGGAGACTGTCATGACCAGAGTGGGCGTCGACAGGGTTCTCCGCTATGCATTCGACCTTGCTCAGAGCAGACCCCGCAAGCGCCTTACCAGTGCTACAAAGAGCAACGGCATCAGCATCACCATGCCCTACTGGGACTCCCGCGTTGCAGAGATGTCCAAGAACTACCCCGATGTCAACCTCGACAAGTACCATATCGACATTTTGACCGCGCACTTTGTCCAACGCCCAAACATTTTCGACGTGGTGGTTGGCAGCAATCTCTTTGGAGACATCCTCTCTGATCTGGGCCCCGCTTGCACAGGTACTATCGGTATTGCTCCTTCAGCCAACATCAACCCCGATGGCAAGTTCCCCAGTCTTTTCGAGCCGGTGCACGGCAGTGCCCCGGATATCTATGGCAAGGGCATCGCCAACCCTGTCGGCATGGTGTGGGCTGGCCAAATGCTTCTTCAGCACTACGGATACACAGATGCTGCCTCTTTGGTGCTCAGGGCGATTGAAAATGTGTTGGCCCGGTCTGAGGCATCAATCATGACCCCTGACCTGGGAGGAAAGGGCACAACGGATGGGTTTGGACAGGCCATCGAGGCGGAGATCATTGCTCTGGGTGAGAAGAGGTAGAAACTGGGGACCTAGACTAGCGTTGCTGCTGTTTAAGATACGAACAGATAATGCGGACTTACACTATATCCAATGATTCATGTTTCCTGTCTCATGTATGATGCATCATTGGGACGTATACAACACGTCCGACTCTTGAAGGTAAGGTAGCCGATTAGTTGTGGGTGTGGCAACCTGCAAGACGACGATGTGGACCCGGACCGATCGAGAAGCGGAGAGTTTGCTTTCGCAGAATGGTTAGTGAACAGAACCAAGGACTTTCATGTTTAGGCTCCTGTACCTTGTCTATGAAATTGCTTGCTTCTTTGGTAAACAATGTCGATGGGCCATTTTCACTTTGCAAAATCACTGGTAATCGCGGTTGGATCACTCCACAGAATCGTGACCGGTGAGGGGCACGCCCAACAAGTGCCTGGAGAAGCAAGGATCAGGGGAAAAGCATGCACATTGCGTGGCTACAGGGGTCCGGCGGGTGCCACGCTAGATCCGGACGCATTCCCCGGAGCCCCTGTTTCCGCTCATCACAAGGGGCAAGGAGTTCATCCACAGAACATTGTCTCTTTGGTCTTGACCAAGATGGGAGAAGGTAAAAACAAGATTTCGACATTGAGGATACTGAAGCAAAACGTCGAGCCGGCTTGAGTTATCTCCTTAGATGGTCGCCACTTCGACTGGACTTGGAAGGAGCACAGTCTTGGGGGCCATGAGGTCTGATGGAGAACGCGAAGAACGCGTCTGCCTCAAAAGAGACCGAAATACAATCCCTGTTAGCCAAGAGCACGGCTTCCTGCGCTCAAGGAAACGCTGCCGCTTTTGCCATCGCATGCAGATTTGAGATCATACCACTGCAGCATAGTGTGGCTCGCTAATGTGCCCATCTGGCACAGCAAGCCATAATCTTTGGTGCAGAAGCGAAATCTTCTGGCGCAGACAGCCCGTTGCTTTTTTCTGTCAGAGTTTGTCTTGGTGTGGCACTCACATTTGAATAAACTTGCTCAAAACCATAAGGCTGCCCATCGTGCGCGACTGAGATGACCTACCTACCGCATTCATTTCCACCGAATGGCACACGAACTCCTCGCCTGTGATGGCATCCACGGATGCATTCGAGTCGATTCCAGATGATCCAGCCAGCCTCCCCGCCGCGGGGCTTTCAGCCTTCATGGGACAGCCGCCTGCGACACGGCACGACTACTACATCATCAAAGGCCTTTTCCGTATGGTTGGGATGAATGATGCCAACCCAATGAAGGGTTGCTTTCTTGCAGCCAAACCTCCGGCGGACTACACATACGAGACGAGGCTACCCAGCATTCTGGCGGGTCTCATCTTTGTTATTCTGGCCATCGCGATTCCCACGGCCGGGAGGGTCGGACTGAGGTTGAAGAGGGGCTCGACGATGCAATTCGGATGGGATGACTGGACAATAATCATCGCAGCAGTAAGTGGAAAGCAATTCAAGATGACTGCTCGTCATTGCTAACATGGATTGTTATCCGATGTAGCTAGTTGCACTCGTCTATCCAATAGCCCAGATCACGTCACTCGCAGCAGGCGCGGCCGCCGTCCACACGTGGGAAGTCACGTACGAGCAGTATAACTTCGGCATGGTCGTTGCTATGACTAGCAAGACGACATTCTACGTAGCTGTGGGCATAATCAAGCTATCAATTGCCATCTTCATTCGTCGAATGGCAGATCACATCAACCGCTGGTGGCAGTTTTCGTGGGACATTTTCATGGGCTCATTGGTTGCCTATGTGATGCTGGCAATTTTCTATAACGTGTTCGCCTGCAATCCGCCAGCGGTTCAATGGGACTTGGCCTTGCGTGGACGTCTCGAGCCCGTGCCCGTATGCATAGACTTGGGGGTACAGTCCAAGGTCCTAAGTGGCATCCATGTTGCTCAGGGACTCACGCTGCTGCTCACACCAATCATCATCTTGTGGAAAGTCCGGATGGGCGGGGCGAAGAAGATTCGTCTTTTCGTTATCTGGGCAGTTGGCGGCGTGACAGTCCTCGGCGGCCTTCTACGTCAGATCCGACCTACGATGACGAACGACTTTACTTGGGATTATGTTGAGGTCTTGGTGTGGACATGTCTAGATCTATCGCTCGGAATGTTGACTGCTTCGCTGCCAGTTTTGGATGGTCTGTTTGAGAAATACTGGCATAAGGCCCAGGCCAGCGTTGTTAAGGCATGCGGAAGAAGTCAATCTGATGGCGGGACGGACGATGGAACATGGCATTACAGCAAGACCTCCGATACCGACGGGACACAACGGAGCAAAAAGCATACCGCGAAGTCATCTATAACCATTATCGCGGAAATGAGAGATCGCTCAGAGTCAAGCGAGAGCATCGTGAAGAAGGATCCGTTGCGAGAGAACCGTGGTACGGTGATGGAGATGAATATTCTGCGGACTCAGGAGGTCGAGGTTCACGTAACGCATGCTGATGAACACCCGGAGTACATACCCCATGATCCACGAGCCCCTTCGCCTCAATGGCACAACAGGCCAGAGTGGCACGAAGAGCCTCAGGGATTGAAGCAGAGATAAGAAGAAAACGGATCATTCTCTTAACGATGCTGTGTGCAAATTAATAATTGGCATTCATTCATGTGTGAGTGTACGTTGAGCGTTTAGGAAAGCTTGACATCGATATGAACATCTTGATCAGATCAAATCCTCTTTACCCCCGATCCAATCCAGCACCAGCTTGGCGACTTCACCGTTATTCTTCTCGATATGCATAAAGTGCCCGTTTCCAAGGATATCTCTCTCTGCAAGTTTGATCCATTCAGGTTTCGCGCCGATCTGCCTCATGTATTCCACAATGCAATGATCATAAGTGACGTGAACGCTTGCCTCAGCCGTGATCATGAGGTATGGAACACTTGCGATATTGGGTAATTTGCGTGCCGGCTCGACTTGACGGAAGCAGCTGCGCTTGGCCGTGGTAGAGTTTCCGACCTCAACCCTTTTGAGCTCAGAAGGATCGGAAATAGGCGGAGTGTAGTTCAGAGGGGTATTGGCCAAACCCCAGGCATTGTTGAAGAACCCGGCAGTTCCGTATGTGTACCAAAAGAATGGAATAGTTGATGATTCAAGATTGATGTTGGCAGCCACGAGTTCCGGACAATCGTTGGAGAGCAGAATACCTGCAGAACCACCAGCGGAGTGGCCAATTACGTACGACTTGCCGATCAGGCTGAGAAGCTTGCATCCGCTAGATCGCATGGCGTTCTCGAAGGTGATGTTGTTAGTAGTGTATGGAACCATGGAGTTCTTAAAGTTTTCGAAAGTTGGATCGCCGGCTCTTCCGGTGCCGGGAAATTGTGTATGCAGTTGAGACTGGGGATAGCCGTTGTAGAACTCAGGAGCGGAGAATCCCATTTCGACCAAAGTCGAAGATGATCCCGCCGTCAATGGGAATCCCTCCAAGTCCATGTTGGTGCTCCGGCCATTGCCAACAGCATCCACGATGTACACAACGTAGCCCTCCTCAATGAAGTAGCTAGCAAATCCTTTGCGGTTGTCAGGCGTATTGAGCCAAGACGTACCACTGCATCCTCCCCCGTGGAAGAAAACGATGGGTGTTTCTCGCAGGGGAAGGACTGGGCTAAGCTTTTCGACATAGAGTTTGTCGGCGGTGAGTTCGCCAGAGGCAGTATCCAGAGCGCGACCGCCAACATAGAAAAAGTCCCTGAGGTACGGAACGGCATCGGCGTTTCGGCACTGAGGATGAATGGCGTTGATGCCGGTACAGTCGCGGTCCTCAAATCCATAAGCCAAAGGGGCCACAGCTAGCAAGCTGGCGTAAATAAATTTGAAAATCGTCATTGACAAAGAACACGATATGGGGGGGAGTATTGATCATGTGGAGGACTGGGTCGAAATCTCTTCCTTTGATTAAGCACCAACGGGCCATCAAAGTTATATACAACGGTTCCAGCAAAACAGAATGCAAATCTGCGAAAGGACGCGAGGAAGTGGATACTATGAATATTGCTGCATTGCTAGCCAGGGGCTCATGGACTACTACCACCTTGGCGAAGTGGCACAGCAGAAGCGGGATCAACTGGAGTAAGTTTTCGGTAACATGTCCGATGCTCTATGCATATTGCCCCGCGTGAACACATTTTTCCGCATGTCGCGCCGGAAGAGAACGAGAAAAGATAACTTCATGTTGTGCGTAATCCGTCAGCAACGCTTGTCGCAACAGTTGCCGTGCTTCGAGCGTCCAGGCCAATTCGTAAAACATGAGAATGTGCAACTTTCTATGTACACATTCGTCTCCGAACCACTTATGACGAGTAAATAAATAGCGAAATATTGCGATAAGAAGATGTAGAAGTGTGGAATAGCGCTTTGAGAATTCAAAAGTCAACGTGTGTGATTCAGTTCAAATGTCCTATTAAACCTCAAAAAGGGCCCCGGTTTGAAATGATTGAGTTGTGAACTTATCAATAAAACAGTTCTAGTGATTCAATTGACATGATGAAAGGCTTCTTAAAGTAGCGGACATGGACGTACGCGCCGCATAACCTGATGGTTTTCACATACATTTCACAATGACCTCCAGGCTAGTTCCGCAGAAGAACTACACAACAGCCAGCATTCCGTAACTATCGACACAATGCCAGCTTCGTCAGACTCTCTCAAAGCTCAGGTACACCGATGTAATTGTCTGACGTGCGCTTGCATCATGCCAGTCGACGCACCGCGAGATACTTGCGACTGGTGCAGAGTCATGGAACACACCCCTCTTATTATGTGGACTATTATTCGACTCATAAGTTCCAGAAACATAGATTAAGATATCAAAAGGGAGCAGAAGTTCGGGTTAAGGGGGCATCGTGGGCCGAGCAATGACAATATCAAGTCAGTGACTGGAGCCTGAGGGGTACGGACGGGGTAGAATGGTGACTAGACAGGGTCACATTGTTCGAAAGACGAATCTAAACATGAAACAGACGCGCACTTTCGTTAGAAGATCAAGTTCAAAAATGACGCCCTGCACTGTGGCTTTTGTTTGGAGATGAACTGCTTGCAGTATGAATGACTTGCCCCTGCATGGCATCACGTTGTAATGCGTTGGCCAACATTCGAAAATCAAGGGGTAACGCGTTGGCCTCATCTTTCACGAATGGAGACGAGGCGGGCGTAATAAAAAGGCACACTGTAGCAGTTTTGATGCATAGTACAACTTGGGATATGATTCAATATGTGCCCAGGTAGTCATAAGCTACTTACAACTGGCCATCCGCGTCAAAACACCACCGCCCGCCGTGTTACCACCTGCCTGTTTTTGAACACCACAACACCGCCGGAGTACATCATACATCATGTCGTTAAAAGCCACCGTTGGGGTGGATGAGGACCTTGGTGTACCCGTCGATTCTCTTGTCGAACTTCTCATAGGCAGTCTCCGCATCGTCAATGTTAATCTCATGCGAGACGACGAAGCTGGGCTTGGCCTTGCCTGCAATGATCAAGTCACGCAGATATCTGTTGTAAGCCTTGACGTTACATTGGCCAGTGCCGAGAGAAAGTCCCTAGGATTATTTAGCAAAGCACCAATTAGCTGAAGCTTTGGGGTGCCCATACCTTCTCGAATAGCTTGCCAAAGCTAAGGCTGATCATGCCCTTTGCCGAAGCATCATCCGACGCACCCGGATCACTAGATGACGAGTTAGCTTGGTTTCACGCATCAAAGTTGTCATAGTTCTCACCTCGGAACGTAAAGCCCTGGAATACCAAGGCCACCGCAAGCTCGGGTAACTTTGATCATGTTCTCCAGAACAATGTTGGGCTGTTCCGTGTTGCCGCCTGCACTGACGGCTTGGTATCCAACGGCATCAACGGATCGGTCAACCTCGCCACCATTCGACTTTTTGATTTGCTCCACAGCATCGCCTTTTGTGAAATCGATGGGTGTGCATCCGATCTTCTCTGCGGATTGAAGACGTTCGGGAACACGGTCTACGACAAAGACTCTTGATGCTCCACGGAGCACAGCAGAGTACGCTGCCATGAGGCCAACGGGACCTGCACCAAAAACAGCAACACTCTCACCCGGCTTGAAGCCAGACAGCTCAACACCGTGCCAACCTGCAACATCAAGTTAGTCTTTGCACCAAGTCGACAGTCAAGGATCACTCTCACCGGTTGGGAAGATGTCTGCCAGCAGGATAAAGTCGGCTTCGAACTCCTTTCCAGGAGGCAGCTTCAAGGCATTGAAGTCGGCGTACGGTACTCTCAAGTATTGAGCCTGTCCACCAGGGTAAGGTCCCATGGCGACATATCCTGGGAAGTTGTATTAGTTTACACCATTGAGGCAATAATTAGGATCAGGGCACCAACCGTAAGCACCGCCAGCAAAGCCAGGGTTGACACCGGTGCAGAATGCCGTGCGTCCTTCTTCGCAGTTTTGGCAACGCCCATCTGCGACATTGAAGGGCATGACTACGCGGTCTCCCTTCTTGAGAAGAGTGACGCCAGCACCGAGCTCTTCGACAATTCCCATGTTCTCATGACCTGTAATCCTCGTCAATACTTGGCACATGGGGCCTCGAAGTCTGTTGTAGAATAACTCACCGAATGTGATGCCAGCCTCCGCTGCAGTTCGTCCCTCATACATACTGCGACATACTTAGCTACTTCATTATTACATTCAAATTATCAGGCGTGGCATACTGCAAGTCTGATCCGCAGATGGCAGCCTGTATCGACAATCAGCTTGGCGACCCTCTTCGAGCAAGAACAGATGAAAGTGGGGTTCATCTTACCGTTGTGACTTTGACGATGACATCGTCTGGGTGTAGGATCTTTGGCAGGGACACCTCCGAAACCTTGACCTTGTAAGGTCCCTGATAGTTCACTGCTTTCATAGTAGAGGCCATGGTGATGCGTGTGGGTTGGTAAATTTCAGATGACGAGCAATGGGGATTCAAGAAAGCACGAAGAGGAGCACAGCAGCACCCATCCTTATTTATCCCACTCACGAACCCCTCACGAAGGAGCCATCATCTCCCAAGAAATCACCAAGAATAGTGCCATTGTATGACATCGACCCCGGGTGACCGGCTGCCACACGAGGCAGCTTCTCTCCCGCGGAATATCTTGCTAAACTGAGATGGGGGCTGCGCCGCTGCGGGGTAGCGGGCGGGAAACTTTTGCCAAGACGCGGGGATGCCGCCGCGGGCCAGTTTGTGTCCGGCAGGTTCGAGTGTGACGGGAGGGTGGCCGGAGTGGGGGATGAGAATAAGTCCGAGTGGGAGGGGGATCAATCCCGAACCCCCGAGCCTGAGCTGTGGCCCGAATCGGCGAATCATTACCATTCCTAGATGGCGCGGGGAAGAAGAAGTAGGCAGTTCTAGCTCATCCGAGACCCTCCCCCACTCTTAGCAGACGATGAGACGACTGTTCTTAGACACATCGAATCATTCCTCTTACCCCAAGTTTGCTCCTGCATGACGTATTTGGAGAAGTGGAGGGCGACACTTTTTGGAGACACGGACAATGGGTCTCAATCTATAGAGCAAGCCGCTGCTAGAATCCTGGACGTTGCAACAGTTCTCCGCATGTGTCGCCGAATATTGCTCGTCTTGGTTCATTCTACCATTTCTGCAAGAAAGGGCATGCTGCATGTTTCAGACAAGCCGAGGCACAATGCGCTCCAACTATTCAAGATGCGTCTATAACCGCACTTTGAGTGCCTGGACCAGGAAGAGTAAAAGCCTCACAGCTCCCAGGTTCTTCGGGAGTATGTGGGAGTGCCTTGGATCTTGGCTGCATTCATGCTAAACGACGGCGGTAGCTGTGTTAGGCAAGTGAAGATGTAAGAAACTCGAGGTACGTTATCAGTCCCAACAGAACCTAGCTTCATTCGATTTACTGATAATCCATCAAGCTGCAACGACCCCATTATGTGCCAGCAAATTGGCACTTCCCTCTCGCGCATCACCGACAACTCCCTTGAGCCCGAGCTCAGTCAACTTTTGCCGTACGGTAGCTGCGTCGGGCATTTCGTATACGCTCCGCAAATATGCGACGAGGCCGGCAACATGAGGCGAGGCCATCGATGTACCAGAAATCGTTGCCGTAGATCCCGATGTCTTCCACAAAGACAAGATGTCGAGACCAGGTGCGAATATGTCAACATCAGGGCCGAAATTGCTCCAGTCAGCACGTGTCCAATTCCACGCGACTGCACCGACGGTAATTGCCTTCGAAGCTGAGGCCGGTGACTTAGCTCCGGCGTCTTTCCCGTCGTTCGCGGCAGCTACGATGGTAGTGACCCCGAGATCGAACGCAGCATCAACTGCGGCGTTGATGGCTTCGTTCTTGGGGACAGCTGATACAATATTCAGCTCGGTGGGACTAAGTCTCTGGAAGCCACATACCTATACTGATGTTGATCACCGCCTTCGCAATGCGTCCTGGCGTGTTTGTGATGTTGTTCACGGCCCAGCTGTAGCCATCTAGCATATGAGCAGTGGTAGTATAGCCCTGCGCGCCATCTTTGTCAGTAACTCGCCAACTATCTTCCGGGAGTACTCACAATTCCTCTAGCAACCTTGACGTCGAAGATAGTTGATTTCTTAGCTACGCCGAAGGTTGTAGAACCAATTGTACCTGCTACGTGAGAACCATGGCCAAACTCATCATCAAAGGTTTCGCCAGTAGCAGCCCAGGCGTTATAACCCTTGAAAGCTCGACCCTCGAACTCGGGGTGTGCCACAGTAACACCGGTGTCCATCACATATGCAAAGCTCCCTTCTCCAGCTGCACTATCAAAATGGTACGGATACCCGGCGTTATTGCCGTCGACCAGTGGTGCAGGGGACGATAGAGTTGCAAGACCCCATGGCGCATTAACCTGGGTCGTTATAGCCGTGACTTCAGCTACGCGGTCTTCTTCCACTGCAACAACCTGTAATATCGATATTTCTGTCAGTCCAACAGGCTCTCTTTCGTTGCCTGAAACCGCAAAACTTACGTTCTTGTCCTGCTTGATCTGCTCAAGCGTTTCATGATCGAACTCCCCAGCGTATGCGCGAAAGCCTCCAAATTCAAATGTCTTCTCCACACCAGCTGTGTTGCGTCGCATCAAGCTGCGCGCATGCACTGCTCCGACCCACTGCAAGTGATGTTCAAAATCGGCGTCGACCGTGTTTGGTGCGATTCGTACGATATACTTGTCTAGGACGATGTCGTTCGCCAACGCGTCACTGGCAAGTGGGATCGAGAATGCAGGCAAACTTAGCCCTAGAAGCAGAGCTATTCGCTTGATATGGGCCATGGTGACGGAGACTTGCATGAGAAGAACAGAAAGCTGGCTACCAACGCATGCATCATGCAGGTCTTTATCTGCGAGATGGAAAGCTGCTCAGCCCAATTAGAATGCTCTCTACTCGTATCTAATTTTGCTAGTCACTGTGGTAATGCAGCTTGGTGCAAATCTCCTGCATGGCCTTTAGAATATCTCTACTGAGCTGCAGGAGCTTTTGAATTATCGTGGTGTACCTAGTAGCCAAGACGGAAGAGTTCTCTACAGGGAAGGTGGGCAAGCTGAATCCTTGCTAATCGGCCTGGGAGCGGATTCAATGCAACTCCTCCAAGATGGCTGTACCCGCTATCAGAGCTCTTGGCGTCCAGATATGTCTCAACAACCGTCAAAGATCACCACCGCCTTGAATGGCGTGCTGAGCGGTCAGATAGCGGTTCAATGCTACTAAGATTGTGATTTTCCATGAATGCATACGAAAACCCTCTGAGGCTACTCTACTTCTAGACAGGATTCAAAGAAGTGAACAATGGCTTCTCAATCTCCTCGGGGTTCAAATACCAGGACACGTCTTTGTTGTCCACCTCAATGTCAGTGAACCCGTTACCCATGAATTCAAATCGGTTTCGACTTCGATATTTGATGTTGTAGTCCTCCCATCTGGGCTGGTTCGTCATCAAGCGCCAATGAACCAGGGAGCCAGGATAGTGGGCGATAACCTTCCCGTCTGGCTTCCCTTGGTTGTACCAAGAGCGACAGCCACCAGCCCAAACACTGCAAATAATTGTTTTGTCAGTGATCCTTGATAAAATGCGTTGCGTGGACATTGCCATGGACCACAGGGCTTACCTTCTTTTCAGCCATTCGTGTACGTGCTCGTTATATTCTTCCAGAACCTCAGCCTTGACGTCGATCGATCGAATATTGTCGACTTGGATCTTCCGAATCACCCTACAGACATAGGTGAGAGCCGCCTCGAGAACATGTGTCAGAGCTCCATGGGCTAATGGGGCATTCGGACCGAGTGATCCAACTTTACGATCAATGTATCAGCCACGCACGAACGACGTCTCTCTATTTTCGCAGGGGGGGAACGTACGCATGAAATTTGGAAACCCGTTTACTGCAAGTGCAAGATAAGCCGCTGGGTCATCTTTCCAGACGTCAGCGAGATTTCGGCCTTGGCGCCCGACAACTGGGAAGAAAGGGCAGTAGCTTGTGTCGAAGCCGGTAGCGCAGATGACGACATCCGCCTCGTATTTCTTGCCATCAACAGTTCTAACGCCTTTCTCTGTGAAGGCTGCGATGTCTCCATCACCTAACTCTACATTATCCTCATGAAACGATTCCAGGAATCCTTCCGCCGGACCAATTCGTCGGCACCCCGCAGGGAACGATGGAATGAGACGCTTGATTAGCCGCTGATCACCTTTCAGAGCAGCGGTCATGCTTTTTTCAAGTAGCTATACAGACCTAGTTAGCTGGGAATCTGAACCGAAGCATAAACTACGTTGTACCTCGCGGCCAAAAGTTTGGATAGGGTGGTTAAGAATGTTAAAGGGGAACCCTTTGATGATGCTGTCTTCCATCTTCTTGCGATGTTCTAGATGAAGCTTTGGGTCGTTTTGAAATGCTTCAATCTGTTCTTTCGTATCTATCGAGAGTTAGATTTGACTTCAGTCGTGATGAATGTGGGTGTGTCCGTACACGAGAAGTTCTGGCCGCTTTCCGTGTAGCCCTCGAGGGGTACACCACCACTGACCCATTGCGGCGTGCGATAGAAAGATGTCACTTTCTTCGCATCTGGTTGAATCGCAGGAACAATTTGTACGGCGGAAGCTCCGGAGCCAATTACTATGACCGACTTGTCCTTCAGGTTCACAGACGTATCGTACGCTGCTGAATGCATCATCTTGCCTCTGAAGGCTTCCCGGTTGGGAATGTCTGGCCATTTCCAGGTGTTCATGATGCCGATACTGGCGACTAGAAAGTCAACTTTGTCTTGGAACCGTCTTTTTTCGCCATTGTCAAGCAGCTCATCAATGTCCAGGATCCACTGGCTGGTCTCTTCGTTCCAGGTCGTCTGCACGACCTCATGGCGTAGTTTGATGTACTTTTCAACGAAGCCGCGCTCTTCGGCAAAGGATTGATAGTACTTCTGAATCTCCTCTGCAGGAGCGCAGTACTGGGACCAGTCCGGTTTGGGATAGAACGAGAGCTGATAAGATGGCGACGGAATATCACATCGACAGCCCGGGTACTTATTCACGTACCACACACCTCCACAGGCTGGGTGTCCTGAAAAGAAAGGAAATCAATAATTCCACTGGAGAAAGAATACTGTTAGAATGAACTCACGGTCGTATACGACGAGATCAATGCTCTCGCCAAACTCCTTCTCTTTCTTGTAACACAGGGTCAGTCCAGAAGCTCCAGCACCGATGCAAGCAACCCTGAGCTTCCGTGGTGCCCAAAGAATGTGCTCTGAAACCTTGTAGGGCCCATTATATTGATGATTCAAAGGAGTTCCGCCGACTTTGTTATCGAATGTTAATGGTACGGTGTCCGGATCAGGCTGCGCCTGCTCCACGTCCGACATCCTTACTATCTGGCCAGGACGATCCGGACCGTAGTTGCAAAGCGATTGCAATCTGACAGAAAGTTTCAGATAGAAAACTTGAAATGACAAAATCAAAGCTCAGTCCAAGGAATACCTGTGGGTGACGATCAGGGCTGCTATGCATGTGTTCGCGTTTTCCCTCGGGCGAGCAAGGATCCCCGCTCGTATCACGGCATTGGCCGTTGGTGCCAGATCTCGGAATACAGACCGCATGCACTTCCCCGCGAAGAATGGGGCATTTCCATTTACAGACTCGATATAAGTATTTGGTGGGAGCCGGGGGCTTTGGCGGCTTCCAATTGAAGCGGCACTAACGAAGTGATCCACCCCGCATCCCAGCCTTGGCTCGTTCAGAGAAGTAGCTTATCGGAGACGACTGAATGGCCATGACTTCCATCTTGGCTGCGTCAATGTGAGGTATTTGAATAAGCGTTTGTGCTGAGTCTCTGATTTCAACCTCCATATCGAATGTGTCTTATGGATCTGAACATGAGCTAGCCTCAAGTCAACTCGTTTAAGGCCATATAAAGCATTCGCGGATGGCCGCCAGCGATTATCAATCATTATTTCAGATTTAAATACTATCAGAGGAAGATGAAGGGATGGGATCGGATTTGAGGCAGATTGAGACTTCATTGTGTCGTCTTGAGGGTCACGGGAACTCATGGACTCGGGACAGATCATGCTTAAATGAGTGAATTATTTAGCTCAATAGAGTAGACTTGCCACAGGTAGTCGACTATCACAAACGGGACTCCTTCTTGTTTGCCTCTCGCCTCCTCTTTTCAATCTCTCTCAGGTTGCGCCGAAGGATCTTTCCAGCGGCACTCTTAGGGATCTGGTCAATGAACTCAATCCCTCCGAGAAGCCACATATACCGTGCCTTTAGCCCCTCCACATGCTTTTCTAGTTCTTGCGCTGTCTCTTGAGACTTGTTGACGCCTTCTCTTAGCACTACAAAGGCTTTAGGCACCTCACCGGCGTACTCGTCCGGTATACCGATGACTGCAACGTCTGCAACCTTTTCATGCCCATGAAGAGTGTCCTCTAGCTCTGCAGGGGCTACTCCGTGACCCTTGACCTGGAAGACAAGGGCATATTAGCATAGTCATTCAAAAATTGTTACATTCATAGCAGGTTCTCTATATCACCATACTGACCTTGATCATCTCCTTGATTCTATCATGGATAGTCACGAAGCCATCTGGCCGCATGATGCCCAGATCCCCGGTGTGTAAGTAGCCGTCTTCGTCATATGTTTCGCTTGTTGCTTTTTTGTTGTTCAGATAGCCCATAGTAACCTGAGGGCCGAGGGCCCATATCTATGACAAATCTGTGATTAGCGTACGAAGTCTACAGGGCAGCTGTTGAATCGTTCGGGAATTTACCTCGCCTTCCTCACCATACCCAACCTCTTTGCCAGACGCGGGATCGACCACTTTGACCTGCGTGCCTGGAACCAACTTCCCCACCTTGTCAGCATTCGCATAGACCTGTAGATCCTTGGGAGTAGTCGTGAGGCAGCTGCAACTCTCCGTCATTCCATACGCTTGTCTGAGCTTTGCTTGAGGGAAATCTTTGGCGAGTTTCTCGATGACTTGTGGAGACAGGGGTGCCGCTCCAGTAGTGAGCTGCCTGACGAATGATAGATCATTCTTTCTGGCCACCTCCTCATTGACCATGCGGATCAACAGTGCTGGGAAGTAATTAGCCCGGTAAAGGTAATCAGAAAAAGAATACTTACGAGGAACTAGCCATAGTTCCTTGCACTTGTACGACAGAATAGTCTTCATCATGTCTGCCATGTTGAACTTGCTCAACAGGACGACGTCTTGATCGAACATGATTGGCACGTGCAGAAATTGCAGTAGCCCAGTGACTGTGTAAGCAGGCCTGGATTAGCAAAAAGATTGTAGCAACGATAAGATGCCACATACTGTGGTAGAAAGGCAGCGGGGCCAGGATCGTCTCCCTTGTTCCAGGGTCCATGGTATCCATCTGGTGACACTGCGCAATGACATTGGCATGAGATATCATAACCTGAAGTTCAGTCAACACTCAACTGATACTCTCAATTGGCTAAATCATGGGCAGGTCTCACTGCCTTGGGTAATCCAGTTGTACCCGAGCTGAATGGTAGATAGGCGCAGGCCTTTTTGTTTGATTGAGTCGCCGGCAATTGCCAGTGGGGAACCTGCCCCTGTACTTGAGAGGAGCAGCCTTCTTCGACCAGAGTCCCAATGGACTTCAGGTCCTTGACATCACAGTCAACAGAAACGAGATGATCCGAATCAATGTTCAGACGAGAACAAGCAGGTCGAACTTGGTTGACGGTTGACTCATCGACAAAGACAATCTCGGCACCGGAGGTTTTGAGGAAGTACTCATAATCTGGGGTCTTGGCCTCATGCGGCAAGGGCACCACGATGGCGCCTAGCCGTATGGCTGCAAACAGTGCAACTGGGTACCAGACCGAGGTCCTGCAAACGATTGCGACCTTAGTGCCAGGTTCGAGACCATAGTTGCGGTTCAGAGAGATGGAGGCAAGGGTCGCGTATGTCTTTAGGGCTTGAAATGAGATGCGACGTCCTGACAACCCGTCGATGAAGGCATTCGCTCTACTGCCATAGGGCTGCTTCTCGAACAACCAATCCCAGATCGTTAGGGATTCGGACACTGCGCCCGGATATCAGCGAGGGGCTTAGGCGACATGGATGCGAAGGGGCTTGACGCCAGCTTACCAGGGTCCAACGGCGGTCCGGTGAATGGCATGTTCGACTAAGGGGGCGCGGTCCCAAGATTAATGACCCTTGCTAAAAGTCAGCCTACGAATATGGAGGGTAGAAAGAACGTAAAGTTCGAGCTTTTGGGCTGGGTGTATGGGATGCCGGGATCGCTTACCCGGTTGTGCAACAAATGCCGGTGCGGGGAAGCTGCGGTCTACCGACGGAACGAAGCCAACCACCTTGACTGTGGTAATAGTATGCCCGCAGTGCTGATGACCTCATAGTGCAATCAAATACGTTCCCGAATCACTGTTTCAGATGCAGGAAGCAGGAATTCGCCAATGATATTCGACCTCATAAAAGCAGAATCTCCCCCTTACATCGATCGGATCGGACAGACAGGTTCTAGCCGTCCATTAGGTCTGACAGAATATCCAACTGCTAGAAGGTCGTGATCGTTCATATGGGTCCAAGATGCACTTTAACGCGCCACGGCGCTTAATACTATGTCGGGGTATGAGTCCGCGAGATGTTTCGAAGATATTTACATAGGGTCGTGATGTCAACTCATGCTTAATTGGCGAGTCAAGAGCGCCGAGTTCAATTTCTTGTTTGGACAATGTGATAAAGTGCATACCTTGTCCGGCGAGAAGTCCGATAGCTTGTTCCTTCTTGGCACAGCACACAGCCCGTGTTTTCTAGCTGAGTGATCATTACTGAATACACCCGCAAGGAAGCCACACTAATCCCACCGGCAATCTATCGCGTTACAGTCATACCGTAACGCCATAGACAACAAAGCTGAATGGGGGCCCATTTACTACGTAGTATCGTTCGTCCCATGCCATGAGGCTTAGCATTACCTACCAATTTCCTCGCAGGGTCAAGCATGGGGGCCAAGCATGATGTTTCCCCACGACATCGGACTCAGATCACTTTCTGGCACTCCCTAGAGATAGGCTCAGCCATTGAGGCTCCGAGGAGCGAGCCCGCCAGTGCCTAAAGCAGAAAATCTGGCCAGCTGGTGGGTGCCTAGTTAAGGGGTCTTCCCATTTAGGATGACAGCCTCAACTGGGCCAAACCCTGGTTCATTCTCCTCGGCCAAACCGTTTGAGGTCGACAACGTGCCGATATCGGTCTCCGCAGAGCAGCCAGAAGCTCTGCGTGATGCCTGGAAGCTACTGGGGCCATCATGAGAGGCTAGAATTATAAGCATTGAATAGCAGCCGCGAGCAAAGCAATTAAGTTTCAAACATTTGTTTATGCGGAATGAATTGAGTTTCTGTGATTGAAACGCGTGATCGGACGAACGACACGCTGGGACTCCGGGTCTGACTCGCGTCTCCCGGGCCGCATCCGAATGGAGGTTGTTCTCCGCGAGCTTCACAGGTCCGTGATCACAAATAGACTACCAATGGCACGAGGGAGCGAGAGCGAGCTAAACCTGGGGAAGAAGCTTGACTTCTCGGAAGTTCGCCGGACCCACGTTTTGAGGCCTTCGGTGTCTTATCAGCCTATCAGGCGTATCATCAGACATGTGTTTATCGGCAGAATTGGAACATTTTGGAGCATAACCATTCAAGACTAATAACATTATCGGTTGTCAGACCTCAGGTTCAACAGCTTTGATGTACCGACACGTGAGTTACAGATTCGTGAGTCGGTTGCTAATCGAAACGTCAACCGGCCACATCCGCCTGTAGTCTGTAAGATGGAGCGTAGGGACCGGGCGAAGAGGCCGGGGCTCCAGTGGACCGAGACGTTTTTTTTTACTCCGATGAAATACAACGTGCAACGATCCCGAATCCTTGACTGGTCAGCCAGTACCTCCACACTCCGCAGGCTTAATGGCTTTCAGCTCTACTCTTGCGGCGGTATTATCAACCCCAGCCAGTGATGAGGCGCGGTGGACTACGATCCCGTTTGGGACTCAATCCGATATCCCCAGTGGCCTGTTCCCGGTCTGGCCGTGATAGTGATGCTTCACGGCAGTGATGGCACAGCCTTTCAAGGCTTCACATTCTAGTATAAAGTCTTTAGGTTTCTGCATGGTCTGGAATCGAGATCTTGTGTCTTCACAGCAACAATCAGTCGCCACTCATTGACCCGTTCATTCTTTCTCGACAAGAGTCACACAGTCTTTTCGGAATCAAGCTTTCCTGATCATCTCTCTACACTCTCTTCCCGCTACATAGAAACTGCCTCCTCGATATGCAGTCGTCTCTGTTCACTCTCTTTGCCGCGCAGGCCTTCATTGGCACGGCGATTTCGGCTGCCCTGCCGGTACGGGATGTAGTACCCCCTAGCTCGGCCCTGCTTCGTCCCGTTAGGCGGCAGGCTTCAATCCCGGCAACTCCTCTCAGCCCTGCCAAGTTCACGCCCAAGATCAATGTCACTCTAGATTATGAGGGTCTCAACGCAACCAACGCATTGGTTCACGCTGAGATGAAGCAGCCCTCAGTGCTCCTAGAGCACATTGATACCATCACCGACATCACCTGCTCCGACACTGATGTCGTTCTCAAGTTCAGTGCTACCGAGGACTACAACTCGTGCTTGAGCTCTTGGCCGGCAAAGAACTTTACCATGATTACCAACCACAACGGCACCTGCGACAGTGAGCACGAGCGCGGAATCTATGTCATCTCAGGATACACCTTCGATAACACCACACTCACTTTGACCGCATCATCCTCCAGAGTCCAAATCCGTGACCAACTGAACGATGCCGTTATCGATTTCACCCACACTGGCACTGCCACCGCCAAACGCGATCTCTCTGGCACAATCTCTGCCGACCTCTCTGGCACCACACTCGTTGCAACCGACCCCTTGACTATCGTTGCCAACGAAGCCAAGCTCGACACCACCGTTACCCTCAGCGGCCACGTCCACTACAACTTCTGGAAGTTCAAGGTGGATGAGTTTTACATCGACCTTGACTACTCCTCCGATCTAAACCTCGCTATTACCGCCGCGGTCAATGCCCAATACTCCACCAACCTCTACAACTATGACCCTCTTTCCGTTACTGTTTCCGCTTTCTCTATCCCGGGCATCATTGACGTTGGCCCCATGGTCGACTTTGGTCTTGGCATCGAGTTCGCCGCCTCAGGTTCCGTCAACGCCACTTTTGGTGTGGTCAGCTCTATCCCTGAGGCTACCGTCCACCTGGACTTCCTCAACCAAGCCAACACCGTTGCCACTGGCTGGAAGCCCCAAACCAATGTCACCACGGATATCAGCGCCCAGGTTGAGCTTCAGCTGAACCCTTACGCCGACTTGACAGTGGCTCTCGGCGTCAAGCTCTTCAACGGCCTGCTCGACATGTCCGCTGGTATTGAAGCAAAGCCTGAGATTGTTAACGCTTTCGCCGTCGATCTCGACTTCACCTACACAAGTGCCAGTGGAGTCACCTTCACGAAACCCACCGGAGACCAGTGCATCAACGGCGCATGGTTTGCCAGCACCTTCCACTTCAACGTTGATGCATTTGTCACTCAGTTTTATACTAAGTCTTTGTACGAGGTCGAGATCCCAATCTACGAGTCTCAATGCTGGAACTTTGTCAACTAGTGGCTCGTTTGACCTTACTCGAGAATTCTTCTGTGTACATATTGAGTTGGATCTTTTCATCTGGGAGATTGGGTTACGGGACATTTTGCACATTTATGACGCTAGATTTCTTTCATTTTGTCGGTTATGAATATACCTATGGTTCAAAAACTTGCATCGGTCTACATGAATGCTTATTAATCTACCCGATGACATGATCGCGAACTTCGTCATGGCACTCGGCATGGCGGGAACTTTCGTGCTGAGGCTCTCTACTGTGATGGCTAGGCAGCGTGCTGAATGGGACTTTGAGAGGGGTCGCCTCCTCCAATCCTTCAGTACCCGACATGCAGATGCTAATTAGCGTCATGACGTGATACCTCCTCAATTCTGCAGCATTCATAGGTATGATTGATAAGCACATGGAGTCCTTGTGAGTTAAAAACTACACCTAACACCCGCTCGCCGAGACAGTCCGCAACATCCAAAACAACTTTGATCTTCGGAGATAAGTCTCTTTCACGAAACCTTTCGACGCTTAACCTTCATCATGGCCGAATATTCTGCGGTCAAGTTAAGTGATGGAGCATCTGTGCAAGTTAAGTTTCTCGGTGACACCGATAAGACAAAGCCCCTTCTCATTGCACTCCATGGTGCACCCGGCCTGTCAAACCACAGGGAGCCTGAATCGTCGTTTGGGTTTCTTGCCTCAAACTTCAGAGTGCTTGTCTACGACGCCAGAGGAAGTGGTGAAAGTGACTTGAAACCGCCATACACTGATGCTCGATGGGTCGCCGATGTGGATGAGCTCCGGTGAGGAAACCCTCATTGGTGCCGGATTGAAGAAAACCACTGACCTTCTGCAGAAAATGGGCGGGAGCCGAGAAGTTCATTCTAGCAGGAGGTTCATACGGTGGCTTCGTTGCCCTTCAATACGCCATAGTCCATCCAGACCGTCTTCTTGCACTCGTACTTCGAGACACCTGGGCAAATGGTCTCCGCGGAAGCATCAACTTCTTGAAGAACATTCTTACCAGCGACCGTATCCAGCCAGACGGGGATCGACAGGTGCGTCTCGTAAGCGGCGGCGTGAGGAGCAACGAGGATTTTGCAAACGCCTTTGCGGAAATTGTTGGCATCTACACTCCGAAGAGTGGGTCGACAGATTCGAAATCTGCATCGTCGACTTTCGAGGGCAACGCCATTGCGGAGACACATCATTTGCATTATGAAACCCACAACTTTGCCTTTTCTCACAACATACCCCGCTTCGATGTTCGATCGAAGCTGAAGGATATCACAGCGCCGACTCTCGTAGCCACTGGCAGACTCGATGTTGTCGTGCCGGTCGGTTATGGCGAGGGGATCAGCCAAGGGATTCCGCAAAGCGAGCTGGTAATATTCGAGAAGTCGGGTCATAGCCCGCCCTCGGATGAGCCCGAACTGTTCCAGAAAACGGTGACTGAATTTCTGGCGAAGTGGATCGAATGAAGTTGTCTAGATGACGTGGTGTATTGCTTGGCACGTGTTTGTAGGTCAAATCGAGCGTTGATCTAATCTTGACAATTGAAGAATTTCTCTATGTGGAGGGCGCATCTTTGATCAACCTTCCACGCACGTACACACGTGCAATATTCCGATCATCGCCCGTCATTAGGAACTTTTCGAACACCGTTCTCAAAGTATCTGACTCCTCCCTAAGAGTCATCACACCGAAGGACTCCACCGGGCAAGTGATCCATAGAGCATCGAACTCCTTGCCTGCGGCAAAACTGCCAATCTTGTCTTCAAGACAGCAAACCCTAGCTCCGCCCAATGTCGATAAGTAGAAGACTTCGTCCAGAGATAGCGCCTTGTCTTTTCCGTCAGACATTACCTCACGAGCATTCGAGGCGATCACTGCTTGACGGATGCTGTCGAGCATGCTGGAAGAAAATCCACCTCCACTGTCAGTACCAAGGCCGACTTTGATGCCCCTTGCTAGGAATTGGCGAATGGACGCCGCCATGAAGCCACCGCCAACCGTCATGTTCGAGATCGGACAATGGGCAACACCACATTCATACTCTCTGATCTTCTGCATTTCATAATCGGTCATGAATGTGCAATGTGCAAGAATCGAACGCTGGTTCAGCAGCCCGAAGTGGTGGTACAGGTCCGCCTCGCTGGAGAACTCGGGAAACAGCTCACGCGTCGCCTTGATCTCTTGCTCCGCTTCGTTGAAATGAGTCTGAATTGCCAGTTTCGTATCCTCCTCAGCCATCTTCCCCAGCCCAGCAAGTAGCTCGGGAGTGCAAGAGATTGCGAAGCGTGGTGTAAGCACTGGGCGCACAAGCTTTCCCGTGGGATCGATGTTCCTGATGTGCTTCACACACTCCACCGTCTCCTGCAGCGACGACTCAGCTGAGGTATCATGGAGGTAGCTGGGGGCGTTGCGGTCCATGTTGCATTTTCCTACAAAGGCTCGCTGACCCTTCGATAGGCAGATGTCTGCGAGAATTTGCGTAGCTTCGGCATGTTTTGAGCCATAGTAAGACGCCGTCGTAATGCCTTGTTTGAGAAATCCATCGACGCAGCTTTCGTAGACCTTCCGAGCATATTGAGGGTCTGAGAATCGGGCTTCGTGGGGAAATGTGACTTGATCGAGCCAGTCGAGGATGTGCAGGCCTTGGCCAAGACCCCTCATGGCCCATTGAGGAGCATGATTGTGCGTATCGATGAAGCCCGGCGATAAGAATTGGCCTTTAGGGATTGAGCGAAGTTGGGCGGTGGCAGGAACCTTCTTTGACAGCTCTTCCGCGGAGATGTCTTGGAAAAACTCGGTTATGACACCATCGCCGTTCACAATAAGGCCAGCATTCTCCAGGATCTCGACCTCGTTGGGTCCGAGCGAGTGGATGATGGCTCCATGAAAAGCGTGTCCTTGAGCCATTTTGCAACAACCCGCAGCTGACCAGATCCGATTTCTCTGATTGAATCTTGTTGATCTGAGATCAAGCAGTGTTGTCGACGAAGTGTCTCATAATCGGCTGCAAGAGATTGGGAAAGAACGTGAATGATATGAAAGTCGAGTGATAATATGACCAGCACATGAGGGGCACAGGGATATTTGGCGCGAATTGTGGGTACGTAAGCGTTGCCATCTCGCTTATCTTATCGACTGCAGCAGCTTTCGGCTGAGTTCGGGCGAGTTTCCGAATCGCTTCAACTTTCCCTTGGAACATGTTGCTCATAGCACACATCAATGGGTCGCTGCTGAGCAACAGTTTACCTCACGGACTGACTAAATCGTAGATACCTTCTATTCTCATATCGATTAGTGAGGACTCAACCCGTCGTTTCTGAGTCCTTGGCTCAATCGATTTAACCCCACCTACGGTAAGCCGGGAGCTCACCCGATACCTTCGGCAACGAGCAATCGGTACATCGCAGCCATGACAGACGACGCGGCAGAGACCTTGCGTACTACACAACGAGCGCCAAGAAGCTGTCGGTCATGCGCATCTCGGAAGGTCAAGTGCGACAAGGCCTCCCCTTGTCTAAGATGCATCCGTCGAGGGGACGCAGACAAGTGCGTTCGAGAATCAGTTATTGTTCGTGGAGAAGTCACCAGGTTGTTTACCATTTCTCCATTCCATACCCACAACCAATACTTACTGTGTAACCTAGAGGAAAGGATCCCACAGATGCCCCAACGTACGAAGATTTGGTGCGGGAGAACGAGCGCTTGAGAAGTGCTCTGTCTATCCGATCAAGCATGCATCATACCCCAAATTCACCCTTGCTGAAACCTCGAAAACCTCAACGGCTACTGGAATGTCACGATGTTCTTGAAGAAATGGTCTTTGATCCGAGACAAAGACCAAAGTCTTCGGGTCGGATGTCAAGCTGGGACGAGATCACTTCGTGTTGTCCCAATCAGGAGGCCAGTGAGCAGCTCATTGCGTATGACAAGACGTGGAATTCTTGGGTACACTATGCTCTCGAGTATCCGACCTTTCAGGATGAGCATTCCAAATTCATGGGAGCTCTTAAGAACGGCGCTCTCCTATCAGACTGCGACCCGGCCTGGCTATCTCTCTACTTTGGTGTGATTACGGTGGGCTTTTGGGAACTCACCACTATCTAAGAAGCTTGCTAACGGTCGGGACTTCTCAAGGCAGCTCTTCTAATGATGGATGATGAGGAGGCAAGTTTGATTTTGCCTGGGAGTAAGGATGGCTTTTCACAAACCCCAATCTTTTATCCTCATACTGACGCTGTAACCCTTTTTGCAGAAGACCATCAACGTGTTCTTCAAGACTGGTACGAATCTGCCTTGTTCTGCATGTATCGGGCAGACTTTATGCGCACTCCCCAGATTCATATTGTGCAAGCCGTTGCAGTGCTTGGGATGTGCTTTTACAACTTCGGCGACTCTGAACTAAGCAGACATTTATGGAGCTGCGCCATTCGTACTGCGCAGACCCTTGGGCTTGATGGATCTCGAGGTGACGATGTTCCAACTGAAATGAGTCAAGAGGCTCAGCACAGGCTGTGGTGGACGCTTGTTATATGCGAATGGTAAGTTAGGTCATGAACTCAATGCCACGGCTGTTCTTGCTGACGAACGGGTCAGGCTCGCGGTTCCGTACCATGTTCCACAGGTAGATGAAGGCGACTTCAATGTTCCACTCCCTTCGCGCGATCCTGAGCATGACATACCTGGCGGTATCCAGCCTGTCCAGTACCACATCTTCATGGCACGAACATCAATCGTTTACCATCGATTTCGGTCAGCATTGCGAGAAGGGTCGCGGCCGATTGCAGAAGTTGTTCGACTGGCTGATGATGAGCTAGCAGAGGTCATCAATACTTTGCCAGAGCATCTGCAGCCGGACGGTGGTAAGCACAAGAGAATGCAGAACCTGGAGATTGAACATCCGTGGATCAAATGGCAGCGGTTTGACATTAGTCTTGTGCTACTCCATCATCGCATGCGCATCAACAGGGCGCTTCAAAAGGAGTGGATGACATCTCCTGGGCAATACGAGTGGGCAAGAACAGTCTGCATTAGGTCTGCCATGGATATCATCTGGATCACACATAACTGGGACCAGCCAGCTGCGATGCGAAGACAATGGTATGGGTTCTATGCTTTTGAAGTGGGTTCCATGAAGCTCCCAACTGACAATAGCAACGCAGGGCATTATCTTTGCATATATTTGTCGCCGCTATCTTCCTGCTGAGAGAATCTCGCAGGGCTTCCCCCGATCCCGAGGTCGACTTCAGTGATGAAGTACAACTAGCTATCCGATACCTCGATGAGGTCAAGTCCCGCAATGCAATTGCAGATCGCGCATCGGACATCTTGCGCGACTCTATCAAGCATATGGATGACCCAATGCTTTGATGAGATTTCCAGCTCACAAATTGAACCCGAACGCTGTTTTCGCATATCCGTCAAACCCATCAAGTCCTACATATCCCTCAAGCGTTCTCTCATCCAGGACGTTCCCTTCGGCATAGTCCGGTGGCGGCCGACCCGCCCGAGTCTCTTCAAGCTGTCTCTTGACATATACCCTGTTATTAGGGGTCGATGGACATGCAGCTATGTATACAACGGATGCATTCTCCGTTCCATGATGCTCTGGGTCCACTGCATGGCACACCTGTGCAACCATAGTCAGCATTCAAATCGTTCGAGGTCTGAAATGGATACCTACATCAGTGTGCCACCAAACTGTATCTCCAGGCTCCATCCTAGGGATATGCACCAAGCATTCCTCGAGTCTCAGGTGCGGATGCGATGATCGACTCAAGCGCTGGCTCTCCGTCTTGAACGTTCCCGGGAACCAGCTTGTGGAATCATCCAGAGTCCACTTGCTCGCATCCATCACATCAGTAGGGTCTCTTGGAGGCTTGAAAAAGGGTCGAAGCATAACGTATGACACCACAGTTGCAACGTTCGGGTACACAAGAAGGGTCCCTTCGTTCGGCACCGCTCTTGTCAACGCTGTCCAACCCTGGAAAGAGCGGAACACGGAGGAATGCGCAATGCCAGGGTACAGCTCTTGGTCGGCGGCCTTCCGCAGGCCGAGGTCGTAACAGTCGTGCAACTCAGGCCTGCCGGAGAAGATGTTACCATACACCTCCCGATACGTCTTGTCCGCCCATCGGCAAAGACTGCCAGCGTCGATATGTGGGCCAAGGCCAAGGAAGTCTTGTCTTGGTGGTCTGTCTCTAATGCCGTCGTAGTAAACCAATGGATCAGGAGACGTCTCTTCGTCGTAGTTGTGCCAGAGTTCATTCAGCAAGCCCTGAACTCTCAGATGGTTTGGATACCCTCGGAGGGCGTTCTGGATAGGAGAGTCATACAACATCAGCATCGAAGGACTTTCCGCTGGCCACCCTTGGATCTTTCCTTTGTTGTTGGCAACATATTTCTTTAGATCAGTGTAGTGGTGAATCGCTTCCGACTTATCAATAAGTCCACGAATCACAAATGACCCAATTCGCTTGACTTCAGCCTGTTGCTCGCTCGTGAACCCCTTTTCCAAAAGGTCTGCAGCATCAAGAACAGGTATTATGCCGTGGCCCTTGCTGATGATCTCTTCAGTGACAGTTTCGAGGTTTTTGCACACAGCTAGCCAACTCTTTTTCAAAGAGTCAGCGCCGTAGTGAGCGATAATATACTTTTTGGCGTTCCCAAAGTCGGGGTCCTTCGACTCGGTCACCCCTTGTTCCGTATATTCGGCCCATGCGGGCCACTCTCGAATCTGACTGGGCATTTCGAACGGCAGTCAAAGAAATGGATGTGAAACGAGATGGTGCTAAGACAACTTGAGACGCAGGCAATTTGAGACTTAGCAGTTGCTTGCGACAAGACACCGTTAAATACCTTATCTTCTCTCTATGCAGATTTGCCGATCACATACCTTACCCACGCTCCGTCCTCCAACCGGCAGGCAACATGGAACCTCGCCCGAGTTCGGTCGAGTATTTAGACTCAATAACAACCCTGCAAATCCCCACGATACCACCCAAAACGGCCGCACTAAACATGCTGGGTCGGTGTGGTGGGCCTCTGATATGCTCACCCGAGCTCGCCCGAAGTCTGGGGACAGCCAATCAGGATCTAATAATCACAAATCAGATCTCCTCATGCTTAACAAGATATAAGGACTTGGAAGAAGTGACCCAAAAGTCTTTTGCAAGCTTGTTGTCGTTGACTGATTTGATATGAATCTCAAACGATTGGATCCAGCCACTCACGAAATGGGTTTCGAGCGTAAACATGTCTCGAAGCTGGTACCGGCCAACCTGAAGTTGCTGTCTCCGCTGTTGCTCGCGGTTGCCATCGTCAACTCTGCGGTAAGTACCCGGCTAAAACAATCACAACAATCGATTCTTGGGCTGACATATACTTGGTAGACACTTGGGTACGATGCGTCCGTCATGAATGGGCTACTCATCCTGCCGTCCTACACCGAATACTTTCACTTGACGACTGCAACTGAAGGCCTCAACAATGCGGCATCATGGATGGGCAGTATCGTGGGAGCTTTCTTGATGCAGCCGATTCCGGATTACTTTGGCCGCCGACGAGCCATTCTTGTTGCTTCGGTCATCACCGTTGTCGGCATCATCCTTCAAGCTGCAGCACAGAACATTGCCATGTTCGTCGTAGCTCGCATAATTGTCGGCATTGGGTCTGCAGTCAGCAACGGCGCAGCACCCACTCTTTTGGGCGAACTTCTTCCTCCGCACAAACGTGGTCGTATTTTGGGACTGTTCTTCTCCTGCTTCTACGTCGGAAGTCTTGCTTCGGCGATCGTGAACTACGGAAGCCAAAACATCGCCAGCACCTGGTCATGGCGCTTACCTTCGCTGTTGCAGTTCGTACCCAGCCTTCTCGCCGTCGTCCTGGTTCCCTTTGTTCCAGAATCTCCTCGGTGGCTCATTGCAAACAAGCGGGATGATGAGGCGTTGGAGGTGCTCATCATCATGCAAGGCAAGGGGGTCGAAGACATGCAACAGGGACGGGAGAACCTGCACGAGATACGAGCTATCATGAAGAAGGAAGAGGAAGAGTATCCTCGAAATCCTTGGAGAGAAATCTTCGCGACACCAGCCAACAGGAAAAGACTTGCCATCCTTTGCTCATTTGGTCCTATGGTCAATATGTTTGGCAACTTCATCATCTCGTATGCTGCACCACGGTGTTATTCCGGGTCCGTGGCCTCGCTAACTTTTGCAGATTTTACCTCACGAAGATCCTTGATCAGGCGGGTATCAAAGACACTGTCAAACAAACTCAGATCCAAGTCATTCTCAACTGTTGGTCTTTTGCGGTGGCTGTCTTTGGTAGCTTTATGCTTGACGTCCTCGGGCGGCGAATCCAGAGCTTCATTGGAATCGCAGGCATGTCTGCGACTCTCTACATTATCGGAGGTCTGATCAAAAGTGAGCCAGTCCAGTTTCCAGCCACATTTACATTGTTACTAACGTGACCCCAGAGTACGGCGAAAGTACCAACCAGTCAGGAATATATGGCACGATTGCTGTGATCTTCCTTTTTCAAGGCTTCTACGCCTTTTCCATCACGCCAATGACCAGCTTGTATCCTACCGAGGTTTCTCAATACAAGCTTCGCGCCACTGGTATCGCCATATTTCGCATGTTGGATGCTGGCTTCGGGTTCGTTGACTGCAACTATCTCTCCAAGTGTCTGTTGCTGACATAAAGCAGGCTGCTCGCATCATTTTGCATGGCTTATGCAATGGCAGACTTGGGCTGGAAATTCTATTTTATCAACGCTTCATGGAATTTGTTGTTTCTCGTCGTTGCCTACTTCATATTCGTTGAGACTAAGGGTCTCAAATTGGAAGAAATTGCAGCCAAGTTCGAGGGATCCCGCATTCTCGATGCCATTGCTGAGGATTCAGACTCTCAAGAGACCAGAGACGCCAAGGTCTTGGGGAGCATTGACACTAAAGCTATGGCATAGAGTTTTCTAGATCATCAAACGACATCCTAACGGTAATATTCTCAAGCATTTCCAAGTTTCACTTTTGCCTAAGGGCCGCCACTGCATCCATCTCTTCTTGGGTAGGTAGATTCACTACCATCAAGTAGAGGGCGTCCTGTTTCATCATCTTCTTCAACGGCCTGTTCTTCTTTCGCTCTCTTCTCCTTTCCCTTCTGGCCTGCCTTCCTACCTTGCGATCGATGCCCAACTCCTCGCGGCGGTCGTTACGCCTTTGCTGAATGCGGCCAATAGGCCCAACAACTTTCCCACCCGTTGCCATTGAGAGGAGTCCCCCACTACTTGACGAAGTGCTCGGGATGCTTTGCTGCAGTTGTGGGGCTTGCGGAATCTTGGAATCGGGGTGCTGGGCCTGGAAGTGGGAGGCAGCCCTGCGATCGAAATACGTGGACACGAACTGCCCGAATTCCTTGACTGCGTTCTGCTTTTTCCCCTCGTCTAGAGCATCCAGCTGCGGAAAAACAAGAGGTGCCGGTTCTGGGATCTCTACCTCGCTCTTTGTCGTCGTGGAGGCTGAGCGCACGGCGTTTTTCCACTTGCTCTGCCCATCTCTGTCATCGACAGCCTTTGCGATGTTGTGTTCGAGATCAATGTCCTCGATAAGTTCCGTGCTCGAAGGCTTGTACTTCACAATGAGACAAAACAGCCCGCGAGGCTTGAAGAATTTCTCATTCATGGTGTCGAGGTATCCGTTTTGCCTGTAGTTCACGTAGGTTCTGCGTGAAGTCTCGAGACTCGTGTGGATTGCGAAGGTGACAAGCATTGCGATTGGGCTGAAGCCCGAAACTGCCATGTGGGCGTGATCGGCAACCATCACCCCTGCGTTCAAGACATTGAACCAGGGGTTTAACTTGATGCTCTTTTCGAATCCGTCGAGAAACTCCAGCCACGCTGTCTGGTCGATGCCGCACTCATTAAGCACTGGCGCGTAGGCTCTCACGAAACCGCGGTGGCGGGCTTCTGGTCGACGCTGTGGGAGGATGACGGGCATGGGTAGTGCGTGAGTCTGCTGGCCCGTCTCGTAGGGCGGGGGTGGGTGCTGTTCAATGAACCGTCGCAGAAGCTCCTCAGGATCGGCATTATCGTCCGCTTGGTGAGATTGACCCGGCTGTTGACGCTGTTGAGCTTCGTCGAGCTCAATAGCCCAGTCCTCCTCATCGTCACTGGAAGACTCGTCTTCGAGTGCATCTTGGTGTTTTTGAATAGTAGACGCGTTCGATGAACCCCCGGCCTGTTCATTCCTCTCGCGGGCTTCTTTCCGTTCTTTTTGGTCCGCTCGATACTCCTTCGTAAAATCGACCGCTCCGCCAATAAGTTTTGAAATTGGTCCACGTCCGCTCATCGTGCTCTTGTTGGTGTAGTAATGCTTCACGGAGGCTTGTATGTATTTTGAAATGTATATATCTTGGCAATTCAAATGTAGCGCGGTGACAGGACGACGCAGTCTTTATGGCTCATCATCTCCTTTGTTTGCCCATTAGGCTGCCGCAATTTACTTAGACTTATTTGGGGGCTCATTTCGCCCGACAGGCCACGCCCAAGCTATGAAATCCACTGAAGCCACCGTCGTAGGGGCTATGATTTTGCGGGCAGTGGTTTGGTTGGGCTCACCCAAAAATTAGCGTAGGATTCCCCAATTCCAGCTGCAGTCAGCAGCCTCAGATGTGGCTGTACAGCCAAGAGTCGGAAATGATCTCCCCTTCAGCCCAGCTAAGCGCCAAAAGCTTGCATGGACCCGGCGTTCTGTATACAGACGATAAAGACGTGGAGTGAAACAACCAGTTGACAGACCTGTCGATGCGCCCGCATGACTGTTGGGGAAACAGTTGGTAAAAGGGACCTCTCAGCAGGCACAGCAAGGAAGACATGAGAGACAGCCCAAGCAGAGGCCCAAGGGGAGACAGAGACAGGACGGTCTTAGACCCATCACCTGCTATCGCCGTGTCATGGCCGTAGGCAACAGCAACAGGCAGTCTGCCAGTCCCACCATGCCACTTCAAACGTCAAACGCAGAGGTAACGAGGGTCATCCACATTGGATAGAGATGTGACATTGGGAAGTCCAGGAGAAAGTAAGTTAATGTGGTGAAAACAGGCCCATCATATGGCTCAAGCAGGAACGTCGTCATGTTGCTACCGTTGTCTTCTTCCGCGTCACTGAGCCATCTCCGATGCCCGCTTTGATGCAAAGAAGCAAATCAAAGACACTAGACGCGTCAGCCCCTGCAATTGGTTATTGCCAACGCAAGTAATTAACAGTCTAGGCCGGCCAAAGTCGTCCTCTTGACGTTTTGCCTCTAGATAGGGCAAGATCCGGCAGTGATCAATCGTCAGACAACGCCACACGACAAAGCCACCGTAATACCAACCGCCAACAAACCTGAAATTCTGGGGTAACGCAAACGTGTGGCGGGTGTTTGCGCTGAGCACACCCCAAATGACGACTGCCAATGGCCCGTCGCCTCACTGGTGGAGCGACCGTTTCCCTGTTTTCTCTGGCGAAGATCATCGGATCCGTGTGCCGGAGCCCAAGACAAGCTCCCGCTACCGCGGGAGCGGCTGGGGCTAGCCTCACGAGTCCCCGCAAATTCACGTCATGAATCCCTCCCTCGCCGTCATTGACGTACCTTCTTATTCCCGATGCTCGATGAGCTTCTAGCGACGATGTGATGCCTTAGCTGCTGGGCGGGAAGTTGAGGATTGTCCGCGAATGAGTGCCAGCAGTAACCCCACATGAGCTCATAGCAACACAATCGCAATCCCGCGAGACATGGACTGGTGACATTTTGTCTGGGCGGCAAGGCCGCAGCTTGGCCTGGACCAGCGTTGGAGCTCTGACATCACAACGAACATCCGCTCGCGATGGACGAACACCTGGACTCGACGATGAGTATTTGATGCCCAGGATCCCGCAGCCAAAGCTAAGATTCCTGGAAATTGTAACAGCAAACTCAAAGACATATAACAACTTCAACTACTATAATCAGCAATCATGGGTATCGGACAGAAGATCAAGGATGCGCTGCATCATGACAGCCCCCCAAAGTCTTCCACATACGAGAACGACAAGCCTCCCGGGAGCTTTCCCTCCGAGACCACAAACCCCAAGCACACAAACTTGACAGACGGCCGTGATTACACCACGACCGGCAACACAACCGGCACCACTGGTACTTCGGGCCTGACCGGAAAGGACACTACCACCACCACCGGCACCGGACGTCACAGCCCAACCAGCAACCTGACGGGCAACACCCACGGCGGAGCTACCGGCGACATCACCGGCAAGACCCACCGCACTACCGACTCCGGCATCGATGTTGGTCATGGTCACAACCGCACCGGTGAGCAAGACACGCAGAACCCGTACTGGGGCTCCATGGGCCGTGAGAGCCATGGTGTGATCGGTAGCGCGGATTCTTCTGGCCTGACCGGCTCTAACGCTCGTGCAGGCTACAATGATCCCGCCGGCACCCACGGCCCTCACGGCAACCGTGCCGAGAACCTCGCCGACCCCCGTGTCGACTCCGACCGCGACCACCGCGGCGCTCCTGGTACCGGTCTGACCGGATCTAACGTTCACAACTCCAACGTCCGCACCGGCTACGACGATCCTTCCGGAACTCATGGACCCCACAACACCCGCACCGGCAACCTGGCCGATCCCCGTGTTGACTCTGACCGTGACCACCGTGGTGCGCCTGGCACTGGTCTCACTGGTACCACCCATGGTGCCACCCATGGTACCCACGGTACTCACGGTACCTCTGGCCTGAGCAACTCCAATGTTCGCACCGGTTACGACGATCCCGAGGGAACTCACGGCCCTCACTCTGGCCGCGTTGCCAACGCTGTTGACCCTCGCGTCGACTCCGACCGTGATCACCGTGGAGCTCCCTACGGCGCCAACAAGGATCTCCCTCTCCGTCCCAACGAGCAGTACGGCGCCAACGATCGCCTTAGAGGCCAGGGTCCCGAAGCTGTTGGCGGTGGCGTCTACAACCCCAACGTTCCTGCTGGTCACCACGATCCCACCTCCAACGTGGACCGCTCTATTGAGGGTTCTCACTTCACTCACACCGGCCACGCCGGCAACGCGGGTCCTGGCGCCCGGACCCAGCACGCAACGCATACCAACCCTTCCCTCATCGGGGCTCACAGCAACGACCCCTACGACACTAGGATGAGAGACAGAGATATGGGCTATGAGCGCTCTGGTCATGGTATTGCCGGCGGTGTTGCTGGAGCTGGCCTTGGTGCTGCTGCCACCGAGGCTTCTCGCAGACACCACCACGATGACATCCGCGAATCTGGCTACGGCGCCAACACCACCCGCAGCGGCGTTGACGACTACTCTCGCACTTCCGGATCCGGACTCACTGGCCACGAGCCTGGTGTTCCTAGAACCAGCATGCTGGACCCTTACAACGAGTCTCCTACCACTCACGGAGTTGGTGCTGATAAGGGCATCGTCGGTGGACGCAATGGTTCTCCCCCATTCAACCAAGGTTCGCTTCAATCTTCTATTCCCTCCGGTATGGGTCCTGACCATTACGGCCCAGGCCACGAAGGTGCCAAGGTCATGCACACGTGCTCTCACTGCGGCAACGACAATGATATCAGCCGCTACTTCAAGAAGGATGCCGTGTACCGCATGAACTAATGAGAGAGTTTGGGTTTATGAATAGCGTGTTTTGTATACCATCATGTACTTCTAGTTGGTCATAATGAGCATGACATAATGGAACCAGTCCACATTGGATTTAACAATGAGCGTTATGATCCGAGCAACTTCTCAACTATGCGCTGTTCAGGCTGACATGTAATCAAGAACGAGCTGTGCATCTATACGACTCGAGTCTTGCAGAGCCTATTGGGTCCTTCTCCAGCGCACCTTCATGTCTCTATCGGGTGACACGGCACCTGACCCAATTGCCGACTTTTCGTCTTCCGCTGGCCGATCCGAACTAACACCATCAAAAGTCACCCATTCGATAAACTCAACCTCAAATCTGGAGATGATCATAGCAGCGACTAGCATGATCTCTTGCTTTGCGAAGAACCGACCAGGGCACATTGAGACGCCGCCCCCTATGTCCTGTGTTAGTCCTCGCCGAACTAATATGGGTAGTGAGGTTTACCGTATGGAAAGTAGTCGCTTGGCCTGCCAGCCATGGAGAATTCCATCACCGTTTTGATATGCCCAAGCTCATCCTCCTTATCAACATATTTGATATGTCTTTCTGCCCAGAAACTCGATGCTGGATGACCCTCTACTCCCCACACTGACTCATCTTGCAAGCCAATTTGTGTCGGGGCTTGGACCAGAGATCCCTTCGGTAGAACGTATCCATCCCATTCGAGTGGTTCCATAACCTCTCTGGTCACATTGATCGATACATGCAGACGAATAGTCTCTGCGTAGACGGACTGGAGCAAAGGCAGGGCCAAAAGCTTCGTAACATCAATCGCAGGCTTCGACGTAACAGGGTCAGGAACAATGGCTCCTTGCACTTCCTCTTTCACTGCCCTCCACAGAGACGGGTTCTTCGCGAGCTCCATCATTACCCAAGCCGTCTGGGGGATGCTGTTGACGTTGAATCTGGTTATAGTCAGCACGGGATGTAGACTTCGCACACACGTGTTGCTTACCCAGATTGAATACCTAGATGCTGCGCAGCACGAGACCTCATAGAAAACTTCTTGTCCTTCCAGAACTTGGCATGTTCTCTCTGAAGTCTGGATCCGAATGTCGGTTCCCAGTCGGCCTCCGCTTCCATTCCATCCCAATCGAAAGTATCCCATGCGTCCTGTAAGAATGTCTCCATCATATCTAATGCCTTTTTCTGCGCTTTTCTGGGTCCAGGATTCATCCATGTCGGCAACCCGTACATCAGTTTCATTGCTACCTTGTCGTACTCCCACATAGCGTCTACGAATTCAGGGTATTTGTCAATAAGCCGCCTGCCCGCCAGGGTCATGACAGCAGCCTCAGTCATGTCCTTCTTCAAGAACTGGAAGAGTCACACTTCTTTCCACTCATTCAGCGGCTGGGTTTCTAATTTTTCTCCAAAGAAGGCCGTGAAGTTCTGCGCCAGTTTCGCTGTCGGCTCAGCACGCGACAGGTGCTCCGTGAAGATATGATGCATGCCGCTCCATATCCTTTGGTCCTCTGGAGTATCCTCGGTCCCGGGAGCGGGGATCTTCAAACGGCCTGTCTTGTCGCTGGCCCATCGTTTAGCATCTTGTTGGTCAACTCCATGAACCTTTTCTGTGACCATGAGAACGAACTTGTCCGAGCTGAGTTGAGTGCTGCCAGCGCTGTTCCGGAAGAGCCTTTGGACATTTTGAGAGCCAGAAACCAGATACATTGGGACTGGACCTAGGTTGAACTTGACAATGTTGCTCTTCTTTAGGGCCTCTGCGGCTCTCTTGAGGAACCCGTGGTTGTCAGTCAGGTATTGATACGTGTTAGAAACATAGGGTATGCGCTCTGGTAAAGAAGGAGGCTCAGCTGCTTTCTTTCGGAATATCCTACTGACAAACAGGATGCTGATTAAGGGCAGTATCAGCCAGCTGAGATGGAGGATCGTGGTGCTCGAGTAGAACACGTGTGGCAGGCCCGCTGGTGACCTGACTTCCGATGCGTTACCGTCATCCATTTGAAAGTATTACGATTGAAGTTGAGATCCGATTAGAACTTTTCCATTAAGGAGAAATGGCAAGAAAGAAAGAAAAGGGGATGAGATCCGTCACATGCAGTGTGTCTCACAACCACGGCATGCCCCATTGGCGCCTTGCGCCCACCAAGCTACCCTGACGGGTATGGAGAAATTCACACCACATTCCCCAAACCCAACTAGATTGCATTGTGCATATCTTGCCATTTCGGCTGATGATTGTTGATATTGGTGATGAACTTCACGTGCATACGCTTGCTTCGTATGACAATCTGCATCGTCCAAGTCTTTCCGACGAAGAGGTGTTTTTCCTTTGGTCCATCGAGATGGGCCTCTTTCCACTGACCGCTGATATCAGATCCAAAAAGTGCTGTTTTCAACCCTGGTCCGCGAAAGTCTACCAAAGGTCCTCAAAGACAGCAAAGATTTTGATGATAGTTGTTCCTTTTCAGGTGCGAGGTGACCAATCACGACCATTGAATACCATGCAGGATGTATGAACTTGATCAGCTTGGAAATCGTAACAGGCTAAGTGCTGACATGCCCTTGGGCGCCACCTTCCCCAACCAGGCATCACTCGCAGCCGCTTACACAGAAATATCAAAAGATTGGCTGATCCCAAGGGAAAGCAGCCGGCATAGAGAAAAGCCCTTCAACAGACTCGATCCAGTCTAAAGGCTGTAGTCCAATCTCGTCGAACGAAGGCAGATGGTTCGAGTCCGCGTCGCCGACTTCATTTGAATAAGTCGGCACAGCGTTGACTTCTTGGAGCTCGTCTGAATGGGCATTGCTACCGGAATTCCGCTTCCTTGTTGCATCTGCAGATGAATCCGACCGATGGAACCAGAGACCGTTGAGTAGCTTGGCGTATTTTGCGGCGATGTGATCTGCGTCAGTGGCTGCGATCTCGAGTACTCCGATGAATCGTCGCATCAGGTTTGCTGTCTGGGCATGTTTTCCTGATGAGACGGCACCAGATGCGTGTGCTTTATAAAGGAATACAGACGAATGTATTTCATATCTGATTGGAGTTGTCAGAGACATTTTCAGGCCCCCGGCAAGCATGGGACCGACACTCACAGGTAGAACCGAGCGGGCATGAACCGCAGATATTTCTCGGCATCAATATCTTCAATGGCAATCCTCAATAGAGCTTCGGCAGCGTCTACAGCCTCATAAACATGACGAGCATCGGGACTAGCCATAGCTGAGTGCGGGAAGCATGCCGACTTTGTGACTTCTTGCGTGCCGGATGCCGATGCCCGATAGAGAACAGCTTGAAAGGCGAAGGCATTGACATAAAGACGAAGATACTTCTCCATCATCTTGAGACATGACTTCAGATGCTGGGAGCATTTGAGTCCGTTCCAAACGAGATCCCACGCGACAATGGCGCGGCTTGCATCATCGATGTACTTGGTGTAATCACCCCGGGTCATGAGTTCTCCGGTACGTTGTTTTGATGCAAAGAGAATATCGTGGGCGTTCCCGAACAAAGTTGTCAACTCAACCTGTGCCTGTAGCAGAGACGCAAAATCTTCCCCTGAGGTGTACCGTGGTTGTAAGGATGGGAAGTCGTCAGCTGTGAATCGCGCAGATAGAGCCGGTCCTCTGCTCCAGAAGGCTTGGCCCATACGGATAGAGATCTGGCGGTCCGACAGGTATGTAACTTGGATCAAGATCAGTATAAGACACTCTGGAGATCTTCGAGCCGAGGGAGCTGTAACTAACATGTCCATGCCAGCCGTCTTCTCAACATTGCTGGGTCAGCTTCTTTGTCTGCCCTGAAAGAGGAATCTTCAAGCCGCAGCAAATACGCAAGCCTGACGGCGAGCCCTAATATCGACCATGCTGCACCTTCTCCCCCGTCATCGTTTTGTCCCAGTGTAAGCGGTGTCCATTCTCCTAGGATCAGGAGCCCCTCCACACACCCTACGCTGCGTATTGTGGACATACCAAGAACGACATCGAGGATAAGGCGTCGCATGTGCTGCCATATTGACTGATGTAGCTCGGTCAGGTCGGACTGATCTCTTGAAGCTACTACTAGAGCGGCTGTGAGAAGGAACGATTCGTGCTTGATGGTATCGGAGAGGAACTGTGGCATGAGCAGATTGGCTGGAACAATCGGGAAGAATGGATGATAGTCATCGGCATAACTTGCTTCTGTGAGCGATTCAGTCTCTTGTAATTGGACTGTAGACTTACTGTCTTATGAGATTTTGGAGGGTGACTAGGTCCAAAGCGCCCTCCTTGACGGGAGGGTATTCTTCAACCGCTTGGTGCGCCGTAAGCTGATTTTCGGGCGATGCTAAAGACGAGAGCTGATCAGTCCGGGCTTGCTGTCCCGGAGACAGAATCGAGTCTAAGATAGAAGATGCGTTTCCAGGTGTTGATTTGTTGAGTCCGCCATCCCCTAGTTCATCATCTTCCCCATCCTCAGCCGCCCGGGCAAGGATCAGCAGGGCATCAGAGGGATTCTGAAGGGACCGATGCAGTCGCTGTTCTCGAGGCTTTGGCGTCTCTACGATTGTTTCTGGGACAAAAGATGCTACGGAAACCACCGAGGGCGCCGTAGCAACGTCACTATCGCGTCTTTGCCTCTTGTTGCCTCGGTACTGGGAGTAGTCGCCGCCACGTCGCGATCCAGCTAGGGAGCAGTCGACTCCTTCGCGGACACACTTTGCGCACGGCGGTCGTCCTCGTTCGCCAATACTGTCTCTGTAACGCTAGTTAACAACCGAAATATTCGGTAGAACGCCTTGTGAATCGCAACCAGAGAGATATCATCCTTGCTGGAGAAATCGATCGGCCGGAAGGCGGAGGGACCCACAAATCACATCGCGTCTTGCGCGCGCGACACCTAACGCATGCTCGGTATTGTCTTACACCGGTCGCTTTGGTCATGTTCAAGGTTCCGGTCCGGGGAAAATACGGGGTGGTGAGCGTGAGAACCTGGGGCCGCTCGTACGACCGATGCGGGGTCTGGGGACGGTTATAGATGGCCGAGCGCCGGCTATAGACGACTAAAGACGGCGGGGTCGACGCGGGGTACGGCAGCAGACGGCCGAGGATGTTCGACCTCGCTGTTGAACAGTAAGGCTTTATGGGAAGAACGTCACTGGGCAGAATGGGTTCGTTCGGTTTAACATCTTCAAGACTTGTGGCAATAAGTTCTTGGTTTGCTGCATCAGAAAAGCCGAACGAGGCCGTATAAAGCGAGACGGTAATCAGCCACGGCCATCCGTATTGTTCAACTCGTAATTGCGTTTCTAACAGAATTCCATCACATTAGAAAGCAAAAGAATTCGCATTTCATTCCATCTCCTTTATACATCCCTAAGTAAGCATCATGGCGCCCGGAGTGCTCCAGTCCGAAGCCCCAGCTTCACTGCCAACGCAGAATGTCAAACAGCTTGACCACCGTGAAGCGTACGACCCTAACAACGACATCTACGGCAACTACTTCCCGGCCGATCCTAAGACCCTGAGTCTAGAGTCCAACTTTGGGCCCATGGATCCCGCTTCGATTGGATACCTCCAGCCTACCCACCGCGATACCCCCCTCAACGTGATGCGGGAGCGCTTCGAGCGCGATGGATATCTGCTCGTATGTCCTTTGACAGCAATTGGAGTTTGAATACCTGGAATATTTCTGACATATGGAACAACAGATAAAGGATCTTCTTCCCTACGAGCCAGTTCTGAAGTGCCGTCGCGAATACTTCTCGCACATGAGCCCCAGCGGTCTCCTCCGTCCCGGCACCGACCCCGTCGAAGGCACATTCTCCGGCAAAGACACCAAAAAATACCTTCCTCCCGGTAATCTTCGCCGTCTGTTTGGCCTCAAAGATGATCCGGAGAGCGATAAGTACGCCGAGCTCATGGTTTCAGCGCACGAGGCCGACTTTTACGTCAACTTTTGCAAGTTCCCCGAGCTGCGCCAGTTCGTCAGCCGTTTCACCGACTGGCAGTCTCCCCATATGCTTCAACGCACCATGCTTCGAGCCTTTGTTCCCGACAGCGAGCTCACACCAGTCCACTTCGACCAAATGTATCTCCGCGCCGGTCCTCCAACCAGTCTGACCGCTTGGGTACCCATCGGGCCGGTGTCGCTCGAGGGCGGCGGTTTGATGTACCTCGAGGGATCCACTGACATTGGCATGAAGACCGAGGACGACTTTGCAAAGAACGCGCATAACCTGACTGACGAGGAGCGTGTCAGCGCGTTTAACAAGAACATGAATGACGGCGGCTTTCTCAGCCGAGACACAGTGACATACGGAAAGGAGACTCAAAGGAAATGGTTGATCGCGGAATACGAGGTCGGCGACGTCATCTTCCACAACCCGTACATGGTCCACGCCAGCTGCAAAAATAAAGACCCCGACGCGAGAATCCGTTTGGCTACGGATCTCCGATTCGTCGACCCCGAGAAGCCGTATGATAGAGTAGGTGACACAACCCCTATATTCAAACCAAGTGGGCTAACCAATATCACAGCGGTGGATGAAAGTTTACAAGCCCCTTGACGGGCTGTAAAGGACGACTTGGAAAGGGTTTTAGCGGTGTTCTATGGAGATTGTAATATTAGAAGACTGTTGGCATGTACCTATGTAAAGTAAAATGATGGTACAAAACAGAATGAAGGAGGTAACCTTTCCACCATGTTCCAAAAGTGCATGAGACTATTGGAGAGCCCATGAAGCTTCTGCCTTACCTTAGCTACTGCCTAGATGTGTTTTCATCCGCCGAGACATAGATAGAATGATCAGGCTGTCTTGAATATTGAAATACAGAACTCGTGTACCAAGCAGATGGTACGATACCCTCCAACAGGGGCCTTGAAACGTATCAGACTACGCTCTCGTTCCAAGCTGGTGCGATATCTCTGTAGTTCTCGGTTCTTTCACGAAATGCTCCAACTACCAAACCTCGGCCGATCTGCGATACAGGTGACCCCGAAGACTCGCCCATATTCATCCCGCCAAGTCAGCTTGGCATCAACGTCACTGGTGATGGAGAGCAGACAGTTCCGAACGCTAACAAGACCCGACAGATTGGTAATCTCCATGATGAAAGAACGAATCCAGAGCATCTCATTTGTGGGAAAACCAAACACCGCGAGCCTCAAGCACGGCAGATGCCAGGATAGTGACATGGAAGCATGCGACTTCAGCAACGCGGTGCTACAACATTACACATAACACTCCATACCCAGGGGTGACAAGCGAGAGCTGCCGTCAACGCGGACGCCAAGTAACACCCATCCTCCAGTCCGCGTGCGATACGCCACCATCCATCTATAGCCGACGCTAAATCACCCCAAGAGTCCAACCAATGTCTGACTCGGTATCCTCATGCCGACAGGTCTCCGACTTGCCTGTCGTCCCCCATACCCCGGATTTGGGGTTGTGGGGTGGACGGGCTGGGGTAGCTTGCGGGGTGCAGGGGAGACGCCGGTTCTGATCGAGCCCCGAGGCCTGTGACTTGGCCGGCCGTCTATTACCGTTAGAGGAGTTGATGATAAGGATGAAGAGATATGTCGGCTCTTCGATTTACCTATTTAGTCTATCCGGATGTCAAAACCATTGGGTTTCATCAGCATCGAGGTTGTCTTTCCCAAACTCGACAGGTTGCCTTTTTTCGAATCCGATTTCGTCGAGCTTTTGACCCAGTAGTTGCGATGGGCTTGTTGCAGAAGATTGTTCGCAATGAGGCGACCAAGTCGGACCCTCCCGAGATCTACAATGCCCGAGTTGTGCTCATCAGTCTGGTGGTAGGTTGCTCTGAGCGCCATGGACACAGAATAGCACCGGGAATAACAACTTTGACAGGCCTGCGGCGGAGCATTGCTCTTTGGTATGGACATGGGCATCATCGGGGGCGTCTTGACGATGGACTCATTCAAGAAGTGAGTTACCATACCTTCAGGTGGCAAGACTGTTAACGAAGTTTCCGTGCAGGGAATACGGACTCATGGACCAACCGAAAGCTGTCCTCGCCAGTCTGGAGGGAAACGTTGTGTCAGTCATCCAAGCTGGTGCCTTCGCCGGGGCCTTGCTCTCCATGTGGCTGGCCAACCGAGTAGGCCGTCGATTCTCCCTTATCATCGCCTCGATCCTGGTCTTTATTGGTGTTGCGTTGCAGGCAGCTGCTAGCGGACACATCGAGGCCATGTACGTTGGTCGGCTCGTTGCTGGTGTGGCCATTGGTATCGCGTCTTCAGTCAACCCGCTTTACGTCTCGGAGAATGCGCCTCGTGGTATTAGAGGTCTCCTCACGGGCCTTTACCAGCTGAGCATTGTGACCGGTCTGACGGTACGCTACGTCAACCCCATCTCGCTCTTCACATGCTAATAAGATCGGGCAGCTCGCATTCTGGATCAACTACGGCTCCCTACTCCACATCAAAGGCCACAGCCAGTATATCATCCCCCTCTCCCTACAAGCCTTTCCCGCTGTCATCCTCCTCGTGGGCATGCTCCTCGCAAACGAGTCACCCCGCTTCCTCGCCCAACGCCACCCCGACAAAGCTCTTGCCGTCCTCGCCAAGCTGCGCAACCTGCCCGCGGACCACCCCTACATCGTGCAAGAGATGGATGGCATCTCGAGACAACTGGAGGAGGAGCGCGCCCTGGCGGTGAACGCGTCGTCGTTCTCGCTGCTGAGGGAGGCTTTCACGATCAAGTCGTACCGCAGGAGAAGCCTTCTCTGCATCACGCTGATGATGTGGTCCAACCTTACCGGGACGAATGCCATGACGTACTACAGCCCGCGGATCTTCGCCAGCGTTGGGTTGTCCGGGTCGGCTTCTGGGCTTTTTGCAACGGGCGTGTACGGTATTGTCAAGATGGTCTCGTGCGCCATCTTCATTGTCTTTGTGACGGATACTCTTGGAAGAAGGAAAAGTCTGCTGTGGACGGGAATCGTTCAGGTGAGTTCATCGTGAGACTTTGAAGAGATGGAGTGGCTGACGTTCTTTGCTTAAGGGCTTGGCGCTGTTCTATGTTGGGTTCTACATCCGCTTCGATCCCCCGGTGACAGGGGAATCTGTGAGCGCGCCGGGATACGTTGCACTCGTTGCTATCTACATCTTTGCAGCAGTAAGTGATGACCACCATGCAATGTGCTTATCGTAGTTGACGTGCTGACAATCTTCTAGGTTTATCAAGTAAGTCACACCTCACTTCAGTCGTCTCCTACTCTCAACGTCGCGATGAGAACTTTCAACCTTTGAGTGGTTCAAATTACACGCTGCTTCTCTTCTCAAGACCACTTTCTTCAGTCATAACAGGTACTGACCATCAGCAGTTCGGCTGGGGACCCGTCGTCTGGACCTACTCCTCCGAGATCCCTCCCGCCCGCCTCCGGGCGCTGATGATGGGCATGGCCACGGCGAGCCAGTGGCTCTTCAACTTCGTCGTAGCGAAAGCGACCCCGAGCATGTTTGCCACTCTGGGGACCAATGGATTCGGCACGTACTTCGTCTACGGCACCTTCTGCTTCATCATGGTGGTCTTTGCGTTCTTCTTCGTCCCCGAGACGGCTGGTGTTGCGCTGGAGCAGATGGACGAGCTGTTCGAGAAGGACTCGCTCAGGGACAAGCTGTTGTTTAGAAAGGGGCCGCGGCTGAGCTCGAGAGAAGATGCGGCGGATGAGGGTGTGCTTGACAAGAAGAATGCTGAGCACGTGGAAGTGGCGTAGGCATAGGGAGACACAGCAATCAATGTTGTTCGACGATTCGATAGATGAAAACTGAAGTCCCTGTTGAATGAGACTTTGCATCGCATGGGAATGCTTCCCACACGTGCTTTCCCTGATATTGGTGACCGAGCTTACACCGAGAGAGAATTGCTTGCCAAAAAACCCTCCTAGACGTATGTGCAATCAATTTGGTCAGTTCATATGCAACGCAGTCAACGGCTGTCTCGAAGCCGCGCAATCTAGATGACTTGCGCCAACGATTCGCTGTGGCCTAGATAGGCATGTTTCGAAACAATACACATGGGCCAGATTCGCGAGGAAACCAAAGTCCAGATGGGGGCTCTGCATCCGCGTTGACTCGCAGCCATCACACGTCCTTTGTCCGCTTTGTTCCGCCGTGGTGGCTTGCGTCGTCGGCGCGACGAGCCGAGAAGAACTCAATTGCGCCCAGAGAAAGCCAGATGGCAAAGTTGAAAGCTGACATGCGCAAATATGCACGCGAATCCGGCCGCAGCCCAATGGCGGGAGCGGCAGCGCGAGCGCATGGGGGGAGAAAACGTGGCCGTCTTGCCTGGTGCAGCGCAAGTCGCACCGTCGGGCAGCAGCCACTGAAGACGCGGGATTGGCGCCATGTGCTTCAGCGGACGGCGGGGGATTCGTCCATTGTGCGTCTGGGAGATTGGGCCATCGAGATCAGACGAGGTGCATTTTCACGTCGGGCGATGTAGGGGAGGAAATACGGAAAGTGCAATGTAGGCGAAAATGGCTCAGTTGGAAGGGCAGGCCGTTCAGGCTGATGTGATGGTGGTGGTGGTAGTTGGGCTGCGTGGATGAAGGGCAGGGAACGGCCGAGATGGTACCTTTTGGCATAGCGGCGTCGTTGACGGAGGCGCTGAAGACGGGCATGCGGTGATGGGCTGATGAGATTTGCTGGGCGAAGATGATGCTGCTGCTGCCAAGGTTCGACGCAGGGGATAGACACGGCTCAGTGATTGAGGTTGTATGTACGACTAACTGATAATATGCAGGGCATCACGTAAGTGTCCTTGTCCGCAGGTACACACGCATGAGAAGAATATGGTTCGGGTCACCGATTCTCGTCGATTAAGTATCGGTTTGATGAGGCATGACAACTGCGACAAGCCAGTGAGAGGTCGAGCCGATGACGATGTGGTGGTCGGGATGTAATTAGATGAGGGGAATATCTCGTTGTTGGTACGTCAACGTTTGGCATGGAACAGACACCAAGAACGGGACCGCAAAGTTCAGTGAAGAGTTGGCGATTGCGTTCTCGATCCCGATGGGATGGACGGACAACACCGCTGCCAGCGTAGGTTGGAGACGCGGGGGACAATACAAGGTTCACGCCATCGTCCAGCATGTCTCAACGGTGTAGCTTATCGAACGAAGCCGCAGAACGATATCGTCGGATCACGGACGGTGCAGGTGAGCGGGCAAAGAGCAATCCATGGCCGAGGTTACAGCGCCGTACATGGAGTTGCATCCTGGGCTGTCCCTTCGTTCAGGGTGCGCGTTGCAGCGGTGTTGGTCGAGAACCACGCCGGCCTAGTCTGTCTGCGTCGTCTCATGCATGGAATGAGAATGAGAAAAGGGCCAGTCACCACCAGCCAGAGTCAAATAAACAGCGGCCAAGTCACCTCCAGTCAGCCGGTCAATGTTAAAAAGAGCGGTGGAACCCATCCGCAATCCTCGCTCTGATCCCCCAGGTTGGAGAGAAGAGATCTTGGGTTCCCATTCTTTTCTGGACTGATCTTTTGGCTTTCCCCGTGGGCATCACTTGATCTGGTCGCACCCGACGTGGCCTGACAGCGATAGACGTGACCGGGAAAAGCATTCGTTCTTACGAGTTTACGAGCGAAGCAGCTTGCGCAGTCGTATTGCAGCAGACGACACCAACAGGCCCCTTTTGGAGGGACCACTAATTAGGACCGTTGTTCGCGCTCACCGTCTTTTCAGCGCGGCGACATCGACGATAGGCCGACGGACAGCGCCACGAACGACGGCCGATCCAGGAGGGTTGCGAGAGCCTCACTCTTACTCATCCAACTGCTCTATCGCTACCGCTGGTATCTTGAGAGGTTGCCCAGAGCAGTGGACCATCGACTTCCGAGAAATAATAACAAAAAGGGGGAGGAAATTACCTCGAATTACGTCAGGTGGGTCTGAGTTTTCCCTCTGGTTGATTGTTTCTGCGTCAAGTTTGCGGCTCTTTTGTTTTCTTGAACGAATGCCGTCGGGGATGGCCGGTCTTTCGTTTCTGCATGGCTCCTCTTCACTCTTAGAGGTAGAACCAGAGGCAGAGAGACGCAGACCATCAGACGGTGGCGGTAATGGCTTCAGTTTGGCGGACACCTTCCGCTCAGCTCACCACCGCGGCCAACGCAGCCAACACAGCCAACACGGCACATGTGAGTTGAGTAGTCTTACTTGGCTTGGCTTGTGGCCGTCTCGGCTCGCTTTTGGGGCAAGTGCATCCGGTGTGTTGTGCGTTCTAGACGCTGTTAGTGAAAGCCTGCCGCCGGTCCCAATGGTTCAACCACTCGGCTGGGAGCGCAAAGGGGATTACGAAGACTTCACTATTTGTCTCTTTGGGTATCCCGTCCGTCCCCCTGGTTTTTGCTTTACGTACTCAGTCACCAGCATCTCCCCCCTCGGCTGTCCCCTGTTTTCTGGAGAAGATGCAGAATGATGCGGGTTGAGAAAAAGCACGCACAGCAGAGAGCTCTCGGCCATTTTTGAGAGATTTTGGCATTTTTTTTTTTCTCTTCTGCTGTTTGGTTGCATCACAAAGACATCATCGGGGCACACAGACAACGGCAAGCAGAGGCATCAACCCGGCAGCATGTCGCTCAGCGGTGCAGCACGCAGGACCGGTGCTCTACCTCCGGCGCAGCAGTCCAGGAACAGCGCGGTCTGAGGTCCAGCTTCGACCCAGCTTGGACAGCCAGCGAACAGGGGGCGCCCCCAAGACGAGCCAATCCGGGTGCTGTGAATTCGTCCCGTCCGAACCAGGGGGGAGCCCTTTTGGGGTGCTTCTGCCAAGTTTTGGGCGAGTAGCTCGACGAGTGGGCAGTACTGCGTCATATGTATCGCCACATGCAAAAGCAGGAGGCCAGATACACCGAGAATACCTCCCGAGCGCGGACCAGCTACCTCGACGATACTCATGCCACCACTTCTCGCGCGTTCCAGCAGCTTCCCCTCCACACCACCACCGAAATAGCAGTGGTCTGGTCTGGTCTGGCCTGGCTGCCGCTGTCAGTCTGCTGTGCCGCCGTCAGTGCCCTGAAGCTGGAGGCGTGCTGGGTCGAGCATCGTGGCTGTCTAGCTGTGGTACAGAGTGTCGGTCTGTCGACAGCCATCTCCGAGACACGGAGCTAGAGAGGAGAGGGGTAGAGACGAAGGAAGTAGTCGGAATTGGGGAAGACAACTCGAGGAAAGAGAATCTGTCCTCTTTCCAACCTCTCTTCGACATCTCCAGATCGAAAGACAGAAAGACAAAAGACGACAGACAGACGACAGACAGCAGCAGCAGACGATATCCCTGAGGTGCGGTGTACAAGCAACTACCAAGCAATACACCACCGCGACGGCAGCCAATCACCAAGCTCGTCCCACGCAGCTGTGGACTCGCTGGGCTTGTCAGTCCCTCTTCTGGGTCTCTGGAGTTCTGGCCCGGGCCAGGATTGGGGGCATTGGGGGTCAGGATAGGAGCAATTCGTCCTGAAGAAGAGGGGGGCCAGGTTGCAAAGTACCCTGCGGCCGGGGATACGGGGCGAGATACATTCACGAGATAATCAGCATCGACATCAGCATCGTGTCACGGCTCGGCGACGCGCGCAGCAGGATCAGGATCAGAGACGGACAGACCTTTCGAGAGTCCGCAGTCTCTCTCTCTCTCTCTCTCTCTGTTGTTCTCTTGCTTGTTCTGTCAACAGCAGCAGAACAAGACAGAAACAGAAACACAAAAGCAACAGCAGAAGAACAGCAAAAACATTACCCCCCGACTGTTGTCTGTTTCTTCACCCCTGGCGCCAACCCCCCCCCCCCCCCGTCTCCCACATCGCTCACCGTCACCGTTGTCGCCTGGACTGCCTATTCCGATACGGCTTCAGGTCCAGGTCCAGGTCCCCGGACTCTGTCTTGTCTCTCTGCTCACCGTCTGTCTGTGTCTCTGTCAAGAGTCGGGGCGTGTGCAGCTGGTTCGCTCGGCTCGGCTGCTGCAGTTGTCGTGTGTTTTCTGTTGAACCTCGAGAACATCCATTTCATTTTACCCCGGCTTCTCCCATTTTCAGTCTGTTGGTTGTGCACCTTGATCAACAACGCAAGTTGGTGTGCACGGGGATAGCTTCACTCCATCGTCGTTGATCTTTGTTTTCTCTACCTTGCCTTACATCTCTTCTTACCTTACCATCATCTCTGTCTACAACTGTATCCCCTCTTATTACTCTTCCCTGCAACCTGTTTAATCTGCTGCCCGGTTCCTCGACTGGCCGCTAAGCCCAAACCATTCGCATCCGCACCCGCACCGCACCCACTGAACTGAATCATGAGCAGCCAAAACCAAAAGCCAGAAGCTGGCTCATCGACAAACTCGCCCGCAGTGGGCGACCAGCAGCTGCGGCACACGCTCAACAGCCTGAACCCAGCGCCCGTCAACCCCGCCAACCCGGTGCTGCGCAGCATCGCCCTTTCCGACGCCGTGACGCCGGGGATTCACCAGCACACCTACACCTACCGCGACTCCCCCGAAGAAGGCTCCTCCCGCGCCGCCTCGCCCTCGTATTTTTCCATTTCTTCCACCTCCCACCACAACACCAACACTCACACCAACAACACCACCAACGACGACGACACTCACGCCGGCGACAACAGCAACACCAGCAACAGCCATCGCGGTGGCAGCAGCAGCAAGGTCGCCTTTGCTCCCTCCTCCTCCACACCCCTCCCGGCCACGACGCCCTTCATCGCCGGCCACAACCTCCCGACGGCGCCAGGCACCGCCATCGGCAAAGACATCCTCAAGCGCATGACGCTCGCCGCCATGGGCCGCCGTGAGTCGCTGTCGCAGATTCGCGCCTCCAACCCCGACCTGCAGCTGAGCGGCAACATCATCTCGGCCACCTTCAACATTCCCCATTCTCTCAAGTACCGCAAGGGCTCCGACTGGGTAAGACTACACTCCTCTCCCTTGGTGTGCTGCTTGCTGCCTTCGTCAATTGACAATGTGTGTGCGAATAACCCCGCTGACATCATCACCACCACCAACAGGAATTGAAGCCTCGCCGCGGCCAGTCCGCCCTCTTCGACTCCTTTGCTTACCTCTCCTCCGACGAGACCCCCTGGAACCACACCGTCGTCGCCTGGACCGGCGAGATCGACACCCCCCAAGATGTCCTCTCTCCGCCCGGCACGCCCCCGGCCACGACCGTCCACTTCTCGAGCCTGAATACCCTCTCCGCTCCCGTCCCGATCGATGGCGACGCCCGCCTGCCGACCCCTCCCCCGACCGAGGGCCTCTGGCTGCCCAAGGAGGACCAGGTCCGCCTCGAGAACCAGCTCGCCCACAACCGCACCATCAAGACCGTCCCCGTCTGGCTGTGCGACGACAACGAGCAGCAGGACGACGGCCTCCTGCTCAAGGACCAGAGCCGCTGGCGCCGCTACGCCGAGCACGACCTCTACACCCTCTTCCACTACAAGCAGCACGAGCCCACCGACGGCCGCAAGGAGCGCCTCCAGTGGGCCGACTACTACCGCATGAACCAAAAGTTCGCAAACAGCATCATCGAGCTCTACAAGCCCGGCGACGTCGTCGTCGTCCACGACTACTACCTCATGCTGCTTCCCAGCATGCTGCGCCAGCGCGTCCCCAACATGTACATCTCCTTCTTCCTCCACTCGCCCTTCCCCAGCTCCGAGTTCCTGAGATGCCTGCCGCGCCGTAAGGAGGTGCTCGAGGGCGTCCTGGGCTCCAACCTCGTCGGCTTCCAGTCCTACAGCTACTCCCGCCACTTCTCCAGCTGCTGCACCCGCGTCCTGGGCTTCCCCTCGGACAGCGGCGGCGTCGACGCCTACGGAGCTCGCGTCCAGGTTGGTGTTTTCCCCATCGGCATCAACGCAGACAAGTGCGAAATGTACGCCTGGACCGACGCCGTCACCGAAAAGTACAACGCCCTGAAGAAGCTGTACGAGGGAAAGAAGATCATCGTCGGCAGGGATCGTCTTGACAGTGTCCGCGGTGTTGCCCAGAAGCTGCAGGCGTTCGAGCGCTTCCTCGAGATGTACCCCGAGTGGCGCGAGAAGGTGGTGCTCATCCAGGTCACCTCGCCCACGAGCATCGAGGAGGAGAAGGAGGACCCCGAGAACCGCATCGCCACGCGCGTCAACGAGCTCGTCATGCGCATTAACGGCATGTATGGCAGTCTGGGCTTCTCCCCCGTCCAGCACTACCCCCAGTACCTCAGCCAGGACGAGTACTTTGCCCTCCTGCGCGCTGCCGATATTGGCCTCATCACCTCCGTCCGCGACGGCATGAACACGACCAGCATGGAGTACGTCATTTGCCAGCGCGAAGGCCACGGCCCCCTCATCCTCTCCGAGTTCAGCGGTACCGCCGGCAGCCTCAAGGATGCCATCCACATCAACCCCTGGGACCTCAGCGGCGTCGGCATCGAGATCAACAACGCCCTGACCATGACGCCCGAGAAGCGCATGGCCATGCAGGCCAGCCTCTACAACCACGTCACCACCAAGAACGTCCAGAGCTGGATCGACCACTTCATCCGCAAGCACGTCCACGTCCTGGGCACCCAGAAGAACGTTGTCGCCACCCCTCTCCTCGACCGCGCCCTGATGCTCAAGACCTACCGCGAAGCCGGCAAGCGCCTCTTCATGTTCGACTACGACGGCACCCTCACCCCGATCGTCCGCGAGCCCAGCGCCGCCGTGCCCTCCGAGCGCGTCCTCCAGACCCTCAAGGCCTTGACCAGCGACGAGCGCAACGCCGTCTGGATCATCTCCGGCCGCGACCAGGAGTTCCTCTCTCAGCACCTCGGTCACATTGCTGGCCTGGGCTTCAGCGCCGAGCACGGCAGCTTCATGAAGAACCCCGGTTCCGACGAGTGGATCAACCTGGCCGACGAGTTCGACATGGGCTGGCAGTCCGAGGTCATGGCCGTGTTCCAGTCCTACACGGACAGAGTTCCTGGTAAGTCATTCGAAAACTCGAGCGAAAACGCGCCAGATTGCTAACCTACCCAGGCTCTTTCATCGAGCGCAAGCGCTGCGCCCTCACCTGGCACTACCGACTGGCAGACCCGGAGCAGGGCCTGCACATGTCACGAGAGTGCCACAAGGAGCTCGAGTCGACGGTGGGACAGAAGTGGGACGTCGAGGTCATGGCCGGCAAGGCCAACTTGGAGGTCAGACCGACCTTCATCAACAAGGGCGAGATAGCGAAGCGCCTTGTGCACACATACAACTCCGCCCCTGCGACGGACAAGCACCCCGGCCGGGTCGAGTTCGTCCTCTGCCTGGGCGACGACTTCACCGACGAGGACATGTTCCGGGCGCTCAACGGCCTGTCGGGCAACGAGGTCGAAAACGAGCACGTCTTCACCGTTACGGTCGGCGCGAGCACTAAGGTTACGCTCGCGAGATGGCATCTCCTCGAGCCCGAGGACGTGGTCGAGTGCGTGGCGCTGCTCGCCGGCGTCGGCCTCGGCGGCGAGGCTCACGAGCACTTTGGTCAGGTGAACCTCGCGGCCCTGAGCACGGTTGAGGGACACATTCCCGAGTCGGAGAAGTGACTGAAGCGAAGCATGCTGTAAATGGGATGGGAGTCATGCAGCCGGGAGTATGGATAGAGGGCATCTTTTTGATTTTTTTTTACCAGACGGTGTTTTTTGTGTTTTGATATCGGCAGCCGATGGACGGCAGACATCGAGCAGGGAGAGGCAGGCAGTGTGCAGTTTAGTCGACACACACACGAGGCATGATGCATGATGGGTTAACCAGCATCGGAGCGGGATGGCCCGACAGATACAGTGGCCAAGATGCATATAGACTTTTTATTTATTTTATCGTTCCCTCATTGTCACGAACCCGGCTTATAGTGACATTGACGCCCATGCCTTTCACGTGTTTCCCGCTGATACATGCGCGCGGAGAGAAAAGAGACCCAGAAAAGAAGGTCACATTGCTTCTGGGATCGTCGTCGGATCGGCCGTCGTACCTGGCAGCTCGGCCGACGCCGAGAGAAAGTCAATTGGAGACGCTGGCGCTGGCGAATCATCTCGTGGCGATTTTCAAATGGCTGTGGGAAAGGGTAAGCTATTCGTGAGGCCTTGTTGAGTGCAGTGCCCGACCGAGCATGTTTGCGCAGGTTGATGATCCTGGTCTTCTGCATGGGTTGTTCTTGGCGATGTTGGTTTTGGGAGGATGTTTTTGAAGGTGAGTGCATACCTTTTGATTTGTTTCTCCCTGTTGTCTATGTTTGGTGGATAAGAGTGACTACAGATACGACTTGAGGACCCGGTTTCTCGTAATGCTGAGCAGTTATCTCGACCTGGTGAGACCACCCCAGCCCGGGAGACGACAGAATCGGGACGATGCCGCTTGCGACTTGCCTCTCCGAGGTTGGATTGTCTGCAGGAACGAGCGCAATTGCACCCTTGATGCGGGGCAATAGATTGCAACGGCGGGGCGAACTTGCGCGATGAGAAGGTGGTGATGGCGCATGTCTGACAATATTAAGAGGCGTGACTCCCGTCGTCACGATGATGGGATGCCAGTGTTATCCACGGTGCATCGACAGACAAGATGCGATTTAATGTTCTGCTTCCGGCCCTGACGTTCATCGTCGGGGCCTTGGCCCAAGATGAGGAGGACATCCAGAACGAGCCCAAGCGCTTCATCGTCGAGTTCAGCAATGTAAGAAGTCTTCACTTTACATCAAATCACGACTGACCGAAGCAGGGCGCCAACACTCTCACCAAACGCGACGAACTCGCCTCGGAAGAGGGCATCACCGTCCTCAAGACATTCTCCTCCTCGCTCTTCTCCGGCGCCGCCGTCGAGACGGACACCCACAATCTCGACTCCCTCCGCACCCTGCCCGCCGTCGCGGCCGTCTGGCCCAACAGCTACGCGCACCTCGTCGCGCCCGTCAAGCGCCAGGTCGCGGTCGAGCCCGGTGCCGCGGGGAGTTACGCCGTGCACTGGGCCACGGGCGTCGACGAGCTCCACGAGCAGGGCGTCCGCGGCGACGGGGTCAAGGTCGGCGTCGTGGATACCGGGGTGTGGTATAACCACTCAGCCCTCGGCGGCGGGTTCGGTGAGGGGTTCAAGGTCGCGGGCGGGTGGGATCTGGTTGGTGATACGTGGGCTGTCGGGAGCGTGAAGACGCCGGATGGGGACCCGGTCGATCAGCAGGGCCACGGGACGCATGTTGCGGGGATTATTGCTGGTGAGGCGGAGACGGGGTGGACGGGCGTGGCGCCTGGGGCGAGGCTGTATGCGTACAAGGTGTTTGGCGCGGGGGACGGGACGGATACGGCGACGCTGATTGACGCGTTCCTGAAGGCGTATGATGATGGGATGGATGTGATTCATGCGAGTATCGGAGGTAGGGGCGGGTTTGCGGAGAACGCGTGGGCGGTGGTGGCGAGCCGGATCGCGGCGGAGGGGGTGGTGGTTACCATCTCGGCGGGCAACTCGGGGAATGGCGGCGCGTATTATGCGAGCAGCGGCAGCTCGGGGGAGAATGTGATTGCGGTGGCGAGCGCGGAGGTGAAGAGGAATGAGAGCGGGCAGGTGATCCAGCCGAGTTACTTCACGAGCTGGGGCGGGTTGTATGATTTGAGCGTCAAGCCGGATATTGCGGCGCCGGGGACGGATGTGTTTAGCACCTGGCCCGGGGGCGATGGGAACGAGTTCGTGCTGCTTAGCGGTACGAGTATGGCTGGGCCTTATGTTGCTGGAGTGGCGGCCTTGTACATCTCCAAGCACGGCGGACGGGGCGTACACGGTAAGGAGTTTGCGAAGGATCTGGCGATGAGGGTTGTCTCTTCCGGTGCTTCGTTGCCGTGGTTGCTGTATGGTGGAGGCTCGGATGAGGCGTACCGAGCGCCGTCGCAGCAGGTCGGCGGCGGGCTGATTGATGCGAGGAAGGTGTTGGGATACGGCACGAGTCTGGAGTTGACCAGGTTCGGGCTGAATGATACGGCCAACTTCCGGGCGAGTCAGGGGGTGACGGTGCGGAATGGCGGGAACGAGAGTGTGAAGTACAACTTTGAGGTGGAGAGCTGGGCTGGGTTCGAGATGCTGAGGCCGTTTGATGCGAAGGATGTAATGGAGACGCCGAGGATGCGGTATCGGCCGGAGATGGTGCCGTCGAACATCACGGTGACGGCGGGAGTTCCTGAGGTGTTCGAGTTGGGCCCCGGAGAGACGAGGAAGGCGGAGTGAGTTCATCACCCACTATTGTGTTTGACAGTCGCTGACGATGGCAGGTTTACCTTTGAGATTCCGCAGGGTGTCAACGAGACGGCGCTCCCAGCTTATGGTGGTCGAGTCCTGGTCAAGGGGAGCAACGGAGAGACTGTCGCTGTTCCATTTCAGGGGCTGGCGTTCGACTTGAAGGAACAGATGCAGAGCGCCTTCCATGGTATATATCCGGGGCTGAGGTCTACAAGTGCTTACAGCAACAAGACGACGTGAGTACGAAGCGGGGAATGTATTATGATAAAATGAATGTTGTGCTAATCGACCATCACAGATTCAATTTCAACACTGCCACCGGCGCGCAAGACTTCCCCATGATGTTCATGAAGATCAAGTGGGGAACCAGAGAAGTCAGATGGGACGTAAGTACTCTCTCAGTCTCATGAATCGTAGCACGCTCTGATGAAAAGTATATCTACGAATCCGGCTTCGAGAACGAGCGCGACTGGGAGTACCCGCCTGTCCCTGGACAAAAGGGGTACATCGGGTCGGCGACGTCGTGGTCTTCCGCGGGCAGCGTGTCGAGCTTCAACCCCGCTCGTCACAATGCCAGTGATACCTTCTCGTTCCCGGTTACGGACCAAGGTAGGAACGCGTTGACTACTGGCGGCTTCACGACGGCGTATTACTGGTTCGGGAAGATGGCGGATGGCACGCAGATTGCCCCTGGCAATTACACGTAAGTCGAACTCCCGGCTTGGCAACCGACAACGATACCAATGGGAGATGAGGCTAACATTTGACATAGCATGAGGTTCGCTGTATTGGTCCCGTTCTCTGACCCTCTGGAGGCAGGTAGTTGGAAGGGACTGACAACTGAGTTTACGGTTCTGCCAACCGGGAACACGACAGTTGCTCGCAGATGGTAGTAATCAGAAATGGGATCAAATCTTGCAACTTTTGTGTTAATTAGCAGACTTGCTTTGAAGCAAGCAGATATTTGAGGCTGAAGTATCATACACGCGCTCCGTCCCCATCTAAGACTGCTGCAAATAACTAGTTGTGGGTGAAAAGAAGAGAAAGCCAAGCGAAAGAAAGCTGCAACAAACCCCTTAACGCCAGATAACGCCAAATTCAGTCTGATGCAGATGAATGAGTCTCTATGACCTGATAGAGCATCCAACCATATGCTCCAATCGTCAATATCACCACCGCGCCATCGCTCACTGAAGCCTCGTAGTGCCGTCCTTAATCAGCTTGAGCATGGCATCAGTGCCGAACTGGTTGTACTCCCTGCAAAGAGTCTTGTACTCGCGCATGTTGATCGCCTGCTTGCGGACGAAGATCTTGTCCAGGGTGATAGCCAGGAAGGCGTCCTTCAGCTTATGCTTCTTTTCATACTCAGTGTAGATACACCGGCCAGCGTCAAGCCAGTCTTGGGGGTTGAGGGAAAAGCCCTGGGCCTCTGCTAGGCGTCCGTTGCGTGGGACTACCTTGTTGGTGAGGTAGTCCATGACCTCGTCGCAGAGCGCCTGGACGTTGAAGTAGTCGCCCAGGATCCAGAGGCGAGCGCAGTTGTGCAGGATGGTGTGGGCCTTTTCGAAGGGCTGGAAGTTCACCTCTGTGTTTTGTTTGTCAGGACAAGTGGACAAGAAAGGGGGTGAACTAGGTAGGGAGATGGCAGTGAAGAAATGCGAAAACAGTGACAAGGACGACAGGGACAACAAAGAGGGGCGACAAAGACGAAAATGGCGCCATGAATTGGGGGACTTACTGCCCAGGTAGATGAACCTGATAAGCTGGTCAATCTCATCAGGCGTGTACTCTGTGATCTCGACCTTGCTGATCTTCGCCTCCTTTGTCAAGTTAGCATTGGGCATGCACGGCATTGATATGAAGATGCACTCAATTCTTGATTGGATGGCGTACCCAAAAGTTCAAAAAGGAGAAAAAGGGGCAAAAGGGTGAAGATGCACTCACTGGCCAGTTGTTCAAGAGAACAGACTTAAAATAGGAGGAGCGCGTGCAGAGGATCGTCTTGTGGAGGTTCCAAGACTTGTCTCCGCAGATGACCATGCAGTCAGACAGGATGCCTGACATGAGGAGGCTAGAAAGGAATACAAGTTAGAAGCAGCATGAACAAAAAAGGTAGCACGTGCTAAGAGTTTTGCTCAGGTGGAGAAGGATAAACAAAGAGCGAGGGTACTTTATTTAGTGAAGAGGACCTTACGGGGGAAACTTACTATTGATCTTGATCTCCGAAAGGGCTCATGGCGATGAAGTTTGAGGTGTGATTTGACTTGTGAAAGTCTTATGTTGTTCCTGGAAACCTGACTGAGATGGTCTTCTGTGTTGGGGCGCGTGCGGTCTGCTACTTGAAGGTGTATATGTTCTTTTGTGAAACTATAATGTGTGGAGGTAGAAGAACGAAGATTGTGACGTTGAAGATGAATTCAAATAGCTGACGGCTTAGAGGCTGCGAGCTGTTCACTGAGTCAACGGCAACGGCAGCTGCGATCCGTTCTCTCGCTTGCCTCGTCTTGAGCTTAATGAACGATGGCTTTGAGATTGGGTTTTTCCAAGGTGTTTGAGTGTCTGAAATGCAAAAGTCACCTTGTAGTATTAGCGTGAAAGAAGTGATGTCTTCCAGGTCGCTCCTGTTGTGGTGTGTGGTTGGAGGGGGAAGAGTTGAAAGCTGCAAGTGGTCGGGTTGGGAAGTTTGATGGCTTGAAATAGGCCTACGACTCTCGATGTTCGGTGGAGAAGAACCTGTGCTACTATGGGTTGGCAGGAGGAACTGGAAGGAAGTCGCGATGGGTGTTGATTAAGTTTGCTCACACACGATCTCGGAAGTTGACGTTTAGATGTTGAGGTTAAGATATATAATACTGAATCACTTTAGTTGAAGGTGCGCGGCAGTTGCTCAGAAGGACTTCGAGACAGGCTTGAATCGAGACGCAGAATGACGGCTGCACGTTTCCAGTTGCTGTTCGTAGCAGAACATGAACATTGAAATCTGACATTGAGCATAGGACGTCAGCCAAGACATCACTGAGCCATCCATGAGTTACATAAAATTTCACGTTGAGCTTCATCGGAGATTTGAAGATTGAAATCAAATGTTTACAAAACAACGCTTTTATCTAAATGCTGTTCTATCCAACGTCAGGAACAAGTCTAAGGTATCTATATGTCTAAAAACATGTACATGAAGAAACGGTGTAGTAGTCAATCATCAACGAAGGAGTCCTTCTCTGCAGAGACAATCTAAACAGTGATCTGGGCAGTGCCGCGAATGTCGCGGGAGCTGGCACCGACGGAGAAGGTGTAAGTGCCCTTGGCGACGGCCCACTGCTGGGCGGTGGTGTCCCAGTAGCTGAGGTCACGGCGGCGGAGGCTGAAGGTGACATCGCCAGACTGGCCGGGGGCGACGTTGACCTTCTCGAAGCCACGGAGGACGCGGGTAGGCTGGGCAGCCTCGGCGGGGAAGGTGACGTAGAGCTGAGCGACCTCGGAGCCCTCGATGGCGCCGGTGTTCTGGACCTTGGTCTTGACGCTGACAACCTCGTCCCAGAGATCGGCCTGGCCACCGGGGAACAGAGCGCCGGTGGGGTACTTGGAGCTCAGAGCGGTCTGGTTGGTGGCGGTGGCATCGACCTTGTCGTAGGAGAAGGTGGTGTAGCTAAGGCCGTGGCCGAAGGGGAAGCGGACGGTGGTGTTCTTGGAGTCGAAGTAGCGGTAGTCAATGTAGACGCCCTCGGAGAACTCGCAGACTTCGGTCAGGCAGATCTGGGCAGGGTAGTCGGTGGCCTTCTTGGCGATGGTGTGGGTGACCTTGGCGCTGGGGTTGACGTCGCCGTAGAGGACGTCGGTGATGGCGTTGCCGGACTCCTGGCCGAGGAGGCCGGAGTAGAGGACGGCGGTGACGTTCTCGTTTTCGATCCAGGCGTCGAGGACGCGGGGGCCGGCGGTGTTGACGATGACGACGGTGTTGTTGCAGTTGGAGGCGACGGAGGTGACCATGGCGTCCTGCTCGTCATCGTAAAGGAGGCTGCGGTCACCGCCCTCGCCGGAGTAGGAGTTCATGAAGACGAGGCAGACCTCGGAGTTCTCGGCGTAGTTGGAGAAGGAAGGGGTGGTAGCGGTACCCTGGCCGAGGTTGCCGAGGCCGCCGCCGCCACCACCACCCATACCGCCGCCAGTGCTGTTGCCTCCACCCATGCCGCCTCCGGTGGTAGCGTTGCCGGTCATGCCGCCAGGGGGGCTGCCACCGCCGCCGCCCATGCCGCCAGAAGAGGTAGAGGTGTAGGTGTTGTTCAGGAGCCACCAGATCATGCTGTTGTCCTCAATGGCGCGGGCAGTGATGGCCTGGAAAGGGGTAACGAGGTAGGGCAGGGACAGTTGACCGGAGCCAGTGCCGGAAGCAAGGTGGCCCTGGTAGACATCGGAGTCGGTACCCTGGACGCTGAAGGGCTGGTTAGGGCCGGCGAGAGCGGGGCCGGCGTGGGAACCAAAGAGGGAGATGGTGCGGGGCTTCTTCAGGGGAAGACCGAGGCCGGAGGTGTTGGAGTTCTTCAGGAGGACGATGGACTCCCCGGCAACCTGGCGGATGAGCTTGGAGTGGTTGCCGCGGACGTCACGGTACTCGGTCGAGCTGGAGACGGTCTCGGGCTGCTTGCCGTTGTCGAGGCCCACGGAGTAGTAGCCGATAACGTTGCGGATGGCCATGTCGTCGAGACGGTCCTGGGTGAAGCTGCCGTTGTTGATGCCGGCGTTGAGGATGTCCTCAGTCCAGTAGTTGCTGGAGCCGTAGTCGAGACCGGCGTTGGCGGAGCCGTAAGAGGTGGATTGGGAGTTGACATCGGGGAAGACGAGACCGAGGAAACCCATCTCCTTCTTCAGGACCTTGCTGATGAGGTCGTTGTTCTCGCAGCAGAGAGTGCCGTTGACACGGGTCATACCGCACATGACGGCCATCATACCGGACTTGACGCCGTCGGCGAAGGGCCAGGAGTAGAGCTCGTGGATGGTCTTGTCGTCGGCGTTGGAGGTGTAGACGGCGGAGGTGGTGGCGGAGATGCCCGAAGAACGGTTGGTCTCCTGCTCGTTGAGGAGGAAGTGACGGCCTCCGGCAATGACACCAGCAGAGTTCATGCCAGAGATGGCCTTGCCCATGGCAATACCGGTCAGGTAGGGGTCGGCAGCGAAACTCTCGGGGGTTCGTCCGCCGTAGGGAACACGGCCGAGAGGGCCGGGCTCGGGTCCGTTGATGAGGTTGTAGCCCATGCCGTAGAACTCGTCGCCGATGGCTCTGAACTGCTGCTCGATGAGCTCGCGGTTCCAGCTCATGGTCAAGGCGTTGGCCATGGTGAAGCCGGAGACGTAGAAGGCGTAGTTGATGCCGGAGACACCATCCTTGTTGGCGAGAGCAGTCCAGGAGCTGCCGCTGGTGCTGTTGCTGGTGACGCTCTGGCCGGTGATGATCGAAACCTTGGCAGCGTTGTCGAGGGTCGCGACGAAGGCCTTGGCCTTTTCGTAGGCATCGTTAAAGTCACCTAGCTGGACTGAAGATGATGTCAGATTCAAAGACTGAAAACTCGGGGGTTATAAATAATACCATATCCGTCAGAGAGAATAGCAGAGGTAGAGGTGGAAGAGGAGTTGGAAAGAGCGGAAGTAGAAGAAACGAAAGTAAGCGCCGCAAGGGCGCGGGATGAGAGTGAAACTCTCATGTTGATCCAAACGAACGGCAATAGTCTAAAGAACGGATGATGGGGTGAAGTTGAAACTCTTTCGTCTGAAGATTCATGATTCGAGTTTCAGTCTCTGGTCAAGTATTATATACACTTCTTGGCAACTCCATTGCCTCGCTGCGCCGACGTCCGTTGCGCGGCCGCTGGGGCGATAAGGCCGAGATGTCGGCCAGTCTAGTTCACGATCGCAATGACAGCGCCCCATCGTGGTGAGCTTCCACGTCCCCCGGCCCGCCACGAGGAGCGCCACAATAAATTAAGGCTCAGGGGCGGATCTCCATATAACCTCATTGTCGGCGGGTTTTCTGGGACGTTGGCTTTAAAGCACCCGGGAATTCCGGACAGTGAAACATAAATAAACGAAAACAGTCGAGAAGACGTTCATGCCAGGCCGGAAAATCCGGGCTCTTTGTATGTGCGGTTGCTCTTCTGCCCACATACCGCAGCGCACAGAGTTACGCGGCGACGCGTGGCGGCTCCGTAAACGGGGCCGGACGGGGACACCTTATTATGCTGTTCCCTGCAACCACTCAAGCATCATGTCTATGTGCGGCCAAAAGCCATCGGAAACCGGCCGCTGACATATCGTCTACCGCATTTCGACATCTTCTGCAGGGTTAGCTCCGAGTGCTTGGGTATTTGAAGAGTGGGATGCCGCGGCTCGATTGCCTCCAGAGACGGCCTGGAAAGACGTAAAGAACATCATGACAATGGCAGCACGGCACAATCTTGCCTCGGAAAACTTGCCGCCGTGACGCAGCCCGATTCGTAGATGGTAGCCTCCAATGAGTGTCCCCGCTGTACGGCCGCGCCGATAATGTGATGGAGACACCCGGTTGCAACCGATGAAGTGCCCGTTGGAGCAATGATCGTTGGTTCACTGAGATTAGATGAAGGAGGTGGCTGGAACACAACGGCCATTCCGGAAGGGTCGATGAGGAAGACTGGATGAACGATAAGGCAGCGGGAATGCGGCACAGTCCATCTCCAACGGGCTCTAAACCAAACAAGCTCTCGGCAATCAGAGTAAACAACTGCGCGTGGCGCCTTGGCGAGGTCGAGGAGGCTTACCGCAGCTGCGGCTCACTCACGATATGTGGGTGCTGGGCGTCCTTGTCCGCATCCCAGCCCCTGTCTGCCGGCATTGCAGACTGCAAAGTCGCGTAAAATTAGAAATCTGGTAATCTTGGGTTCCATGTGCAGATCACTCCGATTTCTCCGAGCGGCTTTTGAGAAGAGATTTTGCCGTTCTTTTCTGCCCGCTTGACACCATCGCAGCAATCTTTTTACGGATGCACAGAGAAAAGCATCAAACTGATTGCCATGCTCGAACAGAAGCGCCCTCTGTTTGCTCCTGAGCTCAACATCACATTAGTGAGAGCCGTCGAACATGCTTGAAGTCATTTTTGAGAAAATGAATATTCAACAGATTGAGTTATGGACCGCGGAAGACCCAATCAACTAACAAAACCCACTTGAGGCCAGTGGTTGAGATGTACAGTTGAAGAGGATGATTCTCGGTGTGGATATCGTTCACCGAGTGCGGTTTCGGTCACGGGCGGTGAGAGACCGGGCACCTCTCCGGTTCCAAGGTGTGGGGCCAATAGCAGTGGCCGTCAAGGTGCCTTAGGCGCCACCAATTGCATCATTCCGACCGAGGAGCTCGAATAAGCCGAGCCGCTGCTTGCGACTTTTCCGCGTTTTTGTGCACAATCGCCGTCCAAGACCCCCCGAGACACCCGGATTCTGGTAAATCTCCCTTCTTCTCTGTCAAGCGGTCTTTTGCCTCCTTTTCTGGACCAGATCATCCGCAGGTCGTGGTAAGTTGCGGCAATTTCCTACCCCTCCGACGATCGCAGGGCCTCCTTCGGCTCTCCTTATCGATTAGCTCGGCTCGACTCCCGTCCCCCGCTGCGACTGACGCTTTTCCTGCAGAGTCAAGGAGGAAGATGATCGTGTTGCGGCGCCGGGCACGATCACGATGATAATCCGAGCCGTTCACAAGGCTCCATTGGCCTGCCCTCGAGGCCTCGGTCACGCGAACCTCTGCCGTCCACCATGGCTCCCTCAAAGCCCGCGAGCCCCTGTTCGCATCTTCCAAACCAGCGCCCCTGCGAGACGCGAACAAACAAAGACTCCAGCGACGACGAAGCCAAGCGATGATAGCCCCAAAGCGACCGCTGCGAAGGCCACGCAGGCCAAGAAACCCCCCGCCGATCCCCTCGCGACACCCGAGAAGAATGCCCAGGAGCAGCGTAAGGCCGACTGGGCCATCATGAAGGAGATGTCGAGATACCTCTGGCCCAAGGACAGCTTGAGCACCAAGGTCAGGGTCGGACTCGCCGTCTCCTTGCTGATTGGCGCCAAGGTCCTCAACGTGCAAGTCCCCTTCTACTTCAAGAGCATCGTCGACGCCATGAACATCGACTTTGGTGCGACTGGCGGAACGGCAGTCACCATAGCAGGAAGCATGATTTTGGCATACGGCGCAACAAGAATTGGAGCTACAGTGTTTCAGGAGCTGCGAAACGCCGTCTTTGCCTCTGTGGCTCAGAAGGCAATCCGCAAGGTGGCCTGCAACGTGTTTGACCATTTGCTGCGGCTGGACCTCAGCTTCCATCTGTCCAAGCAGACGGGTGGCTTGACGCGCGCAATCGATCGAGGAACCAAGGGTATCAGCTTCTTGCTGACGAGCATGGTCTTCCACATTATCCCCACGGCTCTGGAAATCTCAATGGTCTGCGGTATCTTGACATGGCAGTACGGCGCCAAATTCGCCGCCATTACGGTGCTCACCATGGTTGGCTATACCGCATTCACGATCTGGACGACGGCTTGGAGAACAAAGTTCCGAAGACAGGCAAACGCGGCCGATAACAAGGCGTCTACGGTTGCTGTGGACTCCCTCATCAACTACGAGGCCGTCAAGTACTTCAACAACGAGAAGTTTGAGGTTGCGAGATACGACCAGGCACTCCAGGCATACGAGAAGAGCTCGATCAAGGTTGCCACCTCGCTGGCCCTCCTCAACAGCGGTCAGAACATCATCTTCTCTTCGGCGCTGACGGCCATGATGTACCTGGCGGCAAACGGTGTTGCGCAGGGCAATCTCACGGTCGGTGATCTCGTCATGGTGAATCAGCTTGTCTTCCAGCTGTCGGTGCCTCTCAACTTCCTCGGATCCGTTTACCGTGAATTGCGCCAGTCGCTGCTTGATATGGAGACTCTGTTCAACCTGCAAAAGGTGAACGTCTCCATTAAGGACGTGGCCGATGCTAAGCCCCTGGCCCTTTCCAAGGGCGGAGAGATCAAGTTCGAGAACGTCACTTTTGGCTACCACCCCGATCGCCCTATCCTCCGCAACCTGTCGCTTACCATTCCCGCTGGCAAGAAGGTGGCAGTCGTCGGCCCTAGTGGTTGCGGCAAGTCCACCCTCCTTCGCCTGTTGTTCCGCTCCTACGATGTTCAGTCCGGTCGCATCTTCATCGACGACCAGGAAATCCGCCAAGTCCAGGTTGACTCTCTCCGCAGGTCCATTGGCGTTGTCCCTCAGGACACTCCCCTGTTCAACGACACTATTGAGCACAACATCCGATACGGTGACATGTCTGCTCCTCAAGAGCGCGTCATTGCTGCTGCCCAGCGTGCGCGCATCCACGAGATCATCGAGCGCTTCCCCGATGGATACCAGACCAAGGTCGGAGAGCGCGGTATGATGATTTCTGGCGGTGAGAAGCAGCGTTTGGCCGTTAGCAGACTGCTTCTGAAGGACCCTCCTTTGCTCTTCTTCGACGAGGCGACCAGTGCTTTGGATACCCATACCGAGCAGGCGCTCATGCTCAACATCAACAGTATTCTCCGCGAGAAGTCGCGGACTAGTGTGTTTGTCGCGCACAGATTGCGCACAATCTTTGACGCGGACTTGATTATCGTCCTGAGGGAGGGTAGTGTGGCTGAGATGGGTACTCACAGGGAGCTGATTGATCGGGGCGGACTGTACGCCGAGCTTTGGAGTGGTAAGTTGTTTCTAGCCCCATCTTGCGACGCTCATACTGACACCCGACGAAGCCCAGGAGACTTTGTTCAACGCAGACGGAGAGCGCGAGGTCGCAGAGGAGGACGCGCAGAAGCCACCTGCTGGTCGCTGATCTTTGAGATTTTTGTTGAATACCACTTACCGAAAAATCGTATTCCATGTTCACAGTTATCGCATCATGTGAGATCTTTCATGTGAAGTATCTCCGACTTCCATTTTCTCAAGCATATTGAGCTTGATGATGGGGCGTGCCATTTCGTCTGCTCTGGTTGGAAAAGTCCGAGTTTAATGGCATAGTAACTGAACTGAATCTCCCACACCAGTCTTTCCAGGCAGAGTTCCTCGGCAGCCGGCGCGAGAGGCTAATGGCTTTTAGTCTTAGCTACGGCACGCGATGCGAAGCGAGGTCAACACTAATTAGCATGGGGATGGGAAGGCTTGTCTATATCGATCCCACCTTGCCAATTTCAACGGAAAGGACAAAATCTCCGCGCCGGGATGGGCCGCTCTCAAGTGGGACGGTCTCGGGTTCCCTAGCAAGGCGAACCGTTTGAGATTCCGCATCATGAGGGGTGGTGAGGGATGCCCGGTGTTTGTGAAGATGCGGCCGGAATCGATGCAACATTCCGCACAAGAGTTGCACATCGCGCTTAGAGAGGAAGTGAACCCCAGCCATGATTTGGTACTAAGAAAACTCAACGCGGTCCGTCCGATCATCATATCATCATGCACTCGAGCCCCCTCAACTCCCGTTTTCTGCTGCCGAAGTGGACCCAAACGGACTAGACGGACTGATGAGCCGGCCCTCAGCAGTCGTATCCGCATACTCAAAATGACTCTTGCTGCATGAGCCGCGCAAGTCGTGGTGAATCATGTCACTAGATGCTCGATTTCCCCGGCCGGCGGCCCCAGTTCAGGGACCGGAGAAAACCCACTGGTCTCCGCTTCAAGTTTCGGCGGCATCCCGTCGAGTCCGAGTCGCCGACCCACTACACGGAGATCGTGAGCGGTCTGCTGGCCGGTCGACATCATGATGCGCCAGTAGTGTGATGTCTCCCAGACCAGTGGCGGATTTATAATGGCTTGTGATTCCCATCTGATGCTGCGTTTTTGGCTTGCGATTGACTTTGGATAATCGCATCATCCTGCTGATCGTTTTCTTGGTGGTGTCGACTTGCCATCTGATCTCGCATCAACCACACAGACGCACATAACACTCGCACATATTGCACCGCCAAGACACATTGAGACGAAAGATGGCGCCGATCGAGAATCCAGCGATCCCCGAGGGTTCCATTGTCGTCGTCACCGGCGCCAACGGCTACATCGCTTCCCATATCGCGGATCAGTTCATCCAGGCGGGCTACATCGTTCGTGGAACGGTCCGGAACCCGAAAAAGAGCGCCTGGCTTGTGCCGCATTTTGAGAAGGCCTATGGCAAGGGGAAGTTCGAGCTGCACATTGTGCCAGACATGCAAGCCGATGGAGCTTACGACGAAGCTGTCAAGGGTGAGCTGAAAGAAGCTAGCCTCGTAGCTAGAATGAGTACCGTTGCTGACCTTGATCAGGTGCTGCGGCCTTCGTGCACACTGCCACCGTCATTGACTTCAACGGCGACCCGGCGGAAGTCATCGGCGGCGCCGTCAAGTGCGGCATGGTTGCCATCGAGGCTGCCTACAACGAACCCAACATGAAGCGCTTCATCCTGACTTCATCGGCCTCGACTCTCATGCCCCTCAAGCAGGAGAACTTCTTCGCTCTCAAGGGCCAGACTGTTGATGAGACCACGTATGGCCATGATGCTAAGGAGCTCGCGTGGGCCCCTCCTCCGTGGGGCATCGAGCATGGCGGCGCCATCTACGGCGCGAGCAAGATGGAGCAGGAGCAGAGCATCTGGAAGTACTACAAGGACAACGCCTCGAGACGTCCTGATATTGTAGTGAACTCGAGTGAGATGCCGCTCATGCTTCCGATGTCATCGAGAGTTTTGTTAACCGAGGCCCATGTCTAGTTGTCCCCGACTTCAACTTTGGCAGGAGCATCGACCCTGTCAACGCTGGAGGAACTTCCTCTTTTGGCTTGGTGACAGATTTGTTCGAGGGCAAGAGCTTGGGTGAACTCTGGCATCTGCCGCGTGAGTGCACACGCTTTCTTCATACTTTTGCTCTTCAAATATGGCTGACCTCTGAATCCCTTTGAAGATTACTTCGTGGATGTTCAGGATGATGCCGCGCTTCACCTGGCCGCCGCCATTCTTCCGGATGTCAAGGCTGAGCGCATCTTCGCTTTCGCATTCCCAATGCACTGGGACCAGATCCTCGAGATCATGAGAAAGCAGAACCCTGCCAGGAAGTTTGCGGACAACTTCTACGGGGAAGAGTACCCTGTTACAGTGAAGCCGATCGCTCGCGCCGAGTCGTTGTTGCGGAGGATCGGAAGGCCTGGGTGGATCTCGTTGGAGGATAGCATTGCATCAAACACCGAGCACCTGAGGGACACCAATGGTCACTCAAATGGGGCCACTAACGGTGTTTGACGTTGTCGATGAGATCACAAGACGTAGACATACATCAAATCAAATGGAATAGATCCTTTCACCAATCATCACATCAAATTGGACACCCAGGAGGCAATATGATATCAACTGTCGATTTGGTATTCTAGCAATCGCCTTTCCTACGCGCCAAACCCTGAATCCTTCTGATTTTCCTCGATGGTTTTCGTTCAAAATCCATAACTTATTTGCAGTATCCGAGCTCGACGAAGCGCTGGCATTGGGCAGCGGTGTCGCAGCAGAGACCGCAGCCGTGGCTGTTGGGAGGAGGGGTGGTGCACTTTCATCTTGTCAGTACCATTCTTGATCCACGGTGTAGAGAACCGGGAACCACTTACGACAACTCCTCCCTTGCGCTCGGAACAAGGGAAGCAGCCCTCGGCCGCGACGGAGGTGGCGAGGGAGAGAGCGGCGATGAAAACGGCGGTGACCTTCATTTTGGCGAAGAGGTAGGGACTGGTTTTTGAGTTGAAAAAAGAGTGACTGTAAGTTTTGTGATGTTGAGAAGGCTGGTGAGTGATGTTGTATCGAGGAGTAGGAGATTCAATGGCAGTTAAATATTTCTCGGAAGGGTCTGTTGGACGTGTATCGCTCAAACATTTGCTGAAATACTTGTGAGACGTAGATGAACTGCACTCATGATCTTCGACGATATTTCCCTGGAAAAGGGCTCAACCGGCGATTGCCGAACATCCTATATCTGCTGTCTTAATTGAGGCTCTCAAGGCAGCTTGGTGAAGGGATTGATCTACAACGTGGAACAGAGCGTTGATGAATGACATGGGATGAACGACCAGGAAGTTGGGCGCTAAGCTTCGTTGGCTGGCGGCCCCCCCAGATTCTAGACTGTGAGACCAAGAACATCATGCCTGGGATACCCTGATTGAATCACCTTCAGAACGGGCAACTGACGAGTCAGTGGGTGGCCTGGTGGGTGTGAGTCAGCTGGCAAGTCTGTCCTCACGCTCAGGGGAACCTATATCTTCCACTCCGTTAGGAGTTCTGTCCATGTAGATCATGTGAAAACACGACTCGTACTTCAGTGTCTTTCACGGAAACCATAGCCCACGTGCATGAATTAGAGCGACTCGCATAGGGGTACAGAGCCTCAAGGCAGCATTTCCATGCCGACCCTAAAACAGTTTTCAACGTCCCAGCCATCTGCGCACTAGCTGGAAATGATTCTCAAACGAACTCTTTGCGACTTGTCCTCCCTAATTTCGAAGAAAACTTCTGATGTGGTTCTGGCCAGCTTCTGCGTTGGTGTCAGGATGTGATAAGGCAAACCTTATGGTTGCTTAGATTCAGAAGTCGCGTATTGGTGCGAAAACGATCAATGTGGGTACATTTCGCTGCTTTTCTCACGACATCGATTCAGTTGCAAACTTCCAGAACCATGTCTGAATAGACTACCCCCCGTTACCCAAAGAGTGGGCGGAGCAGAGGACGGGGAAGCATGAAATTAAGCACAAGCGGGGAAGGCCGGAAACAGGAGTTATCTACCCCATTCACAAGTAGAGAGAGGACGCCAGCAAGGTAGTCTGATCGTTCATATGATATTGATGAAGTAGGGGCTAACGATCTCCGTTGGGGGCCAGGGAATCATGCACGTCTCATCCAGACGGGCGTCGGAGTTGAAGGCCGACTTGAGAGGCTCGAGGCGTTCTGGGGAGACCGAAACTTAGAATGATGAGTCGTGGGTACTTTGAATAAGCGCTTTTTAATTCAACAGAGTGGTTGTGGAAAGGCCATTTATGCAAGAACCCACATGTTCATCCAGACTTGACTAAGGTAACAGCTTGCCTGCCCAAGACCCCCTGTCGTAGCGAAGGAAGTTAAGTTTAGGGATGTGCTCGGTAGTGTGTTTGATGCCACTACAACGGGTGAGATATCTTGATATGCATCATTTTGGCATTCTCGCCAAGGCGAATACTGCTCAACGTAGCGACCTGTATCAAGTAACTTTGGTGCGATTCCAACTGAGCGCAACCGCTGCAAGATGTTGCTTAACTACCCTGAGACAGAAATGAGTTTCTATATGTCTCGCGAGTCGTCAAAAGAACTTTGTCCGAGTCTCTCGAAGAATGAGGTGAATCAAGGCTGTACTCCATGTGTCGGTATCGGATTCAGTCAACGTATCCACGGATCCTGGTCAGAGGAATTCGAGACTTATGAGTGCATCCTGATACACGTGTCGAGTAGATAAGCTGACGATAAACTGGGAGTATTGATAAGTATTATGTCTTCTCTCAGATATTAACGTGAACTTCTAATTATTGTGCTTCACAGCCTGGTGGTTCCCTGTTATTCACCCGCGATCCACGGGAACGTGCCCCCGAGAAAGTCATCGGTTACCAGCAAACCGGCATCAGCATCGAACATACCGCCTTCCGAAAGCAACATCTTATCTACATCGCTGCCCGCAACTGGCCCTGAAAGCCCGGTCATCAGAGTAAAGTCTGCAAGTGCATCGGCCCCCGGGATGTCCCCTTCCTCTCTCCGGCTAGCTTGAATAATGCTGTCTTTAATCTCACCTACGCACGGCCATGCATTCTGGACAGCATTCATGGCTTCGAGAATGCGTGTCAGTGCTTGTGAAGTTTGTGTCTCATCCCATGGCGTTCCTTCTAGGTAGTGTCTCATCATTATGGTTCCTGCCGCGGTAGCAAGAGTGTGAACGAAATCAATCGGTAGGCAGTCGTAGCGATAAAAGCGATTGTAGCTCCTGAGCAGACGTAGAATGGCCTGTAGCGACTCATAGCATATTTCCACATCTTCACTGGATGCAACATCTGGCTGCGACAAAAGGTGGCGCGGCGGGCGATGGAGAATTATCATTGCAGTATGAAAACGCATGCTACGACATGTCAGAGAAGAGGTTTAAAGAGACACGCATGACTCACTGTAGATGAAGGACACACGCTGGGACTTGACCAACTGTCCATTGATTCCAGTAAAGCTTCCCGGGTAGGCTTGCCAGCCACTTTGTCAAGGAGACGTGAATCTTCTGAACAGTTGCAGCGGTGTTGGCATTGTGTGTTCTCGACCGACGATTTTCGAAGAGTTCGGTAATGATACTATGTTGAATCTTTGACAGTTCAGCTTGATGGATCAAAGCCCCAACGAGAGCAATCCCATCTTCGAACGCCGTAACGGACAGGCCGGGCGCGATATATGTGTCGAGCAGCCCTTCCCAGTCAGGCGGGTATGGGAGTCTAACGGTATTCCGAACATCTGATTCATACAAATACAGAGCTGGCGGTCGTCCAAAGTAGAGACTCAGCTGCTTGTCAACAATGAAGGCGGCCCAGTAGGCACGGCGCAAAATCTCTCGGTCAACATCTGGCTCAGAGGTTCCGTTCCAGTTATTCGGGTCCAGGTGTAGACCCATCTCGTGGGCTAAACGAAATGCCATGCCACAGAACAACCAACCTTTCGAAGCACGACCACGCCCAATCTCGCATTGACCGAGAAGAAGTAGAGCCTGCAAGCTAGTGAGGTCAGGCCGGTCGAGAGCCGAGTACAACAGCTGTTGAGCCTGGGCAGAAAACACATCAAAAAGTTGTATATCTTCAGGGTCGCCAGTCGCAAGGGATCCCATGGCGCATATTGCGAAAAGAAGAAAATCGGAATAGTAGCGACCAGTCCCAACATCGTAGTCGCGAAGAAAGTACTCTCGATAGATGTACATGTTGTAAGGGTATTGCTCCCTGAAGAAGGAGGCCATCAGACGCTGCGATACATCATCGTGAGGTGCGTACTGGAAACAGCTGTTACGGGGGCTTGTGATCTCGGAGGGTTGGTCAGCGTTAGCGCTGGCGAGTATGTCGTCGGCAACTGTCGTTGTCATGGACCAGTCGGTGCATGGCGATGTATGATTCTCTCTATCGCATATGTATATGTTGAAAAGACTGGTCCCTCCGTAAAAATGAGCTGAGTTGCCCTTGGCAAGTTTTCTTAGCTGGCCAGCTCTTGGGCGAGCTAGTCCGGCTTCATCGTCTTCTTGAGGTGACTTGGAATTCTCTTGACTTATGCTTGCGCTGGGATCACTTGGGATGATCTCCGGTTCATTCTGGGATGCAGTCGGTTCTCCTGTTGCAACATAGCAAAGCAGCATTCGCTCCCGGTGCTCTGAGTCTGCCGCTGCTAACTCTCGGATGAAGACTTCGAGGGATGCGACTTGCCCTTCCAGTGCGCGGGCATATGTCTTAGGCACAGGCCTTCGAGAGTAATCATGTTAGATTCAGCAAGGAATAGAAGACACGACCTAGACGTTGAGACAACCGTGGTCTTGGAAAAGAAACCACTCACCTTTGCTTCTCCCCGGTGCCCGCCCTCATACATTCTGTTCCGGCCTTTCGACATCGTGCGCATGGCTTTCGACGGTCGCATTTGATCTGAACTCGAAACTCGCAGTGTTAGACACATTTCAAGCTGAGACTGGTATTAGCGGGCAGTGCTATTGTACCTTTCGTCGGCGACACCGCTCGCATCTAATATTCCACGATATCAGACAAAACGTCAACGAGTCATGGTACTAAGTCAATCCACCTACGAAGTAGTCACAACCTCTCCTATCGGGGTCTTTGAATCGGCCTCCGGGCTTTCATTCATCGTGAGGAACAGTATGTCCGGAGGGAGACGCCGTGTAAAACCCAAAGATTCCAGCCGTTATTCTATTACAGACAGTATTTTGCTGCGTCCCGAACGAACACATCAGTGCCATGTTAGATAGAGGAGGGACTTGAATGATAAGATAAGCGCTATTTTGGCCATCTCGTTCGTCACTGCCACGCTCTCCGCGGAGCGGGGAGGGTGCATTATCCGGGGAACATGACCCATTCCCAGGATGTTCCCCAGTTCTGGAGACCCACAGACGGGGGCGGATGTCCGCTGCCGCCACCAGATAGGGGTGCATTGAGTCCCGAGCAGGATGCAGGTTGTGTTATTGGTGCAAACCCCCTAGCATTAGATAACATGAATAGCCGAGTGGTGAGAGTGTATGCGATTTGGGGCTGCAACTTGCTATCGAACTGTTACCGTCGATGCCCCCCTGATGCCGACTGAGCCTAGTAAACATAACGAAATTCCAACTGTCCTTCTCATGTAGTCTCCTTTCTGTCATCACTCAATTCTCCCTTCTCGATCCGTTCCTTTTTCCGATTCAAAAATCGCAGATACCATATCTGACCAGCTATGAGGACAATACAGATAATGGCAGAAGCAAGTGAGCACCAATGTCCCAAGCGGTAAGGCGCTGAACGATAGACTTGAGGAGCAACTATGCCGGCAATATTTCCGATAGTCTGCTGCAACCCAATCGCTGTGGCTCGCCGGTAATGAGGAGCCATGTTATTATTGATCCCTAACCACACGCGTCAGCTCACCTCCGTTACCAGTTGTCGTCTTCTCCCATGTTGAAAGAGGGAACCACACTCACAAATTTCGTTGAGACCGGCCCCGCAGTAAAGCGGGACAGCGATGAGGTAGCACGCAAAGTATCGGATGCCAGGACTATTTGCAACGCCAAGAAGGATCGCATACCCAACGACCGCAAACACGTCAAGGCCAAGAAGAAACTTTGTCGACTGAGATCAGCAATCCAAACATCAAGTTGAAGTGTCTCTGGAGATCTCACCGTTCCTCGAAGCCTCCACTTGTCTCCAAGAATTGCAGCTGTCTACGCAGCCGTTAGTCACCTAGACGTCTCTTGTAGGATGGGGACGGGAACTAGGACGACTTACAAAAAAGCTGAGACCTCCCACGAAATACACTGGGATGCTGAGATATTGTGCCTCAAGTGCGGTGAACCCCAGATCAAGTCGCAGGATAGAAGGCAGGAAAGTACTAAACCCATACAAGATAATGTCCTGGAAGAACTGGATCAAAGCACTCAACAAACATAGGGGCGTCAGCAGTTTGGTGTATGTAGAGGGTCTGAATACTCACGTGGAATAGACTTTAGGGTCTTTGAAGGCGTTGAAGACCTCCTTCCATTCAAATACCTGACTTCCCAGATACTCTTGTCGTTGCGCTTCTCGAGCAAGCATCACTTCTCTCTCTTCTGGTTTCCAAAACTTCGCTCGGGTTGGATCATTCGGCAATCCGAACCACACCCACGTAACAGCAAGTAGGGATATCAGCCCCTCGACAATGTAGAGCCAGCTGAAGTTCGACCTATCAGATACGAAAGGGATGAAGTAATGTTCATGAAACATACCTCCAAGCTCTAAGCCCTGCGCTGTGCCCAATCTTGGTAATCGCCGTTGCAATCAGCCCCCCGAACATGCCAGCGAGTGAGACCGAAGTGAAGAGGTATGCCAATCGCAAGCCCTGTGTGCCGAACTTATTAGCACTCTCGCGATACGTTTAGTTTGAGGCTTCCAAGTACCTGCTCTTCCCGTTTGTAAACCATCGTAATGTACAAAGAAAGGCAAGGAAAGAAGCCTGCTTCACACAAGCCCAGAAGAAGACGAACAGCCACCAAGTCTCCGAACCGTTTGGTGAATGCTGTACCAATTGTGACGACTGACCAGCCAAAGCACATTATAGAAATAGCTCGATGTGGCTTAAGCTTCCTCATCGCAAGGACGACCGGAAGCTCGAATGCAACATACGTTGCAAAGAAGACGCTGACGGCGGTGCTGAACTGAGAACCAGATAGACCAAGGTTTTCGGTCAGGCCGGCTACAGCCGCATTTCCGATGTTGCTTCGATCGAGGTACGCTACGAAGTACAGGGTCGCGAAAAGTGGTGCAAGTCGCAAGTCTAGCTTTCGGAGGACTTGCTTTTCGAGCTGACTGTCGGGAATGAGAGTCGAGCTTGACAAGGCATTGCCTGCTTCTTCCGGATCGGGCTTGTCCTGCGCCATCATGTCGAGTTTGGGATCCATTGAAGACTGCGTCTTGTCATAAAAAAAAACAAGGTCGCAAACTTATGAACTCTAGAAGATTTTGACGATGTCATTGACTTCTGTTGCGCCTTCACTGGCTCCTCTTGTAATGAAGGACAAATATGGCTTATCAGTTCGCTGGGATTGTATCGCCAAGCCCCTGAAAGTGCGATACGAACTCCCGAGGTCGTCTTATCTGGGGTGCGTTAGCGCACAAGCTCCCTGGCCAAATAGCATACCGTGTAGGTGGGGTTGAACAAGACGGAGGCGGATGCCCGTCAGTCAGATACGCAGCCAGACTCTTATCATAGGCTCGTCATCAATTCAAACCATGCGGAGGCACTTACGCCACCAATCTTCTTCTCATTATGTTTCCGTGCAGAAGTTGCATGACGGAAATGGATGTCCGTGGGTGTCAATCTCAATAAGTTTCAAGACCGTACCAGCATCAAGAACGCGACCGTGTGTCCATTAATTAGAGAAGGACATCCGTTCAATGTCTGTTGCAGTCTTGGAAGCGATTGTCGACTTGTCACAAATCTCTGACTATTGATTATTCCTTATTCATGATGACTTCAACCATAAAATCTGTTGGCTACATTGGCCTGGGGCTCGCTGGTGGGCCGCTGGCTCAGAATGTTGCTCAGAAGGGCTTCAAGACAATTGTTCGTGATGCGGACAAGGAGAAGCAACGAAAGTTTGTTATTGAAAATAAGAAACTTCCGGTTGAAGAGGCTGGCGCTGGGCCGGACGCATTCAAGGACGTCGATGTGTTGATCACCATGGTGCCAAACGGCCACATCGTCCGAGACATCCTCCTCGGAGAGCAAGGCATTGCTCCTTACATGAAGCCTGGTAGGATATTCAACAGTCTTTCTGTTGAGCGATTCGCTGATGAAGATGCTTTAGGCTGTGTCATTGTTGACACTTCTTCTTCGGATCCTTTTGGCACTCAGCAACTGGGCAAAGACCTCGAGAAGTACCAGCTCCGCCTAGTAGACTCTCCAGTCACCCAAGTCAGAATGCACGGGATCAACGATGGTGAGGCTACCTTCATGATTGGCGGGGCCCAGGACGACATTGACTTCGCAATGCCCGTCTTGAAGACCATGTCTCGATGGCGTTTTGTTATGGGTCCTTTGGGTAGCGGCCATGTCATGAAAACTTTCAACAACTACGTCACCGCTGCCGGTATCGCAGCTCTTAACGACGCTTTTATCGTCGGTCGCAAGATGGGCTTGGATCCTGCACAGATCACGGACGTTCTTAATGTTGGCACTGGCCGTAACTACGGCACAGCTCACTCCATCAGGGCCGAGGGGCTAACAAGAACGTATGCTAGCGGATATGGGTTGGCTCTACTTGTGAAGGACTTGGGCATCAACCTTGAACTGTGTGGGAAAATGGGCATTGACACGCAGCTCGCGAAACACATGCATGGGCTTTTCAAGGAGGCTCTAGAGGAGCCCAATGTGGAGCAAAGTGCGGATTACACTGAGTGTCTGAAGTTATGGGAGAGGAAGGCCGGTTTTGAATTGCCTACCGCGGTCGGGCTGAAGGAGTGTGACGAGCCTCGCGATTTTGAGACGCCTTGATAGGGTAGATGCATAATTGCGTGTACTTGACAACCAACTTAGTTCTCATCTAATGACGCGTTTCCAAATCTATTCTCCTTGGAGTGCTGCAGCTCGTTCCCGATCTTTCTTGATAACGAGAAACCAACTTGTCAGAATTGAGCAGATGCCAACCACCAAAACCGAAAGATTGACGCCATATGAAATGCGGTATCTGGGACCAAACACCGTGCTGAAGACATGCGGGCCTACAATTCCACTATGGAACAAAGTCAGCGTAGTCCAGTTGAATTTTGGAAATAGGGCTCGAACATACCCGAACTGCGCACACGCATTTGTAAGGCCAATACCGATTCCTGATGCCACTGTTCCCTCCAGCGCCCTGATTCGTTCAGGCCAGATAACTGGGTACGCACACCCAGCGCAGGCCACAGAGACGATCAAGCAGAGGTAGCGGACAATCGGGTTATCAACGAGAAGAAGAATGATGTAACACACGATGATTGTTGATTCAACTAGGACAGTCAGTTTCCTGGTGTCTTGTGAGATGTCTTCAAAACTTACTCCCCACTGCAGTAACCCAGGGTCTGATCCACTTCCTCTGCAGCATGAAACCCAAAGCATTGAGAAGTAGAAATGCCGAGACGTATGGCGGCTAAAGAGAATTAGTGGAGTCCATGGCAAGTTGGTCTCGTTGGGGTGGAAACTTACGATGTTCATCAACTGAGAGTACGCCGTAGTGGTGAATCCTAACTGGTAGATCACCGTAGGCAATGCGAATCCCACCCCGAAACCTCCAATACCATGGCAGATCCAATAAAGACTGAAGGTATAGAGGGTTGGGTCTTTGGCCATGACTTTCAGAGATTTGAAGTCCCAATGTGACCCACCCTTGGGCGCAGTGCTCGCAAGCCTCTCTTTCACATAGAGCCTTTCCTCCTCGGTGAGGATCTTCGCTGACTCAGGGTAGTCGGGTAGACCAAAAGCAAAGAAGGCCAGGATTATAGCAGGTAAACCTTCAAGGATGAACAGCCATCGCCATCCTGAGACCCCTCCAAGTTGGTCCATGTATGAAATTGCGTACGCCAACAGACCAGAGAGTGCACTGGATACCTGTCCCACGGAGTAGAAAAAGGCTATGCGCAAGGCCATTTCCTCAGGTCTGTACCAGAAAGCATAGTGAAACAAAACAGACGGGAAGAATCCAGCCTCTGCCGCACCAATTGCGAATCGCACGCACATCATGCCTGAGAAGTTTGTTGCTGCTGCGGAGCAACACGCCGATATGCCCCACGCCATGATCAGGATGAACATCCATATTGACGGCTTGAACAGCTTTAAAAGTACCGTATTGGTAGGCTCAAAGATAAGATAGCTGTAAGAGAAGATGGAAAGCGTCCATGCCCACTGCGAAGGCGTGAAGCCGAGCTGTTTCTTGATGCCTGTACCGGCCTCTAGGTTGATGATGGCGGCGTTCGAATAGTTTGCGCTGTCAATAACCCGGAAGACGTAAACGAGAGAGTAAAAGCCAACAAGCCAGAGGTCAATCTTTCGCATTATCCGTTTTTCAAGAGCCGTGTCCTTTGGGGTGGCTTCAATATCAGGGTTCGATGTTGCTTCGGTTGTTGATCCAGCTCCCTTCTCAGAAAATAGCTGCGTTTCGTTGGCAACCTGCGCAATGGTGCCGATCGGGTCCTTAGCGACCGCCATCTTGATGGAAGAGGATTGGTGTACCAGTGGCTGGGAGTAAATGGGAGTAAATGAACGCAGTCCTGTATGCCTTGAATATGAACAGATTTTATTCCACAGAAGAGTAATCCTTCGGTAGACATTAGTAAGAAACATGTGAAGCATTATCCGAAAGGGAAGTTGGTTCTACCAACCCGCCGGGTAGTTACCAATCGCGATGTCATTTCTTTAGAAATCTCCAATCCATCACGACATGATAACCGGAATGGCGAAGGAGGTATCCCGTCCAATACCAACTGCCAGCGACACTATGAGCTGCAGTTCCCTGCCGTCTCAGGCTGGGATGCGATAGCGACATCTTGGACGCCATACTCAACACCACATTTCGGTATCATTCATGCATGCTTTCGGACAATAAATGCGGAGAAATATTGTTTGAAGGATTCGATATGAGCCTGTGGTGATACGCTGTTTTTATTCCCGATGAGCACGTTGTTGGGGTTCCCAAGCACGCAATGGCCGATCGTGTAACTACCCCGCCTGAATAACCTCAATTATGAGGGTGTAGTACTGGAGTAAGATCCAGTTATAAATGAGGCTCAAAAGAATTTGGTGACCATTGTTCATTTGGATTTCAATCAAATTCCAGCTCCTAATCACTATCATGGCCCCTTCCGCAGTTTCGCCGCTGCCTTCTTCAACTGGCACATTGCTTGTCAAGCCCTGGTCACGCCCCCAGGAGACTAAAGAGGATCTAGACTGGGCTCCTCTTACGACCATTGACCTTTCGCGGTTCGATGAGCCGGGGGGCAAGCAAGATCTCGCCAAACAACTTTATGATGCTATCACGCGAGTGGGATTCTGGGTCGTTACCGGCACTGGTATCGATGATGAACGTATCCTACGGCAATTCAGTATCGGAAACACGTTTTTCAAGGAACCACTTGATGAGAAGAGAAGATTCCCTTGCAACTTCGCAGAAGGCGAGTATTTCGGATACAGGGAGAACGAGAGATGGATTGGTGACACAGGCGTCAAAGAGAACATTGAGATGGTATGGGACAGTGCTGCTCCTCTGGGAACCTCTACTTGACGACAAGATTTCTGACAAGAGCTCAGCTGAATATCCACAAAGACATTCCAGCCTGGGGACAAGTCGGTCGTCACCGTGTTGTGGACGAAAACTGGGACGAGATCCGCAACTTCCATCGCGACGTCTGGGAAGTTGCCCGGAAACTCTTCGTTCTGATCGCAATCATTCTGGAACTACCAGAGAACTATCTTGCAGATGCACATGCTTATGATCAAGTCTCGGATGATCATTTGCGGTACATGGTCTACAACGTTCGGACAGACGAGGAGTGGGACAAGGCGCAAGCATACTCAAAGGGAGGACACACGGACTTTGGCAGTTTGACTCTTCTTTTTTCTCAGCATGTTGCTGGGTTGCAAATCCGGACTCCCGAGGGGGATTGGAAATATGTGAAGCCCGTCGAAGGGGGCATAACCTGTAACGCTGCGGACACCCTGACGTTCCTCACGAATGGTAAGTCAACCTTTTTCCCTAGCAACTTTCCATGTCTTTCTGACTCGAATACAGGGTTCATCAAGTCAACAATTCATCGTGTGGTCAAGCCTCCTAGAGACCAAATTGACATCCCTCGACTAGGACTGCTATACTTTAGTCGTCCGGGAGACCACACACCCATGAGAACAGTGCCTTCCCCGCTTCTAGATCGTCTCGGATTGATCAGAGAAGAAGATAAGGATTCAAGCAAACCGGTGCCATCGGGAACGGAGTATGTGCGGGCACGAGTGAAAGATGTGCATCACAAAAAGGTGCTGGATAAGCGGGAAGGAACGTCATTCCAGTTCAAGGGGTTGCAGGTGCAGAATCACTATGAATGAGAACATGCCGCATTTTCTTTTGGAGAACTTTCTCAATATGAACTGAACAAATCTTTTAAAACGGCTTGATTGAGATAAAACCAAGATTCTTTCGCTGTGTGGGCCTCCATCAGGCTTGGGGCTGGCCCAAAAGCGGAGGTGGAAGTCCGCGCCGTCCCTTGGGCTGCTGGTCTGCCAATCTTATCCACAGCTTGATCGAGCGGGAATGGAATTCCGTAGAGCTCTAGCCGCTGGAGATTTACTGACCCAGGGGTTGAAGTGGGAAATCATTCAATGTATATGACGTTGAACAGTCGCTGCAGTGGGACTTTTCATAAAACAAAGCACAAGGCGACATGATTCAAAGTCTTGACAGAATTCCTTTTCCAATTAGTATACTAGACTTCGAGAAATCGTAACGATAATGTCCGTTCAACATCAGACGCGCATTAGCTTGCCGGATGGTACGGCATATGATCAACCGACTGGTGTTTTTATTGACAACGGGTTCCATGCCTCCAAGGACGGTAGTACCCTCGAATCGATCAATCCATACACCCAGCAAACAATTTGCTCGTTTTCTCGAGGAAGCAGTGACGACATCAATACTGCAGTGGCTTCCTCAAAGCAAGCATGGCGGGGTTGGAGGAAAACGACACCTAATGAGAGGGGAAGACTCCTGAATCGCCTTGCTGATCTCATTGAAAGAGATGCAGACCAATTGGCAAAGATTGAGGTGCGTATCTATCCGGCCTCAAAACAACTCACCAAACACTAAAATCTCGTTGCAGTCAATCGATGCTGGAAAACCTGTCAAGCTGGCCAAAGTTGCCGATGTTCTCGCGTGTGCGGCCTGTTTCCGATACTATGCGGGATGGTCAGTTTTGGTCTGTCCTGAGCTTTGCTACTGTTTACTCACCGCATCTTCAAATATGTAGGGCAGACAAGATTAAGGGTGACAGCATTGAGACTGACCCAAACATGCTGAACCTCACCTTGAGAGAGCCTTTTGGATCTACGGCTTTACGCAGTTGAAGACCGTAGGAATCATGTTGTAATTACGCTGCGAAATCAATCGAGGAAAATAACAGAATGAGTTACGGTGTCGTAAGCGCGTGGCAATTATCAAGTAAAGGTGGCTGCACATGCCGTTCCTAAGCAAATTCGTGAGCAAGTTACTCCCCAGCCTCCACGCCTGAATCTTGGTGTCCATGTGCCCACGCATTGAGTGTGGTGCCGCCGCGGCCAACTCACCGATTCGCCAAGTCTCAAGCAGAATCGGGAGCTTGGCCCGCCAAACACTTACCGGAGAACCCTCTTCTTGGCAATGAGTCGCGTGGATAAGCTTCATGTGGGTGGGCATTGCCCCTGGAGGAGCTCCTCTTCCCCGCGCCCGTCGCACAGAGGAGCTCCACGTCCACAGTCCACTCCGTGCCGGGCGGAGTCACTCTCTCTTTTCCACATTGCTGCAGCACTTACAGTCCACCAACCCATGACGAAAGAGCTGAGTTGCAAGGATATTGGGAACCGCCACTGGCTCCACGTTCGTTTGAGCCAGGCGGAGGACTTGAGAGCCATTGTGGACGTTTCGCGGAGCATCGCACCACATCCTGCATCTTGTTCGCAGACCCGATTTCTTGTGACCCAATGTGTCAAACCATCATCTTCATACTCTAAGCGTGGTATCTGTTCAGTCGTATATCAATCAAGACTTTATCGACTCAGTGAAGTCTGAAGAACCACTCATTCATCAAGCACATCATCGATCAAGTTCAAGCATCCAAAGATCAAGGAACTTTCGAACTACAGATACCAATTTAACCATCTCTTCAAGATTCACACATATTTAAGCTTGCCCAATATGGTCGCCGACATCAACCAGCTCCCGCCCTACACACCGCCTCCCCCTACCAAGGAAGACTGTGAGTACCCCAGACTGCACAGAACCAACTGCATTTGCATTTGCATTTGCACTTACAAGGATAAGGCTGACCACAGACCGCTTTGCAGTGGACTACGTCGACCTTGTCAACATTGATCTCGCCAAATTCGACGACCCCGAGGGCCGCAAGCAGCTTGCTAAGGACCTTTACGAGGCCGCCACCGGCTACGGGTTCTTGACGCTCACCAACCATGGCATTTCTGACGAGACCTACCAACGCCAGATGCGCATCGCCAACGCGGCAATGACACTGAAGCCCGACGAGAAGGCTCCTTATGAAGGTAAGCACCGAGGATGCACCTCTTTAGCTTAAAGCAATACTGACAGATGACAAGTTACTCCTGAAGAGGACGCCCGTGGTCTATACGCAGGATACAAGCCCGCCGGCCCTCTGGGCCACAAGGGCGGCTTCCCAAAGGCGCTTGATCACTACAACATGCTGGTCCACGACCCCAAGAACCGCGACCACCCCGAGATCATCCGCCCATTCATGGAGGAGACATACGAGGTTATGAGCTACATCAGAACCAACATCCTGGTGAAGCTTTTGAAGATTGTTGCCGACATTCTCCAAGTCCCCGAAGAGGCTGTGCTTTCTACCCATGCCCCCGGAGGATCTAAGACCGAGTATCTCCGCTACGTGAGTGTTGTCGTCGGTACGTGTAGGATCTTGACTGACCCAAGCTAGATGATGTGCGAGCCCCGTACGAAGGAGGAGAGCGAGAAGTACCGCCAAATCTTCCTGGCTGGCCACACTGACTGTGAGTTTTCAACCGCGTCAACTAAGAAAATGGCATCGCTAATAAGAAATCGCAGGGGGCACCTGGACCTTCCTCTTCTCACAACCTGTCGCGGCTCTTCAGGTTCTCTGCCACCACACCGGCCGCTACAGATACGTCAAGCGTAAGTCACCACACAACTCATCCCAAATTCATCATCTGACAGTCGCCATAGACCAACCCCATGGCATCGTCGTCAACTTTGGTGAGGCCCTCGAGCGCCTTACTGGCGGTCTCTTCAAGGCTACTATCCACCGTGTGACGACCCCGCCCGAGGACCAGCGCCACCTCCGTCGTATCGGTGTCATCTACTTCTCTCGCCCCGCCGACGAGCGTGAGCTCGTTCCCATCGAGAACTCTCCTCTTCTTCAGAAGATGGGTACCGACAAGCCCATGGACGACCGTGTCTTCTGCATGGCCGACTACCTCGATGCCCGCAAGCACGGCTGGAAGCGATACGACTTTGATATGGACCGTCCTCGCGAGGAGGGCAAGCACCAGGACCCCTTCGACGTAAGTCTCAAACCAGCCTGCTCTCTACTTACAAATCTGACGAGTAATGCAGGGCGAGTACCCCGACCCCGAGGGCCACAAGAGTCTCGGAAAGTTCGACAACGTGCCCCGTCTTCAGTACAGCCTTCCGACTGTCAAGTCGACTTAGGATGTAAAATGTGTATGACTTTGGCTTTGAATGGGACTTGGCGTCTTTTGTAGCATTAATGAGAAATCTTTTTATCTGAAACCACGCGCTTACTTTGATGATGAACACTGTGATATAAAGCATCTCCACAGCATTTCGGTCCCCAATTGGACCCTGCATCACTGCCACTGGTCATGGAGAAAGTTATCGCTGGAAATATCAGTCTTTGGGGAAGGGCTACTTCTGAAAACGAACCTTGATACGTGTCTTCGCGGTATCTTCAACAGCCACCTAGTGCAAAGGAGGTGTGCTCTCGCAGGCCCCCGTCGCTCGTACTACACTGTGCATATCATCCAGATGCTGGAGTTACGAGCCCGACTCAAAGACTCTCGAAACATTGAGATAAGTTCGCTGTTTCTGGCACAAATCATGAAAGTCACACACTGCTCATATTTTGATATGAGCGACGGAAGAGATCTTTGGGTGTCGTAGAAAGCGTTTGTCATCATTCACTCATCGGCGCTGCGTACGCCTCCCTCGCTTTTGCTAGACTCTCATGCATGACTGCCGCAACCCAACTTCCAACTGGCCAGGTCGTTCGCTTCGTAAAGTTTGCCACAATCCACTCTAAAAAGCGCACTTCGCTCCTTGCAAGATCAACAGGTCTATCTAGCATAGCCAGCGCAGCCGCAGCATTCTCTGCATCGTCATCTCCTCCGGTTCCAACGCAAGCCATGATAGCGTCCAGCACAAAGCGACTTGGGTTCGATCTTCCATTATTGCTGTTGCCCAGCATCATACCTCCGCTGTTGTCGTTGCTACGTTGTGCGGCTGGCATTGTCAGACGGACGAGACGCCAGCCTACGAGGCAGATCTTGAAGCCGAGGAGTGTTATGAAGGGGTTCTCGAGGGCAGGAGGGGCAGTAGACTTGATGGGATTCAGGAGATCGAGGGCCATTTCGAGATCATTGAGCTACGCAGATGTTAGCGACACTTGACTGTCAAAGGAGATTTGGGATACACACTATTCTGAAGACGTCACGATCTTCGTAGATGTCCCGCTTGTCTTTACTTCTGGGTGTTGCCAAGTGACCGGCCGCTAGAACACAGTGAGCGATAATCCCGTCTACCCTTATTCAAAAGGATACTTACTGGCAATCGCCAATGGCAGATTCGACTCTACCACTCCACTAACCAGCAGCGAGTCTGGATGCGATAGAGTGATAGACGTGTAGTACCATAATATCCAGAAGGTGTGCCACAGAGGCGTCTGGTCATCATGACTGTCTGGCAGAACATCCATACGGCCAAAGTCGAAAAAGCTGAAGACGGGCTTCTGACTCCGTGGCACCAGCTCAGCAATACTCTTGAGAGCTTGAGAAATCTGCGCGTGTTGCTTATCGGTCAATATTGACAGAGCGCGCCGTTGAGCCTTTGGGCGCTCTAGAAGACAACTGGCATGGGTAAGTTCCCGAGCCATCATCTGCAGTTGCGTCACCAAGATGACGGCAGCAAATGGAGATGCCCATAGCAACCTCAGCTTCTTCGGTTTGTGCTTCTCTCCGGGGCCTCTCTGGCTGTCGTCATTTCGATTGGCGTGAAGTAGGGTCTGAGACGCTTCGTAGAAGAAGCCCTGACTTGGAGGCGTCTCATGCGCGTAGGCTTGATCGTCGGGTTCGTCAAAAGACTTGAAGCGCTGTCGCCGCTTCTCGAACCAGTCCCTGTCCGAGCGCGCCAACCATATGTCTTCGCAGCATGGAAGGTCGTACTTGATCTCGAGAGATGATAGCATCGGTCGAAGATTGCAGAGAATAGCCAGCTGGGAGTCCAGGAGATAAAGCATGTACACGCAACGCTTTCTTGACTCCTTTCGTATGAAGTCTTGCCACTGCTCATTGAGAGCTTCCGCACTCACAGGCTCCTGCATGTCGTCCTCGTCACCCTCTTCGCCGTAGCCGCTGTCTTCTCCCGAGGTCATGGAAAGAGATTCGATCGAACTGTCTTGCGACATTTGGAGTAGACGAATGGCATCGATCAGGTCGCGGTGTATTCGTTGCGCTTTAAGGAAGCTCGTGTCGTTGCCGCCGTAAATACCGAGGAACTCGAGTAGGAGGAAAGTCTGCAAAACCCATGTTTCTTGATATCTCGATCGATTTTGTTCCACCTGCGAGGATAAGCTAATGTACCACCATCATGCCTCGAAAAGTCACTGACATATTGCTGCAGCGAAGACAACGTCGACTCAAAGACTGCCTTGCGGGTCGCTTCATCTACAGTCGATTCGCAGTAAAGACTGCCTATACATGTGATGACGTTCAGGAGCGGTACCTGGGTCGACACAATGTGAAAAGACGCCTCGTGGAGTATCGGAAAGTTGCGGTGGAAGCCTTCGAAGAAGCTCTCGACGCACCGGATTTCACTAGATATTCTAGAGTGAAAGCAGTCTTGTCAGTAAGGATTCCGTTGACAAGATTTAGATTGTCCGAAAAGACATACGCTGGTGATGTGTGTTCATAGCTCTGACTGATTTGTTGCATCGGCTCAAGCATTTCGCCTTGAGGTTGCGGGGGATGCGTCAGCAGCACATCGAGCCATGCTGCTGTGCTTGGAGAATCTCCGACCGTGGGTGTCAGGGAAGGCGGGGGGGCTGTTTTCGATGGCGACGCGGAGGTCGAGATGTGGCAATTTTCAACATGGCGTTTCCTCAAGTCGCTATAACAAAGTCAGTATCTTAATAGGAACCTTTGAACTGAAGTATTCTCGTCGCATGTCTGTAAGGCTTTTACGTACCTACGCGCGAACTTGGCATTACATTGAGAGCATGGAAACACGGGTGCATTCCGTCCCTTGTGGTCTAACAGATTGTTAACGATTGAAGATACAGGACTAGAAGCTTAGCTTACGCGTATTGACATGGCGCTTCAGGTTCTCCTACAGGTGACGTAACAAGGGTTCATGTAAGTCTTCATCCTGGTAACGGACGCGGTATCCTTGAACATAGCTTACCTGGCGCGTGAACCCCTTTTTACACGTAGCGCATTTGAACGGTCGAGGTAAAGTGTCATCCATCTTGGAAAAAAGTAGAAGGTGGCTTGCCGATGGTGAAGAATGAGGAACGACGCATCGCCATGGATTATTGCTAAAGTCTGGGGGAGGAGGTGGACGACTGGGGTGGTCTCCGTGGACAAGACCGGGCTCGGAGTACGTACCGAGTGGACGCAGATATCCGATAAACAGGGAGATATCTCGTTCAGGTCAAGTTTGTCCACCCACGTGATAAGGAATGAGGTGGACAATAACGATTAGATAAGTTGAACACGGTTGTTCCCGTCAAGTTCAAGGGGTGTTTGGCCAATCATGAATTCTATAAATGCGATTTCGGGGTCTCATATCCGGCTCCGCTCTTATCGATGCGGAGAAGCCTCCGTTGCCCCCGCTGCCGCCGGCGCGTTATCGTCCCTTTTCCTGATTCACATTCTTCAGGAAACTGTGTTTGTCCACCTCCAGGCTCGCTTCAGATCGGCTTTCCTCCCACCACGTCCAAAACGTAAGGCTCTCCATCAATCTTCTTCCAGATATCGTCGCTCTTGATTCGCCAGTACCAGTCGTGGATGGCGGGGTGCGCTTCCGTCCACTTCTTGGCAAAGACCTGTGCAGCGCTGCGGTTGGCAATTGAAACTGAAATCACCGACATCGGTCCCCTGCTTTCCCGAGGAGGGAGGCAAGTCAGGCCGACGAACGGGAAAGTGATAGTACTCACAAACTGGTATCCTCTAGCAATAGCTGCGACAACGAAAAGGTCGGCTATCGTGAGCTGGTCCCCAACGAGGAACTTCTTGCCCGTCAAAGCCTTCTCCACAACGCTGACCATACCCTCGCTGTTCTTCTCTGCCGCCGCCAGAACCTCGGGAGCAGCTGGCTCCTTGGCCTTAACGGGGTTGATCCACGCCATGATGGGGGGCAGGAGCTCGCTGTTAGCGAAAGAAGCCCACTTCAATATCGTCGCCTCCTCCTCGAGTGTCGAGCCCAAGAGCTTGGTGTTGGGGTCTTGCTTCGCCACTGTGACTGTGTCAGATAGCCGTCATTTGTGAGCGGTGTTTAGTGCAACTCACGATAGATCGCTACGGGAATGCACTCAAACAGTGTGAAGCCATCGGGACGCTCAAGAGCGGGGACCTTTCCGGGAGGGAACTTCTCCAAGTATGCCTGACCAACACCACCCTTGCTAGGGTCGACCTTAATGGGCCATGCCTCAACGAACTCGATATCGAGCCTGAACGCGACTCTGGTTAGCAACTTCCCATTGTCAGTGCTGCATTGATGGAGTCTTACTTGTTGTACTCGGCGATGTAGAGACACTGAGTCGCACGAGGCGCCTTGGGGTACCAGTAAAGCTTTCCGAAACTCATATTGACTGACGTAAGGTATATCGAGGATATGAATTATGACGTATGTCCAAAGATGTTGGTTGATACTGGAACATGGAGAGGACACCCGAGGCTGGTCAACGACCAGGTAAATAAACTCAAAGAATGCCCTTCTCGGCAATCTGTCCGGGAGCTCTTCCCCATCGTTATCTCGCCATTTTCAAATCCACGACATGACAGTATTCCACGGGTATCGTCGCGACGTGGAGCTCCTTCGATGAAGCCTTTCCCCACGTGGAGCACACCTTGGGGTTAACGGCGGCATCCACAAAAGCTCAGCCGTTGCTATGCAAGATCTGCAGGGACCAGGCCCGAGCCCCTCGGAGGCGTCCTCCGGAGCCTTCGGTGTCCAACGCCGGAATCGGCAACGAGTAGCTGGGTATGAATGGGTGAAATTTCGCGTGCTTTCGGTGCGCCCTCACACTACTCACGGTCTCTTTGCTTCTTTTCTCGCAAATCTTGCACTCACTCGAAGTCATTTTCATCGCGCGCAATCATGTCTGGAACACAAATCGGCTGGGTTGGCCTCGGGTCGATGGGCATTGGTATGTCCACGAACCTGCAAAAGTTCCTCTCGTCCTCCGGCGCCCCTCCTCTGGTCTACACAAATCGCACGCTGTCGCGCGGGGAATCTCTGAAGGAACTCGGCGCAATTCCTGTTGAGACGGTCTCTGAGGTAGCCAAGAAGTCATCAATCATCTTCTCCTGTGTAAGTTTTCTCACGATGGAACCAGGATCTTAATGGAGATTCCGAGCTAACGATTGCGCTCAGGTGAGCAACGACGCTGTCCTTCAGGATACCACGAGCGAGATTATCAAGTCAGGCGACATCACAGGCAAGATCTATGTTGACTGCTCAACGGTTCACCCCGATACCTCCGCGAATGTCTCGAAGCAGATCACTGAGGCCGGCGGTCAATTTGTTGCCGGTAGGTTTACAGTGCAATCCCAAAACTTTGTACCAAATTCATATGCTGATATTCCCCGTAGCACCGGTCTTCGGCGCTGCCGCGATGGCCGCTGCCGGAAAGCTTATCTTCGTCACCGCCGGCCCCGAGTCCGCGACATCAGCCATCTCGCTTTACCTCAACGGTGTCATGGGGCGTTCCGTGATCCCCATGGGAACCGACGTCACAAAGTCCAGCTTGCTCAAGATCGCCGGAAATATCGTCGTGGTCTCTTTCATGGAGGTGCTCTCCGAGGCCCATGTATTTGCCGAAAAGACTGGCCTTGGCTCGCCAGTGCTGGAGAACATGATCTCGGATATGTTTGGTCCCGTGCTTGAAAGTTACAGCAAACGCATCACCTCTGGCGCTTACGCTCCTCCTCCTGACGGCAAGGCCGGTTTCGACGTCGCGCTAGCCATGAAGGACTTGAGACATGCGCTGAACTGCGCGAAAGATGCGGGTACAAGGTTAGAGACGAGCGAAGCGGCGCTGCGACACATGGAAGCTGCCCGGGCATTTGAGGCAGAGAGGCCCCTGGACAGCAGTTCCATATACGGTGCTGTTCGGAGAGAAGCGGGTCTGGACTTTTACTCAGATGCCTGCAAGGCACGGGATGCAAAGAAGTAGTTTATACACAGACCGTACAAGCGAAATAATAATACTTTTACCACTTCCACGATCGAACAAAAAGTCGGTGAACCTCTGAGGCTAACGAATCGCCCACAAGAACCTTTAACTTGGTCTACCGGCATCATCGAGCTTCCTAGATAGCCCAAAAAGCAAAAGATTGCGCCGAGGGGGAATCGAACCCCCGGCTCCCCGACGCTGCTTGATGGCAACGGAGAATTTTACCACTAAACCATCGGCGCTAGTCACGATGTTGACAATGTTCGCCCAGTTCGTGAAGTGGAGCGGACGGCAACTTGGTTATGATTCATTGGTGCAGAGTTGTGGGCCGAGGTGGAGGATGCTGGCATGGACGGTTCTTCGAGTGGTTGATAACTGGAGACGTACGAGACGAGAGCTTACACTGCCCTTGAACAAAATCTTAATGCGGAGAAATGTCAGGGTCTTTGTTTAACTCATCTCCTCTGCATTTAAGTTGCGATGCTAGTAGTCTCCAGCCCTTGGGCATCCTTTATGCATGGGTCTATGTGATAGCCTTCTTGTCGCAGTCGATCTCGGTCAAAGTCAAGCCTCTTATACCCATGCCTTCTCGCATATAGATACTCCTTCATAGTGTAAATCTTTTTGTCCAATGGCTTGTCCACTCCCATTCTCCGGAGAACCGGGCTGTCAATCGGCTCGAGCCTCTGCGTGCCTGCAGGCCGGGCAAAGTATATTAGGCCAAGTCGCTTGGCTCTTTCCTGATCTTCCGGCGGCTTGACCATCCGGTGAACCGGTGCCTTGAAAAGGCCGCCCGTCATCAATTCGAATGCTTCGCCGACATTGACGACTAGCGTTCCCGGAATGTAGCGTACCCACTTCCATTCCCCTGGAGATACCCGAACCTGGAGTGAGGAGACAGGCTGGGCGAACGTAAACGTGAAAGAACCGAGATCAGTGTGCCCAGCCAAGTATAAGTCTCGGTATTTCCCATCGGTGGCCGGTCGGGGGTTGTACACTATGTAGCGGAGATAGTCGGTCGTTTCGTTTGATAACGCGTGTGTCGACAGGATGCTCTCTTCAGGTACCTCCAAGATCAAAGCTACCAGGTGGAGAAGCTTCTCTAATACTTGACGGCGAACAAGATCGATTAATTCGGAGACTTGAATCATGCGGGACTGCAGTAATGGTGGGTGTGACCGGCTTGCCAGGTCCCAGACTGATATGTTGTAGTGGTCAACTGTCTTGTGGAAACCTTCCTTGGTGCTTAGACCGCATGAAGGTTTGAACCCTGCATACCGACCCTGGGCCTCCTCTTGCGGCGAATTCTCGTACGGCCTCTTTTTCGAAGGAGGAAGAGTCAGCAAGGCATTGGCGAGGTCAACGTGGGTGTTATGACGTTCTTCGGTGATGCCATGATTAGATACAGTCAAGATGCCGTGTGTAACGACGCCTTTGAGAAGATCCTTGGCGAGCTGTGCGCGACTTGAGAGATCGTCGTAATTCGACAGGTCAAGGTTCACGAGGTCGACGTAGTCAAGCACCTCTGTTGTTGGCTCGCATTGGGTAAATTTTGGGATGGCATCGCTTGTATCGGAAGGCATTAGAGTAGTCGTTGATCGAGGATTGGCGGGTTCATTCGAAGGCCCTCAGCATTGGCGATGTCTTCTAAGCGTCTAGCCACCTGAAGCGGCAGTCATGTTATTGGAATCATATTTACTGCTCTGCTGTCTCACGAAGCACAATGACTCGCCCTCCGAGGGCCTCACTCTCCTGTGAGCTTTTCGGGGCCTCCAGCCAAAGCTTGGCTGCGTCCCGAATGCGCCTGTCTATCAGTGGTGCTGGTGCACTTGGACGTGGACTACGGTGTTTACATATCTTGCACAATGAGGACAATGCTCCACGCGGACGAGACCACTTGTGAAGGACCCCCAAAACCAGCACGATTGCTTCGAAAGCAAATCACGTTCGCCGCATTCGTAACCTTCTCTAAACCATCCCAACACCCGAGCTGAACAAGGACCGCGGCGAGATCTCCGCTGTACCCCGCAAACCCAGCGGGTCGAGCTAGAGGTGGAGGCGAGGACGGATAACCAAGGGACGAGGGGATTCAGAGATACGGCGTGGTACTGACACCTGGAGCTCCACCTTTTAGCTTCGTCCGATCCTTGTCCGCGCCAACGCTTACCCCCAATCATGCCGTAACTGCATAACACCCCCTCTTATCTCTAGTATCTCAGCCAGCATCCCCTGGTGGTGGACTGTGGTGGAGCAGGCCAAGAGGGAAAACGCTCGTGAGTCGTTCGCTCCAGCAACTCTGTCCGGCGATGCCTATCTCGTTTCGCCTCTGGAGGGCGCTGCAACACCATGCTCGGACACGTAGACCTTGGTATGTCGATGACAATCCGGCTGTGAATAGCCGAGGGAATGCGCGCGTTTGATGAAGAGGAGCAGCAGTATAATACCTAATCACACCACCACTCCTCACGTCGCTCCTGTTCTTGTTGAACCGCAGCAGCAGCAGCCCCCCAACCGACTGCTCCGCCGTCAACAATCCTCAACTCCCTTGTTCAACCCTCAGCTCCACCTGCATCCTCAGAGTTGGAGTCGACAACAAACGAAATACCATTACAACTGACAACTTCGGACTTGTGCGTCTTTTGCTCGTGCGAAGTCAGTCGGAGACCGAGACGCAATGGCAGGCTCAACCGTGGCTTCGACGGCTCCTGAGCCTGTGGCTCCTGCCAGATGGTATGACAAGTGGAGGTGGTACGAACTCAGCACTTCCAAGGAGGAGAAGGCTCTGTTGTTCAAGTTGGATTTCATGATCCTGACCTTTGGATGTCTCACGTTCTTCACCAAGGCAAGTTTCTCCGTTGTCAACATGCAAGTAAGTGCTCTGCTGACGGACCCTGTGTACAGTTCCTCGACCTTCAAGCCTTTCAAAATGCATACGTCAGTGGAATGAAGGAGGACATCGGGATGGAAGGCAATGACCTGCAGTACACCACCGGAGTCTTCCAGGCTGGTTACTGCGCTGCCATGATTCCCTCCAACATCATCTTGACCCGTGTCCGGTGAGTTCATACAGAGGCAGTTTAGTTGATATGAATTAAGCTAACAAACGAGTTCGACAGACCCAATCTGCTGATTCCGGCTTTCGAAGTCCTTTGGGGCATCTTGACCTTGCTCACTGCCTATGCCAAAGATGTGAAGCATGTCTACATCATCAGATTCTTCTCTGGTGTATTCGAATGCGTGGCCTATCCTGGAGTAATTTACTGCATTGGTTGTTGGTACAAGAGTACTGAGATTTCCCGGCGATTGAGTCTGTTCTACATCGCCGGACCTTTGGGAACTGTAAGCCTCCACTTACCGCAGTATTGATGTGATATGTGTTGACGAGGTTTAGATGTTTGCCGGGTACTTCCAAACAGCATGCTACACCAACCTCAACGGCGTCAACGGACTTGCTGGATGGCGTTGGCTCTTCATTGTCTGCGGCTGCATCACGCTTCCCGTTGCCATCCTTGGGCTCACCGTCTTCCCCGCTCGTCCGGACTCGAAGCATCCTTCATGGCTCTTGACGGCCGACCAAATCACTCTCGCCCGTCGCCGAGTGTCTGAGGGTGGATCTGAGGCGCCTAAGGTCAAGTTCGATCGCAAGGCCATCACCGACGTGTTCAAGGGATGGCACTGGTACGCCTTTGTGGCTCTGTACTACGTCTTCAACCAAGCCATGATCACCAACGGCCAGCCTTTCAACCTCTACCTCAAGGCGCACGATGATCGCTACTCCATCAGTCAGATCAACAACCTGCCCACCGGCCAATCGGCTATCTCGATCGTCGCAGCTTTGATCGGATGCTACTGGGCTGATGCGACTGGCAAGCGCTGGCTACCTTCCATCTGGATTTGCGGTTTCATGACCATTGGTGCGATCTGCATGGCGGCCTGGAACATTCCCGAAGGCCTCAAGTTCTTTGCGTTTTACGTTGCCGGACTGGGCGGCGCACTGAATCCTCTCTTCATGTCGTGGGCTTCAGAGGTCACCTTCCGATCGGCCGAAGAACGTGCTGTGGTTGTATCTTCGATGAACGCTGTCGGCCAGGCCCTTCTGGCTGGCTTGAACATTGTCACATTCCCGACCCCTCAGGTAAGCTTTCCATACTCCCTCTCCTGTGCTGCCGGGCTTTACTAACATGTGCATAGGCCCCGCGATTCAAATTTGGCTGGTACTGGGTCATGGCCAACAACATCCTCCAGTTCGGACTGGTTCTCGTCATCATGACACTTCACAACCGCGAGAAGAAGAGCATGGAGATCTTGGAAGGCCAGGCCGAGGACATCGAGCAGATCAAGGTTGCCAACACCACCAAGGGAGACGACGAGTCTGCCTAATCCTGCATAACATTACGGACCAAACGGTTGGGGCTGCATTCCTGTCATTTGGTTCTTCGTCACTCTTTTTCTTTTTTTGTGTAGCTACTCGGAAGCGGGCGTCTGGAGTCTGTCAGTTGGGGGGCTTCATGATACCCTATGCCACGCCGAGACCAGCCGCCGGTTGGGGGCTGTGGCTGTTTTGATTTAGGAAATTGGCTTGGTTTGCTTGGAAACTATACTAATTGGGCAGAATGGAATCATATTAGAGGTTCACACCGTTCGAGAATGTGAACGGGATCATGGTATGAGGACATGTCAATAAAACTACCCGGTTGATTTTCCCGTAACCTTTCGCAGAGTATGATACCTCTCGAGCCTGGGTTCGAATGTCGCCATTCGTCTCGAGGTATTCCCAACCGATCCCGTAGTGGTTTACTCATGAAACATATATAAACCAATATGTTACAAACTTGTCTCTAGATATTTTCAAGGATACCAGTATGGCCTCCTCTGTCTTGTACAGGCAATATTTGTTATTTCAGTTGTCGGCATGCGTTACGTACTACCTAGGCACCTGTTGAAAATATAGAATCCCCCAGCGCCCGGGCCCGCACCTTCCTGGCGCCCAGAAGACCGCCAATGTGCGGGCTTGAAATGGGTGCTGGAATAGCCCTTCAACATCAAAAAGCTGGCAGCCAGACACTTCTGATAAATCTATCTAACTGGGATTCCTCGCTGCAAAAAATCGAGTCATTATAGGCTGAATATTGATTGTTGTTTTGGTGAATTTATTACACCGTTCGTCGTCTTGGCTGGCTTAATTGCATGTAACAGCCAGTGAATCGCCCATTGCGACGCGTCTGCGTTCACTCGCTCGGAATGCGTTGCGTGAGGGAGAAAATATTAGACAAACATCGTTTTTGAATATTGCTCTTACTCATACACCAACACTGTGCTGTGAAGAGCTTTGCTGAACAGCCTATTGATTGCGAAGAGTGCGAAACGACTGTTGGTCGGTGTGATATTGCTCCTTCGCCAACGCAAATCCAAGCGAGTGCGATAGACACACACGTCACTGACTCAAATGGAGGCATTGAGTTGGGGGCGCACGCGTGGCTAGTGTCAAGAGGTTGGCGAATAATTAGGCCGTCGGCAGAAAATACTCTCAATTTCTCCATGTTGTGAGCATTTCCCACGCGTCCCTTATCCTTCCTTCTTCGTCTTCAGCTACGCTTGCCCCACTTGGAACTCTGCGCTTTTCCTCATGTCGTATGTACCTAGCGAGCGTCCTGCTTCCAGCAGCAGCCACGATCGCATCGCTGGGGTCTTGATCGCTTCGGCTTCCCCAAGCTAAGCCCTTCTTTGCCTAGCCACTTTGCGCTTTCGCCTGTTTTCGCATCGGAGGAGTCGGACCAACGCTTTTCGGGCAAGAAGGAGGATTACGTTCTTGGATTTCTCCCGCAGCTGACTGGTTAATCTCGCCAACCGACTGCGCGGAGCGTCGACAACCCACCCGACCGTCCGACCGTCCGACGCCTGGGTCTCAACGGGCGATGGCTTCAAGCCTCCTTACGGCTTCCGTCTTCTTGAGATAAAAGGAAGTTGCAGTGCGTCACTGTCACAACCTTCCCCCCAGCACATCAACAACCCACTCCAACCAAGCAGTTTCAAGAACTTCAAACTTCAAATCTCGCCATCTTTTCTATTCTACTTGTTCGAAACTTCTCTCCCTCCCGCTGGAAATACCACAGACTTAACTCACGATGGTCGCTTCAACCGACACCTTCCCCGGCCTTCTCAAGCCAACCACGAAGCCCTACCGCCTTCCTCAGATCAACACTGTATCTGTGAGTTTTTGTTTTCTTTTTTTTTTACTCTCGATATGCAATTTTCTCTTAGATCACAGATGCTGACGATTGGCTGCAGCTGCTCATCAAGGATGGTTTCACTCTCACGACTCTCTTCTCCATCGGCGCCCTCATGCAGACAGCGCTCTTTCTCATTCTACCGACAAAATACGCCATCATTCCTTCCTCCGCTATCGCCCTCAACTCCATCATTTCAACCATCATCGGAACCCGCTCAAAGTCGGCCAACACTTACATGAACGGCGTCGTCCCGGGCCGCACCTCCGCACAGTTCCCGGACCCCACCACCGGCAAGATCCCCGCCACCCCGGCTGGTCGATCTCTGCTGGTCTTCCACCTCGGTGTCCGTTTCAACCATCCTCTCGGTCTCCTCTCTCCCGGCGGTCGCGAGATCGGCGCATACTTTGACGCCATGAACAAGGACCTGAACCTTCGCGCCGACGAGTACGGACTCTACCACCTCTCGTCCTGGCAATCCCTCGAGGCCGAGCGCAACAACACGCTCATGTTCATCTACTACTTCAGAGACGTCGAGGGCCTCAACAAGTTCGCCCACGATCCCCTCCACCGCAAGACCTGGGACTGGTACAACAGCATCAGGGACCAGTTCGACCACATTGGTATCTTCCACGAGGGCTTCGTCACCGGCCCGCAGCAGTACGAGACCATCTACGGCAACATGAAGCCCACCCTTCTTGGCGCTGCGAGCCTCAAGTGCAAGAACGAGGAGACCAAGGAGGACGAGTGGGTCAATACTTTGGTCAATTGCGACAACTCGGCCCTGAGAAGCCAGTTCAAGCGCATGGGGAAGGCCTCGCGGCAGTTGGTGGAGTATGAGACCTGAGTCGGCGACAGCTTAGTTTCAACATTTCTTATGTTCCAAAATCATGACTGTTCATGAAATTGCTTAACGCTAGATAGGGCTCGTTCTGGGGTGTGCAGCTCTTTGTACTAGCCTAGGAAGGAACGACCATTGAGGGAAAACAGACAAAGGACTATCATAGAAACAAATTTGTCCGCAAGAGAAAGTTCCAATCATGAAAGTCTCATTAAGCTTGTGACATACCCATTGGGTTCGTATAAAACGAAGATTAAGCCCAGGTTCTTCTTCAGTTCATCGTTGATCATGCCATTCATGAACTCCATCGGTAATGGCTATTAAGAGCAGTGATCAAAGGTGGAATCCCTTGCAATGCCGCCCAATCCCAATGTCCCAAGAAACACGCCGACCAAGATCGAAACAAAGTATCCGACATTCATACTCATTACTGCAAGCATTCTGCCATAATTAGTATCATTGCCCTGAATCGGCTGCATGCACACTTACAGAAGGTAGCCTAGCAAGGCAATGAGAACCTCATAAACCGCCCTCCCAAGCCTTATGTTGGCTTCCGATATCATGCCTCTTAGCCCATTATCAGGATGTAGTCGTCTTTTTGAATTACTTCTGGTCGGCACTTCTTCTTTTCCGGTCTCCTCGTCGTCATGCCCAACCACCAGTCTGCCTCTGGTGTCATCGTGGCCTGCCCACGCTGTTGCCTCAAGCCTCGGCTTGAAAGCAAGAAGAGCCCGAAGGATGATGGTAAAAAGAATGAGGGTGAGACAAGTACCCGCGTACTGCCCAGTGGTACGAGGGGTCCAGGTCTCAGAAAACAGACTGGTGGACATGGCTGTGTGGAAGACCACAGGCATTGTCATGGACCCGTCGCCGTCGCTGGAGTGGCCGTGGTTGTGCTCTGTCATATCCATTTTGAGCGGATTTTCCAGGAATATTCGTCTACAGTTAAGAGACAGAATGCCGACGTCGATACCGGATTTAAATAACTCGTTTCTGGTTCTGACCGCGAGAAACGGGTCGGTCGTTGCTGAGGCGGGCTTGGATGTTGGAGCCTTCGCTTGACCCTCTAAGTTCAGCACCTGCGGCTCACAGGTCTCTCAGCCTCTTTAATAGGACGTGTTCGGCGTGAGCAAGTTATTGACCCAGCTGACCCTCCCTGTAAGGCTGGCTTGCAAGTCAGCTCGCTTCAAAGCACGTCGTCATCTCGCCCAACCTCGTGTCAAGCCCAATGTAACACGATCCAGGCACCGAACAAGTAATATCAAAACGCGTTCCTCTTCCAAATTTGAGAGCGTTATTTGTGGCCATCTGAGGCTCGTTTTCGTCAAACAGCCGTTGGAGGTCTGCTTTGGCGTCATTTCTGGCGTGGTGGGTCGTGAGGCAGATTGAGGGAGTTTCTCGGAAGTGTGGCTTGGCCTTCATGTTCTCGACCGAATTAGGAAGTACGTTATGTACCCTGAGAGACTTTGTATACAGACTTCCTCGGACTGCTAGCAAGGCACGGTAGGTTCTTTCAGCTATTGTGTGGTGCTATGGACATCAATTTTCCGCTGCACCGGCTGGCCTAATCATTCATGCACAAGAGACGTCGCTCAAACCAAATGTAATCAAGGCCCGCGATTCAGTACCTGGGCAGCTATTATAAGATCCCCTAATGACTGAGAATAAAACAGGTCTTACGTGAGGGAAGTAGTATTGACGTCTTCTTTCCCCCGAATCAGCGCCTACCGCAAGAGCGTGCAATCAGTCATCCATCCGGTTCCAGTTGCCTGATATTCCCATTTATCATATGAAAGCGCGAGCCGAGCTTCTCACTCCCGGCACCAGAAATATCGATGAGATGGATAACGGCCTGATTGTTGTCACGATTGATGGCGACCTCCAGTCGCGGGCAATATCAAAAGCAACAGCAACAGGCGTATCTACCGACATCCCACTTCATGATCCCAGCTGAGGAGGACTCTTAAGACCCCAATATCAAGTTCGTGGTCTATGAGACCCACTACGGATGGGATGTCGATCCCCGGACCGCTATCGAACTCGCCCGTGCCGTAATTCCACTGCTCCACTTGAACGACAACGTACGCGTTTTCGGGGGACGAGGACAGGGTTCCGCTGCACTCGCCTCGGGAGTGATCTTCCCACTTGAATAAAAGATAGACGCCATAAGCGGGAGCAATAGGTTACGGACTCATTGGCGTGTCGGAGAGTCGATGGCTCTTTGCGGTGATGGACCAGATTTGGGTTGAATGATCCTGGTGGGAAGGGAGGAAAACGTCGAGGAAGTTGGGGATATTGAGAGCACCTGTGAAGGGCCTATGCCTTGGCATTCAAGACAACGTGGGGCTGTGCATTTAAGTCTTTCTAAGGATGTCATCATGAACTTCTCACGTATGTAACCAGCTTCATGAATCAATAGTTTAGACGTGGTGAATTCATTTGAAGGTGAACTCTACGCCGCAATATTGGGTTGCTTCATCTGACCAGCAAGTATATCTCATTCTAGCAGCATGCTTCGTCTCGTTCATTCCGGCTTAAGACACCTTGCCCCGTGGGCTGTAACATCTTCAGAAAGAAGGAGCAGTCATGCAGTCTCCCGAGCGCGTTCTGCGCATAGGCCGGACAAACACCCCATTCTACGTAACCAAGCTTCAAGTAAAATCCCCGCGCAGGCGTTTCACTGGCCGTGTCTAGTAATATCATTGTCTTTCCGAGGCCATCGCGGGCGAACCTTTCGGCAAAATCCATGAGCTTCCGGCCGATACCGCCCCCTCTCTGGGCTGGGTGAACAAGGAGTTTGCGGACCTCGATCTTGTGTTTATGCGTCTCTTTGGGGTTCTGACCGAGCTGGAAGGTCGCTAAAGTATTATTGTCGTTTGATTTGGCAGGACCCTTGACGACGAAGAGATAGACCAAAGGGTCGGCCCCTGAGACGTCTGACGAGAGCGATGTCCAATAGGCGGTCGCGTCCTCTTCAGACAGCGGTGCCCGAAAGCCAATTGATGATGTTTCAGGGTCCAGATTGACGCATAATTGGAGTAGATCGGACAGTGAGGGTGTCCAGAATTCCAAGGCTTCAGTCGATATGATCTGGCTAATAACTAGCCCTCCGGGTAGTGAATAGTCCGCCAGACCATTATGCGACTTATATGGTTGTATCATCTCGTGTTGAGGACAGCCACGCTGATTATTCGGTGGGTAAAATGGCTCATTGGCAGACACAAGATTTCAAATGAGTGTATCTTTCTTGGTCTATGGGAATTGGATATGAACGATGGGGCACCGTTTTGTGTCATCCAAGGGTGACTCATCGGGCATCGTGAATCATGGCGTCCGATAAGTGACCCGTGATGAAGCTAGCGTGCCCAAAATGCGGAATTCGGCCTTTTCGGCGCCCAAACGGCACGCTTGAAGATATCAACCTTGCTCCAGCTCGGCAATCGTTTACGTAACTAACTTTCGCAACATGTCAGCACTGTTGTTTTTGATTCCAGATCGTAAGCTACGGAAATCGTCGGAACAACACCCACAATAGATACAAGTGGTGTCAAGCCTTCGATTCATATGAGACAAACTTGCCATGGAACTCGGAGACTCACAAGATGATGATGCCTAGGCAGCTTTGTCGAGTGCTGATTTTCAAATCAATTTTCGCGGAGACGTCCGAGTCATCTTTATCGTGACATTGAGGTATGCTGGCAAATTATAACACGGTTGGTCACATTGTCAATATTTCGTTCGTCTTGAAGGCTTTGTCGATCTAATCGCGCGTCTCCAAGTCCGAAGTGTTTCGTATCCTGCGCCTTGGCGAGCGCAATGATGATGCCCTCGCTAGTTGAGGTCTATTTAAGGCACACTTAGGCTTGTCGTAATGAGAGGTCTATAAGGCCCCTGCCGCAGACTCATGTCATAATCCGGGGAAGAATTTAGATCGAGTCGTAACTCAAGCGTGAAAAGAAGATATGCACGCATAACAATCAAAGAAAACGGGCTGAATATTTGGTACACGCGCAGCCACATTTGTGGAGCTCAGGAATATATATTCCGTAGTTTAGCGAGCTCGCGACATTAGAAACCGCTTGTTGAACGGTGTCTGTTTCATCATTGGCTGTAACCAGACAGATCCTGCCCAATCCCGCGTAGTCATCCCACCGGCGTCGGACAGAGATCTGGGAGCGTAGCCTGCTTATAAAGCCATAGCCCTCTCCCTAGCAATAGAATCGAATCCTCGGTTATTCCCCACCGTAAGACGCTCAAAGGAGCTGCCTTAGGCCTCGGTTGATCCGTAAAGAAAGGCCGGCGGCTACTGAGTTGGTCCGTTGGCCGGCTTTGTAATACTTTCCACCCGTAATGGACGGCAGTTGTTGACGGAGAATCGACAGATTCTCGTAGTCAAAGGAGTCAATTGTGAGCCTGGCATGGTAAAGCTCCACAAATGAGGTATGTCGGGCCGTCGGGTACACAGTTTCGTATGACGAAGTTTCCACTTTTAGGACAACTTGATTGTCGTCTATTAGTTAATGGCTCCAACGCTTGTCACGATAGTTGCCACGATGTATGGTATAAATATGTTTCCGACCTGCAGCAGCCAGAAAATCTAGAATTGACGCACCAAGAGTATTCTTTCGCGATCGCATATTAACACTCTCAAACCTTTTGAGAAGAGAATCATTCACAATGTCTGCATACCTCACCCATCGTATCACTCAATCTCAACCCGGCGTAAAAGCCGAAGAGGGACGCTTCAACGAGGCTGCCGACAATTGTTCGTTCTTCTCTCCCAAGCAAGACCCTCGCCCGGGCAGTGCTGTTGACCCCCAGCCTTCCGGAGAGCCTATCCCCAAGCTTTTCACCCCATTGAAAATTCGAGGTGCCACCCTCCAAAATCGCATATGGGTCAGTCCTATGTGCCAGTACAGTGCTCATGAGGGCTTCCACACCCCTTGGCACATTACTCACTACGGAGGTATGGCCCAGCGCGGAGTAAGTAACCCATCACACAACGTTCAAAGGATGAAGAGACTGACGCTCCCAAAGCCTGGCCTCATGATGGTCGAAGCTACAGCCGTGCAGGCCAACGGCCGTATCACACCGGAAGACTCTGGCATCTGGCTCGATGCCGATGTTGAGACTCTGAAGAAACACGTCGAGTTCGCTCACAGCCAAAACCAGATCATCGCCATCCAATTGGCACACGCCGGGAGGAAAGCATCAACACTTGCTCCCTGGTTGGGCTTCGAGACACTTGCTGGTCAAGAAGCTGGAGGGTGGCCTCAAGATGTGGTCGGCCCAAGTGATCTTGCCTGGTCCGACAAGCACGCCACTCCCCGGGAGATGACTATCGCCGAGATAGACCAACTGAAGCAAGATTTTGTCAAGGGTGCTTACCGTTCTCTTCGTGCCGGCTTCGATGTAATTGAGCTTCATTTTGCGCATGGCTATCTCATCTCCAGCTTCCTCTCTCCAGCGAGCAACAAGCGCACAGATCAATACGGCGGTTCGTTCGAGAACCGCACTCGTCTCGCCATCGAGCTCGTCGATGCTGTTCGCGAGGTCATTCCCGAGGACATGCCACTCTTTGTTCGAATCAGTGCAACCGACTGGCTTGATACCAACCCCGAGTGGGACGGCCCAAGCTGGACCGTCGACGAGAGTGTGAAGCTGGCTCAAATTCTGGCGGATCACGGGGTAGATGTGCTCGATGTGTCCACTGGCGGCAATCATTCTCAACAGAAGATTGTTGCCAGCGCTGGCTTCCAAGCACCCATGGCCAAGGAGATCAAGGCGGCTGTTGGAGATAAGATGCTTGTTAGCGCTGTGGGTATTATCAAGGACGGAAACCTCGCCGAGAAGCTTATAACGGGTTCTGATGAGGAAGGGGACACTCCGTTGGACTTGATTGCTGCCGGTCGAGGTTTCCAAAAGAACCCAGGCCTTGTGTGGCAATGGGCTGATGACTTGGGTGTTGACATCCATGTTGCAAAGCAGATTGGATGGGGTTTCAAGGGAAGAGTCAAGAAAGTGCCGAAGAAGCCTGAGATGCTCCCGTATGAGGACTAAAATCTGAGAATTTATAGTGTCGTCATACTTTACCCAGAGACCTCAATACATGGATGTCATACATAGACACATAACATTTGGCATGGAAGTCCAAGAAGTCCCCTCATCAACAACGAAGCAAGGGCTTCATGTAGGGCTGCAGAGAACATTTCTGCCTCTGATATAATGAAACCAACTAAGTTGAGTGCAGCAAGCTATTCCGAGACTCCGAGTAATCATGCTAGATACTCGTGAGCCACGCCTGATCGCTTATGTATGCATCTGAAACGGTTGTCAGCACCACTCAAGTACCGAGCCGAACGGCTGGTGCCTCATCGAGACTGCCGGCATTGCCGTCATGTATAGGCTGACCATGTGTGCAATGCGATCGTCATGCTTCAGAAATCTGGCGTTGAGAATAAGCAATACAGGTAAGCAGCCTTATATTTACTCCGCTGTCCTTCGGAAATCGAGTTCTCCGTTGGTACACTTTATTGGGTCTGAACTGAGACGCCGATCTACATGCTAGTGCTCTATGTACTGTGCAGGATTACAGGAAGCCCATTCGCGGAGTTACGTGAGCTATTTGATGGATGGTCTCCGCTTGGAAATTTGCCGACACGAGGACCCATGTTCGGAAGGTGTGCATGAGATTTAAATCACTCGATGCAGGAAGACATACGACTGCAGCATTGCTAGGTGGATTTGGCGTCACAGTATGACTGTGCATATGCTCTCAGAGGGCCCGGTCAGTGCAACGTGGAAGTCGATGACAGAGCAAGGGCTGGTGGCGGTAAGCATCAAGATCTGCCCCAGCTGCGTTGTGAATGTGCCGATCACAGAACAAATACAAATTGTCGAGTATGACAAGTGGCTCAAGTCTTACCAGAGAAGGCCAAAATTCAGTCAGTTCAATGGCTCTTCAGACTAGGTACCAGTGGGATCCAATGTTGCGGGGGAAGGGTATAGACGCACTCGTAACTGGGTGCACTAGCGTCGTCATCTAGTCGAATTGTCGCTTAGCCAGGTGATCCGTTTTGACCAAAGTACCCGTTATACCCGTAAAGAACACATGAACCCCCTGGTCTGACGTGAGATCGTCTAAGCACTTATTTCATACAAGCTTCGGGTTGCATATGTTCTCTCTATTGATCTAACCTGGTAGAAAAAAGAGTGGAAAGCTTGACACATGGCCTTTCACCCCCTGCCCCTTTTCAGAGATATATCTTAAATGGCCCCCAAGACTTGCCATGGAGCAAAACCCAAGATGAAACTGTCTATTTGCAGGCACTTCATTTAGCATTCTTTGTAGCAATCAGTCACTATGGGTAGCCAAGTTGAGCAACGCTTGATTCCTCAGGCCCTTGCAGACGCATTGGCAGAAAAGCCTGACCGCACCTGGGTGTCACACGCCATCAGCAACAACATCGCACAGGATGGATTTCGCAACATCACCATCCGTCAACTCGCAACTGCTGTTGATCGACTAGCCTGGTACATCGACGACAATATCGGCAAAAGCAGCGATTTCGAGACAGTCATGTACTATGGTCTCGCTGATGTGAGGTACATCATTACCCTCATTGCTGGTATCAAAACCGGGCATAGCGTCCTTTTCTGCTCCCACTTCAACAGCCAGATCTTCAACCTTCACCTCTGCGAAAAGACCAACTGCCACACTGTTATGCGAACGGAGGGAGTAGAAGCAGTGATTGACTCCCTTGTACAAGAAAGACCCATGAAAGTCTTCCAAGTTCCAAGTCTTGACACCCTTTTGGAGGAAGGCAATCCGCCAAAGCCTTACCCCTACACAAAGTCCTGGAGAGAAGCATGCGACGACCCCATATCTATCGGCCACTCTTCGGGAACTACAGGTCTTCCTAAGCCGATTGTCTGGACCAACCGATCCTACAGCGTCTGCGAACTGCACCAGGTCGTTCCAGAACTGGATGGCCACCCGCCGTACGCCAAGTTGCTGCTTGAGTCGACCAGTGTTTACCAAACCCAACCGATATATCACCCTTTCGGTCTCTTCACTGGAGTGACTGATCCCCTTTACCGGGAGAAGAAGATGGTACTGGGGCCCATCGTCAGCGGTCCGACTCCGCCTGCCATCCTTGAGCAGGTGATTGAGCACGCCGATATCGATAGTCTCAGTGGCGTTCCCATCTACCTGGAGATGATTGCAAAGTCGCCAAAACTCCTGGATTTGGTCGAAAAGAAACTCAAATACATCTTCTTTGCTGGGGGTGCGCTCAGCAAGCCTGCAGGCGATGCACTGTCTGCTAGGGTCCGCCTCCAGAGTTTCTACGGGGCTACCGAGGCAGGACCTGCATTTGGCCACATACCAGACCGTGAAGACTGGGCTTGGTTGTTGTTGAACGACAAGGAAAGTGGCCTCAAATGGGAACCGCGCGAAGTCAAGGGGGCAGACGGCGTATATGAGTTGGTCTACGTGAAGAATCCTTACACCGAGAAGCGCCAGCACGTCTGGTGGCATACCAATAGCCAAGATGTGTACCACAGCAATGACCTCTTCACCAAGCACCCGACAAAAGCGCATCACTGGAAATTCTACTCTCGAGCGGATGACATGATTGTAACCAAGTTTGGTTGGAATGTCAACCCTGTGGTTATGGAAAGAGAGATCGAAAGGCATCCTGCTGTGAAGTATGCAGTCGTTGGAGGTATTGGAAAGCGGACTGTCTGCGCAGTAATACAGCTCGTTGACGATGAGTCTTTATTGCCTGATGATCCCCTGCAAAGCATTTTGCCCATGGTCGAGAAAGGCAACACCATCATGGATGCCGCGGGGCAATTGGCCAAGGACAAGATCATTTTTGGCATAAAAGACAAGCCTTTTCCATTGGCTGGTAAAGGTAATGTTCAGAGATCAGCGGTTTTGAAGTTGTATGAGCCAGAGATTGAAGACATGTATGTACGCGTTGGGGATTAGCCCACGCCTGGTAGCAGAAGGGCGGCATCAGATGGCTCGCCGTGCCGGTTACCACTTGTCAGTAACAACCACGAATCAATCAAGTTTAGGCTTGCTTCGCAATGATTTCTCCAGACTAAAACATTCGAACTTCTGAAACACACCGACTGATGCAAAACAAGAAATTTACATGCTGATTGGCTGATGGCCCAGCTCAATGTGGCTTAGCCTAGGCAGCCGCATTGCACTCATCTGATGGCTGACGTGCGCCTGGACGCACTGATCGATCTTCTCGCCTTCAAGTCTTCGTTAGCTTGGGATGAAGCTTCATTGACACGGTCTTATACTGCGTTCTCCTTTCTATTTGCCTACTCGCAATAGCAGTGTGAGACCCAGACACCTCATCAGTGCATCATGTCTTTCACAACGCTGCCGTGTGAGCTCGTAGCATCCATCCTCGGGAGTCTGGATGACTTCCAGTCTCTAACCGCAGCGTTGCTAACTTGCCGTCACATCTATAACTCTTTCAATCAAATCCGTGGAATCGACGTTGCAATTCTACGACAACAAATAACTCCAGCCCTGCTCCCTTACGCCGTGGCTGTCATAGAGGCATCTCGTTTCCGTCTTCACCACCCCCGCGAAATCGAAAGCGAAGCAGTGCGCGGCCTAGTCGACACTCTGTATGATAAACCGTTCCTTTTAGGTAGCCGCATGCAGGCAATGTCAGTTGTCCATCGACAAGAGATGTCAAAAAGGCACCAAGCGATCGTGGAATTCACCTCCAGCTTTGCCGCTGAGTCTTGGGGACGCCTCCACTCAGACCAGCTCCAAGTTACCACACAACCAAATTTGTCAGTTGAGGAATGTTACAACTTCTGCCGGGCGTTTTATCGCCTCGAGCTATTCTACACCCTCTTCAGGAATATGTACAAAGATCGCAGGGAACCCTTGGGCAATACAGCACACGTCAAGTTCTTTTCAAGGAACCCACCTTGGGAAAATGAACAGATTGGCTCTGTCGCAGAATTCTGGGAATCGAGGTTTGCTGAGGGTATGTTTCTCGCGATCGACAAGGAACCAAGGTCTGATTTAGCGTTGAAGCCAGCACTGATGTTATCGACCACGACGTCCTCTTTGGTGAACTGAACGTCGACTACCTTCACCGTGGCAGGAGAAATGACGAAAGACAAATCTGGGTGAGTTGCTGTACTCCAATAATAACGTCTTTGCACACTGCACATAGACTCACCCGAACAACAGATGGCAGAAGGAATCCTTTTCCTCCGGCGTCTGGTGAAATCGGATTCTTCATACCAAACCAGGAACAAGATACTAAGATCTAGCTCCAGGACAGGCTGGGCCAACTGTCCAGGGGCACTGTTCGACGTACTTCGTGCCTACTGCAATGACGACTCTGGATCAGAAGGCCGCGATGAAGGTGACTTGCTGTCGATTGTATTTAGTCGCGGCATGGACGAAGATGTCGACAAAGGACCGTGTGAGGCCTGGTATGCAGCGCATAAAAGTCAGCCGGTTGGTTCTTGGCTGATGCTCGACCACAACGATTGGCTTCGGGACCGGGCTTACGTGCTGTGGGACTGGAAACGCATACAGCAACATCAACTACTGAAGCTATTCGAATCTGTTCCGGATGGACACATGCATCGTCCACAGCCGACGACCAACGAACTTGAGGCCATGAGTGCCTCCTTTGTCGTTCGCGAGACAATATTCGAGAATGGGGGCCTTGGGTACTGGACGGGGAATGGTCATGAAGTGTTGTAGCAAGTCCATCCTGACGACTAGTACTGCTGGAGCGTGGACACTGAAAAGCGTGTTCAAAAAACTACATTTGATCGGCTTCATGATCTCTATAGTTGCATGCCAAAATGAACCTAGCTGAGAGCGAAGCATCTCTCAGAACTGGCCTCATTATTACCCCACCAATAAGGCATCGTCACAATCTTTCCTGCGCCGAAGAACAAGAACGTCAACAGCATGTTGAAGTTGAAGCCTGCATCAAAGGCTGCCGCCAGAATGTAGTTCCATCGGGCCCTGTTGATATGGCGTTAGCAACTTTGTGACGCGAGAACGGTCACATATCACGCTTGGTCACTTACCAAAGATCGTAGCGATATCTGTATGCCCAGAACATGACGACAAATCCACCGATGAAACTGCTGAAGTATCCGGTACTGATGTTGCCGTAGAAGCTAGCCATGGTGGAAAAGAAAATGGTCGAGTTCCACAGCTGGAACTTGGCCCGCGGAAAGAAGCGGTGCAGGGCGAAGATCAGAACGGGGACGAAGGCGCCAACGAGGAAGCCATAGGGAAGAACCTTGTAGATGTGTTGTTGGAAGAGGCGACGAGGGCCGATGAGCACGTACTGGACGCCCATAGTGAGGTTGGACGTGAGAGACTGCGCAGTCCACTGATGAGCAGGGTCTTCCTTGGCGCCAGTAAGGTAGTCGAACTTGGTGTCAAGCACCCAGCGGACGACGGCATAGTTGATCGGGACGCCCAAGAAGCTTCCGAATACTTGAGAGAAGAAGACAGTCTTGGGTGGCAAATGCATGTAGTGGCCGATCTTCATATCTTGCAAGTTCAATTGCGCGCGGTACCAGGCGTTGCCAGCAATAGCACCGTAGGCGGAAGCTCCGGTCGGGTTCTTGAAGCCGCTGACAGAGTTTACCATGAGGCCGTACAACAGCTCATTGACTGTGCTCCGTTAGTTTATATTGCGTGATAAAGAATGGATTTCAACATACCAGTGCCGATTGCCAGTTGAAAGTTTGACAAGGCGTACAGGTACCCCAGGGGAACGACCAGAATGGCTCCAGTACCAATGGCGACGAAGTAAGTCCAGACCGGAATGAACATCTGACCAGTTGCGGTAATGGTGACTAGAGAGATGAAGGAAGCGGCAAACAAGGCCAAGAACCACCACATGGGGACCTCCTTGTATGAGCGTTGAAGGATACTGAGTTGATCGTTGTACTGAGTGCTGATCTCAGCTCCGCTCTTGCTGCGCTGGCGCAATTTCTCGAGACTGGCTTTGATGGTCTTGTAGCCGAAGAGTCCAGCCCACACCAATGCCGACGTATAGCTTGCATAATCGAAAAACATGGTCCAGAGGACGTGAGTACTAATGAACGGGGGTCCAAGTTCCTGATAAGCTGTCTCATTGAAGGAGACGTCCGCAGTAAGTAGCGAAGTGGTTGGGTAAGATGTTCCGTTCTCGAGGAATAGACGGTTGGACATGAGGTGCTTGTTCCACTCTCCAAGGTGACCGAATTTAGCAGCCGGGATCAGAATCCAGGCGCTGCAAGCGAAGCCCAGGAACATGACAACCTGGGTCCACCAGGGGGTCAAGAACAAGCTCGCACTGCTCGAGATGTTGGACCAGTCGAGGGACAAGTTGAGCATTCCCATTCCACCGAAACCGGCACCGACGAAGTTTGCGGTCTCGTTATTCGGCGCAACCCAGCAGAGGAAGGCCAGAGAGCCAAGCATCGGGAAGACATACTCGGGCAGGAACTGCCAGAGGGTCATGCCGGCCAGAGCGAGGAAGAAAACTCTGGTCTGCTTGCGAGAGGCGGCAGTGGGGTTCTCGCGCTGTTTCTTTTGCGTCTCGAATAGAGCAGTTTGGCAGAGACTAAGTCGAAGTCAGTCTAATGCTTGGACAAAGGATTTATCTCCGTGCGCAATGCGCAATAGTAGGTAAGTAGTACCAAAGACAAATTCTTTGAAGGAACAGAAACTTACGCAGTAAACCACGGGAACTGGGGATCGTAGATCAGAAACTGACGAGCGAGAGCCGCGAAAGAGTAGCCCGTCCAGACAATGCCCCACATGAAGAAGATGGCAGCCGCTGGGTTGATGCGGGAGTTGAAGTAAAGCTCGGCCATAGCAACCGGGGTGTAGCCCAGGTTGTAAGTCGCTCCAGATGCTGCAGAAATGGTAACGAGAACATGCTCTTTGACGCTGAATGGTCCGGGATTCAGGTTGAAGCCGTATCCAAATGGCAGCTTGACTTGCCATGCGGGCAGAACCTTGGCGAGCCAAACACCGGCATAGCTGGAAGCGATCTGCACGAAAAAGACGGAGTACGGCGCGTAGGTGGTGCGGAAATGGCTCATCATGCTGAGGAACGCTCCGGGAATAACAAAGATGATGGTGAGGACGAAGTAGCGGAAGGTGAGTGTCGGCAGTCCGGGGTCATCCGACAGGCTCACGATGCGGCGGACGTATGGCGGGATGTCCTGCAATCGCGGGTCATCTTCGTCAAATGCTACCTCGGATCCGTTCCTTTGCGTCGTAAAAACAAAAGGCGGCTTCTCCATGTCGCCCTCCGTGAAGGGAGCGGCGCGCTCGCTGGACGTCTTCTCGGGCGTACCATCGCGGGGAGACTCGGCGGAAATAGCGTCGTTGCCGGAGGTCTTGGGCTCGCTAGCGGCCGTTGGCTGTGTGGTGATTGAGGGAGACATGGCAGATGTCGTTCAAGCGGCTGATCGCCAAGATTCTTGGAAAAGCACGCCACACGGGAGCCAAGTCGGCCAAGCCTGGGGGACACAAGCTTTTCTCCCGAAAGCAATCCTGGCTGCCTGATGCATCTTATATCGAGGACCGAACATGTTCGCCCACAAGTCTTGCAGACACCGAACAGCTTCCAGATTTGGGAGGTGACCTTGAACGGTTAGACGCAGTGGATCTCTGCGATGGTGTCATCGGCGTTTTTCATGTTTATATTGCCTGCGTCGCGCGATGGCACGACCTCGCCCGGATCTGCGGCTCGGGTTTTTGGCTTTAGGGCTCTTGACTGGTGTGGCGGGGTCACATTGAAGTCGGGCCTACGTGGGATGGCCGGGGATGTCGACGATGGATCGTGTTCCTACAAAAGGTTCCTCCTCGAATTCAACCGCCTCAATCACGACTCGTTCTTAGATCATGCCCTCGATTGCGAATTCACTCAAGGTGCGGGTGGCAAAGGCAAAGTCTCGCTCACGTTGGTGACCTTTCTCATCAAAGTCGTACATAAGAGCAATTGCGCCATCGGCAAAAGTGCCCTTCATCGAGTCAGGATCAACCTCGCACACCCACCGCCGCTAAACGGTTTAAACGAGATGGGTACAGTGGGACAAGGTCTATGAGCAATGCCTTCTGATTGGGGCCTTAACTTCAAATTTTCCATTTTCCACGCGTCTTCGGCGCGCTTTAGCGCTGCTCGGATCCGACCTCTTACTCGTTGTACGCCTAGTTCATTGCGCGCCTTCAAGTTCTGGATCCGGTGAAGATGGGCACGCTGCCGGTGTTAACCGAAAATCGATGATACCTTGTTGCATTACCGAATCCGACACAGACTTGGTGAATGGTAGGGCAATCGGTTTGCCCCCAGCTTACTTTCCTCCGCCTCGAAGGAGGATTCTCATATGACATAGCAAAGACTCAGCAGTCTCCGCGTGAGGTCAACCGAGACTTCCTGGCTGGGGGCAGCATACATACACAGTACTTGTGCAGAGATTCGAACTCCAGTTTCGATCACAACATTGAACCCGATGTATAGTAGCAAACTTGAATGCATCCTTCTCACATTAGCCTCAGTCATGTCAAATGCTGACTGCAGTCTGCAGGGCTGTTGTGGATGGCGATGCAGTGGTGTGATCGGCCAGCCGCTGAGATGTGTGACTGAACAGGGATTGGCAAGTCGATGGTATCTAAGCAGCGTATTGAAGCAGTGGCAAAGGTCTTCGTGCTAAGTATAATGACAAGCAGCCTGGGACTCTTCTTATCTCTCTGTGCCTATGTGATGATCGAATTATGCTTTCTTGGCCCCGACTCTTGCGTACCTAATAGTCTCATACTGATTAAATTCCACATCTGTGCAATGATTTCTTCCAGCTATTTAAGAGAGAATAGTAGGTAGAGGTCTATATTGACTCCAGGGTTGGATCAACACTCATAAGCTGGTCAACAAGGGCCATGTTCTTGGTGGATGATGTGAAGTCGCACCAATAGCCGCCTTCCGCTTTGCACATGATCTGGGCGTTGACTAACGGCCAATGATTAGCCACCTCCAGAAGCTTGTAGCGAAATCTAATCCCACTTACATCTGGTAGGCCTTCCTCTGGGAAGCGAGTGACCAAACACAAGTGGTGATGGTATGGGTACATGCTGTGGTTCAGCATGCTGTTCAGTGTCTGCCACTAGTTCTTCGTCTTCGCCGGCAGGTTGATCACGGCATGTAGAAAAGTCAATCCCATGCCAAGCTGCTGTCCAGTTGGTGATGGTGAAACTGAGCTCCCCAGGTTCGCACACGTGGATAGTGTACCCACGTAAGGCGATCTCTCGAGTCACCGCAAAAGCCCGGTCGATATTCTCAGGCTTAAGAGCTTCTATAACTGCAAGTCGATTGTGGTAGGCTATATCGCATACGGAAGTGTCTCGGCTGATTGAGAAATGTGCTGTGCTGTACATAACTGCATTGTGAAGGTATGGCTGATCGGCCATGAGTGCCGGATGGCGACCCCGAGCTGCCTCAACGTTAGTTCATCAATATTTTACTCATACCTCAAGCCATTTAACTTGCCATTCACAGTTCCAGTCAGCATGATCATTTTTGGTTTCTTTCTATGCAAGTGAGTTAACTGGAATATTTATCAGCATCGTTATAGCAACGCGAGTGGAGATCACAGGTCTCACCTTCAACAGAAGAGCCGCGACAATGTCCCCGTTTGTCACCTGCAACTTTGCTCCGTGAGTCGAAGCGATCTTTGCTTGATGTTTCTCTCGTAAGTTGGCAATCAAAGCCTCAGGGAAAACCAAGAGTCGTCGGGTTTCGGATGGTTGCAAGATGAGTTCCGGAACAAAACCCAGTAAGATCCCAGCTCTCTCTTTGGCAGTTGTAACTCTGTAAGTTGCCTTTCTCTGCAGGTCTTTCTCACTTAGATCTTTTGGACCGTCGAGAGCCCCGCGTTCAAGTTGCAGGAACTGAGCTGGCTTTTCCCCACGTGCTACTTGCAGCCACGCTCTCACAAAGCTAGAGAACCCCAGCTGGTCCACAATCGCATGTGGAATGTTCGTACATACAACAGTCGCATCTTCATACTGGGTCAGATGCACAAGAAACGTTGCGGTATCTGGCTTATCCTCATAGCGTGCTCTTGGCCAGGTTGTAGGGGTCCATTCTTTCTCTAAATCAACGATTGACTTCCCCCATGTGACCCCTTGGCTAGCTGATATGTTTGATGCGGGTAGAAGTTGGCTTGCGGCCAGAGTTGTTTGAACGCGGCGGCTCGACCATCCGAAAAGTGGGCCATCGTGAGAAGGTGTTGGGAGATGACAAACCAGACCTCCCTGCTTTCCATCTGACTGAATCTTGGAACCGAGAACGGGGAGGTGGTTTCGTATCAAGTTGTCGAGAGAAGTCCGCAAGATATCCTCTCGAATCGGATGCCGGAGGACGAAGAATACGATGTTGCGGATGTAGTCGATGGGCTTCCATCGGTCCTTTGGGTCCAATTGAAGGATTTGTCCCCTTACTGTGCTAGATTCGTCTGGCTTCATGGCGATATTCTGCTTTCAGCGGCTAACTACTGAGACATACGAATGAGAAAGACTTCAGATGATGTACAAAATGAAAGGCTTGCTGGTGGTGTACGGTTCTCACTCTTTCGTGTCTATTCGAACTTGAATCAAGTAGCAAAGTGTTTCGGTAATTTTCCTGGTTATCATAAACAGCAACACGATGCTTAACAGGCATTCATCAAAGTACAAGCAGAATTTTCCATGGTGTTGCGTAAACCTCAACAAATGGGTTGTGGCTGGGCTCAAAAGGTAAGATAGATATTGAAAGCGTTTCAAGGAATCGCAAAGTTCGCTGTTAAATTATATGCTCATTGTTATTGTATTTCAGCGTTGCATTTGCATTATCCCATCGGCTGGAATGCCAACGCCAAGCAATTCGAAAGAAACACGTGTAAACCAATAGCGAAGGACGGAAGAGCGTCCCTTGCATCCCGTGTGTAACATTTGGCTGGCGCCACATTGCTACCAATTAACCGAGTCCCTTGCATTTATAACGCGTTCCGGAGGGATGTTCACGGGGCTACCTCAAATGCGGAAATTGTGTTCGTATTCTAGCCAGCAGCCCGGTGGGATGGCAGGCATCTGCCAAGTATCCAGCGCGCAAAGGCCTTCTTGGCGTGAACGACTCTCAGGCACTGAGATTAAGTTTGTGGAGAACGTCACAGTCTCGCCGAATCGGATGACGAGGGAATTCAGTCAACCCTCATCACAAACGCTGAGCAGAATGATGTGGGATGCATGCGGGTTTGAGGGACCCGAGAAAGTGATGATTGCCAAGTCTGCAGTTGTTCTCTGGTGTCCATCCTTCTCCTTTAGTAGTACATCTGACTCTGCATAACGCTTGCCAAATAGTCTGTCTGAGAAAGCCGATAGTTGTCCTGCTCGAGAAACGAATTCGACGAAGGGTCGCTGTTGGCGTTGAAGACCAAGTTACTTCCGTAGCTCCCAGTCCCGTTTGCGACATCTCCAGTCCACGTGGGCCAATTTGGCGCGTCAGAAACTTGTTTGCCCTGTTAGCAACTCTTGTTTACAAAGACACGGCAGCTCAATATAGGAAGTCCTGCCAAGTAAACGTACCTCCGTGATGATTGGGGTCAAGGTCCGAGACAAACGACGCCCAAGCTCCGTTCATGAGCTTGGAGGCTGTCGCGAACTGTGTTTGGTTGGACGTGGTGGCGTCCAAATTTGCGAAAATGAAGTTGACATCCATGGAGTGATGCGAACCTAAACGGGCCGTGGTGCTAGGAGGTAAGAGATTGACCCTAGCTGAATATGCCTTTTGTCCAGCAGTAGCCCAGGCCTTCAAAGTCATTCGTCGTGATGTTGTTTCGACAACATCAGTGTGAAACATGACCCCTCGCTTCCACTGAGCGCCGTACAATTGAACATCTTCCGTTGAGGGAGTATACCCTGCGGGGAGTCCGGTGGTATTACTGGGGTACAAGGCCTCGATCTTGGACACAGTGGTCTCGTCTGGGCCGCCAGCCGCAACAAGTGCTTTGAAGTCGTCGTCGGTGTCAATGAGTCCACCAAACATGAAGACAGTTGCCTCATCTGTTGTCGTCGAGTACATAATTGGTACACGAACGAAATGGCCCTTGTCCAGAGATGCGGTCGGCCCATCCTGGAGGAAATCACCATCGACTTGCGTAAGCCATGGTCCAAGGCCGGTACCTGAGAATACAGGTGTGTTGCTGACATTCAGAGCGGCGGACAAGGACTCGACAGGTAAGCTGCGGAGGCACTCGAGCGGGCTGGTCTTGTCGGCGCAGCCCGTTGTTTCCGTGATGTTTCGGTAGAGATCCTCGGTGTACGCAACGGGATCCTTTACGTTGTATGGCCACTTCTCTGTCATACCGCCACTTTGCATGATTGCTCCGCGAAACAGGCCGTCGTCCCTGCCACCGTACGCAATCAGATGCTTACCGACGGATAGGCCTCCCGCACTCTGACCAAAGATTGTAACCTTGCGTGGATCTCCGCCGAAAGCGGCGATATTCTCTTGGATCCAGCTCAAAGCCAACCTTTGGTCACGGAGGCCATTATTCGCAGAACCATTGGCTGTCAACTCATTGGATCCCCAGAGAAACCCAAAGGCTGAGAGTCGATAGTTGATGGAGACGGCAATCAAAGGTTTCTGAGCGGCGCTGGCTTGTCGTACAAAGTTCGTTAAGTTGGTTTCCCTGGATGAACCGGCATAGAGGCCGCCCCTAGAGTAGGTACCGTGTCAGTCTCAGTACGCAACATTGGGGCATAGAAACAAACCCGTGGATCCAGACTGCGACAGGAAGAGCTTCTGTTCCGTTGTAGTCGCTCGGCCGGATGACGTTCAGCGACAGGCAGTCTTCAGACATTGGGTAGCTGGGAGGGGCCTTGAGTTGGCACGGTCAGCTTTCAATTCATGTTGTTCACATGGCTAGCTCTTACAGTGTATTGCATGCAGATATCAGCATACTCGACTGCTGACCGGGGCGTCTGCCACGATGTGTTCAGACTTTCTGGTGCTTTGAAACGGCGATCTCCAATTGGAGGTTGAGCGTATGGCATTCCGAGGAAGACATCTTGTTCGTAGTTGTCCAGGTGAAGACCTTCGTAAGTCCCGTTCAGTACAGTGACAGCAGGTCCTGCGTTTACCCGTTGAATCACGAGCAGCAAAACACTGCTTAACAACACCAGTGAAACCATATTCAATCACGAAAACCGACAGATGGGAATCTGACAGGAAACAGAGAGAGGATCTCATTTTCGCGGCTACAGCAGTTCTTTTGTTTACAATCGGTTGTGATCTTCCGAATACTACATGATGTACCAACTAGCCGACTGTTATGGCAGATAGCCGACGATAAGACCCGGGAACGTGGCGATAAGAGGCAGATTGCCGCGATATGCCGAATTGACAGTCAATCATCGCCCGTCGTGATTTTATCCTGCGCAACAACCGTCACCAAAAAGAATCGAAGTTGGCATACAATTGATTGACCTCGAGTATGGAGGTAGGCTGTTTCAAAGCGGTCGAAAGACTACACCGTAGAATCTTTTTCAAGTCGGAATCCGCATCCCCCTGTAACCCCCTTGCACACCTATCTCATTGGACATAGACCCTGTCTCCCCAGGGCCTTAATTAAGCTAGTAGGGGGAAAGTACACAAAGTATCAGGGCCTGTGACGAATCAGACCCCCTACTTCAGCGGATTCCGACTTGAACGAGACTTTACGATATGATGGATATCAAGAGCTGTGGTCAACCTTGGAGAACCCCTTTCGTGCTAGTCCTCACAGAGACGTGACCAACTTCCGAGGGCCGAGTAGTACCGATGGCTTCCGAGTGTGCTCTTCGTATCGCCTTCGTATACCTTTCGCCCCTGTTGATAACGACTAGACTTTGCAAATAACGTAGGGTAGACCTCGAAGATTATCGTAAGACTTTACCGCTGAGACTATGACTCTTTGAAACCGATGGCTCTACGTAACCAGGTATATGCCATGGACAACTACAGACTTCACGGAAGCCCCTTTCCCTGCAAGTCTATCAACTCATCTATCGGATAATTTCGGTGGGCGCCGATAGTCTGAGACGCTATTACTTGATCGCAATGTGAAGTAACTTTCCATTGACTGAGTACCGCTGAACCTTATGACTAGATTGCAGGAGGTAGTTGTCGACAAGCAAAGCTGGCTTGCGGACCCCCGATCGTGTTCTTCGCTTTCGCGTCTACTAGTTAGGTCGTACCTGCAACCCACCTAGGTAAGTATGTTCGTCTAATTGAAGACTCATCCCAGAGCCATGGCCTTGAGATTTTTCCAAGGAATCGAAGACTGTCGCATATCCCACCTCAGTTGACGGACCACGTGCACCACCCACCTCCTCTCTTCGACTTCAGTGTGGCGGAAAGTCGGCCGGGAACATGGCGCAAAAAGACCAGGGAATAATTTTCCGCCAGCCATGGTCACCTTCACGCCTGTGTGTCCCGTCTTCCTGGCCTTTCCCATCGGCCCAAACGCAATAGACTTTGTGGCAGAAACGCAGCCGAGAACGACACAAATGGCCATCCATGTAACAATACACGACTCACGAGTCGTGGGCTACTGGTCTGCGACACTCATGACCCCCTTTTTGCATAATTTCGCCTCGTGTCATGGTAGTCCAGATTGCTGTGCAAAGTTTAAATCCTTAACAGTCGCATAATTCGTACACCGACACCGAGCTGACGCCTAGTAAGCCTTGTCCAGAGTTTAAGGGAACAGAAAGATATTACCGTTAGACCGTCCTTTCCTTGCGCGCCCTAACTCTCTTTCCCCCCGGTGCCAAGTATTCAGGTCCCATTTTTGGAGGGGACAGTTACACCTAGAGGTTTTTGGTTGATCGAAATCGGAAGTTTAGCGCCATGGATCGCGAACCAGACGTCTATTCCGTGGCTAGAGCCTCAACGGTGAGAAGGCGTAGCATTGTCACCATAACCGACCGTCAGACGCTCTCCATAGACTTGAGCCTCACCTCTACAGACACGTTTCCATCCGTATTCGTGGACGAAAAGACCAGAAGTCCTAGCCTCGTTCAAGAGAAATCAATCAACATGAGCACAGAAACCATTCAAGAGAACCAAGAAAACGAGAAGAAAGATGAACCGTCGGCTCTGATAGTACCGCCAACGCCTAAGTACCTATCTGGATACAGATTGTTCCTGGTGATGACCTGCGTGACACTTGTCTGCTGGCTCATGTTCCTCGACAGCTCAATTATTGTCACTGTAAGCCAAAGCTGCCGGGAAATCCTGCCAGAGATCTTTGGGGCTGATACCGTCATAGGCAATTCCAGCGATCACCGACGAATTTCACTCTCTTGGCGATATTGGCTGGTATGGAAGCGCGTATCACCTCGCGAACGCAGCATTTCAGCCCCTTACGGGAAAGATCTATCGCTACTTTAGCTCCAAAGTAAGAGAAGCGATTGCTTGCAGTAGTCTTTTGCTGATAGTCGTAGTGGTCGTTCTTCACGTTCCTGGTGATCTTCGAACTCGGCTCGCTTATTTGTGGCGCCGCGACGTCTTCGATGATCTTGATTGTTGGTAGAGTCATTGCGGGAATGGGCAGCGCTGGTATCATGAGTGGAGGACTCACAATCATTGCTGGATCCGTACCTTTGGAAAAGAGACCAGGTTAGTTTGATCTAACCTCTTGTTCAATTTTGTCACATGCTAACAACCAGGCAATAGCTCTTACTGGATTGCTGATCGGCCGTAGGTCTTCGCAACTATCGCCTAATGGTCTAAGCTAACAACATGTAAAGTCGCAAACAGTGGAAGTGTCTTCGGTCCAGTTCTAGGAGGCGTGATAACGCAGTACAGCACGTGGAGATGGGGTGAGTAACTTTACACCTGCTGAAGGTTCCCGAAGAAGAGTTCAGCTCTAACATCAGATGATGGCGTGCAGCTTTCTACATCAACCTTCCCATCGGCGGTTTAGTTTTGCCTCTCCTCGTTTGGACAGACATTCCCGATCAAGTCCCGAAGCCAAGCCCGATGGCTGTGATTCCGAAGCTACATCAATACCTGGACTTTCTTGGATTTGTTCTCTGTGCTGGAGCTGCTGTTTTGCTCCTTCTGGCTTTGGAGATTGGCGGAAGCGAGGAGTTCAGTAGCCCAACGGTCATTGGGATGTTCTGCGGTTCTGCAGTCTCGTTCGTCGCGTTCTTAACTTGGAATTATCGAAAAGGGGATGACGCACTTATCCCCAGGTCGATGGCAGGAAAGCGACCGGTCTGGTGCGCCGCTTCAACCAACTTCACTATGGTCGGTTCTGCGATGATCCAGATCTATCTCCTTCCACTCTACTTCCAAGCAGTCCAGGGCTCAACGCCGTCTCAGAGCGGCGTCAACGTTTTACCGAGTATTCTGTCGCAACTCGTGGCTGCCTTTGGTGGAGGTATATTAGGTGAGTTGTGCTTCAAACTCAGACTTTGGCAAAAGGTTTGCTGACTTTGTTATTAGTGGGCAAGCTCGGATATTACCTTCCATGGGCTATCGGAGGCACCGCAGTAACAATCGTTGCCAGTGGGCTCTTTACAACATTGACACCAACTACACCAATTGCGCAATGGGTAGGGTTCCAGATTCTTACCGGAGCTGGTCGTGGTGTCGTGTTGCAAATTGTAAGTTGCAATGTTTCAGCTGAGCATTGGATATTAGAAAGGCAAACTGACAACTGGGTTCTCTAGCCAAGCATCGCCATACAAGCCAATTTGCCTCCGGAGCAGATTGCCCAAGGAATGTCTTTCGTAACATTCTCTCAATTCATGGGTTCGGCCATTGCCTTGGCATTGGGCAACGCCATCTTCGTTGGCGCTCTGAAAGCAGACCTCCCCGTGTTCGCCCCGGACGTCGACCCTGACTTGGTAATTGGAGCGGGCGCAACTGGGTTCCGCAAAGTTGTTGCTCAAGTTGCACTGCCAGGAGTGTTGATGGCCTACGTATCCAGCATCGACAAGGAGTTTTTCCTGTCGCTAGGACTCGCGATCGCGTCATTCTGTTTTGCATGGGGGATGGGATGGAAGGATCTTAGACCCAATAAGAAACCTACGAAACCTGACTCGAGCTCATCATAAAAGAAGAGCTTTAGGTTTTTCGACCGATTGAGAATAATTACTGTTAGCGAGATAGCACTCACTACCTTAGTCATACTATTACTGAACAACCTCGGTGCAAAGGTTCCATCTAAAGCAGGTAATCACCGATAGCTCACCGAGCGAACGAGCGAAGTCCATACATGTTACCTAAGATCCGAACAGCAATCACGATGGTTGAATGTCCAGTATTTAGAGTTGACTCCGAATCCTGGATTCCGGCTTCAGCGGTTGAAAGTGGACCTTCACTGCTAAGCGAGGCATCAGGAGTGATGGTCGGATGGTGGAGGAGGGCAACCGTGCGTTGGGCAGTGTACGCGTTGCGATGTGGCTTTAGCTACAGACTCGTCCAAAGAAGGAATTGTGCACGAAGGAACTGATTCAAAGACACATGACGCGTCAACAACTCACAACTCAAGTTGTCGACAACTAGGCGAGCCACACTTCAAGAACTGCTCAACTGCGAAGACTGACTCTTTCTCGTGGCACATGAAATTCTATCATGCGCCGGAAAGTGGGTGGCTACCGACGGCATGGCGCGGGGAGAAAAGCAGGCCGCTGGGGAATCTCAACAGGCGATGATGGGCTCAGAATTGCCTACCTCGCTCCAGTTAGGCATGTGCCTATGGTCACGCAACGTGGCACCCACGTAGTACACTGTACACAGAGATTGGAACGTCCCAACAGAACAGTTGACGCGTTTCAGCCCTCTGATCTGCCAAAGCTACTGTACAACCAGCCCCTAGCTGTCGAACGGTTGCCAGCTTCTCCAAACCCCCAAATCGTTCGTTCTCGGAGCGGCCGGACGCTGGGATCACCGGGGTCCATTCCTCCGAGGCGATCCACTGTTCGTCTTCGGCGATGCCTTTGATCTACGAGCGACGGCCGTTAGACTTTGAGCTCTTGCAAATCCGGAAAGCTTGACAAAGACTTTGCTTTCCTCTCGGAAAAGCGGCCAGTCGATTCTGCTGCCCATCCTCATCTCAGTCTTTTCAGATATATGTGTACGGCTGCCAAGACCGAACATAAGCACTCGGCAGAGGCTGAGCACCGCCATCGCCTTGATGGAGTCATATGGCTTTTCTGCCCGTCGTCTGTTTACCTGAATAGCGGTTCGTTCACCAAGTCAGGTCCAGCCCGACAGCCTCCCCGCGAGGCATGCTGAAACTGATCTGAGAGATAACCCGCCCGCGGGGAGCCAAGAAGGCAGTACTCATGCGCTTTGACCGTCTCGACAGGTGTTCAGGGTCTCATCGACCCGCTCTTGACTCAAGAAGGCAACAGTGCGCCCGCAAAATAAATGGAAAGCGTTGGAACGTGCGTCCCAAGAGGCGAAAACGAGTATTGTGGGATAGAGTTCGCGCGATCTACGAGTTCATCTTGTCGTCCCGCAGCTTCGGAGTTGTCTTTTGTCCAGAGATGGAATTCGCCGAAGATTGTTTGGGCCTCCCACTGGCTTGTTACCCCCCAGTTCGGCAAAGCCTGGCGCCTAGTGTACGAATAGTGAGAGGCAACACAGAGCCGACGAAGGATGGATGGATGGGCACTTTTCCGTCTGGGTGATGTTAGCCCGCGCCATGAGCAAGTTACTATCAAGGTTTTCATTTTCCGCTGGTCCCCCCTCGTTTTTGCCAAGCGGCGCCGTCTTGGTGTTTCTTGATTCAATCTATTTACTCACTTCGCCAAGAGCTCCAGCCTTGCTCCAGACAATTGTTCTAGCGCGAGAGGCTCAGACACAGCCCCCAAGAAAAGAGGATTCACGTGCCGTTGCCGCCGATCGAGACGGCGGCGGCGGGGGAAACCCGCGGCGGCGGGTGCTAGTGCCCGTCGAGCACGTTCGGCGGCACGCCGGATGGCTCCAGCAGTCAGTGCCATCCTTGAAGAGTTGACATATATGTCACAGTTGGCCGAATAGGAACTCTAAATTTATTCGCGCAAATTGATTCAAAAGACTGTGTGGCAGGACCACTCTGTCGAGTCGTGGAGCTCAAACCTGCCAAGACTCTACGACTCTTTCCAGTTTACCTTTTTGGACATCCTCTGTATGACCGCATCGTTGGGCAGCCATTGAGCCCTCTTATTGTTTCTAAACTAGACACTATCAAATGTCTTGGCCTTCGTCGTCAATAGATCCCCCCACCTGAGGCTTTGGTCTTGGCAGTCGTTGTCTTGGCATAGTAGTTGTTTTTAGAAGATTCACGAAGCTGTCACGATGCACGTCTGACTGACTGGAAATGTCTTGGGAACAGAACTGACGAACCACGGTCTTGAGTACTTGTCCGAGGTCCGTGTGCGCCGCTCTTCACGGAACGTTGGAATTGCCTTTCTCGCAAAACGAGATAATTCGTCAGCCCCATCACGGAAGTCATGGATGGCTTTCTCACGATTGTTGCAGTGGACCCTAATTGAAAGAAGGTTTGGGGGGACATAACGATGTTGCATAGCCTAGGAGTTATTGAGAAAGGTGCACAGCGGCTAAACGGAGCGGTTCCGCCCTGCAGGAAAGCCCCGTCACCAGCCCAATGGTTGCCTTATTTCCAGAGCGGTGGTAAAGGCAATGTGTGCCAAGTCGGATCGGCATCTTGACATGCAAATGGGCGCTGAGTCGACATATCATACGTGAGTGGTTTCCTGGAAACCTTAAAATAAGAAATCGACAATGCGCATGATTGCTTGACCGAAAAGGGAAGAGCAGGTTCTACCGAGACATCTCATCTAGATCTGACAAGGCCCCCCGCCCCCGCGCAAGAACCCCGACATGAGTCGAACGCGCGGATGTCCTTGGCGTGGCTAGGGCGCATCTTGGCAAGGTTGACTATTTTTGAAGCCTCTGGTCTTCGCGGCTAAGAAAGAAGTAGATATAAGCTTCGTTGGTTGTCACTTAGTATCCTTTTGACATCATTCGTCTCTTCTCATTTGTCGTGCAGGTACATGAACCTTTGCCGCCAACATGCTGTTCTCACAAAGAAGCGCCTGCGATCGTTGCCGAGCTCTTAAGAGCCGGTGCTCCAGAGAGTCTGGAGCTGCCAAGTGCGAGAGATGTCAACGCCTCCAGATTGACTGCTTCTACAGCCCGCCGAGACGGATGGGCAGACCAGCGAAGAAGAGATTGGGCCAGGAAAACACCAGCGCAGCAGTACCACCACCACAACCACAACCTTCATCCGGTTACCGGCGCTCTTCAACAATGTCCAGCGCAACTATTCAGTCGAGCCAATCCGAACTGGTTCAAACACCAAACAACGATACGAACGAGTTTCAATATGGGTTGGGTATCATTCAGAGTCATCCTGCAGAGGATGCACCTTGGGCAGAGACTTTCGAAGACCCGTTGCTTGGACTTTTGCAAAATAACGACCAAAAAATGGTGGCAACGGAGTGGATGGATCACGATTCGTTGGGGTTCTTGGATCATCAGGACAGCACAATGATTTCCGACCACGGACTTCCACTGACTCCTCCAACCACCATCGGATCCCTCCCGAATGGCTCGGAAGACGCATGGATGCCTAGTTGCGAGCAACCAAGCGATTTTGGACATCCGGAGTCGTTCGCATGCGACACCCTCCCGTCATCACCGGAACACGAGCCGAAGTCCACGGAGCCCGCGACTCAGCGCCTGCTGGAGCTTCAGTCTCACTTGTTCGCCCGCCACATGGCAAAGGCACAAAATATGGACAGCCTGCCTGCTCTCATCAACACCACAGTCCACTCGACTGAGACCCTCATCGACATCGTGGAGGGCCTCCCGCAGCTCCGACCCAGTGTGGAGGGCCGGCGCTCCGCTTCGCCACTTTCGTCTTGGGGTGCCGGATCTGACCCTGCCGGCTTCAACGCGCCCGCTGCCACGTACGCGGCGCCGGATCCTCAGCTACAACAGAACCCGAGCCACGCAATCACAATTTCTCTTTTCATTACATGCTATCTTGTTCTTTTGGACTCTTACGATGAGCTGCTCTCAGCTCTGCGAGCACGTCTGCAGTGCTCCCGGCAAAGCCAGGGCCCGAGTCCCGCCAGCGACATGGGCCTGGCACAGCCATTCTTCAACAGCACATCAGGGGGAAATCTCAACAAGTTCAACCTTGTCAGCTCTTTCGACTTGGATGTCAACTCTGTTGTCTTCCTCCTGTCACGAATGATGAAGCGGTTACACAAGTCCACGGAGAGCCGCTTCGTGGCCGTTTCGATGGAGAACCCTGCCATCAACCACATGAAGGGACAGAATCAAGGTGGATACCCGGTTAGGCATGGGTCAATTAGCTATGATTTCCAGGATGGGGCCAGCCAGGATACAGATGCATTTTCGGAGCCGTCTCCGGGAGGTTCACTCTCACCGATGATGATGATGGGGAACTACGCTCTGAGGGAAGTGAGCCAGAGACACCAAAGCGTGATGGAGTCACTGCGCGTCATTAGATGGCTGGCTGATGAATTATGACATAGCGTGCACCAATAAAAACAGAATTGCTTTTGCACGAATAAAGACGCAAATCTCCTGTGAGACATCGTGAGTTCTCCGCGAGTCGTTTTGATGGGTGTGTCCAAGCTTCCGTGACTCGACCAAGAATTGAAACCAACTCGCCGCATGTACTATGTATTGCGACTGGATTGTCATCAACGGGGAAAAAGACCAGTCGTCGTAATACCCTGCCGCAAATCATCCCATGATGAGATGAGAGATTATTTCCACAGGTCACAACAGCCTTGAATGAATCTATTAATAGCACCCACATGAGGACGAATCCAAACATTTGGAACTTCATCCCATCTTGTCGGATGGCTCCGTAACGGTTGGTATGGTTATGCCCAACAAGAACACAGGCTGTAGAGGTCTCAAATCAAGCCTAATTATACCCTTTAAACACTGCTCGGAGATAATCTCGGGTCCTGTCAAATCTGGCAGTATCTGATGTGTTTTGCGAATTGAGTCAACGGCGAAGCAAACCTCCTCGGTGTCCGACTCGTTCTTGGCGGGCGCAGCTCGTCCGCGTCACAGCACTCGTGCGTCACAGACCAGCCGCGACGGCTTGGCAGTAGCTAGTGGAAGTAGTGCGCCCAGATTCAGATCAAGATCTTCCAGGCCAACGTATGAGCTGAACTGGGACTCCAGAGTCTGGCAGAATCAAATGGTAGCGGATAAGATCTGACCAGGGCCTCTTAGATTCACATGTACATTCCGGTGCTAGCGCGTGGGGTTCCGGTGTTTGAACTTTGAGCGGGACAATCTCCGCCTCCCTTATCTTATCTATTCCGCAACATCGGTAGTCATCGGAACTCAATTCCACGTCTAAGCATCTTCGGAATGCTGAATACCAGACATGATGTTGACGTCTTGATCATCTGATTTACTTCAACACGTACAAACTCTGGCAACGATGGCCGGAACCAAGGGTAAGACGTTGGCATTTGCATGTGAGCAGTGCAAGTCAGGCAAACGCAAGGTTAGTACCAGTACCCCACCTCGAAGGGTGCATGGGAGCATGCAGCAGTGGAGATCATGTTGGTTGACATATTGGATATTGGAGTGCGATGGGATCAAACCGAAGTGCTCGCTATGTTCTAGGCTAGGCAAACCTTGCACGTACGTTGAGCAGCGTCCGAAGAAGTAAGTTACCTGCAGCCAGACAAACCCCGGGTGCTCTCGGGCGGAGTTAAACCAGACCTATCTAGGAGAAAGTACTGGGACGAAGACTATGTGAAAGGTCTCGAGCAGCAGGTGCAAGCTCTCCTCGCTGTTGTAAGACAGTATGAAAGACAATTCGGTACCTTGCCATCTTCGGAAACGGCTCCATTGCCACTCATCAAAGGCCTCATACCGGATGAACATCACGAATTCGAGTCGAACCTTGTCAATTATCGGCAGCATGAGCACAGCGATGGCCTGGAAGGGCCAATATCTCTTGCAGAAACATTGCAGAATCATGAAGAGCTGCCTCAATTCCCTACCCATGAAAGATCTCCAGTGGCCTTGGAAGAGCTGAGTGTCATGATGTGGAGGATGAACCTGGGCGACGGCGCAGTCATCACCCAGGACGGCGACTCGGCTCTTTCTTATGAGATTGCAGCAGACTGCGCTGTGGAATCCTCTCATATCTCACCTCCTGATGAAATCCTCCGCTACATTCAAGATGCGAGCTTACTGTCGAAACTCGCATCAGTCTTCCTTGACAATATTAACCAAGAGCATCAATTTACACCATATACCTCGACTTCATTTCTGGATCAATATCCATACCAAAGAATCGATGGAACTTTCCTCCACACTGCGATACTCGCAACAGGAGCCGCCTTTCTAGCAAGCCGAGACCCCAACATGGCTAAGGTCGGCGAGGATTTTGCGAAGTACGCAGAAAAGCTCGTTTTTGACTGTTGTCGGTATCGGCCCACGCTCTCAGTAATTCAGGGAATGTGCATCCTGTCTTTCAGGTCCTTGTCCATTGGAAAAGACCACTTGGGCTGGATGTTCATCTCTATGGCTGGGGGTTTGTGCGTTCACTTACGACTACATGTTCTTGCGTTGGATGAATGTGCTGGGAGAGCTTTGAAGCCTACGTCGCCAGAGATCAGGACGTTCTGGATGTTCTACTTTGTCGACGTATCTGCAATCACTATTTTGGGAAGGAATTGCGCACTTCCGTGGCGGCGCGTCAATGTGCCCGAATTCCATACAACTTTGAACGCCGAAACCGCAGACTTGGCAGAGCTCTCATTCGCATGGCAGAGTCAGCTATGGTACACCCACGCTGAAGCCATGGATCAGATGTAAGTGACATGATTGCCGCTAGGCACTATATTCTGATAAGTTCAACATTAGATTCGCCCCATCCTTTGAGAAGCTTGCTATGGCACAGCAAATCAGGCTTCTGGTATCAACGCTCGAGCAACTCAACACCTTCTTCCGCTCGAAACCACACCGACTACATATGAACAATGACGCCCCGAAACCGATCGTTTTCTTCCACTTGCAGTATCATATGGCAATCATGATCATCATATCGTCGTTCCTGCGATCCTTCGCTTCCTCGGACACGCCCGGTATCAACGAAGCCGAATCAAATAGTTCACTACTCGTACTACGATCTATCACAAGCGCTGCGTCAGAGACAATACGTTTGTGTCGGCTGTATCGGGACAAGTACACCTTCACGATGGCACATCCTATCATAGTACACCATCTTTTGAGCGCTATTCTTGTTCATCTGATGAACGCCACCAGTAGTGATATTACTTTAAGAAGACAGAGCTCGCGTTGGTTACGGACAGGAATGGGACTTATGGATGAACTGCGAGAGATATGGCCAACGCGCGTCAACAAGTGCATCCGTGTGGTGCGCGTGCTGGCTCAAAAATGGGGAGCAGTAGGTGCTCTTCCAATGGCATTCGCAGCTCCTGTTGAGCCATCCGCGAAGGACAAAGAATCCCCACGACAGGATGCGAGCTTTTCCAGTCGACTCGATAACCCAACACAGACGAGTATTGGGGTCTATGATGACCACGATGCCACTCCCTTCAATGGGCAAGCATGGCAAACCGGCGACATATCATCTGTATCAGAGCTTTTAGGGGCTTTTGGAAGTTTATCCAGTTTGCCAGATCTGGGTTGGTTGTACGAGGGTCAAGATTTTGATACAAGCAGAAGTTAGTCTAGAGACTTTTCTACTACATGTACTCCAGCCTGTGAGGCTTGCTTCGACTATTTCCCAAGAAATCTTACCTTGTCTTCTAGACTAATGTGCCCCTTACATGACTTATGCACCTTCGGGGATGACCAAATCTCCAGTCTTGAGCCAAGCAATCGAGTTCGTCTTGTGCTTCACAAACTCTCCCTCAACCTTTGGCACGTACTCCGGGAAGCTGTCAACCATGTGGCTCAGGGTTCCCCACGAAGCCTGGCCATTGATATCATACGTGACCGAGTTGTTGAAGCTTGTCGTGTTGAAGCTGTAGTAGAGAATGGGAACCTCCTCGAAGCTCACATTGGCAGCAACATACGCTACTCGGTTTCCGAGGGGGTCGGTGACAAAGGAAGCGCCAACGGAGGGAGTGAGGGAGTATGCGCCGCTCAGCACGGAGTAGACTGCTACGGTTCCGGTGTTGATCCACTCATTCTCCCACCAGAGAGAAGTTTCGTCGTCGACGCCGGTAAGGTATGGGAACGGCGCCAGGTGGACGTGCTCGCGTTGGACGTACATGTTGAAGGTCATACTAGGGTAGAGGTGTCTGCGAACCAACATTAGCTAATCACTCGCCTCCGATAGGTGCGTCCTCAGTTGACGAGACTTACTCTCCGCATTCCAACATCCCCCAGCGACCGTAGTCAGTCTGCACGACCTTAAGACCGTCGGTGGTACCATCACTGAACATGTAGCGCTCGGCTCCAGACGGACGAAGCTTGCGACGGTGGTGCAAGACATCGCCTTTAGGGCCAAGCAGGGATTGAGACATGTACATGAAGTCACCATCTCTCTCGGCAAAGTTGATGTTGGCGAAGATGCCAGCCTCTTGAACTGCAGCTACGAGGCGGCTCCACTGAGCATCGCCGACGACGATGGCGTTATCGATATACGAAGGCAGGTGATCTCGGGTGAAGTTGTAGTGGCTGCTTGAGGAACCCTTGGGGAATCTGTCATTGCACCTGTCAGACATGCGGAAGAAGCGACTGGATTTTCGGGGGAATTTTACCCAGGGAACCACAGTTCGGGGAAGACAATGAGGTCTGAGCCGGCGCTCTTAGCGTCGTTAATCAACTTGATACCTGCGTCGACAACCTCGCTAATGTTGAATGTCACGCCAGTAAAGTCGTAATTCGTGAGTGGCAACGGCCAGTTGGGTGGAGGAGTGCGAACGAGAGCGACCGTCAGGTTTGCCCGGTCGACCGTGCTGTTGCTGACCGTAGGAGCGGCAGAGATGCCCTGAAAGGCTGCGAGAGCCACGAGAAGGCGCTTCGACAACATCGCGATTGCAGTGGACCGGGTAGCTGAACTGGCGATAGACGGGGGAGCTTCTTTGGCTTGGGTCTATCTTCAAACAATCATGTATAGTATGGCCATGGAAGACTTAAATATCTAACGTCTGTTCACACAGAGTCAGTCTCTTCAAAGCTGGTTTTCCCTAGCCGAGTGTCGATGCCGAACATGATCTCACAGACTCGAGGGCAAGGGACTTGAATCATGGCGAATGTGATCACAATACGTAAGTGCATGCATCTCGGTGTATGGTGAGTGGGCTCATTTCACAGCTGAGCCTATTTTTTCTATCATCGTAGTTGTGCTATGCAACAACCTCGTGATGTCGAAGTTGAGGCAGATTTGGATTGTGCTATCTTGATAATGCGGAAGTTGAACTCCCGCACCGATCAAGCCACCGCCACGCTGTGATATGGGTCTCGGCGTTTGACCGGGGGGAGGGCCGGTGGCCGACATCGTATCGGCCCCACAGTCAGTGTAGTCGGTGATTGAAAAGACCAACCCCAAGACTTTCAATAGGCGAGGATCGGCCCGAATGAGCTTGCTCTTGACGATAGACACATCAAAAATTGCTCATCTTGTGGGTGCTCCCAAGATTACCCTGCAAAAGATGGCGGGAGCCCGGTGGGATGGATGATGTGATTATCTCACGTCACTGTCGAACAATGCTTTCTACGTCCATATGGAGGTCATGTGCCCCTGAACGTCTATGAGATGAATGCTGTTCATCTGTCTTGGTGTTCCCACTAAAAGATGATGAACCGAGCATAGTAGCGTGGTCAAGACCCCTCTTAATCTTTCTTCAAGCACACTCAAGAGATCTCCCGCTGTCCATAACCAGCATAGATAGAAAGATATGCCACATACTACATATTCAGCAAGTCTGTCTCATATCGGCCGTCCACCGGCGGAAGACAAGAGATCGCTTCTGTCCCGAAGTGACACCTGGCGCCATGGACTGAATAGTTCGAGAAACACCGAGGCTCAGAACCTCCAGCATATCCGCCTTTGACACCTCTCCCAGCAGCTTGACAAGCGCCACCAACAGCTTATATAGCGGGTGATATGGACCACATTCCTTAATAGCGACGATTTCCAACTCCAAGAGGAAGTCTTGAACATAAGAGTAGCCGTACTGTGGCCATGCCAGATCGTTCCGGAGAAGCCGATGACACAGGCGCCAGAAATTGACAATGAAAATGCGATGTCTGGTACGCAGAACGTCTATCGATGGAGGGGCCATGACTTCTTTAAGTCGATGCAATGCTGATGGGTTCGTTACTTTTGCCAGGGCCCTTGAATACCCATCATGCTCCGCCCGCAACAGAAGCCGCACCTGACAACGAGCCTGGTCAAGGCCCCTCGAGTTCCTCAACACCTTCAGGCCGCTCAGAGAGTGCTTCTTACGCCCGGCACGAAACCTGAACTTTTGATCATGAAAGCTTCTCTCGGCCACGCAGTAAAAGTCACCTATGCGTTCCCAGTTTAGGCCGCCATTTCCTTTTGACCACATCAAGTCGAGAAAGGAGAAGTTCTGAGCTGCCTTCCCGAAGACTGCTTCGATGAAGTGATCAATGCAGTATTGCATCAGTTCCAATAATCGGTAGGATTCAGGCCTAAGCATTTTGTTTGTGCTTGGATTGGGAAGAATGATTCTGCGTGGCCGCGGCTCATCCCCTCGCATCAATGGCTGGCCTTTTCGCTTCCTCGTAGGCCGCGATGGCTGCTCTGATCCTGGAGAAGCTGCCCGTCTCCTGTACGTAGTCAGACCCCATCGTTTGAGATGAGTTGCGCACGTTTTGGGCCTGCGTGGTATAGTCAGATCGGTCTAGTTCGGCTTGAAACCAATATCTCGTCACATACGTGGCCATGAATCCATACTCACGACGCAGTATCTCAACAGGGTTCTGGCTAGTGCACGCTCTATGCAGCCATATGTCGGTGATCTTTGGTTTCATCTCCTCCCATTGCGCACGGGAAGGTGACTTGCTGTGCGTGATAGAGCCCGGAACGAAAGACATAGGGTCGATTGTGGGTGAAATATGGAGGTCAGATTTCATATGACAGGTCTGAGTAAGATCAAGCCGCAGAAGGCACACCTCACGTCCTGCGCCAGGCCTTAGTCGCACACGAACGGATTACCCCGCCCGTCTTCATGTCCTTGTGAGACCGATAATCACTTGGAACAGGAGCAAATCAGATGACACTTACGATTGAGAACCTTCATTTTGTTTGGCTAGTGTTCAAGCAATAGTGCGACTCAAACTCCCGGATGTTGGTTGGCTTCTGCTTAGGTAGGGTATGCATGAGCGGTGCATGAGCGGCATTGCTGATCCCTAGCATCGTACAAAACAGGCGTGCCAGGCTTACCATCTATTGGATGTTGAAATGTCCTTGCATGTTGTCGCGTACTGACGGTATAGTACCACAGACATCTCGAGGGAATCACCGCGACCTTGTGCTCTGTCATCTGCAAGCTACGGTTTGCATGAGCTCGTGAATGAACTGGTCTCAAACTTATAAAACACTCCCTGAAGCCCCCAATAGCTATCATGACTCTTCCTTCTTCAGGTCACTTTCACTCTTACTTTCCATCTTTAAAAGAGTCTGCAACTCTCTGACTCTTGCGTGCCTTCTCGTTGCCCAATCGATCTTGTCGAAATCTCGGAAGCTGAAAGTTTACCTGCCACAACACCTCTGACAACCTGCCTCCTTCTGAAGACCTCGTCTATAAGCACTTCCATCGATACTCGATTTCTGCCATTGTTCAATCCTTGCCACAATGATGTCGAGCAGATTTTCGGATACCACATCCTCTAGTACACTGTCCCACAAGTCTGTCAAGACAGAGGTCAGCGCTGTCGCTGATGTCGTCGTGAAGGAGAGGAGCGATGAGAGCCTAACGATCGGTGTCGTGCGGGAGCAGAGCTTGGATGAGCTGGAGAAAGTATGCGCAGAAGGTCCAAAGCTTCTTGGACTCATCCGACGAAAACGTGAGTATCTGGGTATTAACCTATCCTGCCGACGACTCTGCTGACCAGTCATTCGAGCCCCTCCAATGCTCTTCACAACTGCTCAAGGGCTCCAAGACACCATCGCAGCGATCAAGACCAGATCTAAGCACCACATTCTCAATCTACTGGTCAGCCCCGAGGTGGATGAAATATGGTTCCATGTCCCATCGCACTTCAGCCAGCTCAAAGTCCTCCGATGCGCGGCGGAAGGTACTAAGGGCAAGCTCTATGTCGATGGATCGTCCACTTATAACAACGTCCGTTTGGATAAGTGGCAAGCCCACCGACATAAACGCCACACTCTACTCCTAGGCCACAGACGAGGGGTCCGTATTAGGCTCGCTGACATTGTCAATATTCCAAACTGGGCACGATGTCGAAACCAGTTCACCGAGTCGGAACAGGCCGAGCTACGTCAGCACTTCGACGCGCTGTCCGGTAAAAGTCGCTGGAATGATGTGAGGGCAGTAGTTTCAGCAATCGTCGGTCTCGCCGTCGGGACTGTGAAACCCAAGATCGCTGCGAACGCAGCAGTGGGCGGTGTCTATGTCAAGTACGCCTTTGGTTTCCATGCTCTGGAGATCGGTGCGGCCGGTGCCAAAGCTGCCACTGTCATCACCGCAGCAGGGCCAGCCGTTGTCATGGGAGTAACTGCCGCGGCGGCTGTTTATTTCATACCATGGGAGAGTCTTATAGACTGGCTGAAGGGAGCGCTTTCCTTTCTTTGGGACAAGGTTTGTGCTGTCTGGGAGCGATTTAAAGATTGGGTGATGCATTTGTTTGGGGGCCACACGGGGCCTAGGCCGATGGAGTTTGCCGTGTCGGATGGATGTTCCTCTGCAATATGCTGCTTTTCTTTCCGCCTTGCATTGTTGAGTCATGAAGTGCTCGTTCATTTGATGGCACGCGAGACGTGCCTCTGGTCTCATCTCCACGTCCAGCTTGGGACTGATCTCATTGTAATTCATTGTCCATCTTTGCCCGCCATGCTCAGAGAACTCACGCTGCTCCAATCTAAAAGAGAACCATATCAGAGTCGACAAGCGAAATCGTTGAGGACCGATGGGCTGGAAGACCGCGGCAGGGGCCAACAGCCGAGACATCAAGACTTAGGGATTCGGAGAGGATCAAACTCATCGATGACAGGATGCAGCAAAACGGAGTAATTCTATTATGGTCAAACCAGACCAACCTGAAGCTGTGATTCGAAGCAGTGCTCGCACAAATATGCAACAGTCTAAAAGCAACCTATCTTTCAAGGCCACCGCGGCCTGCATGCTGAAAACTCCAAAAACACCATGCCAATGCCAATGCCAATGCCCCTGTGAAAGCCACCGGCGTTTCAATGCAAGGATGGGATATAAGTCGCTCTAAACAGCGACACCGACCATACCATCATACGCGCGATCAACGGTGCGACCACCCATTCCAGGGATGGTCCTCAGCTGCGCCAGGGACTCAATATTCCCGCCCTGCTCTTCCGGCATCTCCTCGAGGTAGTCAACCAGGTCCTGTGCCTTCTTGGATCCGAAGCCGTGGAGGCTCTTGATCTGTGCGAGGTCGCGGGAGTTGACAATGTTCAACAAGGACTGCGTCTGCGGGGACGCGGGTCCGCTGGGCTCGGGGAGAGGCAGCCTGGTGGCAGGCTTTGTCGACTTGGCCTTTCGGCTCTTCGACTTGGCGGCGACATCGACGAAGCTCATATCCTCGTCGGCCTCAGCGTGCTGGAACTCGTCGTCGCTGTCGTACGCGACCCGTCTGCGCTTCTTCTCGTGTCTGTCACGCTTGCTAGGTGAGGGCATGCCCACCTCGATAGCGAGGCTGTTACCAATCTTTGACCTCAACTTTTCAATCTTTCCCAACAGCTTCGCCTGTCCTGGGAAGAATGGGAGGGCAAGCTCGTACATCTTGAGCGCCCCCACATCGTCACCGTGTTCCTTCGCTTGCCTGGCAGCCAGCAGATAGCGGAGTCCTTCAGACCGGCTGTCATCTCGGTCACGCTCCTCGTTCTCAATTCGGCGCTCCAATGCCTCCAGGCGACGCTGCACCGCCTCGTTGATATCGGGGTGGGCAGTTGCCGGCGCAGGCTCGATCTCCTTGTTTTCCCTAGACTTGAGGATCTCGCTAACCTTTTTCTCTACGAGGGCCTCCAACTGCTCTGCAGAGATTGACAGCTTCTGCTGAGCTGGTTGGGCCGAGGAAGCAGGACGAGCGAGCTTCGAGACCTTAGGCGCCGCCTCCTTCTCCACAACGATGGCCGGCTTGCGGATTTGGGTAGTGTTTGCAGTAGGGCGGGTGGGGGCAGCCGGCTTGTTACGATCGGCGAACACGTTGAAGGCCTTTACTGGGCGGGTAACGTCCTCCTTCTTCTCCTTCTCCTTGGCAGCGATCGTACCACTGTGGATATTGTGAACGTTCGCCAGCGGGCGGAGAGGTTGGCGGTGTGCAAGTGTGGAGTTGGCGGAGTTCGTGCGGGGCACCTGCTTGAAGACGACCTCGTTCTCGATCTCGCGGACCTCAATTCGCTTAGCTCTGGAGCTGACGTTCAAACTGCTCAGGGTATCGAGGTGGTAGCTGCGGATAGGTGCGAGGTTGAGAATCATGATGGTGATGCCGTTGTTCTGGCCCAGGCTGAGAATACGAGTCATCTTGGATTCGCGGTAGGGGATTCGCTTATCCCCACGGCCAATGGCATCGATACACTGAGACAGGACGAACAGACTCTTGTTGATGGCAGCAGACTCGATAAGTCTCTCCTTGCCGTTGTCCGTCCGGCGGTTATCCTCTGAGCCAGCCAAATCAATGGCCGATGCGGTGCTCTCGCGGATGGTGTCTCCCGTCGTCTGCGTAACCTTCACTCTCAAAATAGCGTGGCTTCGACTGCTGTGAGCATTGAGCTTCGTGGCGGCGGTGACGCGGTTGTTGTTCGCTTCGATGTAGAGCTTCGAGAAGTCTTGGAGGTCCTCGCATGCCCGTTCTGATAGACCCACGACCTGGGTCTTTCCATCCTTCTCGCGGAGAGGGAGACCTGAAGCGCTGCGCTTCTCTGGGGGTTCGAACAGGTCAAAGACCTTGTCGTTGTAGATTTCGTAGTAGGACAGGGCAACGTCGACCGTAGTGTTGCCTCCCGAGTCCTTGGCGATCTTCTTGCCGCGTCGGTAGACTCCGCTCAGCAATCTGGGGATGACGCCTCGGTCGGCCAGCTTCAAGCCGCCGCGCATGGTGTGCGTCTTTCCGGTTCCCGTGACTCCGTATGCGAAAATGGTGACATCGAGGCCTTGGAAGAGCGCCTTGAGGTGGGGCGCGACTGGTGAAGTTAGTACAAGATGCAACGCGTTGGCTCGAAATTGGCGTGTAATCGCGTACCCTCGGCGGTGAAGAGTTCCTCCTGCGTCGTAGCCTGGTCGTAAACACTTTGGAACGCGAAGGAGAACTCCTCCGTCTCGTTCTTGGGGTTCGGGATCTTGACGAGCGTGGCGTGCTTGCCCTCCTCGGAGCTATCAGCCCGGACGATTGTGTCCTTGTCCAGCTCCTTCTCGAGGAGAGGGCGAATGCGGGCGACCACACGAACCGACATCGTGGGCCACAGTCAGTCCAGGATTACTTGGGAGGAGGTAGCAAGCTGCCTGGACACGCAGGTGAGGAACGGAGGGGAGACAGAGACGCAGAGCGAAGCGTGTCGTCGTCGCCGTCGTGTCGGTTTCGAGGGGACGCGAAGGCGGGAAATTGGTTTGATGAGAAAGAGATTTGACGATTTCGAGGTTGCCTAAGGTTTCCAAGTTGGAAGGGTTCAGGCGTGGATTCGACGGATTCAGTGTTGTGCAAGGAATATGCAAAAGTGAGGGTCCGAGACCCTTGTCAACAGGCCCGCGTCATAAGTCGTCGCCGGGGTGATGGCGCTAAGCCGTTTGCGAAGGTGAGCGGTGAAAAGAGACGTACCTGATGCGGTCTTACCTAAGCACTGGGAAGGTGGGCAGGCACGGGTCAGGTCCTGGACCTTCCTACCTTCCAACCTTCACTGAGTCTCGGCCCGGAAGCCAGGTTCTCCCGGCCCCCGCCAGCTCCGCTCCGATTTTTTGCCGTTGCATCTTCAATTCGTGATCGAGCCGCCAGGAGCTGCTGGTCTGGAGCTTCGAGGTCACGATCCAACGACCGACGTCATCACCCCCCAAATGTCCGCCATGCGTGCCCAATTGTCCCTGCTGAGGACAGCTCGCGGTGCGCGACCGGGACAGACGCCCTCCTACGTCTGCCGGCAGTGCAGGAGCATCCAAATCAGTGCGGCACCGACGACTGAAGCTCCAAAGGTTGGCGGGGATGTTTTCGGAGCTCGAGGCACCGCCCTGAGGGACTCGGCCGGTACGCGATTACCTTGAGGGACTATCGTGGGGCTCCGTGCTAACACGATCATATGCAGATGCCCGCTTCGAGGTCCTCGGCTCGCCCTATTCCCTCCTCTCCGTCACCCTGTCTGCCTCGCAACAGCTATACACGAGGAGAGGCACTCTCGTTGCCGTCGCGGGCAAGGCTGAGAATGTGAGGGAACATACCACGACGAACACCATCGATAGTGCTGACCTTCCGTACAGGCCCAATCCACACTCTCGATTCTTTCCCCCTTCACACGAGCCTTCCTCGGCGTTCCTTTCCTCTATCAGCGCATTTCCTCCTCGACGCCTCTGACGGCTCTCATTTCCACAAAGTCGCCAACCACAACGTTTTCTGTCCTCCACCTCGATGGCACGACCGACTACATGATCACCCAGCGCAATGCGCTCCTCGCATGGACGGGACACACTCTTTCTGTATCTCCCCGCATCGCCCGTGGTCTATCCGTCGCCCACTGGGGAAACACCCACCTTACCGGCCGTGGCCTGGCAGCGCTGTCGTCTCCGGGCCAGATCTACGAGCTCAACCTTTCCGAGGGCGAAGAGTTCGTTGCCCACCCTTCCCACGTGGTCGCATACTCAGTTTCCCGGAACCCCCCTCTCCCCTTCCGCCTCAAGTCCAATATTCTGCGCTTCCAGGTCCCAAGCATCACTGGCCTCCTTCCCGAGACCGAGTTCATCAAGAACATGCGAGACACCAGCACCTACAAGACCCTCGCGCGCTGGCTCTTCTCTTTGCGAACAACGCTGCGTCGCACCATCTGGGGCGACCGCCTGTTCCTCCAATTCCGCGGACCTACCACCATCCTGATGTCCAGCAGAGGCGTCAGAGTCGCTGACTCTCTCACCAACAAGGAAGTCAACGAGATCGCGGACGCGCCTGCCGGCGTTGCTGCTGAGGCGGTTGAGCTCACCACGAAGCCCAAAGCCGAGGCCAAGCCGCCCGCGTCAGTTAAGCAGGGCCCCTCAGCCATCCATGTCGCCAACATCAGCCGCGATGGCAAGGTCAACTTTGAGGACGCCAAGGATCTGAAGGAGTTTGTGAGGTAGAATCACTACGAAGCCGGAGTTAAAGAGCAAGGCGTCGCTACGCCGCAAAGGATTGTTCACAATCACACCACGCAGCCATAAGGCTGACAAATGTACATCTACTGTGTAATACAACAGATCAAACTTGACCACCAGGAGAGACGCGGCTCAATAGCGGGCGCGTGAGACGGGCCTGTGTCCGTCCGGATCAGATATGTCAGCCACGGGTGTGCGGACATAGTTACGGATGCATTCCGACGTGAGATTGGATCTCGGAGATCTCATGTGTCTCGTTCTCCGACTGATAAGGGCCCAATCTCCAGCAAATAAGCCCAGACGCATTGGCGTTCCATCAAAAGAAGCTTGGTTGACGGCGCGCACGTCTATTCCACGTGGTGGCTTCACTATGCACAGAGACCAAAGTCGCTGGGACTGGTGTCAATATCTACGTACATTCTAATTGTTTAGCGTACCTGAAAACACTGGCTCGATTTCCGAACCGAAAGCCGAGCACACCCTTTGCAACTGTTTGCACCTAGTGATTGGAAGAGGTTCAACGTGCCATTTCAATTCCAGATGTTCGGGCCTCGCGTTTTCGTCTCAACGCCGAGCCAAAGGGACCATCCGCGCCCCCCACATCGGAAGCCAGCTCCGGGCCAGGATGTTCCCCCCGGCGTCAGATCTCATCATCTCACAGCCATCTCGGTCTTTTCAAGCGCTGAAGAACCACATTATGGGACTCGCAATCTGCTGCGTAGCGAATCTCTAGAAGCTCAATCTGGGGGCGCTGAGAATGAACTTGCTTACCAACTGTGCAGCCATTTTACGCACCTCACCGGCAGCACAATGCCGTCTGAAGAAAAAAATGAAGACGCAATAGTTCTCGTGGCAATTGAGGGCCGCTGACCGACTTTCTCAGCGCTAAGCTGCACCGTTTGATTCCTTTTGCGAGTAGCTTTGTCGCATTAGTCTCTTCGGGAAAAGAAGAAGGAAAGAGTGACACGATCTCCGACGTCCACTACTGTGTGGAAGACCAGACTGCTTCTTCCACGGTCGCTCTCTGCAGGCAAGGGAGTGAAAGAATGCGCGGACATCACCCCGACAGATCTTTCACAATAACTAGCAGCATTAGCAGCGCAATCATTCGTCGCTTGCCCGGCAATTTACGTACTTCGGCCGGTCAAGACCAACGGATCTTGAACGAGCTACAGATACCCAACGCGGTAAAGAGCTATCAAGCGGCCGAAGCTGTTTAACCCCGGGCGGCGTGGAGCCCAACCCAACCCCCTCTTCCCCGAGTCCCCAGAATCTCAGAGGGGGTGACCCAGAATTGCGTCGATCAAGAAGAGCATGGCGTCTAAACCCGAGCATGGGTCTGTCAGAGGGCTGTCAGAAGGAAAGCTGGCGGCAGCCTACTGCGTTCCCGCACATACTGGAGCTGCTTTTTCTCCGAGCCTAGCAAGAATACCATGGTAAAGAGCGAGAAGAACGCGAGCCTGGAGTGTCGAATTCGCCGTGTCTCTTCCTCATCTGCCTGGCTCTCCAATTATTAATCTTGCCCATCCTGCCAGCTGAGCTGCATCATGACAAACAGGCGTTGTGTATCCGCCATTGTTTGAATCCGTCGCCTGATGGCTCCTTCCGAAGATACAAAGTTCGTTGAGCTGCCATCCGATCTTGGCCATCCATCGAGACAAGCTCGCCACCACGAGAGAAACGCGACAGACAGCCACCCGGCCCCACCACATCTCATCGGCCAGCAGGGTTCTTTTGTGCGAGATTTTTTTCGCCTGGAACGATCAACAAAAGGGGTGCACTGAGATCTCTCACTCGAGAGGCTACCCCTCAAATAATAACAAGACTGAACCAAGGGAACAACACATCGATCACGGAGAGAAAGATCAGTTCCAAACACCAACTCCCACCGCAGCAATGCGCTCCAACGACGCCCTCTCGACGTCGTCCAACTCCTCGACGGTGATGGAGAAGCCACAAGCCCCCGCAAGGACGGATCCAGAAAAGACGGAGGAGACGGGGGACCGCTCGCCCTACGGGTCCTCCACCCGCCATCCATCAATGGAGCGCATCCCCTCTCAGCAGCGCGAGACCGAGGCAAACATCTACCCGGAACCCGCCAACGTCGCCGAGGCCGACATCGAAAAGGGCGGCTTGGCGTCACCGTCGCCGGCCGCCGACGGTCAGGATGCCAAGAAAGATGGCGACGTACCTGCAGCGCTACCCGCAGCCGCCGCGCCGGGCTTCAACCCCGCTGACTTCCCGGACGGCGGCACGCAGGCCTGGCTCGTTGTCTTTGGCGGTTGGTGCGCGCTGTTCTGCACGTTCGGGCTGATCAACTGCGTTGGCGTCTTCCAGGCGTATTACCTGGAGGGCCCGTTGAGGGAGTATCCTTCTTCGACGGTGTCGTGGATTACGAGTTTGCAGGTGTGGACGATGACATTCATGGGCGCTCTGGTAGGTTTGCCATTTTCCGATCGAAGTGATGTCGCTGACTTGTCGTAGTTCGGTCGCTTGTACGACTCATACGGCCCGAAATACCTCCTCTACGGCGGCACGATCGTGTACGTCTTCGGCCTGATGATGACCTCGCTGTCGACGCAGTACTACCAGTTCATCCTCGCCCAAAGTCTGGTATCCTCCATCGGATCCAGCGCCGCCTTCAACGCCTGCATGGCCTCCGTCACGTCGTGGTTCTTCCGCCGCAGGGGTGCCGCCCTAGGCATCATGGTCTCGGGGTCCTCGCTTGGCGGCGTAATCCTGCCCATCATGATGTCCAAGATGATCCCGCAGGTCGGCTTCCCGTGGGCCATCCGCACCGTCGCCTTCCTGTTCCTCTTCCTGCTGAGCATCGCGTGCTTGACGGTCAAGTCGCGCCTGCCGCCCAGGCCGCGGCCCTTCGTCCTGCAAGAGTACCTCGACGGCTTCCGCCAGCCCGCCTTCGCCATCACCATCTTTGGCCTGTTCCTCTTCTTCTGGGGCATGTTCCTGCCGTTCAACTTTGTCATCCTGCAGGCGCGGGCGCAGGGCATGGACGAGAACCTGGTGATCTACCTGCTCCCCATCATGAACGCCGTCAGCATCCTCGGCCGCATCATCCCGGGCATCGTCGCCGACAAGATGGGCCGCTACAACGTCATGATTCTCATCACCTTCATCAGCGCCCTCTTCTGCCTCGCGCTCTGGATTCCAGGCAAGAGCAACGCCGCCATCATCGTCTTCCTCGTCATCTTCGGCTTCTCGTCGGGCGGCTTCATCTCACTGGCCCCGGCGCTGATTGCCCAAATCTCGGACATAAGACAGATCGGCATCCGGACCGGAACCGCGTTTGCCGTGCAGTCCTTTGGCGCGTTGACGGGCAGCCCCATTGCCGGCGCGATTGTCGCCTCGCAGGGCGGCAGCTTCCTCGGCCTGCAGCTGTTCTGCGGGTTTGCTATGCTCGCGGCTGTGGGCGTGTTCATCGCTGCGCGTACGGTACAGGTTGGACTTAAGTTGAAGGTTGTATAATTGAGTTTGGTTCATCGGGGAGGCGAAAGTTTAACGGGGAGAGCCGCCCCGGAGACGGACATTTCGGCCTACGAACACGGACCTTCGGCTCCGTACGGTGGCCATTTATGCCGCTCATCCGGCTTGTGGCATTGAGCCAAAGGATTGGGCCAAGGGATATCAAAGATGATCCATGATTGGTGACGGGTCTGAGGCCGTAAGAAAACGTTTAGAGACGCCGGTCGGGACGAAGAAAGGATTGACGCTGTGGATACTTGATACCAAAACACGCACTTGCGTTCGCGGGCGAAAACATAGAACAATAGTAATGATACACCACTCATTGAGATCGGCTTCCCGTCCCCATGTGTGCTTTAATGAGTTCTCGACAGGACGAGAGACGGAGTTCCCCCACATCAAGTCCGGAGTGCCACATCTAAGACAGGAACGCCACGTCAAAATGCCGTCTTTGCTGCTCCGGGTCGGCGTCGGGTTGCGGCCGGTCTGAATATGGCGAGGGCAAGTTGCACGATATCTGAAATCCTGAATGCAACCAGCGCTCATATTACCTTTTCTTGGTGACATCTCTGCAATTGGGACCTTCATCAATTGACCTTGGCATATGGCAGGCGGCAGGGCACGCATCTCATGGTGTGCTGATACCACGCTAAAAGCTGACACGATCTGGCCTAGCACGAGTCGCATCCCCAATGGGTTGTGCTTGACTACGGCCCTGCTCAGAACTGAACAAACGTTGTTTCTAATCATTCCATAGGACACATCGGCTGGGTCTGCGACACCATTATCCGCGATCATGGCATCTCCTCAGATCGATCCAGCGCTTGTCAGTCACCTAAAAGAGCTTTACGCCTCCTACCGCCACACCAAGGATATCGACGCCAAGGGAGCCTTTTTTTTCTCCGTCATGCTACCAGATATGTCGACCTAAACCCTCGTTTGCTGCCTGCGACAGGGAGACCATCGTGCGATACCTTCACGAGACGGCTCCTAAGAAAAGCTCTCTCGCAGAGGAAAATACAGGCACACTCAAGTCCAAAGGCTACTATACCATACGGCCATTGACAGACACCGAATTTGAGTTCGGCACTGATGAGCATGTCAGCCCCGCTGGCTTTGCTTCGGCCGAGGACGTCAAGGCAAAGGCCAGGTCGGAGGGCTGGGTCGGGATGAGAGTCGACTTGTGGGATGAGCCCGTTGATGCCATCGACAAGGACGATTCACTCATGGTGAAAGTGCAGTATTGGTGGAGAAGAGAAGAGAGCGGGTGGCTTCAAATTTTCCACGACATTATTTACCTGGGATCTAAGGATGGAAGCCAGGGCTCAGGAGGGGAGATACTGGAGTGAAGGAGTGCTTCACTGCGACTTGCGAAGCAGGTTCAATCCGTCTCAAAGTATCCGATGTATCTGTCTAGCATGCGCTATCAAGTAAAACGCGTGATGGCATTGCTACTATGAAAGTGGTGGTAAACGCTACCGAATGTCATGAGAACGACTAGCCGTCGGCGCCAAGCATACAAGATCAGCGATCACCGGAGCACCAAGGCTAGCCTCGGCTCACATTCCCCGCAGCCGTGATATCGGGTCACTCATAAAATGCTATCATCCAGACATCTTCTCATTGCCAGCATTCTCTCGCGTAGACATTTCAACATGTCCGCTCATTCGAACGTGGAATCAATCGAACTGGCGACGCCTTCGGCCGCTTCCTTTCACACAGACGAACGAATAATCGGCCCGAGTGATTCGACCGAAAGCCATGGAGTGCAGCATCACCATCAGCTCGAGCCCACTGACCGAGGCTTCGCGGCATGGAAGCTTCTCTTGACTGCGTTTGTTTTCGAGGCTCTCTTGTGGGGTGAAACAACCTTTCGGCCTTATATTCGCAGCGTCAACGGCTGATTCATGTCAGGCTTTCCGCTCTCGTTCGGTGTCTTTCAGAACTACTACTCTAAACAGCCTGCCTTTGAGAGCAACCGCTACATCCCGGTCGTTGGGAGTGTCGCTTCTGGTATCAGTTATCTCGGCGCACCGGCCGTTACACCCTTGATTAAGCGATTCCAACGTTTTCAGACGCAGATGATTTGGGCTGGATGTAGGTGGCCATATGTACCGAATCTTCATGGAAAGTCACTGATGTGGTAGCTAGGGCTCATATGCATAGGTGGAGTCGTCTCCGCCTCATTCTGCACCACCGTCGAGACTCTCATCCTCACTCAAGGAGTCGCTTACGGAGTCGGATTCCTCATTTTCTACTACCCGATCCTTACCATGGTCAACGAGTACTGGATCACCCGCCGCGGCATGGCTTACGGACTCTTATGTAGCTCGTCGGGTGTCTCAGGGGCCGTCTTCCCATTCGCCATCGAGGCACTCCTAGACAAGTACGGCTACCAGACGACGCTGCGAGCTATCGCTGTTGCTCTGTTCGTCTTGACTGGGCCGTTGATCCCGTTCTTGAAAGGCCGCTTGCCGACTTCCGTTCACAGCACCTCAACCCGCATGGACTGGAGCTTTCTTCGCGATGCCCTCTTCTGGGTCTTCTCCATCTCAAACATTGCGCAAGGCTTGGGCTACTTCTTTCCGTCTTTGTGGCTGCCGTCTTATGCCGCATCCATCGGCCTTAGCGGAAGAGACGGTGCTCTCCTGCTTGCTTTGATGAGCGTCTCGCAAGTTGCCGGCCAGCTCACCTTCGGTTGGCTGTCTGACAGAAAGGTGCCCCTCGAGGCACTGACTATTGTTTCCACGGTCATTTCAGCAACTTCAGCATTCGCCCTGTGGGGTCTTGCCCACACCCTGCCGCTTCTCATCGTCTTCGCCTTGGTCTACGGCTTCTTCGCAGCTGGCTTCACAGCCATGTGGGCAAGAATGACAACTGCAGTGAGCACCGACTCGACTGCTGTTCCCATGATCTTTAGCCTTTTCAATTTTGGAAAAGGAGTAGGCAATGTTTTGGCTGGGCCAATAAGCGGAAACCTCCTACATCACATCACGTCGGCGGAGAGTTATGGTCTGGTCAAGTACAAAGGGGTGGTTGTCTTTACGGGATCTTGTATGGTGTTTAGCACCGTTGCCATTGGCTTCAGATACGCGAAACCCTGCTGGCCCCGAGAAGGGTGAATGTCGTCTCTTGCTGTTATATGAGGCACTGGAAGGCCAATATCTTCAATCGCATTGTTGTAAGGACTCGCTCTATGCGAAATTCAAAACATAAACTTCAATGAGAAGTATTTATAGAAAGTTGGAGTTCTTTGCTAGATAGCTCCACAAGTACATGTAGAGAATTTCCCAAACTAGAGAAGGCTATAAGAAAGGTGGTTATACATATTCAGATGTGAGTCAGACTTGTTCAACCTTACTATCCGAGAGAGTCTGCAGTTCTCATGGGGGGCTTGGGAGAAACATTTGTGTGATTGATGCTGATCACCAAGCAACACCCCCACTGGCGACCAACCGCCCGGTCAGCAATTTTGAAGACAAAATTAATAAATTAAAGGGATGAATAGACTTCCTTCCTCGACCACCATTGATGTGTTGATTTCTCCCACAATTGCTCGTGAAATGTCCTCGCCGCTGTCTCTTTTACACACATATACAATTTCCCCATACATTTACCATGGCTCTGTGGGCGCAATGGTGAGGAGTGGGGATCGTAAACTTTACTGTGACGTTACGGGGATGAGCCCAGCTGAAGGGGGTTGACGGAAGTTTGCGGTAAAAGGACCGAACCGCTGACGTGCAATTTCGTGAAAGTCTCCCACCGGCATCTTATTTTATCTACAGCATATTTAACATTAAGCAGACGTCTATTGAACACTCGAAGTCTAGACGCCGCGATTGTTTGTCAAAGCGGGATGCCAGGGGAACACAACCTCCTGTCGAGGATGACCGCGGAAGAAACACAGACCGTTGATCCATCTCTTCGTGACCAAGTTTGGACGGTGGTAGCCATCCTCTAATCGAGCTCCCTGTGATTCAATCTCAATAGAGACATGTTTGTCAATATCGTTGGGGTACGAATTACGAGATCCCTCTTCTTTCGGTTTGGATGAAGTGAAGACGTATATCGGTTCGTCCGCCAAAGACTCGGGTTTGTCGATGGTGAACCCGTACGAGTGTTCACTCTCGCTGTCGCTGTCGCTGCTGCTGCCGCTGCCGAATTCTGATTCAAGCTGGCCTACTGCATCTTCTTCTCCCGACCAATCCTCGTCAGTATCCCACTCGCTACACACTGGAAATTCTTCGCAATCGTCAAGTATGAAGATGCCCTTGTAAGAAAAATCGCTGTCACCTTCTAGAATCCCCCCAAGACACAGCGGCTTATGGGCATCCATCGCGGCCACCACCATTTTGGCCATGGTTCTCGTGTACCATCGAGAAAATGACTCATTGTCATCAAAATGCAGGCTCTTGTCGATGAATTTTGCAAGTTCTTTTGCAATTGGCGCGTACCCAAGTAACTCCAGAACATGCTGAAGCTGGCTCAGCCGCCAAAGTACATAGTCTTGTCTAGCCAGCGGGTTTCTGTCATCTTTCCTGGACGGAAATTGTTCAATCGGAACCTGGAACCGAAGTTGAAGTTTCCACAGGTGACCCTTGGTTAGCATACCTCGGGGTGTGAGTACGACGTTGTTAAAGCGACATCCATTGTTGAAGAGAAGCGGCTTTTTGGAATGTGGTGGACAGAAACCATCAAAGGATTCATCCTCGATAAAGCTCGAGACCGTCTTCTGCAAGCAATCTTGTTTCTGCTCTCTGTCCAAAGGCTCATTCTTTATCATCTCCCCGTTGAGAAGGTACAAAGCCAGCAGGGCCAGGCTTACACTGTGATTGCCTCTCCGCAATTTGACATCGTCCAGCCGGATGGAATACTGGCAACAGTTGGCGATGATCGCCAGCCTGTCGGAACAAAATTTGCTTTCGCGTGGCTCAATGTCTTTGATTATCCTCGGCGACTGGGACCATCGAGTCAGGTACTGTGCGTCAGGGGCCGTATCTCGCAGCAAGATCTCGTAGTTGGAGGCCTTCCCGAGAATGCGATCTGCACTGGCGGCCAGATTCGGCCTCTCTTTCTTGCAGGCTAGACAAAGCTGTGTCACCTGTCTATGAAAGTCGATGGACTTGACGCATAGCTCGCCGACGGCTGTGCCGAAGACCTTCTTCTTATGCTTCTTCTCCTTTTCAAGCTCCTTGTCCGAGAAGTGGGGGATCAGGAGCTTCATCTTGCTTTCGCTGAGATACTTCTCCTGAAAGGTCCAGGCCCTGCTCCACCACAAGTCGGATGTGATTGCTTCCAGAAGTTTCATGGCATCCTCAAGTACCTGAGACGATGATACCGCCAGGGGACTCAGCCTGAACTCCGCAGAACCCGTCATGTGGGTAATAAAGACGCCTTCGAGGATGTCGGCCAAGAGACGCACGTCCTCGGAATTGATCCGTCTTGCGAGTAAGGAGATTGGATGGCCGCTCAGTCCGTAGACCAGGTCCATCGCTTGCATTCCTTGGGTCTTCTCTGGCCCTTCTTTTTGGACGATGCAATGCTGGTCTATCCACACGTACTTCAACTGTCCTGAGTGGGCATCTGTGTAGTGCTGAATTCTCTCGAAGACCTGGTCGCGCACCTTTGACGGTTGGAAGTCGTCTTTCAATGATGTCTCTACCTTGTAGCCTCCAGACCTTGGGTCATCGTCCTGCGCAGCATTCCAAGTCCAAGATACAGCAACATAGTCGCTATTTGCTTCGGCGTTGTACCCTCTTCGACGTCGCCATTTCCCCGGAGAACGAGTATCATCACTGCCTGCGCCGCGTTTGTTGTCTGGTTCGAAGTAGAGCACATCTAATTTCCTGACGAATTGTAGAGGTTTTGATTGGTCGGACAATGGCTTTCTGGACGTCTAGGAGCTGATCAACCAGGCTTTTTCCACTCTCAGAGACGATGGATTGTAACGAACGGTCTCGATCATCGATATCAATCCGTGGGTCCGCCATGATGGCGCCAGAGACAGCAGCGCCTTTGATTCGGGATGACAAATGCAGCCGTTCCTCGGCCGAGTCTGGTGGATTTGGCATGTTGGCCGGTCGCAGACGCGTCAACGGGCGCGTTCCGCCAGTTGGGATCGTCGAGGGCGCATGACGATGTGGCTTAGGGCGTAGTACGTACTGTTCCCACTTCCCGCGGGCCCATGACCGACCCCTGAATCCCTGTCTTTTACCACTCTAATTCTTAAAATTGTGACCTGGGTACGCATTTGTGCAGGCTGTGCAGCCGCTACGCTCAGTTTCCGCGGTGCTCTTCAAGGGCCTCTCATCAGTACGTCACCTGCGGCGTTGTTAGCGACCTATCGGACAACTACCGATTCATCTTGTCAATGAGAGCCGCGAGTCTGGCTGAGACATTTTCGCTGTAGAGATGGAGGTAGGAGAATTTTCTTAGACTCAAAAACGGCTCAGGTGACAGAGCCTTGCCTGAATTCAGAGACGGCACGGGTGGTCGCTGACGAGGATCCGGTTCGGGTTCGGGTCTTCAGAGCCTCGCCGAAAATGTATGTTGCCGACAGGCTGACAGCTCAACGGGGTACGCGTACAAGGCAGATCTTTACAGTTACCGGTAGAGATTCTGACAACACACATGATTGGGCGCCGGTGGGATGAGGGAAATGAGGAGTTGCTGTAACACCATCGTAGATTGAGGGAGTGCCATTGCGCGTTCCCAACTCCTAATCCCTTCAAATGTGGGCATCGTGGAGTGGCCCGTCCCAACAGCGCCCACCGTCCATGCCACCTCCCGAAAATGCCTGCCTCCCGGAATGCTTGCTTTCTTTAACCTCGAGTCTGGCTGTCCAATCGGCACTTATCTAATTCACGTCGAGCTGACGATTCTGGATGGTTTAATTTGAGAGAGCTTGCTGGGAGGGAGAAAAAGCCTTGATGCTCGACATGATAACCTGGATGCTGGTTGACGGGATACTACGAAATCCTTGTAAAGCTTGCGATGAGAAGTATTTTGGGAAGATAGAATGCAACATGTAGTGGCTCCTGAGATGACATCGACTGGAACTCAATTGGTCGCCAGCTCCGTGGTGAAGCCAAGGACTTCGATGTCAGCCTTTGGATCGTCGTGACCAAGCTTTAAGGCTACCTATCCTGTGGGGACCGATATACAAGAGTTGATCGTCATGTGCAACTTGTAGAGCCTGAACACTTGATGGCCATCAGACAATCGGACGAAACAAGATCTTTGATGCGTTTCGATCTCACCCTGTCACCGTCTCAAGATCGTAGAAGTTCAGACCAACCGATCACGGATGCACCCGTATCACTGGACAAGCTCTAAACGAAGAATTTTCTTCTTTCTCAGCCAGGTACAATATCTCAAATTGATGAACTCGGAAGCCAAGAGCAAGGCGACTCCGAATCACACAATCCAATAGATGTGATATCACCAGGCCCAGGGACGCGCAGCAGCACCCCCGCATCCCGAGCTGAGCCACTTTTTACGTCCGTCGGCGATAGACGCCTAAAGTACGCCCTACAGGCAAGAAGCCTCGGCTCAGTCCTACTATGTCAACTCTCGGCTATGGCGTAGTAAACAACGTAGCAACCTCTCACGATAAACCAATTCATTAATGAAGATTGTGGTTGGTCGCAGTAGAGCCAAACCCCGCAAGCTGACGGGATGTTGCTGTAAGGAGGCACAGGTATCTGCATCCCTGAGAGTTTAGAAAACTTCCCGAAGCCACTGCGCAGCAAACGTGTGCTGGCCCTCCCGCTCGGTAGTCTATTTTTACAGCATCAGTTAAACAACAAACCGGGCGTGGTTGGCCAATTCGGGTCTGTGAACGCGTCCTCACCAACAAGCCAAAGCCATCCAAGTGGGCTTTGTTTCGGCATGTGGGATGCCATCCCGTTCAAAAGGAGGCTTAAACGGCGGCACCGACTCCACTTTTGACGGAAGGCTTGCGTGTAGGGCCACATCCGGATGCTTGGTCTGGCTCGCGGAGCCCTCCGCTCCTCGCCCTGCCGGAATATGATCGAGAGAAAATTAGCCTATGTGGAGGCCGGTGTCCGGGGTGGATTTGTTATGCACAACCCGTCATTCGCCAGTCGGCCGTCCACGACGCCCTTAGCCCCGTGCCAAGACGTCGAATCTACATAGGTGTTGATGGCTTTTGCGCCAAACAGAGTAAGGGGGGCAATTTGGGCAAAGGGGGCAACGTCGTCGTCGTCTTCGTCTAAGGGCCCCACCGGCCGAGGCTCTGTCTCCCCGGTACCACGGTCCCTACCTTACGCCGGGTAAAGAAAGTTGACGTTGCTGGCCCGGGACAGGGGCGAAGCATTGGACGCTAGCTCTGCCATCACGGCGGAAGCCCACGCAATCGAGGCCTTCCGGAGCCACCGTACACGTCTCCCGAGTCAATGGCGGAGGCTAATTGTGATGGCTGTGATGGGTTGAGCTCCACTGTTGGACTCATGCGACGAACTCCCATCATGGCACTGAGGCGGTTCGTGGGGGATGGCTCTGATTTGGATGTCATCTCATTGAGTATAATAACCCAAGCTCGATTCCCTCCAGAACCGAAAAGAAGATCCTCATCAGCATCACCTTCACTCCACAACCATCTACCTCTCGCTTTCACTTCCAACTCATCCTCTTGTTCACATCAACAAGTCGAATAAGCAACTTTCTTTTCATCAACATTCCAGTCACAAACAGCCAACATGCGCTTTTCCACCGTCGCCTCCGGCTTGGCCCTCCTCTCCGGCGCCATTGCCCACCCCGGCCACGACCTCACCGAAGAGATCGCCGAGCGCCGCGCTTTCCTCGGCAACGTCAAGCGCGCCAGCTTGGCTCACTGCGCCGATAAGCTTAAGGCTCGTGGCGTCACTGCCCGCAACGTCGCCCGCCGCTCGGCCCAGGTCGAGAAGGCCCGCCAGAAGCGCAGCCTGAAGAAGCGCGACGCCGCTACCGTCCTCGCCGAGTCCCACAACCAGACTGCTCTTGGCTACACCCTCGAGACCGACGCTGCTACTCTCTTCTCCGGCAACAACTCTTGCGTCCTGACCCCTGAGGTTACCCAGGGTCCTTACTGTAAGCACACTCACTCAGGCGTTCCACAATCATCACTCCATACTAACACTTTTACCAGACGTCTCTGGCGAGTCTGTCCGCCGCAACATCATCGAGGAGCAGGAGGGTGTCGACATTGTCCTCGACTACCAGGTCATCGACGTCGACACTTGTGAGCCTGTCCCCAACGTCTACCTTGAGATGTGGCACTGCAACTCCACCGGTGTCTACTCCGGCATCGTCGCCAGCGGTAACGGCGACTCCTCCGACGAGACCAACATCGACAAGACCTGGCTCCGCGGCATCCAGCCCACCGATGAGGATGGTGTTGCCCAGTTCGAGTCCATCTTCCCCGGCCACTACACCTCCCGTGCCACCCACATCCACTTGATGGTCCACCACAACGCCACTCTCTACTCCAACGGCACCCTCGGCAACGAGATCACCGCTTCCCACGTCGGCCAGACCTTCTTCGACCAGGACCTCATCTCCGCCGTCGAGGCCTTCGCCCCCTACAACACCAACACCCAGGAGCTCACCACCAACGCCGACGACTCCATCCTTTCCGAGGAGACCGCCACCGACGGTGTTGACCCCATGATGGAGTACACTCTCCTCGGCGACAGCGTCACTGACGGCCTCTTTGCTTGGATGGCCTTCGGTATCAACACCACCCTGTCTCAGACTGTCACCCCCGCCGCCTTCCGCTACGAGTCCGGCGGTGTCGAGAACTCCAACTCCGGCGGCGGTGGTGCCGGCGGCAGCCCCCCCAACGGCACTGCTCCCCCTTCCTAAGCGCTCCATCTCTTGATGGTTGAGCAAAGTTGATCGATTGGGAATTCGGACATGCATAAGCGATGGTAGCAATTGAACACTGGGGTTCATTGCAACGGGTTGTCAAGGAATAGCATTTAGATCGGCGTTGTTTGTTTGTCTTTGGTACATGTACACACTTTGACTCTTGTATAAACATTATATCCACAAAATCAGATGTTCTTGCAGATGCGCAAACTTTTATCTTCTCTGTGAACCTTGACTTGCTACATCATTGGTCTCCAGGTGTAAACACTTGGCCTCCTGCACTTCTGGTCGTCATTTGCGAGAGGATTTTTCTACCTCATTTCGGTGTGGCCTCCAGTTTCAGGGTTCAAGCAGTCGGTGTTGGCAGGCATGAGCAAGCTGAGCTGACCCTCGAAATCACATTCGTCGGGCAAGCCTCAGCAGCGTACGCAGGCACCACCGCCACACCCGCGATGACAGTCTTCGTGAACTCACCGCAGAACTCCTGAGACTCCTCCAGCCGACCGGGGACACTAGACGCCCTGAGAGCGCGCAGACAGTTGTCCGCGTTGCAAGTCTTGGGCTTGCATGCCTCCTTCTTTGTCATTTTCACAAGGTAAGCACCGCGCTCAATGGTGTTGACGAAAATGAAGCCCGATTTGAAGTACGCGTACGAAGACCATGTTCCAGAGAACTGGATGGCTCCGCCTCCGGGTAAAGAATCATCCTCGGGGTAGATGTCGAAATAGGCGATCTCGCATACGCTGTTGCCGGTGGGATCCTCGGGGACCGAGGAGATGTCCCAGACCCGAACACCTGCGCCGTAGTTTGACTGCACAAGGAGGTCGCCGACAACGTACTGGTTGTGATCGATTCCCTTGACGTTGTGCTTGAACAGTCCTTTTTGAAGGGGCTTTTCGAGACTCGAGATGTCCCAGATGTACGTGACTGGGTATCCATCCGCAGCCGGGCCAGCGAGCTCGTCTTCGTCATACTCGTCATCCATGAAGAGCCATTCTGGAACCATCAGTGCCGTTTTACTCTAGGCGATTCAGTAGTCGGTACATACCTTGCCAGTTAACGTCATTGACCCAGCCCTGGTGAGTGAAGGTGGCGCCCTCATAAGATGTGCGAGAGATGATCTTGGAGTCCTTCTTGTCGGAGACATCGTAGCTAGGAGGAGCCAAATTAGGACTGGTGGAGACATGAATCATTCTTCTCCATGACAACTTACATAGTCAAAGTGTCTTCGTTGTATCCATAGCAAATATCCCGCCCGAAGTACTTGGAATCGGGGCCACGGTAGATAAGACATTGAGCCTGAACGAGAAATGTCAGTCATGACCTACAGCGCTTACGCAGTTCGCTGCTCCAAAGACCTACATCATGAACGTAGCCATCTTGTCCATCGCATCCGAGTGCAACAGGGTTGCTGGGGTCTTCCAGGCTGAAGAAGTAAAGACCTCCCATGCAGCTCACGTTGCGCGGTTGAACGCCGACAGCAACGGCATAGTTAGCCTCTTCGTTGACAACAACGTTGTGGCTACGTCCCAAGGGAAGCGTCTCAATGAAGTGGCCTGTAAGATCCTTGTCATTCGAAAAGAGGATAGGGCCTTCAGATGGATCGATATCGAGGAGCTAGTTATCAAGTTAGGCGAACGTTAACCCTTTGCTCTTGGTTCGCTCTCACCTTTGTCATGTCAAAGATCTGGATGCCGTGGCCCTCAAGCTCGCTGCCAATGAGCATGTAGTTCTTGTAAGGCCGGATCTCGTGCCAGTAAGCTCTGTCGCCCACAGGAGAATAGGTCGGACTGCATTGAGTCAGTAGAATCCTGCGATGCCATTCTAATCATTCTTGAACTCACAGGAAACCGAGGTTCAGCATCTTTCCCTCCGGCAGAATCTCGATGAAAGCACATCCATCGAACATGCCGCTGACTAAATTTTCACAGTCAGTGTCCGTGGGAAGTCGTGTCAGTGTTTTCAATGCTTACCGATAAACTCGCGACCAGAGTCAGGGTCGGTCCAACCCCATGAAGAGCTGCCGCTCTTACCACGGTAATCGGTATTCGGAGACCCGAGCGTCGCGTGGTTGATGAAGTCGTAGAGGTCCATCTGAGGAGAGCATAGCCGTGAGCGATGATTTGCGAGTTTGTCAAACCTCTCAACTTACATTCTTGCACTTGAACTTGTGCAGCGGGCTGTCGGGAATGGCCTCAGCGTAGCCATCAATACACTTGGTGTAACCAAGTCTGGGCCACTGAGATGAGTTCATGAGACCCACGGCTTCTTCGGCTTCCCAATGGGACTAGACATCATTATTAGACTTGGCCCGATCACAGATACTTTCTGAGCTGTGTACGTACAATCTTCTTAGCCATGAGCCTCTCGTGAATCACACCGGAGTCATAAAACTCTGCAACAATTAGCTAGTGTTTTGAATGGCTCTTAGGGGATAGAACACACCAGCAGCGCGAGCCTCATCCTTCGGGAGCTCCCTTGCCTGGACAGCAACAGCAGTCAAGACCGCTGCGCTGGTGATGGAGTTGAGACGCATGTTGTGCTGATTTGACGATGCACTTCTTGGCCCCTTCAGAACTCAACCCAAGTGAGTCGCACGTTGTCAGGGCTGCGTCCTACTGCGCAGCGAGATCTATGAATGCGACATGACCATTGTATTTATCTGTCCGCCATGCTCTTACGTGACATCACTGAAATCTATCAACCCTCCGACGTCCCCGTCAGGTCCCAGAAAGGCAGGAAACAAACTTCTTGGCGAGTCCCGGCGTATGCTGGACCCCGGGACCAGGCCGAAAAAGCCACCCGATCATCCAGGCACCAAGCTTCTAATTGCCCTTCGTGCTGATTTTTCACGCATGGCTGGACTACTACCCCGCGTTCGGGCGAGACCAATATTATTGACTAAAGATGGAATTGGAAGGAGACAAGACTTTTGCTAGTTAAGCCAAGAAAGCCAAGCTTTTTCCAGATAAGCAAAGATGCTGCCCGTGGGAAACCGAATGCAACATTGGGACGCTTGGGAAACGGTGAATGTTGCGACGAAAGCTATTACCAAGACTAGCTGCAGCTGGATGGTCTTTTTGGAGCTCGGCGTCCCACTAGACAAAATGTTTCTGGGTACGATAGGTCGTGTTTTGCTTCCAGCCGCGTGTTCTGACATGGGTACGAGTTCCGCGAAGTGCCAAGACTTTGAAATTCGCTATCAGTCCCCAATCAAAATACGTAAGCTGTCTTTCTGTCCAACTTGTGATAAATTAACAGCGACTGCTCTCGGGCAGAAGTTATGCTCTTGGAGAAGTCGTTTTACTCATCTTTTTGAACCTCAAAAGTTGCACACGATTTCGATGCTCACTAATCGCCTCCCAAGCGAACAACTTCGATGACAATGATCCCATGAAGGAAGGCAGTGCTTGCCAAAACGCTCAATAGGAAGCCCTTCTTACCTGATTTCAACACACTATACACGGGCGCTTCTCGATATCATGAATCTCGGGTTGAAAGGATCTATCTACTATGTATCTTGGCCCTCCCTAAATCGATATTGATCCTCCGGACCGAAGCGAAATGCATGCGATCAGGAGAAAGAACACGTACGCACAGTCAAAACCACTGTGCAAGGAAAACCATGATCGATACGTGTTTGCATAGCCAGGGTACGCTTCGGAATTTTCCATTGAATTTGCATCGGATGCCAATAACAAAGGCCGGAAAACCAGAACCGTTGGGTTCAACGTGGCTGCACCGTGTCCGCTAAAGCTACAGCGACGGTGTTCGCTGAGGCGCCGCACAGATGACACGGCAAATGGTATTCATAGCGCATGTTGTCGCACCAATGATTCATTAAAGTGTTCAGAGCATACCTACCTGATTGAGGTCAACTCTCATCTTGATAAAACAAACTGCCTTGAGATTTGGGCAGTTCTGGTTCTTTTACGTAGACCATAGCCCTCGAAGTTGTATCTGGACCGCAATGTATCATTCACCTTACCCAACACCTCTTGTTCCGTCGGATGTTTCAGTTTCGCAGTTCCTCCTCAGTAGCAACCCAGATGACGTGCCCCCAGACCAGAAAATCTTGAGCGATTTCGACAACCAACAGCAGACTCTGACGCTTCAAGAGCTTCGGTTTAATGCAGCACGAGATGCCTCCACTTTCATATCACGGTTCGGGCTTCAAGAAGGAGATGTGGTCTGCATCTTCGGCCCGAACTCTATTTCGTGGGTAGCTCTGGCTCACGCGATACTGTGGGCTGGTGGGTGTTTTTGGTGAGTATATATCAAGATTGCGGTTTGAACTTCAGCTCTGATGAATTCTCAGTGGCATCAACTTCATGGCAACTGCATATGAGTTGACGCACTACTTTACTGTGGCTCAACCGAGCATAATCGCAGTCGACGACGAGCTGTTGCCCAAGGCCCTAGAAGCCTTGAAGCAACTGAAGTTGAGGACAACTCCAAGACTGCTCGTTGTTGGTGATGAGAGTAATGCTCGAAAGCAAGAAGACTACCCTAGGGTATGAAGTGCCCTGCCACGACAAGATGCCTGGCAAGATTACTTACGGTAACAGTTTCCCTTGGACTTCAGGTCTTCAAAAGAAAGCCCCATACAGCCTTTCGATCTTTCCAGGCGAGACAATCGGAAGATCCCTGCAGGGATGTGCTTCAGTTCTGGGACGTCGGGCAAGCCAAAGGGTGTTGTCTTCTCTCACCATAACCTTATCGCGTATCTCCTCACACTCCGGGTCACGAATCCTTTCACGCACAATGCCTACATGAGAGAAGCTTTCTTTCCGTCCTTCGCGCACATATACGGCATTGTGTCTGGAGTTTTATTGCCGGCTTGGGTAGGAAATCATGTCCAGCCAATGAGGAAATTCGAGTACCTGCCGTACCTCCGAAGGTGCTCCGAACTGAAGGCGACGGTATTGAGACTGGTTCCGGCAGCAGCAGTACGAATGGTGAAGGACACAGCCATAAGGGACCTTGATCTGTCCTCGGTGCATACCGTCATGTGCTCCGGTGCCCCACTATCCGATGCTACGGTGAAGGGGCTGAAGCGGCTTCTTGGACCCGAAACCAATGTTCTCAACGGCTATGGAATGAGCGAGGCCACGATCACCCTTCTCAGACATACAAGAAACGGACAAAAGGGATCTAGTGTTGGCAAGCCTGCCGCTGGAGTAACCGTTTGCGTGGTAGATGACCACTTCAATGACGTACCAATAGGTATCGAAGGCGAGTGTCTGGTCAAAGGGCCGACAGTCTTTATGGAGTATAAGAACAACCAGACAGAAACTGCCTCGGCCTTTAGAGACGGATGGCTATGTACTGGAGATGTTGTCAAAGTTGATGAAGATGGGTACTTTTGGTTGACTGGAAGGAAGAAAGAACTGATCAAATATAAAGGGAACCAGATTGCACCGGTGGAGCTGGAAGCTATACTACTTTCTCACCCATTGGTCATGGATGCGGGGGTATGTGGAATAGCATGGGACGGTGATGGCGGAGAGGTTCCAATTGGGTTTGTCTGCTTGCCATCTTCGACAGCAAAGGTGGACTATTCAAAAACGTTGGATGAGATAAGAATCTATTTGGAGGAGCGTGTGGCCCCTTACAAAAGGTTGAGAGGAGGACTGCATTGTCTAGAGTCACTTCCGAAGAATAACTCAGGCAAGTTAGTCAGGAGCGAGCTCGCAGCTATCGCGAAGAGGATACACCAGACTAGAGCCATGTTGTGAATGAATTCAAGCACGCGTGGATTTTAATTTCAGTCTTTCTCAAAGACACAAGAACTTTCGAAAGAAGCGTGTCGTCAGTTCGTATGAGATAAATCTGTGCGCTCAATTTCCAAGTGAAGCTTATCCCATCGAGTGCTGCATGACGCCAGTACAAAGTTTTGCGGGGTACAGCGAATCAGATACGATTTCAGCTGATCGACACTTTTTTTCTACGAATTACAAAATTCACTGAGACAAGAATTGGAGAAATTACGGGTACTGGATGTACTGGCGTCATGCAGCACTCGATGGGATACAAACGAAAGCTTTCGTACACTACTTCCAGATGAAGTTACATGAGGTAGGTATGAGTTTATGGCGGCATAAACACATTCAGCAGTTCCATCCACCATCAACACCGATAGCAGCACCCGAGATGTAACTTGCCTCGTCACTGAGCAAGAAAGCGATCACAGTTGCCGCCTCCCTCGGCTGACCGACCCGCTTCAAAGATGGCTCGACGACAATCTTCATGTCCCTAGAGGCCTGCGACATTGGTGTATCGATTTTCCCCCTGGCTTTATTAGTTACCTTCATTTTTGACAGAAATTGGTAAGACTCACGGGCAGATGCCGTTGACTCTAATGCCCTTCGGCCCAACTTCTTTTGCAGCACTCCTCGTCAAGCCCATGACGCCATGCTTACTGGCTACGTATGATGCGTTTTTGTTCCGTCCAATAAGGCCAGCAATACTGCTTGCATTGACGATTGCTCCTGTGTTCTCAATGACACGCAGCTGAGCCTTGAGACAATGCATGACCCCAGTCAAGTTGACACTGAGAATGAGGTCCCATTCGTCAAAGTCTTGCTCGTCGATTCCTTTGAGACCGATTGAGTTGGGGATGATTCCGGCCAGGTTTGCCGCTCCGTCAAGCTTTCCAAAATGCTTCACAGTCTCTGTGATCCACTTGTCAACCTGCTCGTAGTTCCTGACGTCCACAGTAAAAATGAGGACATCACTTTCGGGGTACTTGGACTTTATATCGGACTGAGCTTGTTGAAGAGCCTTTTCCTGGACGTCAGCGAGAGACAGTTTGGCTCCTCGCTCAGCAAGGAGATGGGCTGTTGCGAGACCTATGCCAGAGGCACCACCAGTGATGGCGACAACTTTGTCGGAGAATTGCTGTGCGAAAGTCATGATGAGAGATTGTAGAATGATGGCGACCTGCGTGAAGTTGGCAATTGAATCACCTTCAAGTTCTGTTTTGTATAAGTTGATCTTACTCAAAGGCTCGTCCGCGACTACAGAAGCCGGTAATATGTTTCCGTGTGCCGGTAGGTTTCGGCCTGTTCCCCGCTCCGATGAAAGGATGCCCACGGATGCGGAGTTCCGCATCTACGTTTCCAATGAAGCCGGATGTCATTCACTATTCTTTCCCACTTAGCACTTGCGAAGAACATCGTGTTTTCGTCTATCGGCACCTAAAATCTTGGTTTGATGCGCATGATGGAGCGACAGTTTATCAGGTCCACCACAAATCGCCCCCCATACCCTTGTACGTATGCACGGCGCTTAGTTGCAGCCGCTCGTCTCCCGATTCCTGACAGAGATGATTAGTGGACATGTTCTTCAGAGTGTATCACATGATTACGCTCAATCAAACTTCAATCCTTTTCCTCCTTCTTTTGACTTCCATTCTTGCAGGTTACCGCCGAAGGCAAGTAATCCATCCATGTTACATGGCGTGGTAGTTAGAAGCCGATGACACGATGCTGCCCAATCAAAAGACCTCACGAGACATGTCACGTTCTGTTGAGTTGCTGACTAAACATGTTACACTCCGTTGCGTTGACAGCGTCCGCCCCCGACTTTGTGGCCCGAAAAAGGCAAAAAAAAGGGGCATTTTGCTAAAAAACCACTAAATCGCCCTAAACTTCGCACACTAATACCTCTATGCGTACGCAATGCGCGTAAACAAAAAATATACTAATCGATAGCCCTCGATTAGGTGATTATAAAGATATTTTTTTATTCTCGCGCATTACGTACGCATAGAGTTATCTAAGTGTGAAGTTAAGGCTGATTTTAAGGGGGTTTTTAAGTGGACATTTCAACGTAACGCGCCGGGGGTTTCGTTTTTTCTTTTTAGCGTTGCGTTAAGTGTCCGCTAACCTAGAAACCCCCTTAAAACCCCCTAAACTTCACACCTTAATAACTCTGTGCGTACGTAATGCGCGAGAATAAAAAAGATATCATTATAATCACCTAATTAAGGGCTATCGATTGATATATTTTTTTCTTACTTACGTGCACTGTATACGCATAGAGGTATCAAAGTGTGTGAAGTTTAGGGGGTTTTAAGGGGTTTCTAGGCTAGCGGAAAATTTCCCTTCCGGGTCAAACTTGGTGGCGGACGCTGTCAACGCAACGGAGTGTAAGGCGAACTCCTACCAACGCGGTGGGCTTGAGAAATTTTGCCAATTCTTCTTACCTCGACGATGCCATCCAGGTCAAGAATGCCCTCCCCACACTCGCCCGCCCACCCATGACCAATTAATCTGCAGCGCCAGCGCTGTTTCGCATTTCCCATGGCAGGACTCCACGTCTTAGAGCTCCCCTGCGAGATTTTAGACCAAATTATATCTGAAGTGTTCGTGCCATCGTCATCATCCACGATGCACTTAGATGCCATCGGCTAATTCCCAGAAGACGAGGTAGTTTGAGGCCAGTCTCGTGCGTGTGCCGTACATTCCGCGTCCTGTGCGAGCCTAGGATCTGGAGTCATGTGTCTTTGAAAGGATCACAGCCTTCAAGTCTCCCAGCGCTTGTGAAATACTGGCACTTGCACACTGAAATCGCCGCATATGTGCTTGACCTTAATATCGACTGGGAGCGAATCAACCGAAAGAAGGAGAAATCAAAAGCGAAGATGTTGCCGAACTTCAGATCATCGTCAAAAGCTTGAACCTCGATTTGCCAGAAAACTGGCATACGTTAACAGAGAACTTATCCATACTGGCGGGTATCGCAATCCTCCAGGCGCGGAATGTTCGACAACTATCTATCACGGCGGACAAAAAGTCGGAACATTTCTTCAAATCCTTGCCATTTCCGGAGGAGACTTCCACACGCTTGCGAAATTTGACGGACTTACGTTTCGTTGCCAGTCAGACTGGCACATGGCCTGTTCTACTCGATCAAATCTTCCCTCTCATGAAACTCGCTCCTTTCATCAAAAGCTTTTATGGAATCAACACTTGTGGGAAGTTTGAGGGCATGGATTGGAGCCGCATCGTAAAGCTCAAATTGGCAAGAAGAGGCGTCATACCTGTCGAAGATACTCCCAGGTGGATCAAATCTTGTGGGCGTTTGGAAGAATTTGACTTGTGGGCGCTTATTGATTACGATGACTTGGAAGATATTCTTCCGGCTTTAACATTTCACGGCGAGAGTCTCAAAGTTCTCAAGCTAGATATAGGCGGGTGGGGAGACACGGCAATGCGCCTTCGTTCCTTCACTAAACTCCCCAGTCTAGAATCACTGAAGATAACTGCGGATGAATTGGGCTTTGGCAGCGATTGTTTGCTGCGAGAACTTCAACCGTCGCTGAAACACTTGAAAATCAGTGGCTACATCGATGGCTACAAAGAAGAATTCGTCTGGTTTGCTAAAGAAGTTGAGGGTGGCAAGTTTCCTGACCTCAGAACTATAAGCTTCACTGAATGGGAATGCGATGGGGATCACGAAAACAGTTGTCGTTTAGTAAACAGTGAGTCTTGGGAAGGAGGCGAAGTTGGGTGTGACATGGGGCAGACCCTGTGTGACGTGAGAGAGATGTTTTCAGCGCTGGGAGTTACAGACCCGACGCCTTGGGACAATCCTTGGGAGAAGGATTGTACACCGAGGGAGCTCATGTACCACCTCCTCCTCGAAGAGGCCACCACCCCTTGAATAAGGTGTATGTACAAAAGCCTTTAGCTACTGAAAGAAACGCCAAACGTCTTTTATGACACAGAATCTTTGCACAAAGTCTCCCATTACCCGGATGATGATGCGTATAACACGGTGGGATGCGCACCTACGAGCTAGCTGGCTTATCGAAGTCATCAAGGTCTGCGGCTGGCGACTCAACATGACGGGCTTTGTCGACTTTCGCCCGAATCTTAATAGCAGGCTGTGCTTTCGTGACTCCACGCTTCAAGTGAAAATGAGTCGCCTGTTTGGGGTCCCCATCAAACCAAGAAGCATAATAGGTGCTGGCGCACTTCTCGGGCACGTTTCCCCGCAATCTGCAACACCGATATCCAGCAGCCCGGTTATCGAACTCCGCGAACCCACCTGTGCTGCTTCGCTGCACCCCAGATTTTGCCAAGTGGGGTCGGTAAACGGGCATCTCCTAAGAAGAGTTTGATGATTCAGTGGGGGAGAATAGGCGACTGACATGTCTTCACTCGGATCGAATTTTCAATTCGTCATGAGGCTGACATGGCACCAAACAGTCTAGCAATATCATGAAGTATTGAATTCACCACAGACTCCGCTTTCCAGGGTGTCCCGATCTATGAGGTCTGCTATAACGGGAAATCGTTGGCGAAACAGGTTGGCCACCGTCCAGTTCTTCAGCTGCCGTAGATGTTCTTCGTAGACCGGGTTGATAGTTATTTCAGACATCCCGGGGCCATCCGTAGCCACAGTGATAAGAACCAATGAAGGCTCGTAGGTCCAGCTTACATCAAAGCTCGAGCTGTAGGTGGCTGCCCAGTCGTCGAGGGTGATGTCGGGATTCGCGATGAGATACTCCCGAACCCGAGGCCTGGTATTATTAGCATCAATATTGGGTCAAACGACACCGCTGTTACAGAGTTCACTTACCAAGGAATTCTATCAATCCAGGCGGCATGGGGTGTGGTGAGCTGTGCAGGTACTGGCCTCAACCAAGACGGCATCAGATCCCAACTTTGCTTGTCGAGGAGGACCATCCACTGAGGCAGTGAATCAGCTTGTACTCACAACGAATCATTAGACATAAATTCCGCATACCTTTAATAGCAGTGCCATATTCTGAAATACAGCTACCTGTTTAGGGAGGGTCTCTATCTCGGGATACGTCCGTACGACGTCCGCGACAACGTTGCTGATATCATCTTCCGATCTTCCTTGTTGTTGCACCAGTGCGGAAACCTTGGGTTTGGGGGTATAGGAGGATGTCGATGTGAGAATGCCGTCGGATCGAACAGAATCCACGAAGCCCTGCAAGACTTGGTCCGCAATGCAACCCGGCGCAGTATTCCGGGAAGGTAGCTCCCATGGACTATCAGAAAGCCGTCTTTCAAAGACGAAGGAGTCATCGCCGGGTCCAGAGTTATCATTTCGTCCCATAAGACTCAGCTGCAGTGCAGCATTCTGTGCTCTAAGCTGTGCGTTCTCACTCTCGAGAACCCCAATTCGTGTTTGAAGCATGGCGACATCTTGGCTCCTCTCTTCCATTGCAGAATTCAAGTAGGCGATTTGGTCGTTTAAGTTCTGTATCGTCCACTTGTTGCGATCACGCATGGCTTGCTGCGATTTCCTGTCTCTGGCCCGCTTCTTCTGCAGTTCGATATCCTGCTGTGTCATCCCAGAACTTTCCTGGACCGTCGACGAGCCCACCGAGGAGGGAGACGTGGCCGACTGAACGGAGGCCGACATAGATGGCCGTCGAGGCATAATGTGTTTTCGAAATTGGTGATAAGAGGTCTAATTGACAAAGGAAGAGGATGCGTCTTCCCGAGCGAGGTAGAAACGATGCGCAAGTCGTGTTGGGGTACCCTAGAGAAACAAGACATCCGGGCCAGGGTTTGCTGCGGGGTCAGCCACTCGCACAGTAGGGAGGATGTCACTGTTTACGCCACGATTTTTGTTTGTGAAAAGTGAGAAACCTCTCAGTCTCGTGGGCTTCTGAAGTGGCATTTGGGCCAGTTTGATTGATGTGCTCCAGAGAACAAACAGGGACTAAACAACTCGCTGGCTGCTTGCTATGATGTGATCGAAACACTCCAAAGTCTGCTATCAAAGCGACACTTGTTCCCACACACCTTCAGCGATCGTCGATTCGCTGCAATAACCCCCTCCTCTTGGCTTCCCGTGAGGCCCTCTTCCTATCACCTCATGCGACGCTCGACCTTGTTGGTCAGGTGCTTCTGGGCATCCATCGAGAACAAGCAGCCGACAATGGCGATGGCTCCGAAACCCAAACTAGCGAGATAGACGGTCTCAAATGCGTTGGAGTAGGCAGTAGGCAGGACCTTTGAGACGGCTTCCTTGACAGCCGTGCTCAAGCCTGGGAAGGTCTTCAACTTGTTGCCTTGAATTGCCTTTGCAAGCGCGGGAATCTGGCTGGCGGGGAATCCTGCAGCAGTAGCTGGCTGGGTGATTGCCGCGGGGATGGTGGTGGCGAGGCGGTTGGACAAGATCGAGGTGTAAACAGCAACGGCGATAGAACCTCCCGCGGAACGGATGGATGCCAGCAGACCCGAGGCCAGACCGATGTCTGCGGGCTTGCAGAAAAGGGGCGCCAAAGCGAGTGACGCGAGTTCGATGAAACCGACGAAGAAAGGGCCCAAAATCGTGAGAGCGATACCTGTATTCAATGTCTCAGGAGTCAAAGAGGCGAGAGCGCCGACGAAGCCAACCATGGCGAAGGTCGAGAAGATGATCCAGTATCGGACGTTTCCTCCCCACTTGACGATTGCACCGGCACATACCTGGCCAAGTGCAGTCGAGCTCGCTACTGTAGAAGAGAGCCAGCCACCATAGTTGATATCCGTCGTGTACAAGGCCTGAACCTGCTGAGGCCAGAGGAGGACGGCCGAGTAGTAGAACATGCTGGCAACCGTTGCGCAGCAGACGAGAGCCATGAAGCCACGGTTGGCAAAGAACTTGACGGGAATGGCAGGATATGTGAGGTTCGCGAATGCTTCCCAGCAGAAGAGCGCAACAAGCAGGCCGACACCAATAACCAAGCTCGAGATGGTTGCTGCGGAGTCCCAGGGGAACATGACTCCACCCCAAGAGACACCCATCAAGAGTAGGGTCAAGCCGGCGGTCCACAAGAAAATTCCGAGATCTTCGTCAGGGGTGAGCGGCGGGTCAGACAGAGTGCAACGTGATGGACTTACAATCAAGCTCTTTGAGCAGCTGTCTCTTGGTCTTTCGGTCGTGAAGGAGTTCAAATGTTGGCGGGTGGTAAAACAGATACAAGAGGACGATGGCAAGGCCAACGGCGATGATGTTGATGTAGAAACACCATCTCCAACTCAGCTTGGGGTTTTCGACGAACTTGCGAGCTGCCGTTGAATTAGACATGATGTTGCAGTCGTTCAAATGCCAGACTTACCGATGATGGGGCCAAAGGTGGCGATGGGCGCATTCGTTGCGAAAATGCAGGAAAGAACCATGGGTCGGTACTTGTTGGGAACCAGTTCGCCAACCGCAACGTTAAAGCTCAGCTGCACCGTCTCTCCCAACCCGTAGATCGCTGCGCCGACGATGAGGGTGTTGACATTTTGCGCGACGGCGCAAACAATGATGCCTACAATAGCGACGCAATTGCCGCCGATGAAGAACCATCGTCGACCGAAGAGATCGGACAGGCGGCCAAGAATGGTGTAAGTAAAGGAGAGGGAGAGCGTTCGGGCAATGTTGACCCAAGAGATATATGGACTCGGGCCTGAATCGATAAGTATAACGTAGCAAAATGAACAACAAGATGATGTTCTCACCAATATCGGCGTTGATAAATGTCAAGACGTTGGTTGGCAGGATCAAGAAGATGTATGCCGATAGTGCAGAGAGACAGAAACCCTATTGTGATGTCAGCGACCGCTGAGCCCCTCTTCCAACAGCACGTTTGACCAACCGCCATTGCACCCAGGAACCGAGGGGACCAGAAGTAACCGGGAGGCAGATCATCTCCGAGAGCTTCGGATCGAATCGAATCGGAATCGTCTCTGTCATTCTCGATGTACTTCTCCAAGGTGTCCATCCGTTCGAACTCGCGAACGGACTCGTTCTTGGAGATATCCATGATGGGATATCGGGATGTCGTTATGCGGGAGCCAGCTCGCAGTTGCAGTACCGGATTTCGATGGACTTGAGAACGAACGCCGAACAGGTGCTAGATGATGTAGATGGAGTATGCGCCTCGAGGCCGTGCTCGAAGTCTTATACAGCCCTTGTGTTTCCTTCCATTGACGAAAACCACCGGTGCTGGATATGTGGCAAGCGTCGAGGATTGATTGACGGAATAAGGGTGAGATGAACCCCTCAAGAAAGCAAGACACCACCAGACACGCAAGTCTTGGTTTGCCCCGTCCCGTCTGTGGCTGCCACTCCCTTCACTCGATCTTTTCTGCCGCCGTCCGGGCTTCACCGTCTTACACGCTCACACGGCATACGCACGCCAGGTGGCCCCCGGAAAACTCGAACCTCTTCGAAACTCCTTCATGGAGTCCTGCTCGCGGGGCGGGGGCCTCTCCCTGCGCCGTTCTGCGGGGAAGACCACCGCGCGAGCCGAGCGCCTTACGTGTTGGCCCAATGTCCGGGTGTCGCATTCTGGATGTGACGGGCGCTGATTCATTAGCTTACGCTGACTCAAAAATGGCGATGTGGGATGCTCCTTTGTGCGATTGAGGCGTTCTACGGTAGTTGAAACTGGCCTTGGTTGCAAAACAGGCTGTTTAGCTCGTGACGGACTATGGACATCAAGATCCCATCACCTGGTCTCTGCCTGCATCTAGTGACATCGACGTGCGTCTGCCAACCCAACTTCCCGGGACCTGGCAAGCCGGGTCCTGAAGACGATCTCTTATAGCCAAAAGTAGGTTGGACCTGGCTGCTTCCTCCCTCGAATGGTTTCGGACGAAGGGTCTATTCAGGCCAAACATCAACCGGCAGGATGAGAAGCATTGAAGCGTGTAGAACACACAGAACTAGTTCATCCGGCACGGGTGCGCAGGTGGCTTTTTCAACACGGGATCTTATTTCCCCCTCTCAAACAAACCCATTCGCATGAGGCTCGTCACAGCTTGCTGCCCTTCCACCGGGGTTCCCGTTTCTCAGAGAATGCCTTGAGGCCCTCGAGGATGTTCTCCCCCTTTTGCAGTTCCGCGAATTCCTTCTCGAGTGTCCATTCGACTGCTCTCTCGACTGCCGCCGTCTCCCAGCCTTGTCTCAGCCCAGCTCTGGTACAGATGATGGCGTCCGGGGAGTTGACGGCGATCATCTGCGCATAACGTACCGCTTCCTCAACGACCTTGTCCTTGGGCACCACCTTGTTCACAATTCCCCATTGTTCCATCTCTTGCGCTGATACATTGCGCCCCGTCAGGGCGAACTCGCTCGCTCGCTGGAGACCGATCGTGCGGATGAGTCGTGGCAGGGCGCCACCTATTGCCGCGATGCCGCGCTTGACTTCTGGTAGGCCGAAGTAGGCGTCGTCTGCGGCGACGACGAGGTCGCAGTTGACGACGAATTCGCATCCACCGCCCATCGCGAGACCATTGACCGCTGCTATGACTGGCTTCTTGCCCAGCCTTCGAGATAAGGGCTTGAATGCAGGCGCGTTTCCCATCCGTTTGCTTGGGTCGGCGTCGTCAGCCATGCTGTTGTTCCACTCTTTGAGATCTGCCCCTGCGGAGAACGCTCTTCCCGTGCCTGTGATAATGGCGACGCTGAGTTTCGGCTCTTGGTCTAACCACTTCCATACCGAGTCCATCTCCCACTGCGCGGCTGTGGACATGGCGTTGAGGTCTTTGGGTCTGTCCATGCGGACGAGGAGGACCCGAGGCGCAGGGTAAGATAGCCTGAGGAAAGTTGGAGTCGCCGGCGGCGGCGTTTCTGTTGGTGATTCTGCCATAGTGACTGGTATCAAACCGGGCGTCGCTGGCGAGTATGGTAGATGATGTCGAGTCTATCGTCGCAAGACAGAGAAGCGATCGCGGGGGCTAGAGTCAATGGCACAGACGGTGATGAATGGCAGCGGCTGCCACATGCCACCGTCCACCAGGAAGTCTAAACCAAGCAAGATGATCCCGGCCCTTCAAGACTCTAGAAAGAATGTCGAAGCTCTCGGACAGTCCCCCCACTCGACAGCCTCCCGCAGCCTGCCTCGGCGGCTCGGTGTAAGGCTCGCATGGCACACATCCCCGATGCTAAGAACACTGGGAAAGTCCAAGACGGCGGTTGCTCCATGTTCACGCTGCGGTAGAGGGGGCAATGACTCGCTGGTGCATATGGCCCGCTACCCAATCGCAACGGACGGGAAACACGTTTCCGGCGCCTTTACAGCGGGGAACGGAGGGAGGACGGGAAGCGTGGGATCCCCCGCAGTGATGCGCGACGTGGGGGATGATCCCTCCTGCACGGGCGCTAATGATTCACTCTCTGGCGTGGGATGCCTGCGAGGGGAACGGCTGTTAGAGAGAGTTGGGGGCTGTGTTGGCTTTGCGGAAGTGCTCGTCCGTCTCCGCGGTTGCGCAGCTGGACCTGGGGTGCTCGGTTGTGTTGTGACGCGCGCCTCGGAATGGCTTCTGGCCACGGTCCCGGCTATCGGTTGGATGATTGGGAGATAGATTGGATCTTGGCCGAGCTGATTGAGCATCTCAAGTGCACCAGCTGTGTCGGTATTTTTCAGGAAAGCTGGCGCTGATGAAGCGAGAGCAAACACCAAGTCTGAAGACAACTAGCAAAGCCAAAGACCCCGAACAACGACAATGTCGACGCCGAGAACGAAGAATCCCGTCCCTTCGTGGATTGAAAACCCATATCCTCATGTCGAACACAGCTTGATATCATTCCCCCGAAAACATATCCTTCTAGTCACGATCAATCGGCCGGGTCATATGAACTGCCTGCCCGTGGAGGCAACGATCGAGCTCGGCGCACTATGGAAATGGTACGATGCTGAGCCGGAGCTGCGATGCGCCGTGTTTACCGGCGCCGGGGATGAAGCCTTTTGCGCGGGAATGGACCTGAAGCAAAGACTCGACATTATCAAGACGAACGATGTAGCGTTTGAATATCCGCAAGGGCAATTTGCCGGCATGAGCAATCGGACTGGGCGAAAACCCATCATTGTCGCGTGCAATGGGCATGCTCACGGTATGTTCGCAGAGCACCTATCTCAAGGTGTGCAGCAACTGACTCGAGACTTCAACAGGCGGCGGCTTCGAAGCGATACTCAACGCGGATGTCATCTTCGCCTCGCCAAACGCAACATTTCGACTCCCTGAAGTCCTCCGCGGCGTATCAGCTCTCGCAGGCGCCTTGCCCCGATGCATGATGCTGTTTGGCAACCATCGCACGATGGACCTGATCCTCACGGGCCGCACAATGTCGGTGGAAGAAGCTCGGGAATGGGGACTGGTTAAAGAGATCGTGCCGCAAGAAAAGCTGCTTGAGAGAACATTGGACTACGCCGACGAGATTGCGGCATTGAGTCCCGACAGCGTCATCATCTCGAGGTTGGCAGCCAGGGAAGCTTGGGAGACTGGCGTTAGTAGAGCAACCATGCGCGGCCAGGAACTTTGGGCGGAGGCGATGCTCAGAAGTAAGAACGCGTCGGAAGGGCTTGCGGCCTATCGCGAAAAGAGAGATCCAAAATGGTATCCATCGCACCTGTGAGTGCGCGACTTTGGGTGGTTTCACTGGATAGACCACAAGTCTAGACTTCATATTAGGACAACTGTTGGGATTCAACATCCAATAAACAGCGCCGATGGTTTAGTGGTAAAATTCTCCGTTGCCATCCAGCAGCGTCGGGGAGCCGGGGGTTCGATTCCCCCTCGGCGCAATGTTTTGCCAGTGAGAAGAAAATGTCATCTTCACCCCCAGGTGCACGTTCTTTTTCGCATTTTTTCCCCAAGTCTCATGGATCCATTTGACCTTGGCGCATGTCACCAAACCACTATCAGAAACAAAACGGTCGCGTTAATGGGGCTGTGCTTAACGGCTTATGGAGCCCACGGTGTGTATGAGCCGTTGGCCTTATCACAGTTCATCGACTCAAGCAAAAGGAGTCCTTGCTCACATTCTGACTCGGGAGATTCTTCTCACGATGGCATTTGTCGTGTGACACGGGCAGATCAAACTTCGCGATTTAGTCCACGTTTGGACGAAGATGAGACTTGGCGCGAACTCTGCATCAGATGTTGATTACAATTTGTCTATGCTGTGCTGTCTGCCAACACATCCCGGTCCACTCGGATTTCCGGACTCTCGGCAGACGCATCACAGCTTCACTTTCGCATTTGCAATCTTGGCATATCCGTTCGATCTGGAATAGTTGTCAGCCACTCAGTCTTATCATGCCGCCGATATAACTCGGCCGGGCGAAATGGCAACACTTACAGCGCAACTCTGCCGTCCTCCTTAACGATCGTCTCAAATACGACATCGTCCATCCCTCCTTCGGTCTTGACCACCCACATGCGAGTCTCCAGCGTGTCCCCGGGATAAACAACGCTCTTGAACCTTGCGCCATAAGCCTTGAAGCGGTTGGGATCACTGTCGCCTAGCTTCTGCAGCAGACCGTGGGCGGCCATGTTCCACGTGCCGAGGCCGTGGAGGATGGAGCCCTTGAACCCAGCACGCTGACCGAACGCCTCGTCGGCGTGCATCGGGTTGTAATCGCCGCAGAGGCGATAGAGGAGGGCGGCTTCCGGGGTTGTCTTGATCGTGTGCACGGCGTCCGGCCGGCGGTCTGGCGGCGTGACGGCCTGTTTTGCCGGTCCACGGGGCCCGCCGTAGCCCCCCTGTCCGATGCCGAATGCAGTGGAGGTCATTTTAGTGTAAACGATTTCTGTGTTTTTGTCGACAAGCAGCTGCTCTGCTTCCAAAATCATGGCGCCACCTGCACATCTGATTTAGCATCGCTGGCCCTATCCTATGTCTTGCCATCTTCACTCACCCTTGTCATACACTCCAATCACCTTATTCCGAACCTCCAAGTCCAAGCCTGCCGAGGACACCGGAATTGGACGGATGATCTCGATGCCCCTCTCACCATCTACAGAACGCTGAGCGTCGAAAGGCGGAACGCCTGGAACCTGGCCCGACGTTGTCCGCGCGATGAAGTCGAAAACATCCTGGTCTGTCTGCTTGAAGGCGAGGTTGATGGGAAAAGTGGGAAAGGCGGCGAAGTGAGGGTGGAGCTCATAGAGGAAGTGAAGCTCGTCTTTCTTGACACCAATCGCGTTGGCCTAGGGTGCGTGTTAGTGATTTTACAGCCACCTCGGGCGTCTAAGATTTGATGTGTTGCAACTCACAAAGAGGAGAACATCGCGGCGGTTGTAGCTGCACTTGATGGGTGGATGTTGATAACCTGCTGCTTTCCGAAAGTCTACGTTGTCATAACGGCCTGAAGCATTCTTGACGGGCACATTACTAGAGGCCATCTCTCACGGGTTATATCTGGCTCGGGTGCGTGTAAGTTCGGGATGTATTATGACGAGGTGCAAATGAAAACGCGGATGATATCGGCGGGATACGGCTACAGGGGCAGCAGGCCGCTAAATATGACGGTCGGCTGCAGATGATTCCCTGTCGGCAGTGCGCTTCAGTGGCCGGCTTGCCTGTATTCCCCGGGTTTGTCGGCCGAGGTTCCCCGCAGCTGAGCTGCTTGTTTGTCCTCGGTCCAAGACGTGACGAAGAGTAAACAATGTTCGGTCATCATCGGAAGTGTAGCATTGAATCATATCATGGTCTTCGGAATCATCTGGGGTTGTATTGAACATTGAACACACCTCGGCAGATAAGGCATCATAATCTGGCCTGCTCAGCCATGTTCTCTGCTGATCTCCGCCGCCAGTCTTCAAGATTGACCAGATCCAGCGGTAAATCAACCACTCTCGCCCTGAGGAACTCGCCTACACTCTTTGCAAAGCCGTCTAAAACACTGCTGCTACTAACACCGTCCTGCAGTATCCCCTTGACTACAAAATGCACCGCCCAGAGCCCTGGAAACTCACACCTTTCCACCACGTATTTGCCCTGCCAGTCATCGCCAAGAAGCTCGATGAACTTCCGTTTTGTCAAAAAGGCCTGAAGCCATGGCCAGGCCGACTTGTGCCGTACCCAGAACCCAATGTTCGCGTTGCCGCCCTTGTCCCCGCTACGGGCGAAGACCAAATCTCCCAGCGGCCTTTTGGACGTCTGTGATGAGGAGACCTTTGCCAATGGTGTTGGAGGATCGTAATCATGTTGACGAGGTATTGACCCGCACTCTGTCTCCTGCCTTGCTTCAACCGTGATGTTCTCCGGGCCCTTGACAAACTTGACGGACAAGGGGATCTTGGACTGTGGTATCAACGCGGGGAAGTACCGCACAAACGGCCGGGGCTCCATCGTCCGCCAGTCCATCCCCAGATGCAGCCCACAGTAGCCCTGTAGGCCGTTGTAGAACACAGCGCGTTTGAACTGCTCAAAGGCCTCCTTTTTATGAGACTGGGCGAACATCCGAAATTGCACGGTGGCTGCTTTTTGCGACCGTGGATCTGTTGCTGCCGAGCCGTACTTCTCGATGCTGAAAGTCGTAAAGTCTGCCTGGTTGATCTGTCCCATAACTTGACTCTTCAACACTTCAAACTTGAAATCGGTGTCCATACCAGCCGCGTAGGCAGAGATCTCCGCCTGGTATCCTCCCAGCAGACAGATGGCCAGCTTGGCTGTAGGGGGTGGTGGCAGTCCCTTGATTCCAGACAGCTGAATGCGCCCCTTTGATATTTGACTGAATTTCGCACCCTCAATGTCGGCGATGACATCCGGGTTCAGGTAGAATGGCCCCTGGATCTCATACAACAGCTGCGCTTTGCATGTATCAACGGACACAAGCCCGTTAGACCCCTCCGGCTTCGTGATGACCACCCCGCCGTCCGCCGCGATCTCCGCAATCGGGAACCCGGCGTGGTGGAGGTTCGGAACCTCACGCTGACCGCAATAGTTGCCGCCCGTCACATACGGGCCACACTCAATCAGGTGTCCGGCCATGAGGCTCGCCGCGAGCGCGTCGTACGCCGTCCCCTTCCACCCGTGCCACCACCTCGCGAGTCCCATCACCGGACTCGCATCCGTACACCGGCCGCACACGACGATGTCCGCTCCGGCCTCCAGCGCCCTCACGATGCCCGCGTACCCGGTGTACGCATTGGCAGCCAACAGCGCTTCCTCGTCGCCGGCACCTTCAGCCCGCGGATCAAACTCAACGCCGGGCTGGTCGAGATGCATGACTCGCCCGAACGCGCCACGTTTGACCGCCTCCGTCACGTTATCGCCGCCGACCCAGGCCACCTTGACATCACCGATGCCAAGGCTCCTGAAGTACGTGTCTGTCCGTTCGGCCAGCCCCCGAGGATTCAGCGCCCCTCCATCGTGAACGATCTTGATGCGCTTCTCGGCCACCAGGCGTGCCGCGTCGCCGCCGTGCCAGGCAAGCTGCTCAAGGAAGTTCGGCTCGAAGCCCAGCTCCGGACGCGTCTGCAGCTCGATGGCTTTCCATGCGATGTTGAACTCGGCGAGGTAGTCGGCTGTGATTGCGTCGACGTTGCCGTACTTCGCGAGACGATAAATCTGGTCGATGCCGTCGTTGATGGCGCCCGAGCAGTTGCCGATGCGGATGGGACGTCGGGGTGCCATTGTGAACAGTGAGGAAGACGGTAAGTGTGGAGGATGCTGCTTGCTGCTCCGCTCTACGAAACAGCCCGTGGAGAGCGCAATTTCAAACACGATGATCGTTTACGAGAACGAGGCCATCACCAGACTGTTCGCCCACCAAAGCCGAGCCAGCAGGTGCCGAGGTTGCCGCCGACGCCGCCGCCGCCGCTCGAGCTGCCCGCCTTGACATTTACACCTTCGGCAAGGAACGAAACACACACAAGGATGACCGCCGGAACTTCTTATCCAATGCCTCGCCTGCGGAAGCTCCCCGATGCGACTAAAACTAATGATTCAGTGGTTTCATGCGGAGAATCTTCGCTCCCCGCACGCCGAATGCTTCCCCTCCTGCTGGGAGTGGTGTGTCTTGGGCGACGTGACACATTCTCGACCGTTCTGCCGCTTCGTTTTGCCGCCAAGACGTTCCCTGTCCGTTCCCCTCCCCTCCCTCTCTAAGAGGAGAGTCCGCATTGACAGAAGAGCCGCGGATGATGACAACCAGACGGCTGGATGCACGGCGACTCAGCAGGCGACGTTCGGACGGTGGTTGGAAATGCCTGCCTCTCATCGAACCCATGCCGCATCGTACCGACAGATTTGCGGAAGAGACAAAACGAGTTCTCAGTCACGCTCTCTCTTCGTTATTCAGCAGGCTGCTCGATGTCGAACTCGTTCATCCGACGATCCCAACTGTGACTGAACTCAAAGTGATGCACCGACCACCGCGAACATGAGGACGTACACTTCACAGCCTATCGACATACCACGCGACTTGAACCTCACAGAGCTGCTTCATACTACGGCTACGTCAATACCGGAATCTCACATCATCGCTTCGGATAGCCTGACGAACCGCAGCATTACGCTTGGAGAACTTCGCAACCGCGCCGGGAGAATTGCGCAGGGGCTGAAGGATGGGTTGAATCCGCCGGATCAGGCTCGTTGGGCGATTGTACTTCCCAACAGCGTTGAGTTTCTGGAAATCTTCCATGCTATCTTATGGACTGGAGGTGTTGTGAGCCCAGTCAATCATGCACTCAAGTCGTCAGAGATCGGTCATGGTTTCGCGGTATCAAGGCCGCACTTCATAATTGCGTATGGTCCCATTACGCCGGCGATTCAGGACGCTGTCGCTGTTGCCGCGAAGGAGCTGTCTACGCTGGGAGTGCAATGGGATAGTCCGACAATACTCTCAATCATTAAGCCGGCAAGGGGGGTAAAGCATGTTCCTGACGACTTCATTGCTTCATCACGGCTCGCGATACCTCATTGGCCGGACACATCAAAGCGGTTGGCATCAATACACCTCTCGTCTGGAACAACCGGAAAACCAAAAGGAGTTGAGCTTACACATCTCAACTTTGTGTCGAACGTACTCCAGCTCGTGGCGCTTGATAGCAAGCACCAGATGTTCAACGTCTCCTCTCGGACAGTGGCCTTCACGCCGTGGGCTCACATTGCTATGACGACAATGCCTCTATTTCTTGGGCCTTACACCGGCATGTTTCATCACGCAATGCCACAGTACAATATCGATAAGTTTGGTCAACTGGTCGGCTCCAACCAAGCGACCTCATTCCAGGGGGTGCCAAGCGTTGTACTAAGCCTCGCAAACTCGGACATAACGGAGCGATTTGACTTTTCAAAAGCGCAGATCATCAACATCGGTGGTGCTCCGTTGAAACCAGAGCAGATCGAAAGACTGCTCAGGCGAGCTCCATGGAAACTCATCCAGGCGTACGGGATGACGGAAGCCGCTGGCTATGTGGCCTACCAGGGCTTCGACGAGGAAGTCCCCGACGGCTCGACTGGAAGGCTGCTGCCTGGTATCGAGGCGGCGCTCAAGAAGGAAGGAACAACTGAAGATGCACCGGAAGGAGGTCCCGGAGAGCTGTGGATCAGAGGGCCCAACATCACTCGTGGCTATGCGTTTAATCCGAAGGCCAACCAGGAAGCTTTCCGCATGGAAGGTTGGTACAATACAGGAGATGTATGCCGTTTCGATACGGAGGGAAGACTCTTCATCGTTGGACGCACAAAGGACTTGATCAAATACAAAGGCTTTCAAGTCAGTCCATCGGAGCTAGAACAGATCGTCAACTCACATCCACTTGTCAAGGAAGCGGGTGTCGGGGCGTTATGGGATGAGACCCAGCTGACCGAAGTACCTACTGCGTGGGTTGTACTGAAGGATGGAGACATGATGAGAAGAGAAGAGATTCGTCGAAGACTTAGAGATATTCAGAAGGTCGTTGATAGCCAGGTGAGTGGGTACAAGAAGCTTAGAGGTGGGGTATGGGCAGTTGAGAGACTTCCTAGAAATCCGACAGGCAAGATTCTGAGGAGGGATCTGGTCAAGATGACCGATGGAGAGTGTTCATTAGATGAGGGAAGAAGATTCGTTGCGAAACTTTGAAGTCACATCAAAGCATACCGACGGATAGTAGCTAAGCAACGTTGAGGACCCAGGCCTCTTGTCTGTATACCCAGAAGTATGTTGTACCAGCAACACTCACGGAGCCATTACCTTTGTCTAAAGAATATTCGATTCAATGGTTCACAACTCTTCGGTTTAGATCATCGTCAAAACGCTAGAGCTGAGTGATATGTCAAATGCCAGTCATTTTTGAGCACCCATGGTACGTCGATCTTGTTCCTTGCAGCAACCGGTCTCCACCGCACCCCTTTCTTGCCAACCCGGATAAACTCACGCAGGTGTGAGATGCTACGCGGGGATATCCAGGCACTGTCTATCTTAAGAATGCTACCATCCCGGCAGAAGATTAGCATTGTATGACACTGCATACAGAATCCGGATCCCCTAACCTACTACATTGAAAGCTGACCCTGAATCGACGCAACTATGAGTGAGAGGATCTTGATTGTTGCAATTGTCCCTCTGTCTAGCACAGAGGCCCGAGATGATGTGCGTATACTCCGGATCCTCTACCATCCAGATTTTAAGAACTAATATCTCCGGATCAGGCATTGCGTCAACTATCGTTCGGTGCAGAGCATGCCTTGACTAAGGAATCCGGTACATCGAAATACGCAATCTTCCTGTCGCGGGACCCAGAGAAACAGAACACCATCTACGTAGTCGAGGAGTACCCGTCCAAGGCCGACTTTGACGCTCACATGGCACTTCCACACGTCCAGAAGTTAGTATCATGGATGAGCGTAACCAACCCAAGCCCACTTGCTGATACCCCGAGCACGCACTTTCTGTCCCTTCCATCGGATGACTTCTTATTCTCGCGCGCAAAGGTGTCCGAGCACAAAGAGAAGGACCCTTGGGTTATCATTGCTGAGTTAGGCTACCATCCTGGAGGATCGGCAACATCGATACCATACTGGCAGGGTGTTGTGATTGAAGGACGAGAGAACGAGGAAGGAACTCTTGTCTACGGATTGGCCAGAGATTCCGAGGATAGGGAGAAGCTCTGGACTGTTGAGGTGTATGAGAGCGAGGCATATCTGAAGGATGTCCACGTCAAAAGCACAGCAATTGCGGAAAGCATCAAGAACACCAAGCACTTACGGACCGGCTTGACGTGGACGTTTCTGAAATGGACAGACGGGTTTCTGCACAAAGACACATAGATGAGGGTATTATATTTGCTTCAGAATCCACCTCAATATCATCCCTAACGCCATCATCAAAGCTTGCTTCTTGGATATTGATCGTGATGTGACAAAGAGCTCGTAACGTGTACGATGCCTACCCAGTAGATATGAGTGGCATTTCAAAGTTTTGATGATTGGACTGGACCCTTAGCTTCCACACACGCGAAATGACTACCTAATACAAGTCCTGGAATCCATGTTCCTGGTGCCCTAGCTAGCAGCCTTTCATCACCCGGTTTGTTGGGTAGCTTCGGCAGCAAAGCGGGGTGCTGTGCGGTAAAGGGTTCAGCTGCGGGGAGGTCCGCCTCCATCTTGCATTTGACGGGTACTGAATCATTAGCGCCAACCTGTGGCAGGCAATGACTGGATTGAAACCCCACTCGATAATGCTGTCGATGGCTTCCTCAGATGCTGGTCCAATTACGGGTGCTCTTCATACGGAGTTTACGGAGGAAACTGCAGGCGACACCTCATATTGTAGCTCTTCACTAGCTGTTGTACGCATTGAAATATTGAAAAGCAGTAGAGATCACATTACAGACAAGACAACAAATTTTAAAGTCGCTTTGGTTTTAACCTGTAATACATTGCTTGCTTCCTATTCACACAATCCTGCACAATGGCACCGAGTGCAACCACAAACAATACAAATGGCAATGGCCATGGTGTGAAGCGGCCCATCAGAGTCGCAGGCTGCTCTGGAGGTTTGTCTGATTCTTCCTCGTTGACAGATCTCAGCCGCTGACCCTATCGTCCGGCAGGTGTCTACGACCGCAAACGTGCCATCCATGACATGGCCAAGAATGAGGACGTCGATGTGATCACCGGCGACTGGATGTCCGAATGCAATATGACTCTTCGCGGATCTGATAAGCGCGACCGCCTCGCCCAAAAATCCATGTCATCTGGATCCACGGTGGTTGCCAAGGGCTACGAGCCATACTTTCTGGATGAGCTTGATCCCGCCATCCCCTGGCTGGCGAAACGCGGTGTCAAAATCGCTGTCAACGCCGGGGCGAGCGATGTCCATGGACTTGCTGAGGCGGTCAAGGGGCTCATCAAGAAGCATGGCGTTGAGCTGAAGGTCGGCGTTGTTGATGGCGATGATGTCACGGACGCTGTGTTGGATCTATACAAGAAAGGTTGGGTTCAGTTTCCTGGTCAAATGCTCACAATTTCTCTTTATTGACCATCATACAGGCGAGAAATTCCTCAACCTTCCCGCCAACAGGCCAATTCAGGAGTGGGGATTTGATCCCATTTGTGCCCAGTGCTATCTCGGCGGGACGGGTATCGCAGAGTGCTTCAAGGCTGGCGCTGACATCGTCCTCTGTGGCCGCGTTGCTGATGCCTCTGTCACGGTCGGTGCTGCAATGTGGTGGCATGGCTGGACCCGCGATAATCTCTCCGAGCTGGCTGGCGCTTTGATGATCGGGCACATTATTGAATGCAGCACATATGCCACGGGAGGATACTACTCGGGATTCAAAGACCTTGGTCTTAATGATACTGACATGGGATGTGAGTTGCTTAACATTCCCCACGAGAAACAGCTTCCTGACGCAGGTCCAGATCCTATCGCAGCCATCGACGAGAAAGGAGAGGCTGTCATTACGATGGAGGAAGGCAAGCATGGCCTTGTCACCACTGCCACCATTGCTAGCCAGCTCCTCTACGAGATCCAAGGACCACTCTACTACAACTCAGACGTGACAGCCTCCATCGAAGACATGCACCTGAAGCAGATTAGCAAGAACGCTGTTCATGTTTCCGGCGTCAAGGGTCTTCCGCCGCCCTCAACTACCAAAGGTATGTCTTTCACGCTGATAATAAGTCGTACCACATCTAATAAGAAGACAGTCGGCATCACTGCCAAGGGCGGATGGCAAGCTGAGTTCCATTTCTATCTCACCGGTCTCGACATCGAAGAGAAAGCCGCCATGGTCGAACGCCAGACAAAAGCCCTGATGGGCGATCATATCAACAAGTTTTCGTGTCTTCGCTTCATGGTCGCTGGGGCCGTGCCTTCAGACCCTCAGTCTCAGGAAGAAGCCACCGTCGACATGCGCATCTTCGCTCAGACGCGGGACCCTGACTTGCTCTCTGGGAACAACTTCGTTGACTCTGATCGTGGCTCATTTGCACGATTCTGCATCGAGAACTTGCTCCAGGGCTACCCCGGAAGTACAATGGCCCCAGACATGAGGACCGCCATCGGAAGACCGTTCTTCGAGTACTGGGTCAGCTTGCTGCCACAGACATTCGTTCACGAGACTGCTCATTTGCCAGACGGGACGGTGTTAGACATCCCTGCGCCGACGAACGTGAGAGACTATGAGCGGGAGCAGCCGAGCTATGACACGGCGAATGCTGCTGATTTGAAAGAGTTTGGAGAGACCACACGAGGTCCGCTTGGCTGGGTGGTACTCGGCCGCTCTGGGGACAAGAGCTCTAATGCCAATCTTGGACTCTTCGTTCGCCAGGATGACGAGTGGGATTGGCTGCGGTCGTTGCTGAGCACTGCTAAACTGAGAGAGTTGCTAGGCAAGGACGACAAGGGACGGCAGATTGACCGCTGCGAGTTCCCGAACATTCGGGCGGTGCATTTCCTTTTGAAGGATCACCTCGACCGAGGGTTCAACTCTACGAGTAGCTTCGACAGTTTAGGTAAGAACTTGTGCGAGTATATCCGGTCGAGACATGTGGATATTCCGAATAAGTTCTTGGAGAGAGGCAGAGTTTAGGGATGAAGGATTTTGTCCGCAGTTAGCTGCTCATCATATTTCTTACTCGTACAGCCACTTTCTTCTAATTGACTCCGTAAATCAGCTTGCACGCTATTGTAGATTGCATGCGTGTTCTCAGCCTGCCGCGTCGTCATCTGTTACTCCTCAACCCCTGTTGCCAGTAAATCTGATGGGGGCAGTGCGGTGGTTGATTGCACTGCCTACTCGGTTGTGAAGGGCCAGTCATTGTCTTGTTTATGCGCGGTAGAATTTTCAAAGAAGATAATTCCTGAACCAGATGGCAAGCAACGACCACTAACGTCACAACTTATGACGTGTTGTGCCTCTTGAACAGCCATTATCCCCGGTTGTCGGATTTAAGACACCAGCTTCATTTGACAGAATCTTATCTTATCAATCTGCCGATGTTCCGGTTGATGCGCCCACATCCAACAGTTTCCAGGTTTGAGCGAATCAGAGCAGGGCTGTCAAGCACTTTGAACCCCGTCGTCGTAAGCATCGAGTTTTTCTCGTCCATAATTGGTTAGTGTCAATTAATGGCGAGCTCTTTGAGACCCGGAAACCTGCGCATCGGTCTTCGGTATTTTGAACACGCGTCTTCGGGGCTCCGCCAAGCCTAATCCGAACCCAGGCCGAGTCAGTCCATGTTCAATAAAACCATGGACACCGCCGTTTGTGTTGTCGATGTGACCGTGAACCCGTTTCCTCGAACCGCGACGACTTGGACACGGACGAGCACGACATTTCCCTTCCAGCTACGACGCTGGACATTTGCCGAAATGAAGTCGATTCCTGATTCAATATTTCTCCTGCTTTCGCTATCCACGCTAGCACAATGCGACCCTGTCGAATTGCGACCCAGCGAAGAGTTCGCGCGGCGTCGGGGACCCCAGATCTTCAATGCAGTGCATGATTCCATGCGCCAGTGGGGCTCTTCGCTTCATCACAATGGCATGTCTTTCTTCCCAGCAACCGTCCCAGCCGGCGTGCTCCTTTACCACGGAAACAATAGCCCCAACTCGCCTTCAGAACCGGACTGGTTGGCATATGAGATTGAACATGCGGAAGAGTTCGCACGTGGTCGTCCTAGCAGACCGCCGGGAGGAGGTCCCCCGGGCGGACCACCCGGTGGACGGCCGGGAGGAGGACCACCAAGAGGACTCCCGGGAGGCCCGCCTCCACCACCTGCTCATGAGGATGCAGACCAACAACATGTTCTTAGTGGGCGGAGAGAGAAGCGTGCTGAAGGCGAAGGAGGCTATTTGCACGTCTACCGAGCCTCTGAGGATCTCCACCTCCTCTACGTCGACGGCATGAGCGGTGGCAAGACGAGGATGGGAACGCTCGACTCACAAGACTACCTTTTGAGAGGCAGTAAAACAGACTCATGGGCTGACCAGGATTCAAGCAAAGTAAGAGGCGGCGGGCCGATGGGAGAGCGTGAGCGTGCAGTTGAACTCTGCGACCTTGTGAAACCTTGGGGTCTACATGGCATCCTGCGCATGGAGGCTGGCTTTGAGATCATTATGTGCGACTTCACCAACGGCCTGGAGCAGGTTCAGGCCCAACGTCGCTCTAGCTCAAACCGCCGCAACGACCGTAACGGAGGTATCAACCGTCTTGAGACTCTGCGCGGCTGGGCAGAGAGATACCAGGGCATTGGCGCCTCACGAACGCTGATTGACTACTCATCCATGGTCTCTGCTTTCTTCTATCCCGTCAACTTGACCAACCCGAATGAGAGCCGACCTGATCTTCCGAGACTGTCGTACGTATCCGAGGCCGAGCTTGAGGTTATCAAGAACCATGTGCACGAGGCAATCGAGTCGAGCAAAGGAGTCAAGAGGTCTCCGGTAGATTGGCAGGGCATCTCTGACCTCATCGTCGGTCGATTCGCTGACAGGATCGAGTTCATGGCAAGCACCGACTCATCATCTGTGTTGTTGGAGGAAATCAACTTCATTCTGGATGTCTTCATCAGCTACCCAGGAGACGACGGAAAACCTGATCTTGCCGAGGCCGCGTCTCTCTGCAGAACCTTCTATCTCCAGATCATGACCCCGTCTACGGAAGCCGACCGCCTCTTATACGCGTCATTCAAGACTGTGACTTCAGAGATCTGCTCTACTCTGTTCGGAGTGAGAGAGAAACTGTCTAGTTCTTCCCAGATCAGCAGATCGGATGTCAAGGCATCCACGGAAGCCATGCGGTCGCTGATGGATTTCCTAGGATGGAGTCGTTTCAAGCGATGCACGGGTTGTAGCCTGAACGAAGTTTGCTTCGTTCCTATGTGGCCGATGGGCAGCAAGGAGGATTACTACCACCCGAGCTGCAAGAACGGGTCGAGCCTTCATGACGGAGAAAGCTACTGGAAGATGTGAAGAGGAAACCAAATATGCTGATTAGCAAGCGTGCATTCAAATGGAGTTTAATTTATGTTCTATGCCCGAAGGTGGAGCTAGAGTTTCCTGGTGTAAACGGCGCAGCATTTCAAGTTGAAAATCGAGACACCTGGTCTGTTGACTATCTCGGGCAGCCAATAAGTTATGCGTCGATGAAACCCAAGACAACTTGAACAAAGCCCTCCGGATTCTCTTCAGCCACATAGTGCCCACTCTCGGGAAGTTCCCTGACCTCTATCGTGCCATGTTCATGTGCCTCCTTGAACATATCCGGCGCAGCAAACCTGTGTCGCCAATTTCCTCCACTGAGTCCGAGTGACCTCACTTTGCACTTGCCGTGCATCTCAATCCATGCCCGATTCTCCTCCGCATCCGTCAAAAAAGCTCGATATACTCCAAAAGCGCAACGGAGAGCACCGGGGCGGCTGTACATTGACGCGTAGTACTCCAGATCTGCCTGCGAGATTGCAGACCGGTTGTACGACACCTTGTCGAAGAAATGGCTCAGATAGATTTCCTCGCGACCTGAGACTAGAGCCTCGGGAAGGTCGGGAACAGAGTGAAAGAGAAAATGGAATTGCTGCACTCCGTGGATTGTTCGATCCTCCTCATGAGCTTTGGTACCGGGAAGCGGGCACTCGCCCCATATGAGAGACGCTGTGCGCTCAGCATGACGAGTTGCGAAGGCGTAGGCGATCATCCCTCCTATGTCATGACCAACCATGTGCACCGGCCCAGTAATGGAGAGATGGTCCAGAAGAAGGACGATGTCGTTTGCCATGGTCGTTTTCCTGAAGTCGCCATCGGGCTTTGATGACAGGCCTGCCCCACGGTAGTCGGGCACGACGACACGGTATCTGTGAGAAGTCTAAGGTAAATGATAAATGATCCGAGGAAAATAACGTTAGCTTACCCAGCAGATATGAGAGGCTTGATTACATGGCGGTACTGATACGAGGTCTGCGGGAAGCCATGGATGAGGACGATGACGCCCTTAGCCTGAGATATGGGCTTCTCATCGATGTAGGCTAGGCGCAACCCTTCCCCCAAAACCTCTCCCAAAGACGCTATCTTATACTCGTATTCCATTCTTACGAGAACGATTCGTTATGTTGTCTAAAAGTGTACATCTTATCAACTTCTGTTGTATTGGGTGGTTTCCGATCTTTTATGCTGGAATTTGTGTTCTTGAAGCTACGGCCTCAGGGAAGTGACGCTCAACGTTGCGCATCGCATTTGTAATGCTGTGAGCACCCCGCACGATGACGCTGAATACGCCGGATGCTGGTAGCAAGACAACTGAAAAGGCAATTTTACTGGATACCTTCAGAATGCGATGACTGGCGGCGGTGGGATACCGAAGTTGTGGCGCGTTGATTGTCACTGTGTTCCAGCGGACACCGCCTTGAGCGTCCCCGAGACATTGGATGGGCCGCAGGAAGAGGTCCGTCTCATCAGCAACACGTCGACTTCTCCAACCATGTCACGCTCTCTGTCAACTAAACGCAATAACAGTTGTGTGAGGAGCAATCATCTCAAACAAACAACGAGCAGAGGTTCAAGTGGTTCAATGTCTAGGTAGATGGAGGAAAATGAGCCCCCGTTGGCCCCTAATGGCTCCATTTGCGCGCGAGTAATGGGGGAATTTTAAGCATAAAGCCACCCACCAAACGAGGAACGCAAGTGACACACTACGCCTCAACCGTGCCGCTGTCTAGCCGCCGTTCTACCCGTTCTCTAGCTTCGGGGGGTTCTGATGGTGGGCAGCCACCCCATCATTTCAGTGTCTGGACGCACAACGGACATACGAGTGACCAGATCGAGTGTTGTTCAAGAGACGGAGCTGTCTGATAATGACTGGTAGCAAAAGATGTTGTGACAGGAATCTAGACCGCACAATCAATCATTGGACTACTCCGTCCGGACTGGCGGAACTGCTGCCGACAACGGGGATCATCATCCACTCCGTTCGCCGTCGGATCCAAGCCTCCCAGTCCATTAGGCACCGAATTATGGCCCCTGGCAAGTCGCTTGGCCAGACCAAGACTGATACTGCTATTGAATCAGCCCTGCCAGTTGATCGCTGCCTGCAGGCGGCAATAGGCTTCCCTTTACACCAAAGATCCCATCCGCCATTCAGCTTGTGGGTTATCAGTTCTGGCGCCACGGATAGCAAGCCTCGAAACCACGCGATCAAACATGGATCAGCTTCTCTTTAGGGGACGAAGGATTCGCTGGGAATCAGCATGCAGAGGCCAGGCCTACTTGGCGGGCCATTGCCGCCATTCAGACCCCACGATCATGGTTCAGCGGCTCCTCTTTTTATTTGATTGTCAATCCTACAGCCGAGGCCAGAGGGTGGCACAGCGCCTGGCATCCCGGCCGATGAGACGCCTGAGCAGGAAGCCATTCGCGGGTTTCCGATCCATTGGAAATGGAGACCGGGTCAGCGCTTAACCAAACCAAGACATGAGCTGTACCAGGCCGTGCAATTTCCGAGCAAGGGACGGGATCCTTCAGCCCCCTAAGGCACTTGGCAGCATCAAATCGCACCCGTCCACGATGGCGAGCGCGCGCTGAGGTGCCTTCAAAGCATCCCAAAAACTTACCAAAGTCCCAAAGACGCGGATCCGCATTACGGATACCTGTTCATGGATCGCTCTGTTCACCGTTGCATTCTGCCCGCCCCCGGAAGCGAGATAATCTTCTTTTTCTGCCGCCTGCCCCCCTCTCTCGCACCTGAAGACCCCGAGATGATTTTAAACCTTTGCATTTCCCTTTCCTGGTCTGCGAGGACTGAACGGGTAACCGATTCGATTCTGGCCCCCCTTTGTCCAGATATGACACCCGCCGCCACCACCACATCATGACGACGCCAAACTCCAACGCGTATGCCCAAGAGCACTACAGCGGGCTCGAGGTGGACACCCGCCAGTCGCCCCTCAGCAGTGCGGGAGGATGGAACGCCGACGACTTGACCAAGTTCCGACTCGCCGACCAGAACCCGAGCAGTGCACCGCAGGTCCACAACCCCGATCTCCCGGAGGTGGCTCCGTACTATGGGCAGGACTACTCGATGCCGCAGGCCGTTGACGCGGCACACGGCAACGGCCACGGCAACGGCACGGGATATGGACAGACGTACTACGCGCCGAAAGAGAACCCCGATTCACCAGAAGTGACCGAGATCCACGAGGAGAAGAGGCCAAAATTAATATGCGGGATGAAGAGGAAGATGTTTTGGATCGTCCTGGCGATTGCAATTGTTGTCGTGATCGCTGCCGGTGTTGGCGGAGGCGTCGCCGGATCGGCTGCTGCTGCGAATAGCTCTCAATCAGACAGCCCATCAAGCGGATCGGGCAGCGGAAGTGGAAGTGGGAGCGGAAGCGGAAGCGGTGACAGCAGCGGTGACAGCAGCGGTGGAAGCGGAAGCAGCGGAGACACGAACAATTCGACAGATACAGGAGTGATTCTCCCTGCGACGAATATCGGATCATTGAATTTCACGGATCAGTATGGATGGGAGAACTCGATGGTCTTCTTTCAGCTGAGAAACAAGAAGGTCTGGCAGTCTTACTGGAATGCGTCAACAAATGTCTGGACCTCGGCCGACGCCAAGGTACTGGACACCGTGAAGGAAGGCACACCAATCTCCAACAGTCTGTTATGGCACAGCAAGACGGTAAGACAAACCTCATCCTATTAGCCGCTGGACTTGACTAATCATTTTTAACACAGTCCCGCGACGCCCGTATCTACTACCTTAACGAAGACAACAAAGTCATGGGCCAGATCAATGGGAACCCCGCCTACGGGGCAACCTGGGACCAGTCTGGCGTCTCTGACACATACACTGCGGCGAGCACTTCGCAACTCTTATCCAACGGCCAATATACCAATGACTCATACCTTGACAACCTGGTGGTCTACCAAGACTCCGGCAGCGTCATCCGCGTCATCCGTCGAATCGGCAGCGGAGCCACCGACTGGCAGGTCAATGGTATCGATACCGGATTCGGCACCCCGGCCTTGGGTACTTCCATGTCTCTCATCCCCATCCAGACGATCGAGACGAACAAGACTATGAGGCTTTTTTACATCTCCACAGCAGGCGCAATCATCGGCCTGACAGTGTTCAGCAACAACAACACCTGGATCGGAGAGACGCTGCCCGCGACCGTCGCCACAAACTCGTCCCTCGCAGCGTTCTCATATGGCTATGACACCGACCTCACTATGCATGTTTTGGCGACGCAAGAAGGTAAGGCGCCGATTCTGACGACGTACTCTGGCGGCGAGTGGACGAACCAGGGCGAAATTGCGGCCATGTCTGGGGACGATATGCCGACTAAGATCGCAGCCAACCTCGCGGGCCGGGTTTACGGCGTCGTAGAAAGGAACGCTACGAAGGTGGAGATTGTGGGATGGAAGTGGACAAACGGCACGACGTACGAAAAGATTGGCGTGGTCGACGTTAGCACATAACAGACGTAGAGGAAGTTGAGAAGATTGACGCGATTATGATTCCCACCTGGGCCATCTATTTGTCTTGTATGGGGGCCCCTTGATACCTAATACTATACATGATTAATTATCAAGCACATCCAGGACTCGTGCTCGTCCAGTTCGTGAGTTGGGGCTGTGCCTGCGGCCAAGACTGTCCCCACGTAGTATCGAATGCCATCCAGTTGGCGTCGAAGTAGTTGAGGTCGAAAGGCTGCGGTTGGGGCTGCCATTGGGATTGCTTGGCAACACAGTAGCCGCCGTTCTTATGCTGTGGGAAAGTAAGTCAGGCTGATCAAACGAGCTGATGAATGGCCAACCTTACCAAGTCGAGGTCAGTCTTGTGAGAAAATGTCACTCCACAGCCACAGTCGAGTGACGGTAGGCAGTGTTTTGTTGGTTCCTGGCCTTCAATCTTGACCTGCGTGTTGGTATTCTGCTCAGGCGGGGGTGGGGCGGCCGCGGCCGGGGCGGCTCGCGCGGCAGCACGGGCAGCTGAACGAGCTGCGGCGGCGGCTACGCGAGCGTTGTGTTCAGCTTTAATCTTCTTGACGAATCGTGGGACAGGATTGCGGCAACGGTCCTCGTATATGTGCTTCATAGACATAAGCAGGGCTGGCTGAGAAATTTGGGTGGACGGAGTACTCACGCGGTGCATGCTGCCTATCTTGGTAAACGACTTGAAGCAACCAGGGCAGATGGCCTCGATCATCTTAGGCCCACGAGGGAGAATGAAAGTCATTTTGGGTGAAGCAGCCGGACGGGCTACTCGAACAAAACTACAAATGGAACGCTGAAAGTTTGAGAAAAGAGCTGGCAGTGAGGTGAAGTGAAGTAAAGTTGGGTGGATGGGCTCTCGGGGAGAAGGGTAAGAAGAGCATGTTCTTGTATTCTCGTCACATCGCGGCATCACACCAGGTGGAACCGAACGAATCATCACTTCTACGGCCGAACCAACAACCTGATATCACCTCTCATGTCTGCTCATTCTGCCCTTCCCACCTTTCTGGATACGGTCACAAAGCACATGGGCCGGGGCTCCTCCCAGCCCTGTTGGCAGTTCGCCACAGAGAAGACGGCATTTCCTTGTCTTCACAGGATTGACTGTTCACCATCATGAATTTGCGAGGACCCCCATATATTTCATCTTGGGCAATTAAGAAGAAACTCGCCCTCAAAGAGGGGGATGGGAATGCGAAGAGACGTGGGGTTTAACTCCGTGAAACACGGGTGAATGACATATTCCAAGATTCGCTAACGAGGTTTGGCTCAAAGGGAGAAGGCAAGACAACCTCAATTTGAACCAATCACGTTGGATGTCGAGTGAGGGGATCCGAGGGAATCATCACCCATGTTGGGGTTCTGATCGACGGCCGCACGCATTTCAGTACGCGGAGCAAGGCAACGTTGATTGCGTGCCTAAGATTGCAGCGACGGGCTCCGGAGAGAGTCCGAGGTGGGATGGGTAGCCTGATGCATGAGTTGGTACGGTTAGCCATGATACCTAATCTTGGTGGGAGCGTTTTCCTCAAAAGGGATCTCGGTGGGCGTCAGCATACAACCGCGGTAAATATTCCCTGTAAGTGAGAGAGAGGAGAGGGAAGCTCGCACTCTTGACCGGTTCAAATTCGGCATTGGCCCCCAAGACCTCGTCTCCTCGTCGAATCATTGCGAATCTAAGTAACTTCCAGAACCATTTGAGAGAAGGCTGCGCGGTAACGAGAAGCCAACGAAAGGGTCTGGCCCTTGCCAAGGTCAAGGTGCGGACGGGGCACAGCCTGGCTTCTGCGAACTCCTGCATGTTGGTTAAAGATATCACAGACCCCATGTCACTCGTCGCCTCACGCGAACAGCAGTCTTTGACTCGAGTGCCTCGATTGACCTGCAGACAAGGGATACGAAGGCTGAGCGTGGGGAAACTGCGGACCCTGGCAACAACCATGGTCAAGCAGACCCCCATGACCCTGAAATAGTTCTATTTCTCATGGGGTACCAAACAATCGGGTCGCTGCGTCCAATAATAGTTGGTTGTTGACTTACACCCAGGTTCCAACAACCAACAACTTGCATGTCACCGCGCCAAAAACTACCAACAAACAACAGAACTCACCAAATCTTCACCAGAGGTGCACTCCCTTGAATCGAGTCTCCGAATCTCCGCTGTGGCGTGCTCGTCTTTCCGGGGTTGCAGGATGCCCCCCTACCACGAATCTCTTCGAGTTCTCTTCTCATTCGCACTTCAAAAAGTCGCAAACATGCTTTAAGCCAGTCATGGCTCTGAACACAGGATACAAACAGCGGACCGCGGTGTAACTTTCCAGCCATCTTTGATTCAACCATGTCTCTCGGGTCGCTGACCACCATCTTTTCCCCAGCGCCGACCTGCATCAGCCCAGATCAGTACTGGCTTGAAGAACGGGACGGCCAGTCTTATGTACAGCAAGGCCCGCCATTCACGCAGGCGCCGGAATGCTTCCCGTCTGGGTTCACACCTGTTCCTGCATCGTACTACTCGCTTGGGGAGTGTCCCTCCGGCTACACCGCGGCCTGTCTAGCCACTCTCTCCGGAGATGGGGGCAAGATCAAGCAGAAAATCTGCTGTCCAAAGTAAGCATCTTTAATATGTCTGCTATGTTTTGTTTGATTGCAACAATCTGGTCCAGTTACTAAAGGATGCAACAAGTGTTGGCAAGTATTTTTGTCCCTCTGAAAGTGCGACGGAATACAGTGGACAGCCATGGCTTTCAACGTTTGGCTGTTGGTCAGGCATTACCTCTGCAGCTACCATTGCTGTTACACAGTCTCAGTCGCAAAGCAGCATCATCACAGCTTTGGTTCTTTCGACAGGGATAATCGGTGCATATGCTGTCAATGTTGGTTTTGAAAATATCAATGACGGACTGCCACAAGAAACAGTGGGTGAATTCAGGTTTTTGTTCATTTGCAGGAGGGCCCGCGGCTAAAATAAAGCTTTAGGGGTCTCTCAACACCAACCAATCATAACGGCTCCCACGATCTCTAAAGCACAAGCTTGGGACCAAGGAAGGATAGCTGCTGGCACTGCGGCAGGTATCGGGGTCGGAGCCGGAATTGGTGTTATCTTGTTAGCGGCTGGCACTTTCTTGCTTATACGCAGGCTACGGGCAAGGCACCAGGCGCAGAAACAACATTACGTGGATACGGGTGATCCTCCAGTGTTTTTCACATGGAAAAGCCTGGAGCTTAGAAGGCCCGAGCTCCATGGGAATCAACCTATGCGTGCTGCAATGGAGTTACCCAACACGCATGGGCAGCGACCGAAAGCGCCCATGAATGCTTTTCTGAGAGATAACGCCGCATCCCCAGACTCTCCCACGATACCTCCAAGCCTATTGCGAGGACTCCAGGGAGTCAATGTTTTGTAGTGGACAGGTTCGGTAAAAATCAACAATGTTATACAGATCTTACAAAGAATCTCTGTCCAGTTCAGCCCCTCAGGCAATCGAACCCTGATATGCACTGATGGTTGCGTCCCGTCTACAACGGATGGATGCCGAATGAGCATGTAGATCCCTGTAACCCATTTCCCTATAACAGCTTCTGGAACATGGTAAAAGAGCACTCTGAGCCAATGGATTTTAGAAGACTCAAGTGCCAAGCCTGATCGCAATCCTGGACCTTTGAGTGTCAAAGACCAAGGATCTACCGAGATGAATAGACAAGGCGTCTCGTGATTTGCCCATTGCAAACCTAATTCGTCAAGGATTGCAAGATCTCCTGAAAGAGCCTAGTCTGATGATTCAGCAACCGCCATCGAGATGATGACATGAATCTGTATGCATGCACACTCTATTACACGATCCGAACTTTGCGAAACTGTAAAATTTCCCTACCGGCAGCAGCTACCTGCACATTGAGCTGTTCCGGCGCCGGACCCATTGGCCGAGCGCCGAAAGTCAGATGGTGAGCTTTACCAAAACCTTGAAAATAGGGAAACCAGAAAAACGGGCATCTGATTCTGTATACACCCATTCGACCTATATAGGCAAGAGTTGATGCGAGCTGTTCGGACTTTGTGCCCAAACAAATCTGCGAGAACTATGAACCAATGTGCCGCCGAACTTGCTGTTCTAGTCATTTCGTGGTTGGCCGTTAAGCTGAACCGGCAGTGTTGAGTGCCATCACCGTTTCGAGACTCGGCGTCAGAAGCACGGACGAACCTGAGGGACGTCCGGCTACCAAAGTCTAACATTTTCTCAACATCCGGCATGCGTAGTGTCTCGTTTCCGTTAACTGATATGAAGTCTGTGCTGGGTACAGACTTCCGGAGCACGATAAGCTTCCCTAGTGTGCGAACTCACGGACGGACGTGGCAGAATATGCGCAAAGGCTGTTATCGGCTGAGGCGCGTTGGCAGTTCCCCGCTGACTGGACCAAGACCGGGCTGAGATGTTAAATCCTCCATCGCAGTTGCTTATGCCGCAGTTTTGTGAAAAAAAAACATGTCGGACTCTTGAGGTGCATTCTGTTGTTTCCCTGGCTTGTGATTGATCCTTTCTCATTGAGCTCGGGTTACATATACAACACCTCCAAGATGCCGAATCCAGAAGACTACGATCTGGAGATTGAGGACCGACCGAAGCGCAATTCAAGAATGATTGAAGAGTTCGAGAAATTTGACGAGATTGGAACGAGCATCGGCGTGATCGAGCAGCCGGGATGGTCGAGAACCGACTCGCTAAAGAGTGAGCATGACGGATCGTCGGTTGAGAAGAGGGTCTTCGACCGGAAGCTACTCTACAAGCTCGACTGGCACTTGATGATCGCCATGTTCTTCCTCAACTTTCTCTCTCTGATGGGTCGGACCAATATCGGCGCAGCCCTCATTCGACAGTTACCACAGGATCTAAAGCTGGATGCGATGAAGGTCTTCGTCGTTCTGACCATGCCAGCGGCGCCACTGATTCTCTTTGAAGTTCCAAGCAATCTTCTCATGCGATGGCTGGATCGCAAAATCAACTTCTCATACATGTGGTACATGTGTCTTTTGGACTTGCTGCTTGGTAAGTCAGAGTCTTATGCCTCTGTTTGTCGCTGTTTCTGACTACGTCGAAGGTGTCATTACGATCGCGCAAGGCTTCGTCAAAAACTACGACCAGATCATAGTCACGCGATTCTTCGTCGGTGTTTTTGACGCAGGGCTCATTCCAGGATGCGTCTTCATTTGCTCGCTTTACTATCCAGCTAAGCACCTTCAATGGCGGCTCGGTCTGATCACCGTCGCAAACATCTGTTCAAGCATCGTGGGAAACTTTCTCGCCTACGCGATCGCCAACATCAAGACGACGAACAACTTCAATGGATGGAGATGGTAAGTATTCTGTCCATATTGTCGTCATGCCTCCCTTCTCATTCAAATAGGATCTTTATCATCGAAGGCAGCTTCACAGCGGCGGCCGCTCTGCTCTGTGCTTTCGCAAATGTTGGACCGCCTCAAAAGGCCAAGTTCCTCACGGAGGAAGAGAAGAGAATTATCGAGGCATCAGTCGAGACCCGCACCACCCAGATCGGCATATGGGCTGAATGGAAGATGTTCTTCCTGAACCCACTCAACTACTGCTGGGCAACGCTTTATTGCTTCACCACTACCACCGCTTACTCGGTCTCAATCTTCTCGCCATCCTTTGTAAAGTCGTTTCATCCCGAACTGAGCGCCGCCGACATTCAGGCCCAAATCGTTCCCATCTTCGTTGTCGCAGCTGTTGCGTGTCTTGCCACTGCTTTCGCGGCTGATCGACTCAACCACCGGTCGGCTTTCGGCCTCGTCGGGTTCGTATTCACGATCATTGGCTATGCGGTCTTGCGCAAGGCGCAACACGAAAGTTCAAGTGTTACCATGATGGCTCTTTACTTCATCGCCTTTGGTACCTTCATCACACTCCCTATGATCTGGATATTGACGATACAAAACCTGCAAACACCGTTTCAACGCGCTATCGGAAGTGGCTTCGTAGTGGGAGTGGGTAATACCTCGAGTTACATCTCTGCATGGATCTTCAAGACGAGCGATGGACCGTACTACGAGAGAGGGATGACAATCAGCATGATTTTGGTCATCATTGCATTCTGCATTTTATCCGCGACGTGGGCGTTCATTGTCGCCCACAACAAGAGACTGGACATGAAGCAGCACATTAACAGCAACTTTTCAGCTAGGAAAGCCAATAGTGAGTGGAGGTATAAGGTATAAAGCGGATGTTTTGGTCTCTCTCATACGACACTTTCGCGTCTCTCCATTTGTAATTAAATTCAAATGAACCTCAATGATCTGATTGACTCACGCCTTTGGGTTCAATAGGAATTCAAAGAAGTACAGTCTTAGTACCGACCAGATGGTTTAACTAACATACAATGTGAAGAACACGTAGCAGCGAAACAGGTAGTGCATAGAGCTTCTTCAAGTCCAGCTGAAGAGCTGGTACATGGCAGAACTAAAGGGGATGGATTCCAAGGATACTCCTTATCCTGGGCTGAGCGAGGATATAATTCTGGGATCTGCATTGAATAGTCTAGGGATGGACAATTCGACACTTTGTCAGCATAATACGGCTAGACGTACAGCACACACTTGCCATGGTAGTTCGTATCTCACCTAGCTGGCCAGAGTTACGACACGAAACTACCGTCACCACGAAAACCTGAGTACAAACACATCAAAATGAAGTAGCACAGCCTGAAAACAATGTTTATGTGCGAAGGTATGTTATCTAAACAATACCTAGCCCATACTATGTGACTTGATATCCTGAACAAGAACCACATGTTGCCCTCACCTGCCACTGGCGAGGCCTGTAGATATCTGAATACAGCACTTACTTGCTGCCATCAGCCCCAGCAGCAACACAGGCACTCGCAAAGCCGTCGCCATCAAGTTGCTTGCTCGGAGAGTTGCAGACACGGTGTCCGTCGTTGTCACCGAGCGTACAGTCCGAACAGAAAGTAGGGCAGACTTTGTTGGTAACGTCGTCGTTCTGCATCCTCCGTTAGCTTATCACTTACAGAGAAAATCGACTTCTGGATGACTTACAGGGAACGAGAAGATGAATTGTCCAGAGCCACTGGCGTTGGTGCAATAGAGTTGAGTGTGCTTCTTAGCGGCAACGCTAGATAGTGTTGATTAGCTACGTGCAGCAATGGAGAAAGCTGGTAAATAGTTTTATGAGAAATAGCAGGAGGTTTGGGAGCAAAGCTTGTGCTAGTGATGATGATCGAGGAAGCGGTTGCGTACCTTGTAGCAGCTGCGAGGAAAAGAACGGCGAAAGTGGTAGAGAACTGCATTTTTGTTTGAGTTCCTTTGAAGCGACTGGTGTAATCAAATGATTGAAGAAGCTGGTTGAAGCGATTGGTTGAGATGTGAGAGGCCGTTTATGGTTCAGGAGAGCTCTAGAGAAGGGCATTCTCAGCTCTTAAATACTGGTCATGCTCTTCGAACATCATTAAGCCGTTGAATTGAATTATTTGGGAACTGACGGCACATGCGTTTGCGGTAAGGCTGAACATCGAGAACGCTGACATTTCGTAAGTGGCATGACAGGCGCGAGGAGCGAAAGCGAGAGCGACAGACGGAGCCACAACGATGGCTGCCGTTGGGGCTGGTTCAGTCCCACTCGCATCACGGCCACCATGGTTTCAAATACTGGGGGTCACACCGAATTTCTTGCTACGCGACTCGCATAGCGTCCACCGCACATTCTCTAGTCCCAAATCCTATCGGTAAAGATGTGTTGTATCTCACAATTGTACGGTTGATTGACCTTGTAAAGTGGCGGGCATTCGGACTTAGCAGATGATATCCGAGCTCAATCAATTAATTTCATACCTTCACGGTGTCTTGCAGCTCAGCCGCCCTCAGGACAACGCATACGCCGTTTTTTCTGCTTCTCCACCCCCCCGGATGCGAAGCCGGTTGCGAAGACACATACGGGTCTTCTGGTGGATTCATCGGAATTCATCAAGACTCCAGCCGCGAAAACACTCGCGCTCCGTAATGCTTCACGAATTTCTTGTGAAAGGCTTCTCTGCTGTAATCACAACATCCATGATTCATTCTTCTTTCCACTAGTCACGGGGAATCCCTCCCGTGCGCCTATGAACTCTCCCGAAATGGCTTGTTGACGCGTGGCGACGTTGCTATCGCATCTTGATATTGTCAAGATGGCGGCTCTCAACCCTTCACTGCTACCCTCTGCCGGCTTTTCGGTACGTTAGCTTCTAGGCCAAGATCCACTCACGCCTGCCAAATTAATTGATCCCCAAACCTTATTGTTGCGCTCTTCAGCCTTACGGAGTGGCTTATTTGTACACAAGATGTGGCGAAGCAGCAATGCGTTCCCTAGTAACGAGTCATACTAGATCACGCTTTGGGCAGTCTGGCGGGTCGATTGTGGATGCTATATCATCGCCCTGAATATCGCAATATTTGCGACCCAATGTGGTTTTATTTCGGCGGATGGAAACCTGAAGTGGTCGAGCGAGGCAGAACAACGTAGGAGTACCAAATAAGACCACGACCATTAACAAGTGTCTTAACCTCGGACGAGTCTTCGCCAACCGCATTGAATGGCTGCGGTTAGTGAGATTATGATTTCCACGTTCTTGTATTGCCTCACCCACCAATGTACTGTTCGTCCGAACAAGTATCGAAAATATGCCGCCTATGGGCTTTTGTCAGCGGGGTTAGCTCCCGTTTGCCACTGCTATTTTGGGGCATGTTCGTCGCTCATGCTCTATACGTCTTCTAGAGGTAACAAACACGGCAAAATGATTTGAGATGATGACTGAGATATCCAGAGCACACGTCGTGTGACGAGATGTCTTTCACTTTATTAGAGAAAGGACAGGGAGGCTTTCGGTATAGTGAAGTGGATTGAGACACAAACGTCACAGAATTGGCGGTGAAAATTCTCTGTAAGTTGAATCGTGTCCTACTCTCTGTAACGCAAAATACAATTCGACATCCTGGGCCACTCTTTGGTGGTCGGCGTTGAAGTCTAGACCGCTTCTCAAGTGACCGGAACCCGGAACACCGATGGGCTCTCGGGAGTCACCAAGTCCCCGCCCTGCGTCCCGTCTCCACAACCCCGCAACTACTGGGACAACTTGGGCCGAGGTTTTTGAATCATGCCAACTTCTGCCTGCAATTGTCACCCAGCATTCCATGGTTAGCTGCATGTCCGATGGACTCCAAATGACTGCAATGGGTCCCAATCCTGCGGAATCGGATGGAGCTATTCCCGCAGTTGATCTGCCATCATGCGAGGGTTGCCGACGGCGCAAGCTGAAGTGCACCCGCCAGAGACCGCTTTGCTCGAATTGCGAACGACTTGGTGAGCGACTCTAGAATTCGACTTTCGACAGAATAAAAGCAGTGCTAATAGAATCAGAGATTGACTGCATTTATGAGAACAGGCGAAATAAACCGGGGCTAAAGGGTGGCGCCGTGGAAAGTCTCAATAGAAGACTTGGTAAGCAAGACGCGTCTCGTACGTGACCGTGCAGATGCTCATGCTTTGATCTGGAGGCGGTGGAAAACGCTGTCTTCAGCAGCAACAAGATACTAACTGCCTCAACTGGTGGTCATGTGGATAATCAGACGTCATCGATCGTAGGAGTTCTCTCTACTCTTGCGACTGAGATCAACGAGCTGAATTCCACGATTGGAGCGAGTCTTGTGTCACATTTGAGCTCTCCGAAAAGTGGATCACAACCAAGCGTTGGCGGAAACAGGCACAATGACCAAGAGTCCTTTCGACCAAATAAGCGACCAAGATATGAGGAACAGCATTATGCTCACATACAGTCACCAGTCCTAGGGTACGAAGACCCAACGCTTGGTTTTCCTTGCCAGCTTTCAGAGCTACTTGATGCTTACTTCACCCGAGTTCAGCCATGGATTCCACTCTTGCAAGAAGCAGGCTTCCGGAAAAGATTGCTGACTTCCGACAAGACGAGTGTATCTGTCATCTTGCACGCAATGTTGGTTGCAGCGTCACGGTTTATTGAGAGAAGGGATCATGAACCAAGCGAACTCAAATCGCAAGTTCAAAGATCACGAAATCTTGTGATCGCAACCTCAATGAACGCCCTCAATGTTGAAAGCCTGCAAGCATTGGCAATTGTCGCCTTTTCTGATGTAAGTAGGCACCCCGAAGCTAGCCATCAAGCCACTCGCCCAAAGATTTACAAACCCCGATAGATTGGCAACGGAGAGCGTGATAAAGCCTGGCCTATCATTGGTTCGATCTCCAGATCAGTTCAATACCTGCAGCTCAGTTATGAGGATGAAGACCGACAAAGGCGTTCATCATTTATCCGCCCTTCGCCACATCTTACGGGGCCGAGAAATTGGGTCGAGGAGGAAGAGCGACGCAGGGTATTCTGGAACATATTTATCTTGGACAGGTCGGTTCACAGTTCGGCGCGTTCACAAGCCATCCAGAGCTAATTCATCGTACATGAAATAGGTTCTGTTCAATGACTACCGGGTAAGTACAATTGTACCTGCAGCGTCTCGCATCATGAATTGCTGACTCTAATGGACAATGAAAGATGCAATGCCAGTCTGACAGCAGTTGATGTCTGTCGAAGGCTACCTGTTTGTGGTGGTCGTTGGTATGCCGAGACGCCGGCGGTGACTCCGTACTTGGGCATATGGGATCGTTCTTCAGCCAAGATTGGCAACTCCATTACTTTTCTTCCTACCCATCACTCCAGCCCGTCGCAGTCAAACACTGTAGATGCTCAAGCTGTTACAAATCTGGCACGTCCTGAGACCCGAGGGGCTGTCGCATGGGCTCCCGTTGATATGTCAAGTATCGGGGCTTTCGCCTACTACATCGAATCCATCGAGTCACTAAGCCGGATCAACACCTACTTTCTGCAGGAGAAGGTCAACTTCAGTGACAGAAAAGAGGTTTCGGATTGGCTGACACGGTTTAAAGAACTGGATCTACGCTTAGTTCAGTAAGTAATAATTCGCATCCTGAAGTAGCTTTTAGGCTGACAACAGTATGTAGCTGGAAGATGTTCCTGCCTCAGCAGTGGAAGGATTCGGGGATATCGCGTAGAGAAATGCCAGGTGTCATGGATCCTAACATGACTTTGGCCCACATTACTCATAACACTTCCATGATTCTATTACACCAACGAATCGCTTATCCAGCACACGAGCTGCGTGGTATCAAGCTGCCGAGTAGCTACAGCGCCGAAACCTGCCTCGGAGCTGCTGTCGAGAACGCGAATATGGTGAGGAAGTATCTCGCTGGGTCGCCAGTTGAAACCATAGTCTCTCCCCATATGTCTTTCTGCTGCTTTATCAGTGCAAAGATTCTTCTGGGTATGTTTTGACTTCCTTCCCCGGAACCTACTCTACTTACTCAAATGGGTTCAACAGTTCATTGGAGAAGATATGACGGAGGCCTATCAAGTAGCTTCTGGGCTCTTATCGACAGCCTTGAAGAAATGAGTCGACGTTGGTCAGGAGACTTCGGGTCGGCGGGATCCGATGGAAGCTCGTTGTTTTCCCAATTCGCAACTCGTCTTCGCAAACTTCACGATCTATGCGAGAGTAATACTTATTTCCGTTTAGCACTACTTGAATACGCCGACGAGATCATCAACGAGGACATTTTGGCCCAGGCACCGACTAAACAGGCAGACAAACCATCTCAAATTGCAGGACATATCTCTCAGAGCTCGGTTACACCAGTCATGTGCGACACTTCATCTGTTGAGTCGACCGGCGACGAGCTCTCGGCGATATCCAGGGTGCTGATGGATGAAGGGTTTGCTGAAATGGATCGCATTATGAGCTACGACGATATCATGTTCAACACACGACTCGAGGATTTTGATGCAGGCTCGTCGGATATGTGGCTCATCCAGGAAAGCGATAGTGGTGACCAGACAGGCTTGTGAACACACTCCTATGCACCTAAATCCACACCTTCATTCCGTCTCATATCCGTAAAATTAATACCTTTAAGTTACAACGATATAAAGTCCTCCGAGGTTTGGGTTTGGCCAGGTGTGTTCATGAGACGGATGCATGGCTGGTCTGCCCATCGTTGCTTCAGACTCCTTGCCTGACCAGTTCTAACTAAATATGCGTTGTTTGAGATAGCAAAGACCTTGGTGACAATGATTACATCATCAGTCTGGCCTAGGCTTATGATATTGCTTTCTATCATGGGGATAAGAGAGCGCTGGGTCATGATGTTGGTGTTAGCCTCTGGCTTTAATGGTGAAAATTTGGTTGACATTGATACGCTTGAGATTACATCGGCACGGATTCCAGATGCACCTGATTCGCCCAGAATTAGGACTGAGTTGGCGCCGATGATAGTCAGTTCTGCTTGGCCGAGCTCGTAGGCGTCATCAAAGTCATCATCAGCCATCTCAAGCAGATTACGGGTGTTTCGTTGTTGACGGCCATTGATGGCGAAACCACCTTCTGCTGTGAACAGCCTACTGAGAGGTCCAGCTGCTTTGATGTGATGAACTCTTACATGCCAGTCCGGCCAGCGCTGAGTTGGGGGGAGAAGGGTCGTTGTCACCGTCACACTGCGATCAGCCCATGGAAACCATTCAACGGTAGCCGAGACGACCTCTTCGTTTGCTTTCCCGTGTACGACGGCCGTCCCGTATGTTGTGTCGCCGCACTTGTATTTCCCGGCCCATGTTTCCATCCCGTCTCGGCTGAATACCAAGGCGTTGTCGGGTGCAACCTGGTGAAGTGTCACATGGGTTGTGGGAACTGAAAATCCAAAGGAGGACGAGTAGGCGAACTTGCAGTACTTCGCCTGGTGGCCTTTGAACGCGACTCCCATGAACTGAGCGGTTGAAAGCATGAAATGGTGGTTGCCTCTCGGGTGATTACAGAAGATTTGCCGAGGAGCAGGCAGGAGCTCAATGCCGGAATCCGTGGAAACATTGGGATAGGGCACTTCAGGGTCAATCCAAAAGGCGTTGTTTGATGACAATGCAACCACCACAAGTGATTTGAGACACCAATAAGGCGATTGTGGTGAGTTGTAGTCTTCGGTAAGATACATGTTTCTAACAAGGAGTGGTTAGCTTCTCAGGTAGGTGAAGGGGAGAGACGACGCACGGATAGACCCAGCCAAGGTTCAACGTCCCATCTGGGAAGAAAATATCTTTTGAGTTGTTGGCCCACCATCGTAAGTGGCGGAGTAGAAATCCCTTCACAGCGCCGGGGCTCGCTAGGGGTGCTGGCATGTTCGGTACATCTGCGAGAGCAAGGGCTGCAAAGAACCCGGCGGCGGCGAACCGGTAGGTAAGTGAGCGACCGAAAGGTATCACGGAGCCGTTGAAATTAAAAAACCTCCAAAAGCCAGCACCGAAGTCTCGAGCTTGTTGTTGATATTTCGCTGTTCTTGCAGGATCATGATCGCCAGCAAATCTTATGTAGAGCAGTTGGCTGAATTGGATCGCGAAACTGCCTGAGTAAAAACAGGCATTCCGTCCGCTAGGAAGTGCGTTGGCTCGACCCGTTTCTAGAAAGATCCGATATTCCTCGTCGTCTATGCTAGGAGTTCTCCACAAGCCATCACTGGACCATCCATCCTCCAAGTAGAATGTGTCGAGTATTTTCAAGTCGTCCTCGATTTGATCGCGCACCTCCGGAGTATCAACGTTACACACACGTGAAAGGGTAAGGTTACCAAACACCCGAAACCAGAGCCAATTAGCTCGATGTACTAGTTTGGTATTCATGCTTGAAAGCCAGGTGACGAGGTTCTTCCGGGTCTCGGGACGAAGCCGATCCCACAACATATGTCGAGGTGCTGCCAGCAGTGCAAAGGAGATCATCTCGGCCTCGACCATTCGTTGGTCATAGTCTTGAATATCGCCCCAGTATTCCGGATGACCTGGGTCAACGCCAGCGTCGAATCCATCAACCCAAGGTTGAACGAGCTCCCAATCGGGGTCGCCGCTCATCAAGAGCGCCCCGACAGCCCACAACGGCCTGGCGAAGCCCTCAAGTTGGGCCGCATTTTCATCGAAGTGAGTATCCGTGGCAACTGGAAGCTTGATTCTTGCCTTTCCAGGAGAAAAGTATTGAATTAGAGGCTTGAGGAAAGCTTCTGTGGCCCGCACCACGTCATCTCGGGACTTCACTGGGTTACCAGAAAAGCCAGGGAGGGGTGGCATCTTGCTAGATGGCAAAACCTAGGTACTGATGTAAATGCAACGAATAGAACTTCCGACTTTGATACCTTGCGCCACACGAGAATGATCTTCGCTTTGGCTCCCACAGCAAGAACGTTGTGCTAAAACCAGAGGGAAAATATCTCGGGCAACCATCGGCCGGTGGACGACGTGCGGGCCCGAAGGGGGTCTACCCCGCGTCTGAGTCGGCACCCATGACTGGAGAATGTGCGAGCTGCAAGGTTTAGAACAGAGCCAACCGGCTTTTCGGAGCATTTCATCTCGGTGAGATACTTGTATTCCCTGAGAAAGGTGGAATAGTTTGCCTAGTCCGGATACGAACCCTCCTACTTAGTGCCACCTAAGTTTGCGCAGCCGTGTACCCGTGAGCTCGGGGATGAGCTTGCGTAAGAAGTCTATTATCTCTTACTCGTGTCGAACTTATAACCACTCTCGACTTCCCATCAAGTTGTTTCAATGCTGGTCGAGATACGAAGCACTCGGAGGGCCTGGCTTGCCACTAACGCAACAGCCAACGTCGGAAGCTGCCCTCAGCCGATGATGCCGACCGCAACCCCAGCCCGTCAGCCTTTGCAAACGTTGAGAGATCGCTTGTCGGAGTTGTTCTCCGAAAACGTGATAGCAAAGATCATCCGAACCGCTACACAAAATCTGATTGACAACGCAAGTCTAAGCACCTTTCCTCAGATTGGTGACTTTCGAAGGTCTCAATACTGACAGTTATCAGGATCCGCCCAAGAGATTTCCTGAGACGGTACCGCAGATCGGCCCCAAATATGGCCAGTATCAATCCAGAAACATCGACTTTTGGACCTGTGGGTTCTTTGCAGGCAGCCTCTACTCGCTTCTTGAGAGAGCCATCAAATATCCCCACACTATCAAGTTGGATAATCCAGACATCGATCTGCCCGAAGTACGAAGACGACTCCAAGTACTAGCACAGGCCTGGTCAGACCCCATCCATGGCGAATCCCGACTAACCAACACTCATGACCTTGGTTTTATCCAAATGCCCCATATGAGACCTAGGTGGGAATTGTTTCATGATGAAAGGGCTCTCGATACCATCTTCACGGCTGCCAAGAGCCTGCATACTCGATTCAATTCTGTTGTTGGAGCCATAAGGTCATGGGATCAGTTGACATGGTTGAAAATCCCACCTATCATAGGCATGGATGACAACTTCATCGTTATCATCGATTCGATGTGCAACCTTGATCTTCTCTTCTACGCCGCAGCTCACTCTGGTGACAAACAACTCGCAGATGCCGCCATTGCACACGCCCGTACGCTCCTGAAGTCACATCTACGACTAGAACCACCGGAGCTAGAGCAACGGTTCCCCGGTTCATTGTACAGCACCTGCCATGTCGTCAACTTTTCACCAATCAATGGAGAAATCAAGGGACGGTGTACAGCACAAGGATACAGTACGTCGTCTACTTGGTCACGAGGCCAAGCATGGGCCATTTTGGGGTACGCCCAGACGTATGTCTGGACTGGGGAGCGTGAATTTCTCGAAACGGCATGTGGACTTGCAGAATACTTCTTATTACGTTTGGAGAAAGCACAAGCAGAGGTCGAAATTCCGGCGCCTGATGGTTCCGAGCGGAAGATTGGGAGATACGTGCCGATGTGGGACTTCGATGCTCCGATTGAAGATGGAGAACCCCCGCTGCGGGACACCTCGGCCGGGACCGCGGCTGCCAACGGTTTGCTGATCCTGGCCCAGTCTCTTGCGGGACAGGGTCTTCGCGATATCAGCGATCGATTCCTACAGGCCGGGCTCAGAATCGTGGAAGAGACTTTGGAGTTTTCCCTGGCTGGAGAGAAGGCTCGGCTGGACGCTGGAACGAACGGTGAATTGACGGGCGTCGACGTGGTAGGAGGCGAATGCTTTGAGTCAATCTTGAAGAACGCCACGGTCTGTAACAATCCAATGAGCAACCATCGAACAAAAGACCACGGGCTGGTCTATGCTGACTACTATCTGGTGGAGTTTGGGACAAGGCTGTTGCGGATGGGGCTGGTTTGAAAAGGGCAGGACTAGAACAATGACGTCGACCTTCTCAATAGCCATGCGGCCTCCCGTTCATTCTTATCTTGCTCGGTCCTACTGGGCATGTCACCTGAACACATCTCGTATCTCTGGCCAACAATGGGATAGCGAAGGGATGCAGCCAAGATATTGGCAGGAATACAGGGACCTCAATTTAAGACATGCGTCGGCCCACCCTTGATGTCCAGCCCGAGCACCGGGGCCCATATTGTATCATTCCTGTGAAAGAATCCCACTCAGAGTCGACCTATCAAATAGGGAATTCCATATCAGCCAGGGCTACTCGCATACACAAGCAAGCCAAGTTCTGGGGTGCATTGCCAACACCGTAGGATTTCTCTGCGATAGATGCAGCCAGATGGACCATGAGCCTGAGAGATATTCCTAGATCAATGTGACTTTCGGAATATACTCCGGCACGCATGATTGGAGCATTAGGCTCAGAGCGAAGTTGAGCTGTCTTCCTCGCGCATACACTACGCCACAACAATCATAGTTTCAGTGGCGCTTCTCCGATGAGCCATATCCTCGGCTCAGGAACAAAGTTGAAAAGGCATCAACAGGCGCACCTTGAAGGGTTGATGGCTTCGATCAAGCGGCATGCTCTGCATGGAGGAGCCTTTTGGGTGATGTTGGTGGCGACCCGGGACGTAAACTTATGCGAGAGCACGTGTTATTCGTCACTTTTACAACCAACAAGGTCCTTTTGTCCAGACTGGCGTCCTCCCCCCGCCTGTCATCCCACGTCAAAGTCTCACGACTCCACGGTGACACCGACCCAGCGCAATTGAACCACCTCGGAGCGGTTTGCTTATTAGGTCAGACCGGAATCCCGTCAGGTGGGGTCGATCGCGTCATTCCGCTCCGGTGATTCGACGGACCATCGCCCTTGTCTCCGTTCTCGGTCTTGGCCGGGCGGATACCGGTACCGTAGAGCCTTGTCGCCAAGTCCGCCGAGACCTTGGCTCACTGGGATGTTTCTCTCGGCGCTCCGCCTCCAGCTCCCGCCCGCGATGCCACGGGAGACGGGCTGCTGGAAGGATTCGCTAAGGTCTTGTCCTAGGTAATGCTAAGACTTTTGTTACCCACATACCCTCGACCCGTTGGAAGATGGCAACGGACGAGAACCCCACGAGGCGTGAAACCAAACAAGATTGCGTGCTTGCTGGCGGCGGTTGGTTGTGTGGGCAGGCTGGGGGCGTTCGCCTCTTGCGGCGAAAACCCGAGTGAAAGTTCTGCAGACCAGCAGGGTCGCATCAGATGCTTGGGGGACCTCTAGAGCTGAATAAAAAGGCAGCATGACGATGGTCCATGTGGTACGTACCTAGAGGTAGAGGAATGATTTCGTCTTCTCTTGCTTCTCTCTTTCTCTTCGTCCTTCTCCACATGAGTCTTCGAACTCTCTGAAGAGATCTTCATCCCACAAGGTTCCATCATTTGGAGTCATTCGCACCTCATCTTTGAGCCTCACATGCAGTCAACATAAGCTACCCTCAACAAGCTCAATCACACGATCCCGCGCCCCGGGTAACTTCCGGGACGGACCTTGATCACCGGCAGACGGCGCATATCTCGTCTTCCACGTGGCGTAGGCATGGACGTGCTCAAAAAGATTGGCGGGTGGTTTGCGCCTCCGCCTAACAAGGCAGAGGATGGGCGAGATGCGTGGCCCTCACGGGCGGCCTTCCTGCTGGCCTCTATGGGTGGCTGCGCTGGCATGGGTAACCTCCTACGATACCCGTCACAGGTGTACAACAACCATGGACTACAGTGGTACATTCCATATTTGATGGCCGTCTTCATTATCGCAATTCCTGTTTTGGTGCTGGAGATTGCTATTGGGCGTTTGTGTTTCCCTCCCCCAAATGCTACCGAGTCTAATGATTGCGAATAGAGGCATATCGCGGAGGAAGTGTTGTCGCCTACAACAACCTCAACCAAAAGCTCAAGGGCACTGGGCTATCCCTATTGTATGTCGGTTTCGTGGTCGGCCCTTACTTCGTCGTCAATCTGGCATGGATCATGAACTACTTCCGGCAATCATTCACCAGCCCGCTTCCGTGGACCAACCGAGGCGAAGAGTTCTTCAATCGCGATGTAGTCGCCAACGTCGACCCTATTGTAGGGAATCTTACTGCCGATGGCAGTGCTGTCGCCAACTACACACAGTATCCAGGCACTGCTCTGCTGGGTGAGACGGTCGGATGGACCCTCTTCACCTGGTTTCTGTGCTGGCTGTGCATCTTCCGTGGTGTTGGTTTGACGGGCAGGGTGGTCTACTTCACCATGGGCCTTCCGATTGTTGTCACAATTATACTCATTGGAAGATCAGTCTCCCTGGAGAACGCGGGTGAAGGTGTCAAACTGTATTTCGCGACGTGGAGAGGCTCTCAACTTGCCAGTGGACAGGTCTGGCAGACAGCCTGCGGGCAAGTTTTCTTCTCAACTGGTGTTGGATTTGGCTACTTCACCTCCTATGCGGTAAGCATTGCACCAACAGCTTCCGTATCCTCCTACGTAACTGACTCACTCCGTCTAGTCATACAATCGTCAGTACTCGAATGCTGTCATGGACTCCATCCTCATCGTATGCAGCAACGTTCTGTTCGAGAACATTGCAGCCTTTGCTGTGTTCGGTGTTGTGGGCTATCTGGGAATGTACCCTGATCCTGAGAACCCTATTGGAGGTTTCACAGTCGGCTTCCTTACCCTTCCTCTCGCCGTCACGGAGATGCCTGGCGCCAACTTCTGGGCTGTGGCCTTATTCTTTACTCTCATGGTCTTGGGCTTCAGCTCAGCTTTCGCAATGCTTGACGCCATTGTGACTCTAGTCATGGATACCGGCATCAAGTTCTCACGCCCGATTGTCGTGACAGCTCTGACGATTCTCTCGTTCCTGCTATCACTCCCCTACTGCACGGAGTTCGGCTACTATCTTTTGACCGGCATCGACAAATGGACAAACGACGTCGCGCTGGTATTCGTTGTATTTGCTGAGTGCGTGACTTCCACGAGCGTTTACCGTTGCAAGGATGTCATTGGACAAGTTGGCAAGGTGCCGTTTATCATCTACAACACGGGATACATCTTGGGTATGGTCCTCGGTGTTGCCCTTGCGCATGCAGTCAGTCCCGGTGCGGGGGCCGGTGTAGGATTTGGGCTTTTCTTTGCTGGATGCATAGCTTCCGTTCTGATGAGCAAGACTCCCGATTCCACCCCCCCTAGGTTTTGGGGCAAGAATGCTTTCGTGAGCCGCCTATGGTATTTAGCCTTCTACTCCGTAAGTATGGATTCCTTTCATTCCTAAGATCAAGCTAACTCCTGTCTCAAGGGAAATCAACTTCGCCGTGATCTCAACGTCATTATTGGAAGTGGCAAGAACTGGAATATCCCGACCTTCTGGCCCGTGTTGCTACGCTACGTTTCTGGGCCAATTCTTGCGATCGTCTATGGGTTCTCGTATCCCGCATTCTACAAGCTGCGGTACGACCCGCTTCATATCCTCGGCTTTGGCGTCGGACATATTGCGCTTCTTATCATCTTCGGCAGCTTCATCTTCCCCCGATGGTATGACCTGTTTATTCCTGCGAAGCGCCAGAATGAGGGTAAACTCGGATATGCTCCGAATGTCACCATTGGCGCGGATGAAGCGCAAGCAGCAGCGGCAGGAAACCTTGAAGAGGGACACTCAGAAGGTGCGACGGAGAGGAAGGAGTCTCCTATATCACCAGAGAACGAGCTCATTACCACGGAGGAAAAGAGGGCCACCAACTGAAATCACCTCATGGTTTCATTTCTCACTTCTTTCCTTTATCTTTCCTTCTACTTCGGATGGCATATACCTGGTGGAGGATTCGGAAGCATTGAACAAGAACCAAAATGACTATTGGAGCTGCGCCGTAAAGAAGGCCAGTCTCCGAACCTTACCTTGCGCCGGCCCACCGCCAATTGATCCCAGGCTCCCAGCCCGGAACTAACTTGACCCAAATCATCCAAATAACGTGTCTGATTCAGCGTTGACTTCGCATTACAAGACTTGGCTAATTCCAGATACATGATAGACCCGCGTCCTTTGTCCGTTAACCGTCGCCCCGACACGGCCGAGATTGGACCTGCCAGCTTTTCTCATACCGTCGCTCTTCTTCTTCGAACATATGATCATTCACTGACTTCTCATAAGTCACCAATGAGAAGCTTCAACGGCAATAGAAGCTCAGATCGTAGTTTCTCCTCGACCACAGCGCCGAGCTCACTCGTCATTATATCTATTTTCAAGGAAGCTGAAAGGGTCTTGGCACCTTCACAGCGCATGACTTTCACAACAGCGAACAAACAGGACACAGCCACCGGCCGTACATCGTATGATCTAACGTACCCTGCTCAAATCTGACAGATCCCTCAATTGCCTTCGACGTGTAAGCGGGTTGAGATCCTACCGAATTCCGCTGGCTTTTGCTTTTCTTTTAGCTCATTCGATACATCTTCGAGAGACATCAGAGCCATGATGCCATTGCTGCCTACAGATTCGATGGGGAAAATGGGATAGTTCAATTTCATTTCCCAGACTTTATGTTGGGCTTGTCTTGGAATGTTTGGAAGTGCCGGTTTTCGAATCACTTTACATGGTAGGTATTCATATCGTCCACTGGTTTTCATTTACGTAGTCGACCAACTGGCATAGCATTTCCAAGACCTTTTCATTTTATTGTCGTTATTTTGACCGAAGTGCCTGGCGTGCGTGATTACCTTGTCAGGTGACAGGCCCAGCAGCGTCCTCAACCGGAGATGCTATGGTGTGGACAAGGATACCCGAACAACCCGGATCTGCGCCTGGGGTCTCCAACTTCGTCGCAACATTCGCAGAGTTCTTCGAGCCGAGGTTTGTGCCGCTGTTTGGAGTTCCACGAGTGCGGCGTGCGGGGGAAACGGTATCTCGGTCCCTCGGGTGCCCGTGCATACTCAACTTGAATTGACCGCCCAAGTCAGAGATCAGGTTTTGTTCATCGTTTCAATACCCGTTCTTCAGTGAAGTGAGAGTCTATGTACTTCTGTATCGATAAACAACATCCAAACTTCATTATGCCTTTGCGAACCAATCTGCCCGGACACCTGGCCTCTCGCGCCAATGGTACGGCACGCATTGCGTCGGCCTCAGGGTCGGCGGCAGACAGGCGAGGGGGATTGGTAGAGCTAGCTCGGGACGAAGATGTCCAGTACATCGTTGGTGACTGGATGTCAGAATACAATATGGCGCTCAGAGGGGGTGCAAAGGCCGACGACCCTCTGAACTCAGCAGAATTTGAGCCTTCTTTCCTCGAAGCGATTGAGCCGGCCCTGAAATACCTCGATGCACGGCGGATTAAAGTTGCGGTTAATGCTGGTGCAAGCGATACGAAGAAACTATACGATGTCTTGGTCGATGTGATTGCAGAAAAAGGTCTGAAGCTGAAAGTCGCGTGGATAGAGGGAGACGAAGTCATAAATGTTGTTCAGAAGGGGCTCAAGTCAGGGGACGGATTCAGGAATCTTACAACAGGTATGGTTGCAACACTCAGGTAAAGATATCGATAGCAAAACTGATATGAGAAGGCGAGAACATCAAGGACTGGCCGTATGAGCCCATTTACGCGCAAGCTTACCTCGGATGCTGGGGTATCGTCGAAGCCTTCAAGCAGGGCGCTCACATCGTCCTCTGTGGAAGAGTAGCAGATGCTTCGCCTACCGTTGCATGTGCCGCATACCACCACGGGTGGAAGAGGGACGACTTGTCACAGCTCGCGCATGCGCTTGTGGCAGGTCACTTCATCGAGTGTACCACTTATGTGACAGGCGGCAACTTCTCTGGGTTCAAGACACTTCCTGGGACATCTGTTGATGTTGGATTTCCGATTGCGTCGGTCGAGGGAACTGGAGAGTTCACAGTCTATAAGCAAGCAAAGAAAGGGGGCATGGTTACACCTGAGACGTGTAAGGCCCAATTGCTGTACGAAATTCAGGGGCCTTATTACTACAATTCCGACGTCGTCGCCATCCTTGACAACATCAAGATGGACAAGGTCGGAGAGAATGAAGTGTAGGTGACACCCAGAAAGGTTCTTAGTGCATGCTAATGGCATTCAGGCGAGTGTTCAACGTTGGGCACATTAAACCACCCCCGACCACAAAAGTCGGTATCACTGCAAAGGGAGGATTCCAAGCTGAAGCACACTACTTTCTCTGCGGACTTGACATACCCGAGAAGGCTGCTTTGTTTGAACGCCAACTCAGACACGTCTTTGACGAGTCGAAGTTTTCCTGCCTCAAATTCCGGACAAACGGGTCATGCCCGGTCAATCCTTCCAACCAAGATGCAGCAACCGTCGACCTGCGCATCTTTGCCCAAGCCCGCGACGAAGACACCCTTTCACCATTGAAATTCCTCAAGCCAATGGTCGACAACATCATGCAAAGCTACCCAGGTGCAACATTCCACATGGACACGCGACAAGCCTTCCCCAGAGAATATTACGAATACTGGGTCAGCATCATACCCCAAAGTGCCGCTAAGCACGTGTGCCATCTTCCGTGGAAGAATCAGCGAGTGAGCATCGATCCGCCGTCGGATACGGTTGACTTTGTGTACAACCAACCGACGTATGAGACTAAGGACCCGATCAACGTGACCACCCTCGGGCCGACGACTCGAGCACCACTAGGATATGTTGTGCACGCGAGGTCAGGTGACAAAGGTTCAGACAGCAACGTTGGCTTTTTTATGCGAAATGCCGATGAATGGGATTGGTTGAGATCGATATTGACTGTCAGCAAAATCCGAGAGTTGCTGGGTGAGGATGACATGGGAAAGCCCATATTCCGATTCGAGCTTCCACACCTGCATGGTTAGTCAATTCACTCCAAATTTGTCCCGAGTATCGCTAACATCAATTCACTTTAGCTGTGCACTTCCTATTGAAGGATCACCTAGATAGAGGAGTGACATCTAGCTCTTCCTACGACTTTCTGGGTAAGAACGTGGCTGAGTACTTACGCTGCAAACATGTCGACATTCCAAACAGGTTTCTGGACCGTGGCAGGATTTAAGAGACTGGAAAGAAACAATTAAGAGTGGTTGGGATTAGTCCTGATTGTGTATCCCTTGTATCGATGAGGCCCGACGTCACTGCAAATGGACTGGGTTCCCCGGTAGACGCCTGCCCCGTGAGGCGCAGGTGCTCAAGGTAGTACACCGAGGAATGGCCTGCGCCTCAGAGATTGTCAAGTAGGAGCACGGAGGATAGCAAACGGTTGGGCCCGTCGATCGTTTTTAGCTCGGTCTTTCTTGAATCTGGAGAAGGGTCTACCCCGCAAATTCTTGATGAGAGGGTGTCCTGTCAGCCTGTTGGACTAGTGAGGCCACGAATGGCGTCGTTTGTGAGACAGACCTTCCCTTGAAAACTTCGACCAGGCTTTCCGAGAGAAGATGCTAGGATCCAGTCACCCATCCTTTGGTTTTCCCCATCAATTCTCATGCGGTATTGAGAGCAGGGAGTCCCTAACTGCGATTACGTCTCCCCGGAACAATGATTGCCTTGCAGGCAAGCTGCATCATCCCTAACTTCCGGTTTTTTTGCTGATGACCCTTGTCCAGAACATACATCATTTTCTGCTCATTCAAATGACGATCAACGGTGCCTGGTTTACGATGCCAGGCACGGTTTGCGTGGTCCTCACCTGGCCGCATCCTTACCGACATTTAGACCCAATTCACGTGGGAGGATCTGAAACTCTACTCGGCACGGCAGGGACCCGGAAGCGGAATGGGGTGACGCGATGATGATCAAGTGGCGGGACAAAAATCAAGGCTGGGCAGCGAGTGCTCAGCCAGGCACCGCCCGCACCTCTCGGCTGTCGAACAAATCACCGAGCGGGTTGATGCTACCGGATGCGCGGTCCACATTGCCGGAATAGGCAGTTTGGCGTGCCGCTCAATCCGCGGATCACTCCCTCCGCACGCCGGAGCGGCTGCCCCGCGCGCACCGGGAGCCCGGGGTAGGGCATCTGGAGCATGCCAAGTTGTGATGCGGCAAGGGCCAAGGGAGGGAGAAAACGCCTCTAAACGCGCAAGCGATCCACTGATCCGCTTTGCTTCACGGGATGCTGCAGGGTGCAGCTCAAACAGATGATGGGTGGCACGTTCCGTTGGGCTGAGACCCAGACACAAGTTGAGGCTTTGCGGTGTGTCACGTTAGGGTCAGGGGAAGCTCAGCGCCACGATCTTGCGTACCCAAACGTCATTCCTGGCAGGTTTTATTTAAGAAAACATACTTTCGGCCTAGATAACCACGATCCTTTTCTAGTTGAGCAACGTCCATCACCCAATGGTCCTCGTTTCTATCTATACACGCTCAACCAAATTAGCAATACCATCCCTCATACCCGAATTCGCTCATCATAGACCATCGAAGCGTTGACACGCATCTAAATCACGATCAAAATGCCGACCCGTCTGTCCGAAGCTATCAAGCAAGATCACCGCAGGATCGAGCAAGCATACCGGTACATCCTCACGGCAGCTACACAAGAGGATAAGCTTCGTTGGAGAAATGAGCTTGCCCTCGAGCTTGCAAGACATTGCGTTAGCGAGGAACAAGTGCTTCTTCCAGCTCTGAAGCTTCGTCTTGCCGACGGCAGCTCGAGGTGTGAGAAGAACTGCACGGACCGAAAGAGCGTAAGCGCCCCCCCTTGTCCACGAGGTAACGCGACGGCGAACAGACGCTAACTCTAGTGATAACTAGCTGAAGGAAAAGATCTGCAAACTGAAAGCCATCCCCGTTGACGATGCGAGCTTCGAGCCTCAACTGAAGAGCCTCTGGGTAGACATGGCCGCCCATGTTCGAGATACCGACACTCAAGATGTCGCCCGCTTGGAAGAATGTCTCAGCATCACCGAGTCTGAACAACTGGCTGAAGAGTTCCGCAATACGATGTTCTTCGCTCCGACCCGAAGTAACCCGGCCGCTTCACACGGACCTCCATCGAAGCTAATAACGGACTTCCTGGCGACGAAGGAAGGTACCATTACCAACGCGGATCCTATCGTTGGTGGAACTCAATAGAGATAGATACAAATCAGAGGGGATACACGACTCACGATGTTACGATAAGATGAAATCTGTAACTTAGATTCTTACAAGACTCATAATTACTCATCATGTCTCCCAACAATCATTTCTTTTCTTCTTTCTGCCAGATTACATCGCTATGGGAATTCACATGTATGCCCAGAGGGCAGCCACGGCGTCGGATACAGCTATGTACAAAGTAGTAATCAAACAGAATTTGAGATTCTTTTTCGAATATTGTTTATAATCTGCTCAAAAAGTCCCTGCAGACTGCAAGTCTCGGCGCTGTAATCCGGCCGGCTCGGTGCGGAGTCGATGCCCTTAGGGTCCACGGTCGGCTCCACCCCCCGGAGTTTGTTCCGACACATTCCCATCATTTTCACGTCATGGCTAGGCCATGTGAACATCAAGCCCAGAAGATCCAGTTTTTTTTATGTACTTAATCTTTCCTGCCTGTATATTGGCTTATCTTAGCAACTTGGCTTCTTGGCTTCAATTGGGCCCGGTGCTTTCCCAGAAGTCCGGCGATCAATTGTTGCCAGGTCTCGTCGAATTGTTCTCGCGAACTCTCCAGGTCTCCAAGTCCAAATTTCACCTTGTGTCAGGCTGTTCAACAAACCAAAAATCAGCAAAGTGCTGGGTCACCAGAATAAACTCTAAAGAGGTCGAATAGCATGCTGCCCCGGAGTTATTCAGACTCAAAAACCTGTTATTTTGTTGGGCCATGCATGTTAAAAACGACGAACACCTGCGGCTTCACATGGGGGAATGATCCACCCCACCACTTTTTGAACTGGTAATCTGAGTCAGATCATTGGTTAAACAGCATCATCCGGGCGAAATTCCAACGTTGCCAAGGGCCTAACATCAGAAAGTAACCCGCGAAGCTACGCTGAAGTGGCAACAACATTGATCAGTCCCTCCAAAGATCCGCAATCTGTGTACTCTGGTAGGGTTCTCTTTCAAGGGCCCTTCCGGACGAGTCGAGCTGAACCTGGGTATATAAGCTTAATTCCAAAATTGATCTGGATGATCCTTCTCGCTTTCATCCTCGAAGTCCACTTCTCAACTCACCTCAAGCAAACGAATCCAAGATGGCACATCGAAGCGAATACAGAGACAATTACCCGCCTCATCTCCACAGGCACCATTCTCCAACATATTCAGACTACACCAGCGACCGGCCAGACTACAGCCCGACAAGGGATGTTGGCGCAGTGCGTGTCGCTCAAAGACATTACGAGTACCCTGACCGCAGCGGGCAGATCGAAGTCTACGAGACCGGCAGAAACCGACCTCGGGAGTATTACTATAATGAGAAGCCATCGCATTCCCGGCCGAGATCACGAGACTATGAACACGACCGCGCACATAGGCATCATCACCACCATCATCACAGCAGTCGCAGCAAAAGAAGACACTCGAGTGCAGGTCCAAACTGGAGTCAGGCTGCCATCGCCGCAGCTAGCGCCGGTATTATCGAGGCCGGGTTGTCGAGAAAGGACAAGGATCGCACTGCCAGAGTGATGACGGCTGCAGCAGGCGCCGGAGCCATTGACGCCGTCGCTGGCAAGAACAACGAGAAGACACACAAGAGTTGGGAGCACATCGTAGGAAGCACTGTTGGCGGGTTAGTTGTTGACCGTGTCGCGCATGGATCTGGACGACGATAGGATGGGGAAGATGTGAACCTTATGACGATATGAATGGCCATGTAATATGCTTAGATTCTACCGACCGATCATGTGTAATGACTTAAGCGTTATTTGATGCTGCAATGCCCACCCGATGCTGCCCCTGAACTACGCAACGGTGGACTCACTTCTTGTCTTAAGGGGTCCTTCGTGTGTGGAGCGTTCGTCCGACGTCAAGCATCATTAGCATATTTGTAGCTGAGTGTTTCCATGGACCGTTGTTTCTGTGCAGAACCTGGTCTCTAAACATCACGCGGAAAATCGGGAACCGGCGCCTGGTGTTGCGACCAAGTCGCGTTTCTGATTGATTTAGTCGTCTGAACGCTAAGCTTTCGGACACGCGATTCGATGAGCGCGACATGGATGGTGAGATCCCCGCCAGGCGAACCATGGTTAGCTGCACCTCGGGCGCCAGACGATTCGCGGGGTTTCAACAAACCTCAATCTAAATGCCGGATGAGACTGCCCCGCCAAGCCAACTTCGTCCACTACCGGCATCGACAATACTCCTGAAGTGCAACGACCTTCCTCACAGAGCAACGGATGCTAATGCACCGGGGGCAAATGGCAGGTTAGTCTGTCTTTATGTCAGACCTGGTTCTCTCTGGCCTTCAGTCCTGCGTAGGCATGGCACGTCTAGCTCTGGGGCTTGAGATATAAGAACCATGTTTTTGTCTGCTGAAGGACGACTTGTTGTCTGTATCAGACTATCGAAGCCAGCCATCATGAAGTTCCTCAACTTTCTCGCCGCGGTCAGCCTCTCCCAGGCCCACACCATCTTCGTCTCCTTGGAGGCTGATGGTGTAAACTCTGGAGTGTCCCAAGGTATCCGAACGCCTTCATACGATGGCCCTCAGACAGATGTCACTTCCCAGTACATCGCATGCAATGGCCCGCCGAACCCGACTACCCCGACCGATAAGGTGATCAGCGTCACCGCCGGATCAACCGTCACTGCTATTTGGCGCCACACCTTGACTAGTGGTGCTGACGATGTCATGGATGCCAGCCACTTAGGACCTACTATCACCTACATGAAGAAGGTCAGCGACGCGAAGACTGATACTGGTATCGGTGACGGCTGGTTCAAGATTCAAGAGGATGGCTATAACAATGGTGTTTGGGGTACCTCGAACGTCATCAACAACCAGGGCCGCCAGTCCATTACTATTCCGAAGTGCATCGCCAGTGGCCAATACCTTCTCCGAGCTGAGATGATTGCCCTGCACGGCGCCAGCTCGTACCCAGGAGCTCAGCTGTACATGGAGTGCGCCCAGATCAACGTCGTCGGCGGAACTGGAGCCAAGACCCCGTCGACCGTCAGCTTTCCAGGTGCTTACAAGGTAAAGAGCGCAACCTTTGAGTTTATGAAATCGAATTCTGATACCGTACTAAGGGAACTGACCCCGGCATCACCATCAACATCTATTACCCGCCGGTCACATCCTACACGATCCCAGGACCTGCTAAGTTTACTTGCTAAATGGAATGATGGACGGGATATGCATCCAAGATGACCACATGGGTAACAATTCGTGTCTCGAGACTGTACATCATCTGGATGATTACCTGGCACCCAGTATCGTGCGGGACTAGATGTAGCCGGTGTCCGGGCAACACCTGGAAACCTATGAGATAGTCTATATGAGAAAATTGAGAAACTTCAGAGATGAAGTCTAAGACAACCCACGGAGCTGGCACCTATGTCGAAAGCTTCTATGCAAACTCTGATGTGGTCTCCACCCGTATTCTTTCTTGAAGGCGAATGCAACGAGCTCAGCCAGATGAAATATGTGTTAGTTGAGACTACAATCATTTTCCATTCAAAATCTCTTCGCGGGGGTTAGCCCTCATTATCGAGTTCGACATCATGAATGACCGAGGGCGGCGGACCTGCATGTCCGCGGTGGATACACCTTCGGACATGCACGCCCGAGCATGTCCGACGAGGCCTATATCTCTCCTCACACACGGTGGATATTTCTAACTTGACTGATTACATGTAAGAAGCTATATTTTATACCTTGTCAAAGCCCAAACAATTGCACACTTTCTCTACAAACCGTCCTGGCGCCAGAGTTCATGCTATCACCGTTTACGGACCTTGCATTACAAACATACGGCCCCATCGCGAGCCCGCCATCAACAGAATGGACACTACCACCAATGATGGTCAAGTCTCCCCTGACGAGATAAGGGCCAAGTTTTCAATGGCATTGTCTGAAATGTACCGCGCAGAAGTTCCCCAATACGGAACTCTGGTAAACATTGTGTCGGAAATCAATCGTCAACAAGATCAGCACGCTTCGAACACGCAACACCGTCTAGAGGTCGAGAGACACGGCGCAATTCGTCTCGGCACCCCCGCTGAGCTTCAAATGATCCGACGCCTATTTTCAATCATGGGAATGCATGCGGTCGGCTACTACGATCTCTCAGTTGCTGGTCTTCCTGTCCACGCAACTTGTTTCCGGCCTCTTACCAGTCACGCACTCGCCCATAACCCCTTTCGCGTCTTCACCTCTCTGCTGAGGCTGGATCTCCTCAACAATGACGAGTTGTGCTCGTGCGCGGAGAGGGTCCTAAGTGATCGGCAAATCTTCACGCCTCGATGCATCCAGCTTATTGAAGAGTTGGAGGCCCTCACGTCAGTGCCCAAGGCAAAAGCAGACGACCTCATCATTGAGGCTCTCGAGACTTTTCGGTGGCACAAGACTTCAACGGTCGATGTACAGACGTACAGGCGTCTTCAAGAGGCTCATCCCTTGATCGCAGATGTGGTGTGCTTCAGAGGACCTCATATCAACCATCTTACGCCTCGGGTTTTGGACATCGAGGCCGCCCAACTTAAAATGCACGAGCACGGCCTGCAGGCAAAAGACAGGATAGAGGGGCCACCATCCAGGCATTTCCCCATTCTCCTCAGGCAGACCAGCTTCCTCGCTCTCGAGGAGGAGATCGCATTTTCCAGTGGGTCCGAGAAAGGCGGTAGACATAAAGCGCGATTCGGGGAGATAGAACAGCGAGGTATTGCTCTGACTCCCAAAGGTCGGCGCTTATACGATGATTTGTATGGCAAATTCATGCGCGAACAAGAGCAAGGATCTTCAAAAGAGGCTGTCTTGATGAAGACTTTCCAGGACTTTCCTGACGATCTGCACGTCTTGCGTCAACAACAGCTCGCATACTTCACTTACCATGTCATCGGAAAGCCCTATTCTAGGATGTCTCATTTGGATGAGATTGATGCGTTGGTGAAGTCTGGAATGTTGGGGTTTGAGCCTATCACTTATGAGGACTTTCTCCCTGTGAGTGCAGCAGGAATCTTCCATTCCAATCTCGGCGCAGGTGCCTTCAGAGCAAGCGCCGTCTCTTTAGAAGACCAAGAAGCTTTTGAGGAAAGTCTCGGTTGCCGAGTATTTGACAGTTTCGAGCTGTATCAGAGTATGGAGAGAACATCTCTCCGGGACTGCCTAGGAGAATTGAACGGGTGCAAATAGATTATCGACTGGTGTAGTCCTAGCTTGCCAATACTCTCTTTTTTTCTTCAAAAACTGAGACATTCATTCTTCAGAACTGACAAAGTGATTCGAGTATTCTTCTGCATTTCCGAGGAGTCAGGTGGCCATGAAGTCATCTACGTGAAAGGCATCAATAAGTTGTGATAATTTAGCCTTCAGACTACGCATGTCCGACTTATCTCAAAGGCTTGGAGCGTACATAATTACACTGAAAGTCCCCCATCAGCAACCTTGTTCGCGGAGAAAAGCTGTCTCTTGGGTAACGTAGGATATCTATTTCTATATATATTGCTTTTGTGAAGGCTTTTGCAATTTCAAACTTCAAGAGCGAAGTCAACTGCAGCTCGAGCATGTACAATGCTAGTGTCGATAATTGGCACGGAGCTATGCTGTTCCTTCACTAGAATTCCAAACTCCGTGCATCCGAGAATGATAGCCTCAGCCCCTCTAGCTATTAGGTCGTCAATAGCCGCCTGGAACTTGAGTCTCGTTTTCTCTACGAAGATGTTTTTGGCAAGCTCGTTGTAGAGAGCGTGGTGTACATTCTCTTCATGATCTCCTTCGGCCACCAACACCTGCAATCCATACTTTGCTTTCAGACGTCCAACGAAGTAGGTGCCTCGCATCGTGTAACGGCTACCAAGCAAGCCCACGATCTTGCAACCCATCCCGATAACCGTCTCAGCGGCGGCATCAACAATATGAACTAATGGCAGGTCGACATTATTGATGATGAAGTCGTCGGCGGTGTGAACCGTGTTGCATGCCAAAAGAAAGAAGTCGGCCCCAGCCGCCTTCAGCTTGTTTGCCTCAACGGTAAGAAGCCGCCCGACCTCGTCCCAATGTCCCTCCGCCTGAGCTTTTTCGATGAGTGCGAAGTCCGTCTGCGCGAGGACAAGTTTTGGCGTGTGAAGGCTGTCGCTTCCACTCTGTGTTTTGAAGTATTCGTGGATTTCTTTGTAATAAACCAAGGTGCTGGGCCAAGCAATACCGCCCACAATGCCAATGGTTTTCATTGTTGAGTAGCTTGAGCCTAGTTGCCGGTTTAGAATGATGACTGGATAATGTCGAGCAAGGGGCAACTTACCGATGAGCTCCGGATTTCCAAATCGTATATCGTCCTAAGCCAGAACAAAACTCTAATCACAAGAAAGCCAAAGTTTGTTGACAATTTTACATAAGGTATGGTCGTAAATTGGAGATTCAAGTATTTCGCAGTATATCAGCCAAGTTCGTAGTCGGTTCCAACGAGAAAGTGGGGCCCGGTTGCTTCAAAGTCCGATTCGGACATCAAACATCCGAGGTAAAGCTCCTTTCTCCCATCGCAGCACACACCATGTTCGGATCTCTCCCCATCGCAGCATCACCGAAAACTCGCATGTCCAATTGAAAGGACTCCGACAAAGACAGTGCTCGGCCTTTTCGTTCTCCAGAGACTGCGTCTGGCCAAGTAACCTCTTCCGGAGTCTTCTCGGTCTGACACGATGACGTCCTCGGCAGATGCTCGGGATTCTCCGTTATCGTCCAGAAGACACGGGACTCGGGCCAAAACCAACGCTGGCATCTGCCGCACCTGCAGTAACTGCCGGAGTAGAAAGGTGAAATGCGACGGTCAACGTCCTCTATGTGGCACATGCCGAACGAGAAACTTGGCCTGCGACTACCCAAAAGACGCGAGAAAGACAGCGGTCCGGACAAGAAGGGAAGATGTCAAGTCCCTGCACAAACAAATTGAAGATCTTAGGAGGCAAGTTGGAGACTCGCCAAGCAATGCTGCATCTCAGACAGCAACCGGTCAGGACGAATCTCATGCCCTCGAACGGTGTAAAAATACCGGCATTGAAACGGTTCAACCAGAAGAGTTGACTGCGTCGGCGCAGTATGGAACTACATATCTCATTTTCGACGACAGATCATGCACACCTAGTAGAACCCCATTCGCGCATAGAACCCCTGGCTCTACCGCAACTGTCACCGAAGATATACTCTACGCACAAACTCCGGCGCCCACTAATGAGACAACGGCACGAGATACCCAAGTTGACGAAGACAATACTCAGGAAGCTGAGGGAGTTCAGGTCTACGGAGCTACAAGTCTATTGCATGACCATACATCAAGATCATCACTTGTCAATGCGCGACAGCGACTTGCGGGCAATAATCCCCTGGTGTGTAAAGAGGCTATCAAAGACCGGCTCATATCGAACGCTGCTATAAGAAGGCAAGAAGAGCTGATGCTTCATTCATCACCAAGCATCACAGCCAACATTGACTTCGACGGGGTCCCAGCAGACACCGCGATGCACTTACTTGATTTGCACTGGAACCGGCAACACCTGTCGTATCTTCTGACATATCGGCCGGCGGTCATGGACAGTCTCGTCAGAAATGGTCCTTACTCCAACAAACTTTTGCTGAATGCGATATACCTGCAGAGCAGTCTGTATAGTGACCGCACTTGCCTTCGGCTCAACTCCGCAGATCCGCAGAGCAGAGGAATGGCATATTACAACCGTTTCAAGGTTTTGCTCGCCGACTATGTTGACAAACCCACAATACCTACTGTTGTGGCCCTGTTGACATGCGGTGCATGCTTGGTGCCTCGCGGCATGCAAAGCGCCGGCTGGATATTCTGTGGTATTGGATACAGGATGCTTACCGACATCGGTTGCCATCTCGATGTTCAGACAGTCGCCATTGACAGTTCAAACTATCGCAGCTCTGCTATTGATCTAGAGCTTCGAAAAAGAGTTTACTGGGGGGCCTACGTAGGAGACATGCTCCAGTCCCTCTTCTTAGGGAGGTCTCCCACTATGCCTGAAGTACATGGAACCGTCTCTAAAGAGTATTTTGACTCTTATGAAGAGCTAGAAGAGTGGAAGCCATACACCGATCCTTTGATTGAGCCCTTAGGTATGCGCGTATCAGCATACCAAGCGCGGCCTTCATATGCCCTCAGCACCTTCCAAAGCCTTCTTCGGCTATGCGACATCATGGGCCGAGTCATCCGAGAATTCTACTCGACAACCAGTGCAGAGACCGCTGAAGAGACTTTGCTAGAGGAGCGGGACAAGGTCAGGGAACAGCTTCTGAGATGGAAAGCGGACCTCCCAGAGTGGCTCCGATTTGAGCCAGGGGTGGATGTCACTCCGCCACCACATCAAATCACACCCCAGTAAGTCTTCTTTTGCCTGAGCCGGGTCATTTTCGCTAATACAAACAAGTGCCATATTTTGGACCTTGACCATTCTGACTGAGCAGGCATTCCTTAATCGTGGCCACTTCACGTTCACTTTGGACACCGAATCGAAAAGAGAGGCTGAAGAGAGATGCCTCAACGCCGCTCTTCGTATTTGGAAGCTTGTTGAGGTTTACAAGCAGACTTTCACCCTCCGTCGCGCTCAGTATGGCATATCATATGCAAGCTACTGTGCGGTTGTAGTCATACTGCAGCAGGCTAGCCATGATTCTGAGGAGCATATCAAATGCATCCGCTTCTTTTGGCTTGCTTTACTTGAGTATCAGAGAGGATGTAATTACGGCTTAAAACGGCCCCTGAAGTTACTGAAGTCGCTCATGCGTCGGTTGGAAGGGATCGCGCAGGATAATGAACCGGAGGATACGGGTGGCAACAACCAGCAATTACCGGGTACGTTACCTTGAAATTCTCACTACACTACTCAATGTTGCTGACGCATTCAGACCTTCAAGCGGACTTCAACTCTTTATTTGGTTCGTTTCACGGAGCCGAGGGGGTGGCCTCGTGGCACGGGGTTACAGACTTGTGGGATCCATCAGCCAGCACCAACCTGCTTTTCGAAGATGCAAACTTGGGTGTCATAGATGATAGTGTCTTTGGTTTCTATATGTAGTGCGATGGCTCGTAATTATAATACAGAAATGAGAGACTGTAGGAGATCTCAGTCAAGAAATCTCCAGTGCCAGTCAGTCATGCAGAAAGATTGGGTAGTGTGGCATTTATCGTCCTCATTTCATGGACACATCAGGGAACAGATGGTCCCAGAGACTGTTAGCCGAGTTGCAGCGAATTATGTGGTGGCTGACATCGCAGCCAAGAGAAGGCGTTGACGCAAATCTCCGAGCACAACCAAATGTTGGGGCACCAATACTAGCTCTTTCCACACTCCAACAGAAAAGTTGTACGGAACTGCGCCATGCGGTGGGAGACAAGGTCAATTGGCAGGATTTCCCCCATGAACCTTTAAGATTTGCTCGCTTGGATACGGCAGCTTGAAGAACGTTCTGGCTCGCGATCAATCACTGGATAATGCCAGCCTTCTCTCTGGGCGCATTCGAGCAAAGCGCACTTGCTCTCCGTGGCCCTGGTGTTCGGGGACCCTGGGCGTCATGCAGCGCCAGACACCATCCCCACATGGCTCGACTAGGGCTGTGATCCTTCGGGTACCTCCCAGCGCAATAGCACCGCAGGCTCGCGGACAACTCGCCATGATATCTTGCCTTGGTGCTTGTGTAATGAGACACCCGGAGGTTGGACGTTCACTGGTTTCTCACTCCGGATTCTTCTTGCTAACTTGACTATTTTGCCTGCTTTGAGCTGCGTGGTATTGCCATACTTGGCGTGGCCAACGGCTCGGGCTTCGGCGGGGTGTTAACAGACAAATCGACAGGGTTGACACGACGGCAGCCGGCAAGACAAGGGTGCCACATTTGATCCTCGTCCTTTGCTCTGTAAGCTGCAGCTAATCGTTCCAATGGGCATGGTCAATGTTGGCAAACATGCGGTTACAACACCTCGCAGCCGACGTTCTGCAGGGGCAAATGACATTCGGCGAGCAATATTGGATTGCTCCAATGCGACCGTATCCAATGCAAAGTTACGGATCCTGAAGAAACCCAAAGGAGCCCGCATAAATAATTCCATGCTGCCGCAGCATGGTTGACTTTCTCTGTTGTTGGTTCTCTATCGCTCTCATCCAACTTGCCTATTGACTGGAAGAGACCCGCGACCGCCAACCGTCAAGTTTCATATTGACAGCCGTTCATTCTTTCAACATTGTTCCAACATGGCTGCGCGTATCGCTGCCTTCTTCAGCGCCCTGTCCCTTGTGACTGCGGTTGCGATTCCCGACAGTGCTGCCACAAAGATCATCCACAGAGACATCGTCATTCTCGGCGGAGGTGCGTCCGGCTCTCACGCCGCCGTCAGGCTCCGCGAGGACTACAAAAAGACGATCGTTGTTGTCGAGAAGCAAAATCGCATCGTAAGTTTAAACTTCAGAATTATAAATCACGACATATCATTTACACAATCGTCTTAGGGTGGCCATGTTGCGACATTTACCGACCCGGAAACGGGCAACAATTACGACTATGGAGTAAACTCCTACACCGATTACACTGGCGCGCGCGAGTTCGTCGCACGCCTCAATGTCCCAGTTATGACTCCTGCACGATTGTCCCTCACTACCACATACGCCGACTTCACGACAGGCAAATTGACCAACTACTCGTTGCCTGCCTCCGCCGACATCACCGCTGCGCTGAGGACCTACCTTGAGCTCTGCGAGAAGTATGAGGAGAATATCCTCCCTTCCTACGCCAAGTTCCCCAATGTTACCGAGGGTATTCCAGAGGATCTCACCATGCCCTTCATCGACTTTGTCAAGAAGTACGACATCGAGGCTGCTGTTCCTCGTATCTTCCAGGTCACTGGACTTGGCATGGACGACTTCGCACACCAGTCCACCCTGTACGTCATGCAGACCTTTGGCGCGCCGATCACCCGTTCTTTCTTGGGAGTTGTGGGTTCTTTCGTGCCCGCATCTAAGAGAAACCAAGACATCTACGATGCGATCGCCGAGCTGCTTGGGGACGACGTCATGTACTCTTCCACAGCCATCAAGACTGCCCGTTCCGACGATGGCGTCGAGGTCCTCGTCAAGAGCGCTGATAACACGCGCACTCTCATCCGCGCGAAGAAGCTTCTTATTTCTTTCGAGCCTACCCTTCATAACATGCAGGGTCTCGATATTGACGAGGAAGAGACCTCTGTCTTCGAGAAATGGAACTGGTCCACTGTTTACGCTGGCATCGTCTCCCACCCGGCCATTCCCAAGCTTTTCTCTTACACCAACACTGAGCCCTCTAGATGGCTCTCGCTCCCGGAGCTTCCTTTTGTCGGTCGGTTTGACTACCTTGGAGACAACAACTACCGTGTCCTAGTTGGTGGTGACAAGAACTACAACAGCTGTGAGGCACAAAAGCTGGTCAAGAGGTCACTGAAGCAGCTCGCCGCTGCCGGAACCGTCCCAAGCCTTGGCAATGACACTATTCAGATCAAGGCCTGGGCCGATCACGGCGCTATGCAACTTCACTTTGAGAGGGACGATCTCAAGGCCGGTGCCATCACCCAGCTTTACACGCTCCAGGGCCGCAAGAGTACCTACTTCACTGGTGGTGCCTGGTCTGCTCAGTTCACCACCATCCTTTGGGAGACGAACAACCAATACGTGCTACCTAAGCTGTTGGCAGAGTTCTGACGGGTCGCCATTGCTTCGGATCGCGCATTAAAATAGTATTAGTAATCGCCATAGACGTAATTCCACCTTATTTGCAATAATTGGACAAGCCTGTTTTTGATCATCCATGAAGTCATAACTTCCCATCGTCTCAGGAACAGCGAAGGCAGAGCCAGTGCACACTCCAAGTGATCAAATGAGCTGCCCCCTCCCGCCGAGCCCTGATGGATTTGCGCCCTCGCCTCCCTCGGACCACAATCCACCTGCCATTCAAAGTATCCTGCCGACGAAGCTGGGGCAAGGGACGGAGTAGTCGCTCCATCAGGATCGTATTTCGAACCAACATGAGGTTGCATTGAGGCTGGACCCAGCTCCACCGGTGTTTGTGCGTCCCGTCCGGGGTCCCGGCCAGAGATTCCGGTCGTAGCGGCCGCCCCCAGTCGACGCAGGAGCGCAGGATCGGATCCGGGCCAACGAGAGCAAAGTCATCCCGTCCACTCCGCGCATCAGTTTGGAGGATCTTTGCAAACTACTGCGTCTCACAGGGATGATAGTGAATAAAATCGCTTTGTGGCGAGCCGGGCTTGGACACTGCCCGTTTCCCGTCAAATTTAATCCGCCCGTTACCTTCCAACGCCTGCTTCAAGCACATCCCTTGTAGCTGCATTTCGATGGCCAACCACCTTTCGAGCATGTCAAGAAAAGTCTTCGCACTGAAGTCTCGGTAAAGCGGAAACACAATGGACCAAGAGTGAGAGGATTAATCTCGGCGTCCGTTCTCCCATCGTCCGATCTATTTCACGGTGACTTCCGTGATCTTCATAATACCCCTGGCACTTTCCTTTCGGCCCCCATGCAGTATTCTCTCCTCGCTTCCCGATCCGTCGCCATTGTCATGTTTGTAGAACGTCGCTGTGGTCGTTGTCGCACCCTTGACGTTGCTCAAGCTTTGATCGCTGTCCGCTGAAGCCATATCGTCGAGTTCATATTGATCTCTCACTCCGTGTGCTCCCCCACTGCGCATTGTATGACGACGATTTTCTGTTCCACCAGTTCCTCCAATTGTTGCCAGTGTCGGGTGTTTCTTGGACCCGTTGTTGGGTGTTTCGTTTGTGTAGTCGTCGTATGAGGTTAGGCGGAGCATTCGGCCAACGAGAGGTTTGAATGTTGGGGCACACGCAGCGATGATCCCCAGCTGTAATTGAAGGCTATTGATTGTCAGTGAAGTTCATGGAATCTGAAGTGAAAGGGCATGGGATGCCTACAATCCCCAAAATTGAATCGACTGCTCGAAAGTCTTGTCCGGATTGGCACCAAAGCCGATTTGGTAAATTGCTTTGACGATGCCCATGGCGACGGCACTGAGTGACAGATTTAGAACACGCATTGTCATCTCATGGAACGATTAACTTACAAGTATCCGAGACTTAGAATGCCGATGACATACAGTCGCACCTTTCGTTTCATTTGAAGGTTCCAAATCAAAGGGATTGGTAATGTGGCCAGGACAACGTCGGTAAAGATATTGAGGGCTGTGCATCATGTCAACAAGTGACACCCAAATCCCACAAATATCGAGCTGAACTAACCTGTGTTCATGATTCCCAGTCCTACAAAGACTTTGATCGGCCAGCATGTACCCGCGACGGTTTTGTCCCAGAAGCGAGCTGTCGGCTGGCAATAAAATGTGAAGGTGAACACGCCGCTACCTGACTGGATGAATGTGAAGACTACGAAAGTCAGCATGTAATCGTGAATGAATAATGAGCCCGTACCAATGATGAACCATAGACCCCATTTGTACCACTTCTTAGCCCCAAGTCGAAGCAGATTCAAACTGATGGATATCTTGAGAAACATGATCCCAAGAGCAGCAGAGATGATGGATTGAAAGAGACCCGCATGCTGAAGTTCGACAAGATCGGCCTTCGGGATGGAAGCTTGATGTTTGCCCAGACCATAATGCGATTGAATGATGAAGACTATCCAACCTCCCAACGCACAGAGCTAAAGACGGCAAACGATTAGCTTGAAATGATCATTCCGTCAAGGCCACAAGATTCTTACAATTGTCAATACCATGACCCAATCATCCCATCCAGGGGCTTTGATGAGCCATATTCTTGCGTACAATCTCAGGCTCACACTGATAAAAGCCAGTGCGTGGAAGATGGTGACAACCGTGACAATGCGCACAGTATTGCTCTCTGTGTGGCATGCCTCATCGCACGGGATCGCAGCCCCCACAGCGGACATGGTTGATTAGGTTTGAAAGTCGGCGGAGGTGGTCGTTCGTAGTCCGGTCGAGAGCATGTCTCGGCCGCGAACGCTGGGACTGATATCCTCGTAAAGTGCTGAACAAAGGAGCTGGTTAAACTTGGACCGTGATGGAAGTTTGCAGCAGATTGTATCTTTTAATCTAGCCCAAGACTAGATGCAGAACAAATTGCCACGGAATCATCGACCGAGAGTTCGGTTCAAACTTTCGACGATATAGTGGGGAATAGGGAATCGGACCGGGAAGCGATGCGTGCGTTATCGCTTTTGAGAGTCTAGGCTCGGTTAAGGTGAACGTTTTTCCAAGGTTTCTTTACTGTTGGACTGTTCAGTAGCCATGGAATGCGCCAGGTAGCCGGGTACGTAGGAGGCACGCATGCAGCTTCGCCGGAGATTCATAGCCTTGGAGTTGCAGATGCGGGCATTTCTCGAATAGGAATCTGCCCAGTTTACGCCACATACACCCAAGCCTCGTCTTTTCAATCCACGGAAGAGGACAAACAACCAGGCCTAGGCTGGTGAAGCGGTTGAAAGCACAGACATGACGCGTGAGGTTGGGACAGAAACTATCCTGCACTCAAAATACACATCCTGGCCACCGGTCACAACCGTTGAAAAAGGAACCAGATACGAATGCAAGACCCCTTGACATGGAGCTACCCGAGTGAAGCGAGAAGAGAGTAAATTCAACACGGATCACATTTTCTCATCCGTACTAGCGCATGCTGCGAACCTCTACGCGAGATTCGACTTTCATTGCTCTAACCCAATCACACATCAGATGCAGGGTAGCTAAGTTGAACCAACAGCTGGTTAAAGGCTTCTGAAGAGTGTTGGAGGAACCAACTGCATGATTAGCATGTCGATGGAGTTGACCCTTGCAGCGGACAGGGGTAACGATCCTCAGGCCTGAGCGTGCCGTCCTCCCCCGGCGCGGCGTGCGGCGGAGACCTCCTGTGCCGGGGTGTATTCTGGCTGATCACTGACCTTACAGATACCTCGTCGACATGGAGGCGGATAGAAAATTGTGGTTCGATTCGCTCGCCTAAATGACCCTGAACAATTGGGAAAATGAGCATAGATGACGGCGACCAAGACTCGGTATGCCTTTTCCATCTCAATGCTACGTGAACAGCTCTCGTGCCGCATGCAAGACAGAGAAAAACCTTCTTAGTAATAGTGATCAACTACTGATAAGATCAAGTTGTGGCTTTGACCGTGGCGAAACATCCTATAGAACGGGGTAGATTCTGTAGGAGAGTTGACAGTCACGGATTGGCTCTCAGCGGCAAAGGTTTGTGATGTGAAAATAATTTGATCTGTGATAACGATGGGAACACATTGGCTCAATGCTGAAAAAGTTGACGGTAAACTGGAGTTAGATGGAAGACTCCTCGAGCTGGAGCAGGGATTGAACGATCGAATCGTTTCTTGCGCTCCGTTACTTCTTTCTAAATCTGGGACCTTGAGTACATGTTTTGCATGGAAGCTCGGATTTCAATGAGATGTCCCGCGAAACCCTGCCTCGACATGACCATGTCGTTGGAAGAGTCGTTATCCGACCGCACAGGATGAGCGAAGAACACTGTCCAACACAGAGGGCGGGCTGAAGGGACCTTGGAATGAGTGAAAAGCCACGAGATAGAGGAAGCAAACACGAAAAAGAAATTCTTCAGAGGTCCTGGACAAGTACCAACAGACCGAAGCCCGGCTACCAACCAACACGCAAATGGCCATGCGCTGCCCAATCAGCGCTGCACAGGCGCATGCATCGAACCATTGCAATGAACAAGGGCTTTTACCTTGAAGTTGGGCCGTCTTCCCCGGCGCCGTATTTTTGCAGATACTTACGTACTAGAATCCAGGCTTCATGTTCTTCAAGTCCGTTGGTACAGACATCCGAGGCCCACATAATACCCACGATCGGCTCCATGTGGCTTGACAGCTGAGCAATCGTTCTATAGCCCAGTAATCATTTTCCAAAGCGCTTCAGATGGATAATAGAAATCTTTATCGATCAAATAACACATCTCACGATTTGCCCTAAGTGAACATCGGTGCTGAGTAGTGCATATCTCCACTCATCTTTATGGTTGGGTTGACAGGGGGCCCGGGGGTCAACCGGATGCAAGCAGAGAACCAACAAGAACCACATCGATGTAACGCAAACACCAACTCACTGGCCAGGTCTTCTAGATTTCCCCATTCATTTCGGGTCCTGTGCCTGTTTCACGCAATCTGAACCGGGTCAAAGGAGGAATTGGCGACTTGCCAAGAGGGCTTGGGAAATTAGCGGATGTGATTCAAGACTTGGGGCTCTAAGAATCAGAGCTGCAATTCTCTCCGGATGGTGAGCAGTCCAATTTTGGACACTGATTGGCTTGGTTCTCCACGAGGCGCGACCTTTGCCCGGTGGTGTCACATTTGTGCCGGGCCAGTTCTACTGCATGGCCGGACATATTTAGTATGAATGCCGCCGACATCAACTATGCGTAGTATGAATGTCACAAGCATTTGCACAAAACCAAAAGGCGTCACCAGACCCTGTGAGTCTTTACAAACCCCCCCCCCCCCCCCCCCCCCCCCCCCGGCCACTGACATGTGATCGAACAATTTGAACTTTCGGATGCGCATCGCCGCGGGCTTCCTCCGGGCCCTGGACCGACTGCCGATCCGGCCGACCTCCGATCGGGCGTCCCACTTCCAGAGCTCGCGCATTATCCGAAACATGTCCGCTCCGTAAAGTACGGATACATCCGGCTCATATCATTTCCTCAGATATCAGGCCGTCTAAATCGCTAAAGATATGGGGTACATGAGCCCCCGCTTGGTTCCCCCTTTCGTGGACCATAATACCGGATTTTCCGGGGTAAGAGACCTCCGCCATCACCGGAAATGCCGAGGCAGTCACCATTCTCGCTGGCATCACGGCACGTTGCCTTCATGGACGAGTTGTTCGGTTCAGGAGTAATTTCTTGTACATCTAATTACTTCTTTACGCTTCATTCAATGCATGGCTGATATGTACAGTAGAAAAGTGTATACAGGCAAAAGTGATTAAGCTTATTAGCTTTAAACGCAGTTCCAGCTCTCAGGAATGTTGGGGTCTCCAGAGCCAGAGTAGACGTTACGGGTAGGGTACTTGCAGTGCTTTCTCGTGAACGCAACGCCCGCATCCTTGGTGCCGTTGACGTAGGCAGTTCCGAGAATGGACTCGGGGGCGATGCCGTCCTCAACCCAGTGAACAATGGCAGACAGCACGTTGCCCTCCGCCTCGTAGCCCGCGACAGCGGCAGGCTTGTTGCCGATGAAGGTCGCACCGGGGCCGCCGCTGCAGTGGTTCATGCCCGAGATGCGGAAGTAGCGGTAGAACTCGTCGAGCTGCGCGGAGGTGAGGCCCATGGTGCGGGAGACGTGGTTGTAGTAGCGGGCGGAGTTGTCGCTGCTGATGATGGGGTCCTGGAGGCCGTGGTAGTGAAGGATCTTGGTGCCGCGGTCCTTGACGCCGGAGAGGTCGCCCTTCCAGGTGGCGATGTCGAAGGGGTTCAGGTCGGAGGAGTAGGCCATGTCTTTGACGGTCAGGGTGGCGGGGTCCCAGTTGGGGTCGTTGTACACGACGTAGCGGAACCAGTCTCTGGTGTAGGGGAAGGCGGTGCCGGTGAGGAGGATGTTGGTCGCGTCGGCGCCGGGCTGGAGGCGGGGGTAGACGAGGGAACCGTCGACGCCGTAGACATCGGAGAAGACTGAGCGGACGGTCTCGGCTTGGGTGCCGGTCAGGCAGTTGGTAGAGTTGCCGGCGCCGCAGATGAGGGACTCAGGGCGGTACTGGCACAGGTCGGGGTCCTCGATGATGCCGTCGACGTGTCCATCGAGACCGTCGCACTGGGTCAAGACGTCCTTAACAACGAGAGCCCACTGGTCCTTGGAGAGGAACGTGGGAGAGCCCTCGGTGCCGGTGGCCAGGAGGAAGTGGCCGCTCCAGGAGGTGAGGTTGTTGAAGGAGAAGGCGGGGGCGCCAGCCACGATACCGTCGAAGTCGTCAGGGAATTCCTGGGCCTCCTTGAAGCCCTGTCTTCCACCCGTGGAGCATCCAAGGTAGTAAGATCTGGTGTGCTCCTTGCCGTAAAAGGCCTTGGTCACGTTCTTGCCGACAACGACGCCGGTGTGAAGGGAGCGGTAGGCAAAGTCCTCGATGACGCCGGGGTTGTTGTAGAAAGGCTCGCCAACGGTTCCGTTGTGGCCGTTGTTCGCACCAACAGTCGCGAAACCGCGGGAGGTGGCATAGGCCATGTCCTCGTACTGGATGCAGCCGCCGGTTCCTCCGTTGCCGGTGCTCAGGAAGCGGCCTGTCCAGTTGGAAGGGAGCCAGGCCTCGAGACTGATGTTGCTGGTGGCGCCAGTGGTGACCAGCATCGAGACACGGCAGAGCTCGACATCGACAACCTGGCTGGTGCCAGAGCAGGTCGGGTGGCGCTCGGGGAAGGTCAGGTTGGCGCCTGCGGGCTCGACGTTGGTGAACCAGACGGTGGTGTTCTCGTAGGCGAACGACTTTGCAAAGTTGACGCAGTCGTCGGCGAAGGCGGCCATGGCGACCTGGGCTGCCGGGAGCAGCAGCGCTGCCGAGGTAGTGAACGACTTCATCTCGGAGAAGGGGTGTTGTTGAACAGGACAGAATCCGAGCTGGAGAGGAGGACAGGTGCCAAGTAGATCCATCCAGGACGATCGTCTCTTGTCGGGGCCGGGGCGGTTCTTATATGTTGGCAGATGCAACCTGGGCCACGCGGCATTGGACCTGACCTTGCAAATTTGACGACGTCAAAGTGTTCATCTCAACGGCCCCGGCACCACGATGCGACGTCGTTCTCCTTCCAAACAGTCGTCCTCCCTCGGCGATCCCATCGGGGGAAGATGCCGGTGTTGCTGTGGTGTGGAGGGACGGCACTTGGCACCGGCATGCCATGGATGCTGAATCAAGTGCACCACCAGAGCCCTGACGACTGACAAGCCCCCAATTGACCCAGCTGAGCTTAGCTTTGTTTTTTCCCCACGACGAAATAAGCTTGAGGGGGATGAACCATGCATCGGCAATAGCGAAGTGCGGAGAAGCGCGGCCCTAAAAGGTGGCTTTCCGGGGGACGCATCGCTGAGGAAGAATCTTCTCCCGCCCGGCAGGCAAGCCTTTTGGTGTTCTTGGCTATTTACTAGAGTCTCGGGAGCTTCTGAAGGGGGCATCTGGGCCGTTCATGGCATGGAGATGGACTGATTGAACTCTAAAGCGGAAGATGAAGCTTGTTTGGATGGTGTGGGCTCAGGCTGAGGGAATAGGAGGCGCTGACGCGATAGGAGTTTAGATGGAGATTGATAACGACGTCGAGGCCCCATCGGACCACTAATAGCGCCGAGTATAGGTCTTTACGTCTTAGTGAGAGAGGATCTGTAGTCGTAGTCTACTGGAGAGCTGTAGCAGTAGACTGGAGAACGAGGAGTCGGGTGCAATTTCGTCTATCGCAAGCGTAAAACTCGTCGATGTCTTGGCAACCCACGACGCCGACAAAACATGCCTTTGAGCATGTAATCAAGAAACGATTGCAGCGAAGTGGCGTGGAACCAGTTTGAGCCTCAGTCTCGAAGTCCCGATTTTGATCAGACGATCCGCACATTGTTTGGACTTGGAAAACTTTGATGTTTCGAGAGTCAAAACACATGGCGATGGGATGACCAACAAGACCCGCGCGCAGGCAAAAAAAACGACTCAACGTCAACAGGAGGTATCCCTGCCACGTCGCACCCGTCCCTGAAGATCTCCAACTGTCAACTACGGAAACAAAATGCATCCTTTGCTTATGGCATCTGTACCGTACGCGTGTTCACGTTGTAGCAGATCGTGGAAATGCCCCCTTAATCTGCTTGAAGAATCATCTAGCCTACAAACCTGCCGAATAAGGGCCGCACAGCGGTAAAGATCTTGCCCGCCGACACTGTACCGTATCATCTGTCCAATAATATCTCAATGGTGTTGTAACCAGAATCTGGGCACTATGCTCCTCGATGCCCAATGACTAGCGGAGTGTTCCGCTGCACGACCCTTTTTCATCCATCCTCATGGTGAAGGGCTCCCGGATTGGTTCCGAGAAGGTCGGAACGATCCCATGGCGCGCGCAAAATGACTCGGAAAGCTGCCTCCAATCACGTGCTTGGCATCTGGACTAGGACCACGGTCCGAAGCCAAGTCGGCGCAGCTGTCGATCATCAAATTTGCAAGTCCCTATTTCGGACCGTTGCGCCAGGGGTGGACGCGGACTCAATGCTCAAATCCAGCAGGAGATCGCCAGCAGCCGTAGAATACGCGGGAGAAAAGAGAAGGCTGAGAGTGTCATTTGCTTTGGGCAAAGCTGGTCAGCTGTCGCCTGGTAGGCAAAACAAAAGACACCATTCTCGTCTTTTTTTGTCTCCTGTTGGCGACCCAGTCCGATGCCTGCAGGTGATATTCGCAGCGGACTGAAACTCCGACGCCGGCGTGGTGGCGTCTCCGGGATTCCTCCGGCCGCGAGACTCCGGTCATGTAAGTGGCGGGACGGAGCGGTCCATGTGCGCCGCTCGATCTCTCAGCGATTCGAGAGGCTAATGCAGGCGAAAATTGCCTGCATTGAGTTGCAAGACATGAACCAACGGCGTCGTACTCGGGCGAGTCGTGCCTCCTATATACTATATAACGACGCCTATCTCACTCTCACTCGACTTTGAGTAACGGTCCGAAGGTTCGTCGATGCTTGCCTTCGGACCGAGCTATGTGTGTTCCCTGAACACCACTGGAGCGCGTTGGCTATGTAGCTGCTAACAATTTCTGAGAGTCTATACTACGTTTGGAGGGTTTCATTGGCCCGAAAAGCTATGGTAGATTTTGGGTACTATGTCTCTCGCGATGTTCTTGCTTGCCGACGGGATACCGCTGGTTCAGACCGAAATGCAAAAGCGTCGCAAATATCCAAGACGGTAGATCTGACAGACCTCTTAAATATCTTCCATTCGTCGGCTGGGCAGAAATTCATTGCCAAGCTATTCTTAATTTGGCGTAATTGTTTTCAACATCATGGACGTCAACGCCTCGTGGACGTCGCCCAGCTGGGCGGAGTTGGCCTCTCTCAAATTGCCAACTCCTCTGCCGACATCGAGTTCGGCGCTCTACTGGCTTGCTCTCATCGTTGTCGCCTCTGTGGTTGCTGTGTCCCCACTTCGCAAGTCGTTCCAGTCTGCCGAGATCTATCCCGTCATCAACAAGACCAAGGAAGAGTACCTAAAAGATGGAAAGGGTCTTCTTGCGAGAGGAGCAAAGGAACACGGCGGGAAGCCCTTTCGGGTGTATACCGGGCAGGGCACGATGACGATCCTGGCCCCCGAATTTGCCATGGAGGTTCGGAATGATAATCGGTTGAGCTCGACGGAGTTCTTGTTGGCTGTAAGTGGACTTGAACAGCATCAGGCACTGCCTTTCTGACCATTCTCAAGTACTGGCAAGCCGGAACCCCGGGGTTCGAGCCATATTTTAGTTCTGGTAGTGAACTGCTCCGGGAGATGATCAGGAGTCATCTCACGCAAACCGATATTTGTGAGACGATCTGCCGTGGGACTTCACTCCAGCTTACTGATGTGCTTCACAGCCAAGCTCTCCAGCCAACTATCCGAAGAGGCTTCAGATGCGCTCCGCGACGTCTTCACAGACAACGAAGGTAATCTCTCCCAACCCAGATCCCCAGAAGCACTCACTCACGCCCCTTAGAATGGCACGAAATAACCCTCGCCCAAACCATCCCTCAAATCGTCGCCCGCGTCTCCGCCCTCGTCTTCCTCGGCCCAGAACTCTGCCGCGACCCGCGCTGGCTCAACATCACAATGACCTACCCCAGCAAAGCCATGGCGGCCGCCAAAGTCCTGCGCTCCTACCCGTCGCCGATCCGGCGCCTCGTGCACTGGTTCCTGCCATGCTGCCGCGAGCTGCGGCAGATGCTGCGCACGGCGTGCCGCGCGATCGAGCCCATCCAGCAGCGGCGCCGCGAACAAGAGGCCGAGGGCGTGGTGTTCAGCAACGCGCTCGCGTGGATCGAGAAGCTGGCGAAGAAGCAGCAGGACCGCACGGCGCAGAACGCGGCGTATCAGCAGCTGGGGCTGAGTATCTTGGCGAACGCGTCGAGCACGGATCTGGTTTCGCAGAATATTCTGGATTTGTGTTTGAATGAGGAGTTGATTGAGCCGTTGAGGGAGGAGGTGAAGAAGGTTGCGGCTGAGGGGTGGAAGAGCTCTGCGCTGTATAACTTGAGGTTGATGGATAGTGTGTTGAAGGAGACGCTGCGGTTGAAGCCGATCGCGACTGGTAAGTCTCCATGATAGGAGCATGGCTTTGGAGCAGCAATACTGACATCTTGGGTAGTCGCGCTAGGCCGTCGTGTGATGGAAGACAATGTCAAGTTGAGCGACGGCAGCGTTCTTCCCCGGACTACGGGCGTGGCAGTTTCCTCCGCAAACATGTGGGATCCTGTAAGTACACCGCCATCTCATTTCGGACCCGGACTCTTGACTGATTGACTTGCAGGAAATCTATCCCAACCCCGACAAGTTCGACGGCTACCGCTTCCTGCGCATGCGCGAGGCCGGCAACAACGAGCACATTGCGCAACTAGCCAGCGTGTCTCCTGAGCACCTGGGCTTTGGCTTGGGAGCTCACGCCTGTCCCGGCCGCTTCTTCGGTGCGAGCACGACCAAGCTGGTCATGGCACACTTCTTGCTCAAGTATGAGTTCAAGCTGCCGAACGACGACATGACCGCCGTCGATCCCATGCGCTTCGGATTCTCGACGTTGGTGAACCCAAGGGCGAAGATTCTGATTCGTCGGAGGAAAGATGTGGCTTGAAGCAGAGATATCGAATGCCGCTGGGCTGGGAGTGGAAGCTCGTCTGAGCCTGGAGAGTTGGGTGAGAAACGCAGACAGGGCCCTATCTTTACAAGAAGCGTCAGATTCTATGAGAACACGTCGCGATGAGAATCTACGTGATGCCGGGCCGTGTCACCATCTGTGTAACTTGTTGCGCCCCGTGTAAATACTTGGTACCGAACAGCTATCCCAAACCGGAAAAGAACTCATCAGCAATAAGCTTCTTCGGGGGTTGCATCCATACAACACCATTAATCAATCGACCAGCAAGACTGCGGAAGTTCCTGGCTGCATCAAGCCAAGAACGGCAGTCTCCGGTCAAGCGATTGGCGGAACATGATTCCGCGGGACGGGTTCTCCGGGGCGGGGGTCCTCGGTTTTCGTAGCCAACTGCGGGGAGATGCTACCATTTTACCCCTCTCAACTATCCAGATGTGAACCAAAATACCTTCGTTCCGGGAAGTGAGTGATATGCGTAGGTACGCGGCGTATCTCGGTTTCGCATTCTTGAGGCCGTGGAAGATCAGGGCCGTATGCCGGCTCTGTGACCCATGGCAAGGCGGACGCCACGTGCGCGATGGATGGTTGCGATGATCTTGCTGTACCAACTTCGAACATTGAAGCACGAAGAGGAAATCAATGGAACGACCTTGGCGATATGACGGGAGCGACATCCGATCGATGCCATGCGACCAAGCCACCAAACGGAGGCTTCACATCCGCTTCGCCCATTGAAGCCAAAATAAACCCTTCCGCCAAGGATGACCGCCTCCTCAAAAGAAGATAAATCACGGGCAAATTCCATGATGCCTTCCAGCCCAGGTCCTCAACCACCCAAGCCGCTAAGATGATGCACCTGCTAGCCCTCCTCAGCCTCTGCCTGGCCTTCCTGACCAGCGCCGCCCTCGGCGCGGAGGTCGTGCCGCGGGCGACCTTCACCGAGGTGACGTCCTACGGCGACAACCCGACCGGCACGCGCATGTGGCTCTACGTGCCCAACAACCTCGCAGCCAAGCCGGCCGTCGTCGTGGGCATCCACTGGTGCAGCGGCAGCGCGTTGGCGTACTACCAGGGCAGCCAGTGGGCGCGGTACGCCGAGACTTACGGCTACATCGTCATCTACCCGCAGACGCCGTACACGCGCGACAACTGCTGGGACGTGGCGTCCAAGATGACGCTGACGCATAACGGTGGTGGCGCGAGCAACTCGATTGCGAACATGGTCAAATTCGTGATTGCGCAGTATGGAGCGGACGCCAGTAAAGTGTTTGCGACGGGGATCTCATCGGGTGCCATGATGACGGTGAGCGAGATGCGGATAGCTTCATTAGATGTGGGAACTGACGCCGGATTTAGAATGTGCTCGCCGCGACGTACCCCGACATCTTCGCCGCGGGAATCGCGTACGCGGGCGTCCCGGCCGGCTGCTTCATGAGCGCGGCCGACGTGCCTGACGAGTGGAACTCGACGTGCTCGACGGGCCAGAGCATCTGGGCGCAGCAGCAGTGGGCGAACGTGGTGTACAACATGTACCCGGGCTACACGGGCGCGCGGCCGAAGATGCAGATCTACCACGGCACGGCGGACGAGGCGCTGAATGTGCAGAACTACTACGAGACGATCAAGCAGTGGACGGGCGTGTTTGGGTACTCGACGACGCCGCAGTCGACGACGCCTGATTACCCGCGGAGCCCGTACACGAGATATGTGTTTGGGGAGAAGTTGCAAGTAAGTCTGGATTGTGAGTGTGTGTATGTGAACAGGTGCTGACTCGAGGCGGGCAGACTTTCCTCGGACAGGGCGTCACTCACTCGATTGACGTGTTCCCGGAGGAGGACCTCAAGTGGTTTGGGTTCACGGTAAGATTCCTGGCATGGAGGTTGGGAGAATGGACCTGACATGGAGCAGAACCCGGTGACCTCGACGGCCGGAAGCCCGACGACGACGACGCTGCGGACGAGCACCACTTCGACGGCCAGATCGACGACGACGACGGCGGCCGGAGGGTCCGGATCGGCACCGCAATGGGGCCAATGCGGCGGCATCAACTGGACGGGTGCGACTTCTGTGAGTTGATAGAGGGCAATGCAGATGTTGGGCCATTTACTAATGAGTTGGCAGTGCGCGAGCCCGTACACTTGCATCAAGGTCAACGACTGTGAGTCCTCTTTTCGTGCCATTTCATGCTATCGCTGACGACGTGTGATGAAGGGTACTCTCAGTGCCAGTGATGTCGAGAGAGAGGGGATCTGTTGAGCCATGACGAGGGCCAGACGATGACGCCGAACAAAGGATTGTAGCACATCCGGCCATGTCGCATACTGTTTTACCAGACTCCGTCAAGTACAGAACGCGAATAGAAGCAATTTCAGTTCTTATCATGCTGTTCGCGGGCTCATGCGCTGGCTGGGCCTGCGACGTGGAATGCGGGATGAGATGCAATCGTGATGAAAGCAGCCAGGCTCGCAAAGGGGTGACGGAGGATTAAAGGCTGGACCGACAGCCGGGGTGAGTCCCGATCGGTGTTCCGCGAGACAGGAGCATTCCAGCGGAACAAGGCCAAAAAGCAAGCTGAGGTGCTGGTGGATGTCTCGGCAAAAACAAAACACGATCGCGACGCAGTCTTAGACTGAGAGAGTGAGACATTCATCGGGCGCTGAAGAAGGGCCCAGTCAGGCAGCACGTCCATGGGCAGCCCGTGGTTGTGGGTGATGACTGTCACTGAAACCCAGCTGTTGCTGCAGGACAAGAAGATGGGAGGAGGAGGAGAAAGGTAAAAGTTTGAGCTTAAACCCGGAGGCTGAGGTGAGGCTATTCCCGTCGGGGTCCCACGTGAACCGCGTTGCCCAGGCCATTCGATGATTTATCATGGTTCACTTTCAGTCCACCGCATCCATCGGTGAGGCCCAACCACGTGACCCGTATTTAGGTCCCTCGTGTGAATTTCGCTTCTGCAAGGCGCGGGAGGCCGGTGTTTTCACTTTTTCGCTTTTCAGGGTCCGCGGTGGCGTCATTCCCCGCTGAGAGTGCGAACCTTGCAAGCGCTAACAAATGCAGGCTTTGCAAAGAGTCTCTGTGCTCTGTAATAATGAATTGAAGAGACTGCAAGAGAGAGAGAGAGAGAGAGAGAGAGAGAGACGCATAACCGCCCAGATCGCCATGGTCATCGACATTGACGCGGGATATTCTGCCCATCACCAAAGACACTGTCTGAGACTCCCCCAACATGTACGACGTGACCCGACACCTGACTTGACTTTGGTCACGGGACAATGTCTTGTCTTGGTCTTCCGTGTCTTGTGTCTCGCTTTTGTTGTACCCGTCCAGTCTTAGCCCGCAGTCAATGTCCCCTCTTCACCCTCCGGCGCGAGTCCGTCCTCTCTCGTCCTCCACTCGGACTCGTTCTTGGTTTCCTCTTGGGCTCCTCTTCCTCTTGGGCACTCCGTCTAAAGGTGACACACCCTGGTCCCCTCGGCTTAAGCCTCACCGCTATTACCTCAGCTAAACAGCCTGGACGACATGCAAACCAGGGGGGGTGCCTCCACTGCCGATCCGAAACTTGGCCGCCCAACACTGCGAACTGACGTAGAGTTGTAACGCCATTGGGCCTAAAAGCTGCTGCGGCCTTCTGTTGTGCAGTCCACCGTCCGTCCACACGCACACACACACCATGCATGTACCTCTAGCACACAGTCAGCGCAGGTATGTACACCCACAGATGAGAAGGAGAGAGAGGAGAGAGAGTCCAACGGAGAGCCTCTTCCTGTTGTTCCCTCTTCTGCTCATCGTCTATTCGTCCATGTCCCATGTGGGTTGGCTCTATCCGTCAGTATGTACGAGTAGCAGCAGCATTGCATGTAATGTATCCCCCCCACCCCCGCGATACAAAGAGACCTGTTCCCATCCACATCACTACACCCTCTTCACAAGTACCTTTCTATCTTGTTTTCCCGCGCATAAACAACCAGGGCCTGCAAGCGGCTCGAGCTTTCGTGAAGTCATGCCGCAGCGAATCGAACTTCAAAAACAACTTTGAAGCTTTTCAGCATCTTCCCTCCTCTCCCCACGATTCTTCCATGTCCATTGCCCACGGTTCCATGACCTGACCTCTGTCACCCTCGCCGAGCACCCCTCAACCGAGGCTTCTTCCCGCTTCCTCCCATCCCCTCCAATTGAGACTCTTCGTTAGTCCTGGGGCTCCTTTCTTCGTCATTGACGATTATTTTTTCTCCCCGCCAACTCCATCGTCGGAAAATAAACATCGGCGTCTCCCAAAACACCACCACGACGCATCACCACCACCACCGCCGCCGCCCAGCATGTCCGACACATCACCCTCCTCGGCGGACGAACGTCTACGGACGGCCGTCATCGCCGAACACCTCCCCGCCGGCTACGGCACCTCCTTCGACGGCACCCGAACCATGTCCAACCTCGACCTCACCCGCCAAAACTCCAACCCGCTCAAGACCCCGAGCCTCCACGGCAGCAGCAAGGGCAACAGCCAGGGCAACGCCCTCGACGCCGATGAACCCCAAGAAGTCTCCTCGCTCCTCCTCCCCGGCGGCGACATCCACCGCGACCTCTACAAGATCTCCGCCAGGGAACAGGGCGTCAAGCGCTCCCAGACCTTCTCCCACCCGCGCCGCACCGAGTCCGGCCACGAGTCCGACCTCGCCGCCGCCGACATGCTGATGCCCCAGGGCTTCCGCCGCCAGTTCGTCATGCAGAAGCGCGGCTTCACCGCCGCGAACCTGCCCATCACCCGCAACTTTGTCGAGTTCCTCGACTTCTACGGCGCCTTCGCCGGCGAGGACCTCGCGGACTCGGACGAGGAGGCCATCATGTCGGACGACGAGGACGAGGACGAGGAACAAGGACGCACCGCGCCGACAGAGACGAGGCCGCTCCTCGGCCGCCGGCGGTCCTCCCGCTTCGCCAAGAAGGTCGGCGACGCGAGCACGACAAAGACCTTCTTCACGACGTTAAAGGCCTTCATCGGCACGGGCATCATGTTCCTGCCCAAGGCCTTCAAGAACGGCGGCATCCTCTTCTCCTCCATCACCATGCTCCTCGTCGCCGTCATCTCCATGGCCGCCTTCCACCTGCTGCTGCAGTGCCGCACCCGCTACGGCGGCGGCTACGGCGACCTCGGCAAGGAGATCTCCGGCCCGCGCATGCGCTCCCTCATCTTAGCCTCCATCACGCTCTCCCAGCTCGGCTTCGTCTGCACGGGTCTGGTCTTCGTCGCCGACAACTGGTTCTCCTTCCTGCAGGCCGTCACCAACGGCGCGAACCCCCTCGACTCCACCGCCCTCATCGCCCTGCAGGCCATCATCTTCGTGCCGCTCGCCTTCATCCGCAACATCTCCAAGCTCGGCCCCGCCGCTCTCCTCGCCGACGTCTTCATCGTCATGGGCGTCGGCTACATCTGGTGGTACGATATCTCCGCCCTCGCGACCCGCGGCATGGACCCCTCCGTCCGCCTCTTCAACCCGGCCTCCTACACCCTCACCATCGGCGCCTCCATCTTCACCTTCGAGGGCATCGGCCTCATCATCCCCATCCAGGCCAGCATGAAGAAGCCCGAGCACTTTGAGAAGCTCCTCGCCGGCGTCATGCTGCTCATCACCTGCGTCTTCACCTCCGTCGGCGCCCTCTGCTACGCCACCTTCGGCGACCGCACCCAGATCGAGGTCATCAACAACTACCCGCAGGACTCGCGCCTCGTCAACGCCGTGCAGTTCATGTACGCCCTCGCCGTCCTCGTCGGCAACCCCGTCCAGCTGTTCCCCGCCATGCGCATCATCGAGGGCAAGGTCTTTGGCCACCGCTCCGGCAAGAAGGACCTCGTCACCAAGTGGAAGAAGAACGCCTTCCGTACGGCCCTGGTGGCCGTCTGCATCGGCGTCTCCATCGCCGGCTCTGCCAACCTCGATCGCTTCGTCGCCCTCATCGGGTCTTTTGCGTGCGTGCCGCTGGTGTACATTTACCCGCCGTACCTGCACATGAAGGGCGTCGCCGAGACGAGGAAGGAGAAGATTTATGACATTGCGCTCATGACGCTCGGGTTGGTGGGCATGGTGTACACCACAGCCATCACCCTGGCCACGAGCTTCCTGTAACGATAGAAATCATGACCTGTGTAGAAAGTACAGCATCACCTGCATGAGATTGTAACATTTTTGTTGAAAATAAAATTACAGCGTAGAGCTTTTTGCTATTTACTCACTTTTGATGAAGCCCCCTTCAATCCTCGCGCCAGCGTACAGCCCAATCCCCTTTTGCGAAACTCGGTTCGACCACTTTGCCCTGCATGACAGCCTCACACTTCCTCCTCTCCTCGTCGACAAGGAACCCAAACACAACCCCCCGCCGCGCCGCGCACCTCACCAGCTCCCGCTCGTGTGCCTTCTTCTGTCCCTCGTTCCTCTTCTCCCGCATCTCGTCCGTCTCCTCAATCCGCTCCGCCTTGCCCTTCTCCCCGCCCACGCTCCCGTTGACTTGCGACTTCTCCTGCGGCGGCCGCACCCGCGTCCCGCTGCGCACCGAAAGGCTCGCCATCACGCTCGGGTCAACATCAAGCTCGCTCGACCGCGTCCGCCCCAGCATCTCGTCAATGATCTCCTCCCCGGGGTCCTCCTCCTCCTTCTCATGGCCCACGTCCACCCCCTCGTCCTCCGCCTTCTCCGGAATCACCCTCGAGGCGCGGTTCTTCCTCCTCCCAAACACCTTCTCCGGATCCTTCCTTTCCCCAAACACCTTGCCCTCGACCACGTCGCACGGGACAAGCACCCGCGTGTCGCCCTTGACCTTTTTGACGTTGGTGTCGAGGGGCTCGTCGCCCTGCAGGAAGCGCACAAAGGCCGCCTCGATCTCGCGGTCGAGACGGCCCGGCTTCTGGCCCCGGCAGCGCGCGGAGCAGTACTTTGGCGGCTCCGAGTTGGCGGGCTTCGAGGAGGTGGATTTGCGGGAGGAGATGACGCGGCCGCACGTGCGGCAGTACGGCGTCTGGTCGCCGTTTGGGAGGAGGTAGAAGGGCGCGGGCGTGGCCTGGGATTTGGAGGGCCGGGACCAGGAGTCCATCCAGGACATTTTGCCGCGCGAGGTGGGGTGGAGGGTCGAGAAGCGGTTGCGGAGGGGGTTGGTGATCGGGAGGTGCTTGGTTGTAAAGAGTCGGATGGTGAGTGAGCGGGTGAGCATTGGCGAGATGTTGAGAGGTGAGGTTGTGATGGTCAAAGGGATGAGGTGAGGGAAGGTTGGGTGTTGGTGGTCTGGGGTTGGCTACGTCATCGATGTCATTTTCTGCTACTTCCGGAAGGCGTGGTCTCAGCCGTTATTCTTGCCCAAATTATTGAACACAATTCGCTCCAAAACGAAGAATTCGAGTACGAATATTAACGAGAACGAGACTTTCATTCATTCTTGCCTATCGCTGATGTACGAGACGTTTTCTGTGGGCGACGCGAATGCGTGACACCAGAACAACCTTGTCTTTAATGGGATGACACCTAGGTCTCAAATGCACCCTTTTGGCCGTCAAATATCTCAATTCGTGCCTTCCCGGATGCATCTGAATCTCACTCTATACGAGTATTCGTTGGTCGCTGAAGTAAAGAGTCGAGGGCAGTCTCGCTCTCAATTGGCAATTCCGTCAGACATGTTTTCCGAGCCGACATGAGGCTAACTTTTCTTGTACTGTCAAGGCAGAGTTCTATGAATTCGCATACGTGCATGTTGTAACATTAGACTCGGAGGACCTTGTGATAAGTGAGGCACTCTGGATGGCTGTCGTCAAGTCCACCTCTCATGTCGACGACATCTCCCCTGCCTTGCTGGTATTCATCACATCGCTTTATAACATTCGAAGATGGAGTCTTCTTCATCAAAATAGCTGCTGGATTGCGTGTCACGGGGCACAGTGGTGCCTTCGAGAGAGGCATGCTGTCGAATTCCGCGGATGGTGTATTGTCACTGCACATTGCCGTTACCAAGCCTTTCCACTGCAATAGATGTGATTGCGAAAGTCTAAGGCGGTGGACGTGCTTATGAGACCGTTTCGACACAATGTCTAGCCACATGTCCTGTCCTGTCCTGCTGAGGCTTTATGAACCTGGCGTTTCCCTAGAGCAGCCAATCAAGAGCTTCCGCTGGCCGCATAATAATAGCTGCGGTACCACTTCTGATTAGAAGATGGAAAGAGATCGGAGTCGTTGTAAGGAGTAAGAAGGCCATAATTAAAAGGCTTTTCCGTCCCTTTCGCTCATGGGCCGAATGGGGGGCCTTATTGTATCACGAGTGGACGCCTCGCCGTCAGCTAAAGGCTGAAACAAGGGGCCTGAATAAGGTGTAGCCGTGGTCCTGGTACCTTAGTAGCGTAGCTCGGAAATGCAGCTGATGTATGCCTTCCTTTAGAATTAACGCTCAAAGGTTTCCTGAAATGAAAGGAATAGACAAGTGGAACGGGAGAAGGACAGGCTGGAAATGGAGGAACTGGAAGCTCGTAAACAGTCACATACAAAGTTTGATTCTTTCTTGGGACGGAGTATCGTCCACCAAGGCACAAGTAGTCTGCTCATACCAAGATGAATCGGTCGGACTATGTTGCCGACGTCGGCTGGGCCCTGTGATGGCACCGTAGCAGCGAGAGTTCGTCCCGACTGCTGCGGGGGCCTGAGTCCCAGGAAGAAAACTGTTACTTCCTTGTCCTGTATGTCACAAGGCGTGTCGAGTACCCGGGTCGTGGGATTTGCATGTTCACGTCAATTGCCATCTTGATACTAATTGGGAAAATTCTGGGCCGGACGGACCAACTTCTGTCCCAGAAAGTCACCGCCGGCCTTTGACATGATAGACATCTATGCTCTCTGCACTAATTCCGCTGCGCCCTACTGCGTACTGTTTTTAAACATGGGACGAGTCATTCTGGCTAAACTGGAGGAACGCTCCGGACAGCTCCGCTCGCGCTTTGGCCAGCGGAAACCCAATATGGCGGTGCTCGCCTCTGGTCCACTCCTCAGGCGACGAACTGAGAATTTCCGGCCTGGTCGAGTTACCCAAATATCATGAAGATCTCTTGTTTTGTCTTGATGATATTGAATCTCGTTGATACTCAGGGAACAGAGCAACCGGTTACTACACCAGACAGCAGACGCTTTGGTAATGCTCAGTTCATCGTCGAGCAAGACTTTTTTATAGATACACATAACAAGCCAGCACTCGTTCATAAGGCTTAATTTTAAGCTAAGCCTCGGAACGTCACAGGTTGATTGAACCCTGGACCCCAGGAAGGGCAGATGTCCATTATCAATAGTCAAGCTTTTCAGCTAAACCACAGATCGTCCCTTTTCCATTGTTCTGTGTGGCACGACTCAACCACGTTTACTAAACCATAGGGCGCATTTCTTGTAAGTTTCATAACTTATATTACCTACCTCAGCTCCTCATCTCGGCGACGTCACCATGCCGACGATCAGTCTGAATGAGGCTCCACCTAAGAGCGTTGGACTTTTGCATCAAGAATACTCATCATGAGTTCTGAGGTCCCGAGGCCTCATGAAGATTCGTACTTAGGAACCTAGCTAACAATTATTCGTTACTTTTGATACGGCGGTGCACTACACGATGTTGAGCGATGCGACAGAAAACTAGACGCGCAAACTTGATCACTACCAGATCCCATAGACGCACTAGACGAGATTCACGAGTAATGTGAGGAATAGACGAGCAAAGGCCTTATGAGGGAGTTGTCAGGGCGAAAGTGTACTACTTGCCGGTTCGGACGATGCACCACTGAACCTTATTTGCCCATGGGTGATCCCCCGAGATCGATCAGCCCTCTAGTAACAGCATTATCACCACATGACTTACCCCTGCCCTCTTTAAGTAATGAGGAAGTGTCCGTACCACATGGATGGCTATCAGGAATGAATTCTTGGGCCAATGCAAATGGATATAAAAACGAAATAGATTTCGCCCTTAGCTTGCAGTATTGAGCTATCATCTTCACGCTCTTTCTAGCTACTTTCAACCCCAACATCCGAAATGCGTCTCATCACCTTCTTCTGCGCTCTCTTGAGTGTCTCTCTTGTGTCAGCCGACTGCAAGAAATGCGTCGCGTCAGACAGCGGCCGCTATGCTTGCCTCAACGACAACAACGGATGCCAGAATGCGCGGGTGAGCAGCAAATTCCCCTTTGGGGCAAAGGTTTGCTGCGACGATGCCGCCTTCCCCCACATCAGCTGCTCCAAGGAATGCACATAAGGTACGCAACCCCGTATCAGAAGCATGACCTGTTCTCACCAATTATAGGAATCGTTGAAAAGATAAGGACTCGCAATGGTGAACGAGCGGGTTTTTGTCACGAATTCGAGCGCCTCGTCTTTCAACAAACAACAACATTTCGACCCGTGGTTGGCCGTGATTATCATATTTGATACTATGTGTTACGACTTAGGGAAGGTACGGCAGCGGAACTATAAGTGCCTACCAAGGTATGGAGAGTTGGACTGGAGAATTTGTATCCAAGATCATAGGGAATAACAGGAACCTAGCAACTAAATGGGAAAAAAAAAAAAAAGACCGAGCAAGTTCAATGCGCCACTCTCATCACCTATTATGAATAGGAGATGATTGTATAAGTGAGAATTCCCAGCCAGGACCTCCCTCGTTTGAAAGATCCGTTAGAAACGCAGAAAGTGGAGATCGGACTGTTGCGGTCGCATCATAAGTCTGTGGACATTGATTCGATAGTAGAGTAGGTCCATCCCCAGGGCCAAGATCACGGTCTATGGCGTCGTTAACAACAGTATCATCAAAGCTTGGGAACAAGGCTTCGTCGATCATCGCATCAAACTCCTCTGCTGTCAGTTGATGCCCACCGGAAGCTTCGCAAGAAGCCTGTTGCAACTGGTTGTCCGCCGCGATGGCCGGGATGTTTTGTGAGTGTGGTTCCGTTCGATGAGACACGCGTTCATGCCGTGACGACAGGCTTGCCTGTGATGTCGATTTGCCGGGAGCCGGATCTGCCAACATGACAAGTGACTGCATGTAATCAAATTCAGTCGTAGAGCTGCGAACGCAAATTATGCTGGCCTCGTCTTTATCCAAATCATCAACTACGTTCCCGATTGCTCGTGCGTAGTCATCCAAGGGAGAGGGTTGCGAAGATGCTCCTTTTTTCCCTGGAGCGGTTTCCGACATTCGAACTCGTTTTTCGTCAAGGCCCCCTCCTGCAACCGACACATCTTTCCTGCTTTGCTGATTTTCATCATATAGCTTAGATGCGTTCGTAGGTTGAGATTTGATCATTGAAATAGCCGCTGGGTCCATAGGGCAAAATGGTGGTTCGGAAAGGCCCTGGAATCGTGCGAAGAAGCTACTTAAGAGGTGGACCGAAGAGCCTGAGGGCAAAGATGATTCATGTAGAGGACGGAGTGCGTGTATACGAAACAGAGTGTCAATCCACAAATGAGCCGGGCTGAAGAATGTTCTCATGGTACCCAGGACAGTGAATACTACTTTCAGATGGTTGACAGATTCGTTGCGGCGAGCGTGGTCATTCTCAGCGCGAAGCTGACTTAAAAATACACTTCCTGCGAGGAAAAGGATATACCCGAGGAATGGAGGCTGGATTCAGTTAGTTGAGATGTCAAGTCGAAGAGAATCAAGAATGATCGAGTAGAACGCACTGGGCACATGTCAAGTTCCAGAATCTTCCGACATAAAAGCGTGGCACGGCGAGCGCCATCCATGCATGCAACAGACCGTTCCTTCCGAAAGGCTTCGGGAGCGGAAGGGAATACAATTTCTTTCCTGGTGTGGCGGTGGTTTGTTTGGTCCTTAGACGCCGTCCTTTCACGGCACTCCGCTGTGCCAGCGTGGTCCCATGGCACCACACCGACCGGCAAGAAGACTCTGTTAAGTAGGATTCGGGCTCCGTAGGACATGGTAAGAGTGGTGAGGCGCTCTCCAGTATGCTGCTCATCATGCAGTACCGAGCACACGGTCTCTTGTGTTAAAGCCAGATCTCCGGCATGAAGCGCGTAGAGAGCATCCAAGTCACGCTTCAGAGCCATGAAGCTTGAATCGATAGACCAGGGCGCAGGTTTCATCTGCGTCATGTCCTCCCGTGCCAGCGCAACACATCGAAGGAGCAGTTGAGCAAGCTGAGGGAGTAGCATAGAGGGTATCAAAGTATTCGCGGATTCGTGGTCTTCGGCGTCGATTAGAACTGGCCACTTGAAGGAGCAAGTCCCAAAAGGTTCAATAATATGGCCGATCGATTGAAAAGCGCTGGCGACTTTGAGATGACCGTCTATTCTGTCCAATATTTGTGATATTTCCTCGTCAACCTTGGTGAGAGATTGTCGCAGTGGAGGTATGGATGCCGCTGCCATCGCTGCTATATCGACCAGTCAGCTCAAGGCGACTTCAAATCAAACATCATCGAACAACGAAGACTGATCTCACTTATATCATACCAAGCTTGCAGTCCACGCCCTTGGTATGTCTCGAACACTGACAAAACGCCGAGACTCAGGATTCGCTGAACCTTCAACTGAAGGGTGTTTTCGTGGCCTGAACTGAGGCATTCTCGTGCATCTGACGCGAAGACCTCACAATCGAATGGAGCTGATCTCACGCTTTGTCTCGAGAAGGGAACACTTGCCGCGCACATGGCGTGACAGAGGTGACGTGTTGCTTGACCGCTTTCTAGGAGCGATAGGAAGTAGCAGAAGGGCAAGAGTGGACATTGCTGGCGATTGACTGTAGCGAAGAAGGTCAAGACCAAATGCATTGTTTCGTCAGCGGATATACTTGCGCTTCCACGAAGTGTCAACACAGCGAGAGCAGTGAATCAAATTCTTTAGGGTACTGACCCTTTGACAAGGTACTTCTCTTGTCCCATGGTTTTGATTAATCCTGCTCGCCAATTATGGGCATGACCACAACTCAACTGCGATCTCGTAGCGCCGGAACCAACTAGTGGGGAGCTTTCCAATACTCGAGGAAGTCTTCTAGTTGACGTCTCTAGTAATGTGGAGATGCTGCGTGGGCCAGATGTAGAAACGTTCTTGTCCTGGTCGAGTTGGGCATGTTTTGGACGGGGACCGCGTTTTCGTCTATTTAGTTCAAAGTGGCACTTGGTGCCGAGTCTCTCACACGTTGAACATGGCGTATTTCCCGTACAACGAACCTAAGTGGGATCAGCAAAAATCGCCAGCTACAGCTGCACCAGCGTGCTCAGACTGAAACTCGCCTTCCGCTTCCTACACTCTTCGCAGGCAAGCGACTGCATGATGCATCGTCGGTGGCCTTGAAGTTGGTGGCCTTCGTCTCTTAGATGTTGCGAATAAGATTGGGAAATTTTCGTTGTGAACAATGCTGGTAAAAGTGCGGGATACTCTCGTCACGGTCGCTTCCATCTTGCATGGGCGTGTCGCGTCGGCAAGGATGGAAAGATAAGGCCATCCCATTTTTGGCGAATGTAGAATGCACTGCATATTTGTCCGGACCTATCATCTACTGGCCATGGCGATAGATGCTGCTGCATGTAGATAGAGCAAAATAAGATTGCGGCGGAGAATTGGCGATCATTCACTGATTGCTTTCACCATCGCCTCCAAAATGGTTATCTCGGGTCTGGGAAAGGTCTAGCGGACTAATCCCTAAACCTCAAGACGGAAGTAATGGAGACAGAGAGAGATGGGCAGACAAATTCGAGAGACAAGTTGAACCGTCTGTTTGGGGTGGTTATCAGATGAGTTTTGTGTGCCTCGGACATTGCCACTTGCCCGAGTCCACTATCTTCAGCTGAAGAATACGGACTTTAGGGATTCGGACAAAACTATCCAGCGTGACGTCAAGTGATTCCAAGCTCTTGATTTATGGTCTTTGTAGAGGAAGCCTAAACTTTGAAGGACTGCGATGAAGCACTGTCTGATTGAGTCAAATAAAACAAACGTCAACACACTTCCATTTAATGCCAAATTCGTACTTGCGCTTTCAGTATTATCACCTAAGTCCATTTACTCTTACAATATTGTACATCGACGAGACTTGATAGATTGTCTCCCACCAAAAGATGGCAGAAAACCCGCCCACCAAACCCCTTATAAGTGTTGCCCCTGACGCCACGAACTCAGGTGCCATCGGGCTTCGAGTTGTCATCATAGGCTCTGGATTCTGTGGCCTCACCAGTGCCATTGAATGTCGTCTCAGGGGAATGGATGTCGTGGTCGTCGAGACGTATCCCACATCCCGCACACAAGGAGATGTCATCGACTTATTTGCCAACGGCGGCATGATCTTTGAGTCCTGGGATGGAGGCCGGATTGCCGAGAAGATGCTACAAATCTGCATCAATCGGAATGATACCTTCAAGTTCTACAACGCCAAGGGCGAGTATCTGATGGAGGATGCCTGGCACAAATATCCCCATCATGCTCAGAGGCAGTATGCCGGTCACCGTGGAGAGATGCACGAGATGGTGTCCGACTATGCAGCCAGCCTCGGAGTGGTATTTCGACTGGGAGAGACTGTCGTTGATTACGTCGATCAGGGACGTGAAGGTATCGATCGCCAAGTCGGCGTCAGTTGCGCCAGCGGGCTTCAAGTCTGGGGAGACGTAGTTCTCTGCTGCGACGGTCCCAGGTCACTGGCCCGGCAGAAGGTTCTTCAGCTCCCGGATCATAAAGTCAACTCGGGCTACGCCATTTATCGTGCGTTCTACACCCTCACTCCTGAAATGCGAAAGAATATCTACATGAGTCGATTCTGCGACCCCGAACGCGACTTCACAGGAATGTGGGTGGGTAAAGATCTCCATGGCCTCATCTACAGCTGGAACAAAGGTCGCGATCTTGGCTGGGTCTTGACGCATAAGGACGACCACGACATCGGAGAGTCATGGTCCTTCCCTGGCAAAAAGCAGGACGTCATGGCATGCCTTGATGAAGGGGGCTTCTGTGAGCTGTTCAAGGAGGTCGTGCGTCTCACACCAGACGAAAATCTTGTCGACTACAAACTGGTCTGGCGCGATCCGTTGAAGACGTGGCTGCCAAAGGGCCCGCATCCGCGGATGATTGTCCTCGGAGATGCCGCACATTGCCACTTGCCAACATCCGGCCAAGGGGCTTCGCAATCGGTCGAGGACGGCGCGGCGGTGGCGGCGTGCCTTGACAAGGCAAAAGGCGATGTGCCGCTGGCAATGAAAGTATTCGAACGCATCAGGTTTCATCGCCAGCACGTCATCCACATGTCGTCTGTGTCCAACCGGAACGAGTACCACGAGATCGAATGGACGCCTGAATTTGTGAAGCAGCACCCGGATGCTCTGAAGCTTCGTCGTCCGGATTGGATTCTCGAGCACGACGCCAGAGCGAACGTCGACCAACATTTTGACGAGCTTGCTGGCGATGTCCGGTCTGGGAAGCCTGGGTCTCTTTTTGATTTGGCTCTGCCGGCCGAAGGCGAAATCATGCAGTTTCGCCCTGGAGACGACAATTAGAAGGCCGTTAACACAAGCTTTGAGGTGGATGACATGATTCCAGATGAGGCCCAGTGTAAGCAAGCCATGGAGACACAGGTCGGAGTGGAATCACAGGTTGCAGTCATGGCGAGTTGATGTTCTTGTTTGGTACAGAAATGAGGTTAGAGATTGCAATTAGTAGTCGCGTGGTTTTTGAATGAAATTGAGTTTAGAAAAAGATGTGGCTTCGTGATATACGCCTTGTGAATGATGGTAAGGACAGCTGCTCGAAGGTACCTACGTAGTTGTATCGGCACAACAGATATTGGTTTCAGATCTGAGCTTCTGAACAAACGAGTGAGTAGATGACTTTGTTCCTAGAAAGACTTGAATCAATTGCAGCATGTTTGCATAGAAAGTCCTGCGCGTAGTCTGCACTGACGACAAATCCATCACTTCTTCATTGACAGCCACCAACGGATGAATACACAGGCAAAGGTCAAGCGTTGCTTTAGTAGACTAAGAATGACTTGGCATTAGACACGTCAATACTACTTTGCAAAGAGAAGCCACAATCTAAGCCACAGCAACCGTCTTGGGCGCGTCTACCCGAAGTTCGTGGGCTTGTACGGAGCGCTCGTCGGCAATTCCTTCGACCGGGTTGTATCCCGGAATGACACGCTTGTCTGCACCCTTCTGCTTCAGGACGCTTTCCAGTGGTGTGCTGTGATCAACCCAGCTAAGATTCGGCAGTGCCACATCGTATCCGAGCCGACGTTGCACCTCAAGGGGATAGCTCTTCACAACATCGTGAGGTAAGTAGAGCGCAAAATTCTCCTCCTACGGTTTTTTTCAGGTTAGAGTATAGATAAAAGTATTTGGGGAGCGACTTACCTGTCTGAGATGGGGCAGCTGCATGAACAAAGCATACACGAGCCTTTTGCTATCCTCGGTGGTATTCTGACCTGCACCATGGTAGCAGCTCGACAGCATGAAGAAGGCATCACCGGCCTTGAGTTCAGCATCAATCGCCAATTCTGAGTTTGGTTGTTCGTCGAATCTGGTCAGATGACTGCCAGGCACGAATCGCGTGGCACCATTGGCACGCATAGTGTCAGTACCCGCAATGAAGAAGCTGATGCTGCTGTCGCGACCGAACTCGTAGTCTTCAGGGCGAATGGCCGGTACTTTGTTGTACCAGATGGAGTCATCTCGGTGCAAGTCCTGAACGTGCATTCCCGGTCCGACTTCGAAAATGGACGACATAGCGACGATCGGCTTTTCAGTCACTACAAACCGCTTCCGGCCAAGCCAGGAGGTGTGGCTGACGGACAGAAATTTGTCCATGACTCCCAGATAAAGTTCGTCTGTAATGATTCTCTGTGTGAGAGCAGGTGCATACTCAGGAAGGCGAGCCAAGCGTTTGGTCTGATCATCAGACCTGGCATACGAGGCGGCATCCACATGCGGACGTACGGCTCGCTCCGCCTCCGCAATTTCCTGGGCGCTGAGAAAGCCTTTGATGCGGACTCCGCCATTGTACTTGAGAGACTGAATAATATTGTTGAGGGAGGCTGATCGGTCAAACGCTTCAAGGGTGAACCTAGGCTCATTAAGAAGTTGAGACGACTCCGTAGCCGTGACTGGAGCGTCATGAAGCGTAAATGTCATAGACATGGTGAAGTGTGTTTAGTGATGTATTTGGAAATAGACGGATAACTAGTCAAGTTCAAATGCATTGACAGGTGAAGATTCTTGAGGAATAATTTGTTCAATTCGACTATCTTAATATTTCTCAACGTTGTGTACTCTCTTCTGCTTTGGAGCAAGTCCAAAAAGATGTCGTTGATGATACGCCCATCATAAAACTCCGACCACAAGCACGGAGAAATGATAGCGCCATATCGCTGCACCAGCTTGCGAGTGAATCATTGCAACGATACAATAATTACAACACCAGTTCTTCTTGCCTTTCAGACTTTCTGACAACAGCGTATCTCTGTTGCGCCGGCCGCAGCATTCGCGTCGGACATTTGCGTTGCCAAGGTCCGTACTTATGTCCGATAGGCCTGGGGTAACACGGCCGCGATAGAAAAAGCCCGTCGGCAGTTCGGGCCACCGCAACTGAGCCACGCCGCGTATCAGCAGCTATCTGATGCAAGATTCCATTGAGTTTGTCGGCAAATCCAGACTCACACGCTCTTTCGTAAGCCAAGATCGAACTCCAAGACAACGGATCCCGCGGGCCACATGATCGGCAGCGTTCAAGAAGAGCATGGACGCCACGAAGTGCATCAACGCATGCATTCAACTTCAACTTTCATCTTATTTGTTATTATCTGAAGATGCTGTCAATTGATAATTTCAAAGAAACACTAGCGGTCTATTGGCCTTTTGTTGTTGTGTTCTTGCTATGCATATCTTTGATTCAAGCTCGATACTCCAGCAATCTGCACAGAATTCCTGGTCCATTCCTGAGTTCAGTGTCAATCATTCCACGAATTCGATCTATCTACCGCGGCAACTCCCACGAAGACGAGTTGGAACTGCACAAAAAATACGGCAACTTCGTTCGAGTTGGGCCTCGCACTGTCTCCATTTCTGATCCTGCACACATTGAAAAGATCTACGGCATCTCATCCAACTTTTTTAAGGCGGGCTTCTACGAACCTATCAGATTTCACGATGAAGAAGGGTTAGTTCCGGATCCATTAGTGCTCGCCGACAAGGCGACGCATACGAGGATGAAGAGGAATGCGGCAAATGCTTATGCCCTACAAGCTCTCGTCCAGCTCGAGCCTCTTGTGGACAAAACTATCGATAACTTGCTCAAGCACTTGGACATCTGCTATGCTTCCACCGGAGCGATCTGCAACCTAGGGGAATATATGCACTTCTTCGCCATGGACACAATCTTCAACATCACTTTCGGTCGGGATTTAGACTTCATTAATAGCGGCGATCCCAAAGGCTTTTGCAGACAGTTGCAAGATGGTCTTGGGTACCTTGTCTGTGTAAGTAACTGTTATCGGTCCGCGGAGAAGACAAGTCAGCTCGCTTACCACGATGTGATTTGCTCAGATCGGCCAAATTCCATGGGCGCATCGCTTTCTGCTCGGCAATCGCATCGTGGCGGGACTCTTGAATCGCCTGACCGATAAGGAATCAGTCTTCGACAAAGTCATGAGTCTTGCTACGTCATACCGAACGATCGCCGAGAAGGAGGCTCTGATTGGAGATGATGAAGCGACCTCCTGCACCTTTCTGTCTCGACTGCTGCGAAACCAGACCAGAAACCCTTCCCTGATCACCGACAGAGAGATTAACACGCACATATTTGGAAACATTACTGCGGGAGGGGATACCACATCTACAGCTCTTCGAGCTATTCTGAGAGACTTGATCCGTCACCCAGCAGTGACTCATCGTCTGATTGTGGAGTTACGGGATGCGGGGCTTGATAACACAGAAGCTCTGGTGCCTTATGGCGTTGCATCAAAGTTGCCGTACCTATCTGCCATCATATGGGAGTCGATGCGATTACATCCGTCGGTAGGGATGATGCTGGCTCGAGGAGTTCCTCCGGAAGGCGCTGTGTTCCGCGATGGGGACAGAAATGAGTATCACATTGGACCAGGAGTTGAGGTCGGTATCAACCCCTGGGTAGTTCACCGCAATCCTCAGGTATTTCCTAATCCCGAGGTCTACTCGCCCGAAAGATGGTTGGAGGCCACGCCTGAGCAACTGGCCCAAATGAAACGTGCTTGGATTCCGTTTGGCGCCGGCCGTCATACTTGCAGTGGACAACACATTTCAATGTTGGAGATCACCAAACTTGTCCCGACAATTGTGCTCAGATATGTCATCACTTGGAGCTCTCCCAGTGAAGATGTCTCCGTCTTCAGTCGCTTTTTCACCATCCAAAAAGGGCTTCTCGTAAAATTGGAGAAAAAGAGTTAGTGAAGGGATGTAGAGTATCGTACCTAGTAGATAATGTTCAAGATTTTGATAGACCTAGCAGTGTAAGAAGCCATTTCATATAAGTGCCAAGTCAATTTCCATGTCCTCAAGAACTTCTTCCCACCTGAAGAGACGATTATTGCTCAGCCCTGATATAGCCATGTCTCGTCGGCGCCATACCTCTTCTAAAACAGATATAGCTAACACCCCATGGTTGAGCGCCATCGTGGCAAGGCTCTGCAACCGCCGCTTGATGTGTTGTCTTCGTTCCAGAGCATCAATCTCAGCGCCGATAACAACAAGAGCCCAGCCAAGGAAGCTGCCGGGCCCAACAGTATCAGGTATATGGGGAATCAGCTGAAACACATCGTCGACACTTGACCGAATTTCCATTGGGCAGTCTCCTCCAACAGTCGGGTTGTTAATGATACGATAGACGTAGATGTGGAGGGCATGTCTAAACACCTCAGCCGATGCTCTGGCTGCCTGTCGAACCTCTAAAGTGTCCAAGATGTCGGCAGGAACAAGGCTGTCGCAAATGCTGGAAGCACACTGTTGCGCTCCAATCATGCCAAGGGAAGGTAGATTTTCTGGCCCTAGCTGGGTTGCCTGAATGCGCCGTTGAAGTTCCTTTGCTTTCCCATAAACCGCTCTCATGTCAAGCATACCGTCATCAGTTGAACAAGCTCTCAATCGCCTTACCTCATCGTGCAGGCGAGCAGATTCGACCTTTGGTTGTTAGTGCCTGATGAGGTATGCTCTCACGGTGTTGAGGAGTCCCGAAGACGGCAACATACCAAAAGTCCAGGGAAGCCGACATAAAACCCAGATAGCACGTCAACAGAGTCTTGGCTGCGAGCTTCAGGGAAGAGAACGCTCAGCAAACTGTATGCTTTCTCTCTGAATAGGCCTGGCATGTGTAGAATCACTTGTGTCGCTACCAACCCCAAGAGGCCAGTCAAGAAGGGGTCAACGTCAGAGCACCCATCTCGTGACCGGACCCATGTCAGTAGCCCTTCGTAGTGGTATTTCCAGCGCTGTGTACCCTCACAAAGCTAGAAGGCGGAGGTTAGATGCTTGATCAACAGGGCTTAGGGGGCATGAGCACCTCGTAGATGAGCAGAAGCAGCATCGTCATGAAAGTGACCTCGCTACGGGCCTGTGCAGGCTTCAACAATCTCTTTTGTAAATGATGCAACGCCTTTCGCAAATGGAGTTTCGGCGCGAAATCCTTGCGCCCATGCCAACGATTGAGATGAGAGCTAGAAACCGTGAGAATAGCATTCAATAGGGCCGTGTCATTCAGAGAAACGACAGCGAGCCGCCGATAGCCGTTGCCATCATAATCAACGGCCAGTGATAATCGAGCAATATTCTCTGCAAGACGGAGTAAGCCCCGTACCATATACCATGGATGATCTTTAAGGTGCCAAACACATACTAATAAAGTGCTCCATCAACTTGTTCTCATCGGACGGAAGGCCGAGAGAGGACAGAGAAAATAGAAGAGCTGGGGAGGATATTTGTTAGCTGATCTAACTACATTTTGTCGGACACTTACCATTAGACGAGCCAGGCTCTAGTGATTGTGTTTTTCGGCTTTGGTCTCTGCTATGTGACCAGGAGTAAAGGGCATGATAACCACCACAGAGCCTTCCAGTTTCGAGACAGCGGTTGCAAACTAAGACAGGGACCCCTAATCAGCACTTGAAAACATGACTTCTGGTGATCAAAGGCAGCCGTACACGGAAGGTTCTTGTCACAGGCATTACTAAAGCCCTGCTCAACACATGTCCGGCAGCTTCCATTGCTTTGAACCTCCAGTTCAGGTATGTTTGGGTTGAAAGCTGCCATTCCTTCAACTCGAAAGCCGCTCGGTAGAGTGCTGGTTGCTTCAAAAGGCGAGCAGATTGGTCGCGAACACCAGGAAATGCCTACTGCAAAATAATACATCATGTCTATCAAGGCAGTGAATCACGTTGGATCTGTTTCGGCTTCTACCATCTGCCTATCTCCGGCCTCAGTGGCACTTGCATCTATGACGAGGACCCTTGTCCGCGGGCGTGTGGGGGTTCGTTCTCCCCTTCCCAATACCATTCAGAAGATTGGTCAGCCACACCAAAGGTCCTCCAATTCGTAAGCCAGAAATATGCGTCTAGTGGAAAACAGCCATCAGAGTCCTACCTAGTAATGCAGCGAGCTTCCTTGTGTCAGAAATGAATGTTTGGGCACTTCCTGCATTGGAAGCACAAATTAGGTTATTGCGTGTTACTTTTGCTGAAACCCATGATGTTAAGATCTCAGATCGCGAATCGTGCCGTCGAAGCACTCGATGGAATGTCGTATGGGATACCGGCCGTATCAGGTTGTTGTTTGTTGTTGATGGCAGTAGGGAGCCACCATATGCGAATGACAGGTCACTATCAACGCCAGGCCAGAATGAAACAGACTACCTTATCTATGCCCGGCTTGATAAGGGAGTAGAGACATAAAGTCAATGTTCTGGGATATGGCAATGATCATGCAGAACACTGTGGTTGTGTCGCTGCAAACCGTTAGTGCCGGTATCCCACCTGCAGATCCCACTTCAGACCTGGCTTCAGCAGATCGCCCACTCACGTAAAACTCCGTTTATCTCTAGTCTGTGCTCTTCCAGCTTCCTATCAGCAAACAGCCGTCAACCGAGGTCTTTTACCTGCATGAGCTTATCTACAATTCGCTTCGTTGGTTCGCCTTCACAAACATACCCATCCACAGTTTAGTGTTAGCAAGCGTTGTCCTCTTGAGGGTTTTGGCAATCGTAGCTTATCATCATACCTGGAATCCTGGCCATATGAAAGAAGAGAAAAATTGGGATGATACAAAATTCAAATATGAACAATCTGGTCATGCGCTGTGAGCTTGACAGATAGCAGACCCAACTATAATTTGTTTTCATGCACCAACATTTTCTGTTCCAACCAGTAAGACCAAGCCGAACTCAGGGACATGTTTATCTACTTCAACTCCTACGGGGCCATCGCAGCATGTGTGCTGACGGCAATGTTTTCAATGGCCAATATGGCATACGACGCCAGCATGATCAATCAACTCTTGCTTAGCCAAAGCTTTTATGAATGTAAGCATAATATCCAACTACCATTAGTGCAGCTTTGAGAAAAGAAATCGAATGCATGGACTTGAACTAACAAGGAAAATGGAGACTTCCGACTGAATGCAACATACATCGGATTGAATGTCGCCATCGTGAATGTAGGAAGCTTCCTCGCAGGCCCTATCGCTGGGGTCTTGGTGGACTGGGTGGGCCGCAAGAAGTCCCTTGCCGTAGGCAACAGCATCGCCGTTGTGGCGGTAATAACCCAAGGTCTCGCAAAGAATGGTGAGAATGTGTTGTGTCATTCAAGTCTTGGAACTAATGCACTCGCAGAACCCACACTTCTTGCCGGTCGGCTCATTCTTGGAATGGCCTTCATAATTAATAGCGTTGCAGGGCCTTCGTTGGTTGCCGAATCCACTCCAGGCCGCTGGCATGGTTTGTTGACAAACTACATCAGCCTCGCTATGCCCGTCTTTGGAACTATCAGTGGAGCTGCAATATTTGGAGTTTACCTTGCCGGCTCGGACTGGGCATGGCGAGGTGCAATTCTGGGAGAGCTTGGTGGGCCGATACTGGCCATCATTGGGCTGGCGTTCGTCCCAGAGTCTCCTCGTTGGCTGATCGATCAGAATCGAAATGACGAGGCACTTGAAGTCCTTATGCGAATGCACCCGCCAAGTGCGGAACGGGACGTCGTCGTGGAGGCTGAATACCAACAGATGCTCCAGACAATCCACTTCGAAAAGCAGTCTGAAGAGTCAGGCGCAAGCAGTTGGGGAGCTTTGGTCAAAACAGCATCTGATCGTCGCCGTTTTGCTATTGTGGTGTTGACGAACATCTTTTTCCAGATTTCCGGCTCAAACACTTTCCCATACTTCTTGACTCTGGTCGTACAATCTGCCGGTATCGTCGAAGCACGGACAACACTTCTCGTCAACCTTGGGTTGTGCATTTGGGGCTGTTTCGCCGTTGCCTTTGGTGTATGGTTCTCCGAGTATTTTGGTGCCAAGCGTTTCTTGCTTGCGAACACCGCTATTATGACGCTCTGTCTGGCTATGTTGGCGCTCCTCGGCGTCTTGGGGAGTGCCAACCCTCAAAAGCAATCGAGCTTTGGAATTGGGGCTGTGGTAATCATTTTCATCTTCCAGTTCGTTTCCTTCAGCTCTTGGATGATTCTCAACTACACCTATCCGCCACGGATTCTCCGGTTTGGTCAGCGAGCGAAGGGCTTTGCCCTGGCGCAAGCGACAGGATTTGCCTTCTGCGTCATGATGACCTACATACTTCCTGTTGCGCTCGAGAAAATGGGTTGGCGTTTCTACGCGACCAACGCAGTCTGGAACCTAGGGATTCTCGCGATAATATGGTGGCTCTTCGTTGAAACCAAAGGTATGTGCGCTCCTGTACGATTAGACTGGATTTATCTCGGTGACGTCAGTGGCAAGCTAGGAATTGACTCAAATAGGAAAAACTCTCGAGGAAATCGACGCCTTATTTGAGGGAGTCGTACACTTCGAATCGGGTGCCGAGAAGCTGAATGCAACTGTCATTGAGGGCGTGGAAGAGATAGCTGATGGCACTTCAAAGATCGAGGCTTCCAGGAAGATGAAGGAAAGTAGTCCAAACCGACAGATTTCACCTGCCCAGTGATGGACAGAGATTGAGTTGGATTTCGTATAGATCCGAACAACACCGGTCACTGATGGCACGCATAGACACAGAAGTTGAACAATCAAATATTTTGGTATTTTACAGCTTTTGGTACATGGACTGTTCTGTCTTGCCCAGTGGTATGTATAAAATGCACGCTATGTCCAGACATAATAGGTACAATGGAAGAAAAAGTGCCACCCCTCAACTAAGCCAGGCTCAACCTGCGTGCTCGGAACCGCTTACTGTCCGAAGGTGAACTCGGGGATCTCGATGGTAGTGACGACCCAGGTCTTGCCGCCGTCGCTAGTGCTCATGTCGCCGGTGACACCCTGGCCCTTGCCCATGGTGTTGATGTAGTTGGCGTCGGCCTTGTCGAGGATGATCTTAGTGTTGATCCAAGAGTGAGCACCGATTGTACCGCAGTCCTCCTCGGCGCACTCAACGGCGGAGCCCCAGCCCTGGGCGTGGCCGTCCTTGGTGGACAGGGTGGAGATGACCTTGTCGTTCAGGGAGACGGTCTGGGTGTAGTTGCCAGAGGCATCGTCGTACTTGTCTGTAGTAGATGTGTTAGCGAATTGCGTATTTACACCATTAGAAGCAGCGAAACTTACAGTGCATGGTGATCTTGTCACCCTCGGCGGCGTCGGTGCCCTCAGTCTGGACGGGCATCTGAGAGTTGGCACCGGTGGACATCAGGGTGTAGGCGTAGGCAGACCACTTGTTGGAGTTCCAGTTCTCGGCAATGGACTGGATCAGGTCACCGTTGGAGGTACCCATGCCAACCCAGAGGGAGGCGTCGCCCTTGTTGTTGGCGGGGGCGGCCGGAAGGACGAGAGTAGAGGTAGCCTCGCGGATCCAAGAGTCGGAGGAGACGGGTCCGGTGCTGAAGGCAGGGCCCATAGCGGCCTGGACGCCGGCAACGGCCGTGACGGCGAGGGCGGAGACGATCTGGCTGGTGGAAGGCATTTTGTGTGTGTAGTAGTTGGTAGAGACTGGATTTGGTAGTGATTTAAAGAGTGGCAGTTGAATGAATAGAAAAGATCGACTAGCGATTGAAGTTGATTGCTGAAGTTGTTGGCCTAGAGAAGAACCCCGAACTTGGCGAGAGGATCGCGTTCTTTATAAGTCTCTGCCTCCAACTCAGTCAAGCATATCCGGCTGACCGAATCCGAAAAGGTCACACGCCTTCGAGCTGGCGCTACGCCCTATACGAGGGCATCAACGAAGGTGGAAAGCCGTACCCGCGAGTTCGGATCCATCTTGTTTCAATCATAATGGTTTTTGTGGGTTTGTCACGGCGGGTTCATGATGGATCCGGGAATACAACTGTTCTGGAAAGGAGGTTGCATCTCGCTTGGGCGCTTGCACTGGAGTGAGTGGTGATCTTCGCCGAACTAGCCGGAAAATGACATCGGCTGTTGTCAAGTCCTGAGATTGGCGGGCGGAATGGATATCCGGGTTGTTTGATGGGTCATGTAAGCCATTACTCAGGGTTGACGCCTGGAGAGTGCGGAAAAGAGCACGTCTGTAGGCTGTACCCGTAACTCAGTCTTGACTCTAACGCAAAATGTCTGCTATATCAGCGCAATTATCGACTCTATTTCGTCGTCATACCATCTACACGGCGCAAATTCTGCCAAGGACCACTGCCGAACAGGCGCGATGTGTTTAGCTGAAATTGGGTCTAGCCATCGATGACCCCTGACGCTGTCTCGACAGGGTTGACGCACTTTTGTTCCGAAAGGAGGCGTTTGCGGGTTGATCCACCAATCAATCCGCCGCTCGGATTTAATCAATTTGTTGCTTCTGAAACGTAAATAGACGCCGCAGTAATTCCACCATCAATACCAACGGAGCGCTCCGTCATCCCTTGATCCCCACATTGAATGCCCCATTCCCTCAGTCGATTCAAGCGAGATTGTTCTGAACTGACGTTTTGCTTGAGATGAACCAACATGGAAAGTCGTGGGGTTTCATGACACGGCATGCGCTGCGGAAAATTCGCGATTGGTGGGACGCCATCCGAAGTGGTGCTGTGGTCGATCTCCCCTTTCCTGAATGGCTCCGCCAAGGCAGCTCCCGTCTCTTGTCAGAAATCAGACGATGGACGAATTGGATCGAGAATGGTTTGAAATACTCAGAGGACAAACGCTGTTCTTTGGTTGTTGAGCCTCAATGTCTAATACACGCATTTGGGTCGCATTAAGGCCCGCGTGGGATGGCGCATCATGGTCTGAGCTGAATGCTAAAATTGGGGGATCAGTCTAACGGGTACCCATAGATGAGTCCTTTTAAGGCACGGATAAACTGCCCAACATTAGTGTCAGCAATATATCAAACTTTGGACTCGTGATTCGAGTGCCGCTATCCGCCCCAAGCGACATTACTACTGTAATATCTGTTGGCAGCGCTCACTGAGCTCTTTGAAACAACAGTAACATACTCTCGAAGTCTTTCTCTGTTGTCCTCAGTCATGAGTCTCAAGGTCAACTAACCGAAGAAGGGTTTTGATTGCATGCATGCACTCTGACTTCACCTGAAAGCTACCACGGCGTTATAATAGCATCCAATCCCTGCACAAGGTCTTCCTGTAAAAAAGGCATACAAGCAACCTAGTACAGGGTGTTTCAGACGGTCCTGCGAGAGTTTTTCCTGACTTCGTCAAGCTTATATAGTGAGATAATCTTGTTCACTGTCTTCGCAAAGTAATTCGGTCCACATGACTTACTCGTACAATCGGGAAGTGGGCGAAGAATGGGCCTCTCGACTCTCGAGGTGGTGCATCAAGCCCGACGATGATTACATATTGATGAATGTCTAAGCGAATCGAGTATAGTCGGGCAAAGCTGCGAGACAGAATTGGTCTCGTTCTCATCCTAATCTCTACTCTCCGAATGTTTGCGCAAGAGTTTCGAAGTCACTGCTATTCAACACGGGTTCACCTATGTCACGATTTGCCAAGTACATAGCCGCGGGGCAACAGCCGCCAGCTGCGGGGAGTGGATTATCGCCAAGAGGCGCGATTTCGCTTGGCATATGGTTGTCTCCCAAGGGGGACGAATGTGAATGTGTTGGCTTGGCGTCAAGCGTTGTCGGACCATAAATGCTTATCACGAACTGCAGTCTTCGTGGCAAGGGAAATTGTCATAAGAAAGGCCAGATGGTCAATATCTTGCACCTTGTACTTCAAGAATCTCAACTTCGCAGTCTCTTGTCTGATACGATGTTCACTCGGTCTTATCACGAGTATCCAATCTGACTATCTTCCATCGCGCTGGCTTCCGGCGCAAGATAAGGATACTGCTAAGTGGGCCGCTGGGCTGGCGCCAACGTAGCTTGCTGACATTGGGGTCTTGGTTCGCAGGCATCCCGTTCCGATAACCAATCCGGATCAGCTAAACCCCGTTACCTCCGTTGGGGGCCAGGGATTCGGATCCGGCTCCGTGGGTCGTGAGGCCGCTATCGGCTCGAAGACACCGATCAAAAATATGTATGCGGACTAGGCGAGTCCGACATAAGCTGCAAGTCTATCGGCCATATCTCATCTGATAGCCCGTGTCACACTAACGCATTCTCGATGATTGACACACGGAAATTTGACAACGGCAAACGGTGCCAAGTTGCATGTGTTTAAATACAAATTGACTGAAAGCTATGTGATCTGCGTGCTTCATTCGAACGTCACATATTCATCGAGTCACCTGCGACAACATGTGGTTTGTGCCTGCTCTCGCTTTAGCTTCACTGGCTCTTACGGCCCACGTGGACCAAGGGCGCCTTATCCGGATCAATGGTGTCCATTATTATTCCGGAGGAGTTCCCGTTGGGCACCTGCGAACCGACCTTCTCCGGAATACCACGATAGAATACGCCGATTTATTGCCTATGACTGTTCTAGAGCTCTCAAATTATGCGCTGTTGATAGATGAGCTTTTGAATACTACAACGACCTACGAGACCTCGGACGATGTTTTTCAGCCAGCTTTTCTCCAAACGCTGTACCTTCGTCTCAATATGGCGGACAACATGACTATTGACGGTTCGGAGCTTTCTGACTGCCTTCAAAAATTGGGAACCTCGATTATGGTTTCATCGTCCCAGATTCAAGGGGTTGCCTCAAGTGTCGAGACGTTCAGTGCGAGCCTCGACCTGCCCAAGGGTCCATACTTCATCTCGGTTCATAGCGGGAACATTTACAAGGCGTATCGGCTGTACGATGACGATAACTTGGCTTTTGTCCAAGGAGTTGTTAGTGACGAGGCAGGAGGTTTTACCTCGCTTCCGGCGGTCACTGAAAATGTCATGGCGAAGAGCATTGCGGTGCCCTCTCGGCTTCACTACACTGCGACTCAGGAAAAGCCACTTGCCGGCCTCCGCTTCGGTGTGAAGGACATCTTTCACGTCAAGGGTGTCGCCACAAGTGGAGGAAACAGGGCCTACTTCTACCTATATGGGCGACAGAACCAGACAGCCCCATCTATCCAACGGTTGATTGATCTTGGAGCGATCCTCGTAGGGAAGATGGGCACAGTTCAGTTCGCCAATGGCGACCGTCCGACAGCTGACTGGGTCGACTTGCACGCACCGTTCAACCCACGTGGCGACGGATACCAAGATCCAAGCGGCTCATCTACTGGCCCTGGTGCTGGTATTGCGGCGTACGAATGGCTAGATTTGGCGGTTGGCAGTGATACCGGTGGCTCGATGCGTGGTCCGGCAGGACAACAAGGAATCTTTGGAAACAGGCCCTCGACAGGAGCCATTTCGCTGGAACATGTCATCCCGTTGAGCCCCGTCTCAGATACCGCCGGGATGTTTGCACGAAGCGGTAGTCTATGGGCTAAGGTGACCCAAGCTTGGTACCCGGACTTTGCGTCTAACCACTCCTCGTATCCAAAGAAGATCTATCGTTCCACGGCGGAGGGAGGGGCATGGTCTGGAGGGTCCAGCGAAGGAGCCGCTAAAGTGATTGAATCTTTTGTTCGAAAGCTTGAGCAATTCCTTCAAGTTCAGTCGACACCTGCCAATTACACTCAACTTTGGATGGAGACGCACAGTAACTTGACTGCAGACGTCAACGAGATGCTTTATCTGACTTACGGGGTTTTCGTCTCTCACGACCAGTGGCAACTGCATGGGCAACCTTTCTTCGAGGATTATGCGGCCAGGTATGATGGAAGACAGCCATACATCAACCCAGGCCCCCTGGCAAGATGGCAATGGGGTCAGCTTCACGCAACCGATGACGTCTACGCGCTAGCCCTCCGCAATATCTCCATCTTCAAAAGCTGGTACGAGACCGAGGGCTACGGCAGAAAGGATGCAAAGACTTGCTCTGAGGGACTTTACATATACCCTTGGTCCATCGGCGAGCCTTCGTACCGCGACCAATATTTCCAAGCCCGGACTACACCGCCGCTTGGATTTGACGACTCGTCAGTTCCAGTCATGGCAGGGGCTCCGGAAGTTGTTGTTCCAATCGGCGAAGTTCCATACAACAGCACCAAGTCCATGCACACTGAATATCTCCCTGTCACGATGGCATTGAGGATGGCGAGGGGATGCGACTACCACTTGGCAAGTCTTGTCCGAGATCTTGAGGCAAATGGTGTTCTCCGAGCAGTCGCAGCGGGCTCAAGGCTATATCCGTAGACTCTATAGGCATATATACTCAACAACCCCCTCCATTGTGCATATTCACTCAAGCTGAACCAGCTGTTGGATGTCACATGCAAATTGCAATCCATGTACTTCTCAAGTTCAATTATTTGTGCTGTTCATTACGGTGTACATGAGCGTCAAGCATGTCGGACTGGGAAGTTAATTGTGTACCCCGCACATGTCACCTAGTGACGTCGTTCAACACTGACTTATGGTATACTCATCTACTTGACGATTACTGATCAGCCTAGGCGTCTAAAGGCGGTCTATAGTGAAGTGAATATAATTGACTATGCTTCCTATTTAAAATTGCATTTCCGTCCGGATGTCCAGTTTCACTTTCAGTAATAACTTTCACCTCGATAACATCGATAGCTACTATTATTATCATGCCATTTTATCAGGTTTACCACACGTACCCACTGGCAGGGCACCAGCGTCAGGCAATCGCTACATCAATCACCAACTTGCATTGCAAAGCGTTCAATACCCCGTCTTTTTTCGTGCACGTAAACTTTATCACACAAGAAGACGCACCGGCGGAGGATACCTACTTCATGGCCGGCAAGCCTCATTCATCGAACTCTAACCGAGTCGTTGCTGTTGTCCGCACCTCGCCAAATCGCACGAAGGCAGATTGGGACAAGCTTGCAGCTGACATCGAGGACGCATGGGACGAAGTTGTTCAGGACAAATCACATGGTTCGGGGAAGGGGGTACGGGATAGGAACAAGAGCCTTTTGATGGTGGTGTTCACGCCAATGTTGGCAGTCCGTGAGGGTGGCATGGCTATCCCAGAGGCAGGACATGAAACCGAATGGCTCAAAAAGCAGTTGCCATATTTCAAAGACATGAGTGAGAAACACGGCTTGCAGGAGTTCACTGATATGCTTGAAGAGTTGAAACATCGCGGCGCAGCGGAATGAATTATTCGATATATCGATCTTACTGACACTTATGTTTATCTTTGTGTCGCAAATCTATACTTTTGTCTATTGCATGGCCCTTGGCGGAGTGATTGTGTCGTGGGAATGCTACCTTTCGGGTACAACTTGCTGAACAGCGGTCTCTGGTGGGTCAGCACATGTGATCCGCAACTGTTGTCCGATCAACGCTCCATTGGCGAATGAAGACTGCCATTGGCAATGTCTTTGATGGAAATTAAATGTTGGCCCTTAAACCCGAACGTCGCATTATCATGTTCCCTGCTTGCCCGCAATCGCCATGAGCCCCATCAGAATCAGGTTGGCAAGGACACAAACTTGACATCGAAGAGAAAGTCGACCAATCAATACTTGAAGCTCTTCCAATCTAACATCCAGTCGCTTGCAAGGGTGTTCGAGAAACGGTAACGAGACCAGCAAGGAGCTGCAACTTCGACTGAGTACAATCTGCAAGAGTAATGGTTTGAGGACTCGGGCATCTTGTCAGTTTACCGATACCGCCCGGTCATGATTAGCTTGGTAATGGTGCGATTCCCCGCATTCGTGGCCACGCCCTTCGCATGTAGTCAGCTTTGGACGGTCCCGGCAGTAAGACTGGCGTACCCATTTTGTAAGGGACTTGTGTAAAGTAGCATCGATGGATGCAGCAATTAAAGCGGTGAGTCACAGATGACCCTGCCGAAGCAACCCGCGTTTCCACTATGAATGATATCTCGATTACAAATGCCCAACTGTGAACTTGAAGAGTCATGCTGCTACTTATACTTCTTGTTTGGGGTTCTGTTATGAAGAACATCAGCCGTCGCCTCGGAATCTCGACTTCTCCTAAAGGCGCCCTGTTGGAATAGTTCTTCCTTGTTTATCTTTCCTACCCATTCCACCTCAGGTCCCCATGTCACCATCTGCAGAAGTCACGCTTCCCATCCGTGGGCAAAATGGAATATCTAACCAGAAAATCTGCTCAAATGAGCTTGATGCTTCATCCTTGACTTATGACTACACGACTGCGCCGAGGCCCGTTCCAGACGAAGCAACGGCGAATGCGGCAGAGGAAACCGTATGCACAGATCATATGATTACTGTACAATGGAAGGCGTCCACAGGATGGGATACTCCCGAACTCAAACCCTTTGGCCCTCTGAGCCTTTTGCCTACAGCGTCAGTCTTACACTACTCAACGGAGTGCTTCGAAGGACTCAAAGTATACCGTGGCTTCGATGGAAAGTTACGCGTGTTCCGTCTAGAGCGCAATGCTGCTCGTTTCCGCGTCTCTGCCCAGCGCATGGCGCTCCCGGATTTTGAGCCGTCGGAGGTCAAGAAGCTTATCATGGCTCTCCTCTCTGTCGACGGAGATCGATGGCTTCCGAAAGACCGGCCTGGCAGCTTCTTGTATGTGCGCCCTACTCTGATTGGGACGCATGCCAACCTCGGCGTTCAAGCCCCTAAGAAAGCCTTGATGTATATCATTGTCTCATTCATGGCTCGATTGGATACAATCGAAGGGGGTTTGCGGCTATACACCAATCCAGAAACCGATGTTCGAGCTTGGGTCGGTGGGTTTGGGTACTGCAAGGTCGGCGCCAACTATGGCCCTACGGTGGTGGCAACAAGAGAGGCCTCTTCTCAAGGATTCCAGCAGATTTTGTGGCTCTACGGAGAGAACGGACAGGTCACGGAAGCGGGAGGTAGCAACTTCTTCATTGTGTGGAAGCGTAAAGACGGAAAGACGGAGTTGGTGACAGCTCCCCTGGACGACAAGCTCACCTTGGACGGCGTCGTTAGACGGAGCTGTCTCGATTTGGCTCAGGAGAGACTAAGCGAGGAGCTCGAAATAACTGAACGCACGTACACCATCGCGGAGGTTATTAAGGCTTCTTCCGAAGGCCGCCTTCTGGAGGCTTTCGTCACTGGCACGGCGGTAAGTTCCCAATGACACAGATATTCCACTGAAGAAATAGACTGACACTCCATAGTGGTACGTTTGTGCAGTTTCCCAGATTCGTCATCGTGCCCAGGACATCCACGTTCCAATGGGCCCAGAGGGCGACGGTGGTGACGTTTGTAAGAAGATCAAAGGATGGCTGGGAGACATTTTATACGGTGGAGTTGACCATGATTGGGCTGAGATCATTGAAGAAAGACAGATTAACTAGCTGTGAGAGATGGAAAAGCTTGGGTCATTGTATTTGATGCAGCTATCGGTGTAAAAGTAGACAAACCTCTCAAATAGTATATACATCCATGCTTTTTACCCATGGTTTCCAAACTTTCTCCATGCCTTCTTCGTACTGCCAACCGGAGAAGTCATCATTTGTAAGGGACCACGTATCTAATACGAACTGGCCACCCTCTCGTACACGATAGATGCCTGGGAGCGCCCACATCATCCAGTTGACACCGTACTTTACCGTCATGTTTGTCATGCAACTGACAAATGTGTTGCTTAGCATGCTTGAATCTTGCCCCCATCCAAACTCGGAAATGACCACTGGTGTGATCCTCGTAGCAGATTCACACTTCCCATCCAGCAGACCGCAGTATTCTGGGGACTCAATACCCAAGGCATTCAATCCTCTCCAGTACAGCTCGGCCTCAGTGAGCTTGCAGTTCTCCGTTGCCACAGTCTCAGTAAGTCCGTCGTACATGTGAAGCTCCCAGAAGACCTTGTCCTTGAAAGGATGTTCGTCCAGGTCAAAATAGACAGGGTCAGAAACCCAACCGTTCTTGATTGTGTCGCAGTGATAGCAGTCGTGGGTCATCAGATTCTTCTGATTAATGAGGCCTGATAGATCCTCATCGAATTGCATTCCAGACCAGCTGATGAGGATGTCCGGGTTCGCCTCGTGAATCGCATAGGCACCCGCCGTCATGTTGCCGACGTATGTCTGCCAGTTGTACTGGAGTGGTGCATCAGCCAGCTCGGTGATGTTGTAACTAGGCCTAAGCTCGTTCCGGAGAGACATACTCGCAACGTTGGGATGCTTGCCGGCCCAGCGAGCAACATAAGCTAGACCTCGAAGCCATTTGTCGACAGGAAAATTAAAGCTGTCGAACCAAGCGTTGCCGTCGATGTTGCTACAACACCACATTGCTTTGCTGACATGGTTATCTGGGTGAATCAAAATCCCTTTCTGTTGCGCAATTTCTGCAATGTCAGACCAGATCTCGAATCTCGTCGTGTCCAATGACCATGAAGGGTTCTTGGAAACCACCATATCGGCGACGCGGGTGCCATTCTCAACACCCATTCCGTTGATGAGAGCTTCTTTCAGGCCAACGTCAGAGCCGTCCCGCTCGTAGATCTGGTCCACCATTTCGATCGCGAAAGGCATCCTGAGCATGTTGAAGCCCGCACTTTTGACCAAGTCTAGGATGTCTGAAACAGATTGGTACTCGACGCCTTCGGGAATCATGGTCTCGCCTAGACGTAACCATGTCAGTACAGGTCTTCATAAAGACTGACATGCGACCTTACCACTAAGTGGCCAATTCAAGCCGGCCCATACGATTGTGTCATTACGAGAATTCACTATGTCTCTTCCTGCAGTACGAAATGGTCCATACGGCCAGATACCGGTCGTGTTGTCTCTTCCGAACAAGACATTGTTTGCAAATTTCGCTGTCTGTGTAGCAATCACAGGGATGGCATACACCAGAGCAAGAACCGGCTTCATTTTGGCACGTAAGCTGTGAAAGAAGTGACTTTTAACGGTGTGGCTTCTGGCATTCGATGTGACTGCCAGCGTTCACTGGGCAGGTTTTATGACGTTGATACCTAGGATCAGAGACTGTGCTTTGGGCGGCCATGGTATTGACTTAACATCGGGCCCATGATAAGCACTGGAGCCGGGCAGCCGGGAAGTTAGCCGGCATTCCTCTCATATGATGCCGACGACTAAGATGGGCTTCAAGGACTAGGCAGATTGGCATCATCCGTTACCCCATCCATGCATCTCGAGCCTATTTCGATCCACTGGATATGCATATGCGAGGGGCTTGGGAGGGAGTACACCGATTTGACCCCGCATTGTACTATCGGTTTGCCGGCCATACCCGGCGAACTAGGGCCGGTCGGCGGCTCAGAACCGGGTGGCGATTAGCAACACAGCACCAAAGTAGGCGAACGACTGAGGAGATCAAATCATGTTTTTTATAGTATTAATCTTAAAATTAGAGGATAAGAAAACGAGATGCTATGGTAATTACAATATCTCGTCCGATGACAGAGTCTGGTATCTCGTCTATGTGTGTAAACAGTGGTCTATGTGCAAACGCCCCCTTTCACTTCACTCTATGTTTGATCATGTGTCTAGTAACCGTTGAGAATCTGGGCAGAGACCTTCTCAGCGAGCACATAGACGGTGCTCTGAGGGTGACCAGGAGGAAGCAGCGCGAAGCTGCTAGCGTCAACAACTCTAAGACCGTTGACACCGATGACCTTTGCGTCCTTGTCAACAACCGCGTTGGGGTCATCGCTCTTGCCCATTCTGCAAGTGCAAGACGCGTGCCAGATGGTCATGACATCGTTGCGAATCTGCTGGATGATCTGAGCATCAGTCTGGACGGCGGCGCCAGGGTAGTACTCCTTGTTGTCAGCGAGGACGGGCTGCATGGCCTTGCTGCTGAAGGCCTGGCGGAGGCGCTTGTAAGTAGCAAGAGCAACAGCAACGTCAGTGGGGTCGGTGAGCCAGTTGGGGTTGATCAGAGGCAGATCCTTAGTGTCGGCTGAGGCGAGAGTAACTGTGCCGCGGGACATCGGGGCGACAAGACCGCCGAGGATGGTAGCGTACTGGTAACCATCCTTGGGCTGGGTGAGAAGGAGGTTGGCGAAGTTGCCGACGTAGCCAGGGGCAGTGAGGTACTCAATCTCGGGCCAGTCCTCAGGGAACTGAGAGTCGAGGATAGCGGCGGTGTCGGCGCTGATGAGGTCACGAGGAGCCTTCTCCCAGCCGAGGAAGTCGCAGACAGGGTTGGTGAGAGGACCCTGCTTGAAGATGGAGTACTGGAAGGCAAATTGAGCGGCAGTGTAGATGAGGTCGTTGGCAAGACGGGTCAGAGTCTGAACCTTGACGCGCCATGTAGGTCCGAAGAAGACGTGATCCTCCATACCCTGACCAACACCAGGGCGCTCGGCGACGATGGGGATGTTGAATTTCTGGAGCTGGTCCTTGGGGCCGACACCGGAAACCATGAGAAGCTGAGGGCTCTGGAAAGCACCAGCCGAGAGGATGACTTCCTTGCGAGCCTTGAGGGTATAAGTGACGAGACCGGTGTTGACGACGACTCCGGTAGCGGTCTTGGAGCCGTCGAAGAGGATCTTCTTGGCCATGGACAGCTGGAAGACCTTCAGGTTGGAGCGGCCAATAGCCTGGTTGAGGAAAGAGGTCTGACTGGACTCGCGCTTCTCAGTCTCAGGGGCAATAGTGTCGGAGCAGTACTGTGCGCCCATCAGCTCGCCACTGTTGAAGTCCTGAGCCTGAGGGATACCAATCTCATTAAGAGAAGGCTCCAGGTAGCTGCTGAAGGGCTGGGCGTAGTTGGCGTAGGAAACACGGAGAGGTCCGCCAGCAGGGAAGAAGGCATCGGGGTTGTACTCGGCGCTCGCGTTGGCAGCGCGGGAGGAGCCGGGAGGGGTGAATTTGACACTCTTCTGGAAGTAAGGGAAGAGGGAATCCCAAGTGTAGCTGTCATCGCCAACAGCATCCGCCCACTTCTGGTAAGACTGCTTCGTACCGCGCTGGTAGATCATGAAGTTACGTGCCGAGCTAGATCAGGTTAGGTACATCCCATAATCGTCTGGTTTTAACATCATTGCTCACCTTCCACCGAGACACTTTCCACGAGCATAGTGGATGCGCCTGTTATTGGCACCAGCCTGGGGCTGAGTGATGAAGTTCCAGTCAACGAGAGGGTTGGTGTCGAGAGGGCTGGCGCCCGCAAACAGGGTATCACCCGCAGGCGTGTTGCCAATGATGGGGTTCGTAATCTGGTAGAATGTGCCGGCTTCGATCACAGCGACTGAGATGCTGGGGTTGGCACTCAGTCTGTTGGCCATCACAAGGCCAGCGGTACCACCGCCGACGATAACGTAATCGAATGTCGCGTCCTTGGCGTCTCCTGCGTTGCCGCCGAGTTGGCGCTTGAATTCCGCGTGCTGACGCGCCTCATCGTCGGCTGGGGCGGCCTTGGTCACGCTAATGATGGCGACAAACGTCGCGATAGCTTGAGAAACGCGCATCTTGTTGGGTCTGAATGGAAGGAAAGAATGAATGAGTGAGAGTGAACTGTCAAGTCTGAGGATGAGAAGAACATGTTTCGAAGGATCGTCAAGAGGTTATATGATGTTTTAGGTCTCAAGGAACGTTGCGGGACTGGCCGAGAATAGATCATCATGATCCTTTACGAGAAGTCTAATTGATGGTTAGGTCAGGTCGTCGAAGGGTGGAAGGAAGATCTTGAGAATCAAGCCTCTTTGAGAATACTAAGGCCTGTCTAACTCGCTTGTGGTCAAGCGTGCCGAGATTTAGCGTAAGAACAGACATTTGAGATGTGAAATCTTCCATGGTTCACCGCCCACCACCGCTATTAGGGCGCTCTGGTCCCGTGGTGGTCAGTGGCTTGGGCCCTTTGGAGAACTCGAAAAGTGATCACTGATCACTGATCACCATCATGATTGTCAGGCACAGAAACGTGGCGGACATGGTTGCGGGGGGCGCGATCCGGGGCTAAATGCAGAATTGAGTTTAGCCCGCCAATTCAGGGGAGAGTCGCGATGCTCAGAGAAAGGGAGCAGAATTTGTGTCCGGCTGAACCTTCAACTTCTAGACGCAGCCAGGGACGGTGAAAGACTTCAGGGCATCCCGTGCGGGTTACCGAATCCGGGAACGCGCCAGCATGTGGCGTCGCGACCCGGCTAGACATGCTTGGATAAAGAAGACGATGATGTCTTCCATCCAGTGACAGTTTAGCCCGTCCCAACCAAGAGAACCTTTTTGTCCTGACTTGGTATAGAGAACAAAGTCGCTTGTTTCAGGAGGTGACGGAACAATAAACCTCGATCTGTCAACCTGTAGGTCTGACGAACATCTCAAATATTAACAAGACAGTCGCTTCTCCGGCGGGTTGCAACCAATACTGCGAGCGATAGGGCGAGTCTAGCCCTCAATCAGTTCAATTTTGCGAGCGACTCCGGCTAATTAACCCCAAATTGTTCGGCTGGCTTGGGAAGCGGGACGATTAGGGGACAGTGTTATCGGCCGAATGGAGACTCGGAGTGCGCAGCAGAGCCGCCAGATCTTCATGCATTTCCAATGCCGTGACTGTGAAATTCATTCTAATACAAGGACCTTGAGAAGCTGTTCGAGACTTCCACGCCGACGTGTGCTGATAACATCTGAGCTGAAAGATAAGACATAATTCCTGGAGTACCTCGAAGTCAACGCCTGAGGATATGGTCTCCGGCATGACATGAAAGCCCTCGATCAACAATGTCAAAGGCAGGACAAAACTTTTGAAATGCAGTGAGCCGATGGGTTGGACAGGCTCAGCTGGTGCTCTGATTCATGTTGTTACCATTCGACTCATTCATCAGCCCGCCTGAAGTGGAGGGTTCATGGGAACAGAAATGATCGTCGCGTCCGCCTTTTTGAGCAAAGTGGTATCCTTAGGAGATCAGAATTCAGAGAGGAAGAGATGGTTTGTCGTTGCCGTCGAACAGCTGATGGCCACTCAGCATGGAATGATAAGTAGACCTGACTGTAAGGTGGAAAAGTTGCGAAGAGCCCTCGGTCCCCAAGACTTCTTCTGTTGAAGCGACTGAAAGCATGTGGCCTTGATAGAGTTGGTCGTTGAATCTCTCGGTCTCGGTTTTGCTTCGGTCTTGACCCATACGATAGAGGTATATGAGCCTCAGCGCCTGTCTGGAAACTCTTTAATATTAAATCACCGTCTGTAAAGACCTGGGGCTCAAATAGGTAACTACCCTTTCTAGCCGCCAAGCGCAAATGACTCTGTGTCTGAGCTCGAAAGGCACCTGTTCCGCTTAGTCACAGCCGCTCCGCCCCCAAGGATGCAGGGATTCGCGGTCGCTAACTCTGTTCAGTCCGGAGCGCTGGGTTGGTCTCATTGCCCCTTAATCAAAGTTTCCAGGGGCTTTATGTTTATTTGACACAATAGTCAACACAAACAGACGAGCAATTGGCTAACGTTTTCACTCTCCTCGGTTCTCCGAGTTGGCATGACTTCATTCTACATAGGCTAATTGCCGGATCACCTCTCTTTCTGGCCAAGTTCTCCTCGTACTGGTGGACTTTTCAGGGCTGATGGAGCTCGAACACCCTGTCTGCGCCTCGTCTGATTGATGGGTTGCAGCGGGCGGCCCGCGAGCATCCCACCTCGGCTGTCGGAATACTTCTGAGAAGGTTCTTTCGCGATATTAAGGTTTTCTGGGGAGCTTTTCAATCTATTCGAGATGCCTTCTTCCCCTGAAGGCGCAATTGACGTCGAAATGTCCCCTGCCACTCTATCGGAGAGATCACTAACCAAGAGAAGAATACTGCCCGAAAGCGAGAGTGAGAAAAGTCCGTATGGACATGTAAATAGCAGACAAGGCCCCCAATTGAAGCTGTTTGCTCTTCCATCACCTGTTCAAACCAGTCCTTTCTTTTTTTTTCACTGACATTCGCTTTCATCGACACTCTTTTCGATCGACGACATTCGCTTCACCCTGGCTGGCCCATTCAAGATTTCACACATTCTTTAGAGACTCGAGTGACCAGACCAACCTACAAAACTACCCCGAAAATGAGAGGCGCCGGACTCATCCTGGCGGCGGCGGCATCCGCCCGCGCCGCCTGCGATTGGAAGAACGTCCACACTGGAGGCGGTGGTGGCTTCGTCCCGTCCATCCAATTCCACCCGACCGAGAAGGGCGTCGCTTTCGCCCGTACCGACATTGGTGGTCTCTACCGCCTCAACGACGACGAGTCTTGGACTCCCGTAACCGACGCGAACGGCTTTGCGCACGATGGCAACTGGAACCGATGGGGCATTGACGCGCTGGCCCTGGACCCTTCCGATGCGAACAAGGTGTACATCGCGGCGGGCATGTACACCAATGATTGGTACTTTCTGCGACGCACTCCGTGTGAGGAAACGTGGCTGACTATCTCAGGGACCCCAATAACGGAACCATCGCCCGCAGCTCCGACAAGGGCGAGACATGGGAGGTGACCACGCTCCCCTTCAAGGTCGGCGGCAACATGCCTGGACGCGGCATGGGTGAGCGTCTCGCTGTCGACCCCAAGAACTCTCAGATCCTCTACTTCGGTGCCCGCAGCGGCAAGGGCTTGTGGAAGTCTACCGACGGCGGTGCGACTTTTGACAAGGTCTCTTCTTTCGAGGCCGTTGGCACTTACCGTCCCGGTGCCGAGACGGATGCCTACAACGGCGATCTTCAGGGTCTGACCTTCGTCACTTTCGATGAGACCTCCGAGGCCGTCAACGGTGCCACCTCCCGCATCTTCGTTGGCACCGCCGACAACACCACTGCCTCCGTCTACGTTAGCACCGACGCCGGTGCTACCTGGGGCCCTGTTGCCGACCAGCCTGCCAAGTTCTTCCCCCACAAGGCCAGACTCTCTGTCGCCGAGAAGGTCATCTACTTCACTTACTCTGATGGTTCTGGCCCGTACGATGGCACTCAGGGTGCCGTCTACAGATACGACCTCACCTCCGGCAAGTGGACTGACATTACTCCTACCTCCGGCACCGACCTCTTCTACGGCTTCGGCGGTATTGCCGTCGATGCGCAGAAGCCTGGCACCATCGTCGTGGCTACCCTCAACAGCTGGTACCCCGATGCTCAGCTTTTCCGCTCCACTGACTCCGGCGCGACCTGGAAGAAGATCTGGAACTGGGGAGCTGACGGCAAGGTTGCGCCTCAGTACACCATCGGCGCCAAGAACGCCCCCTGGATCAAGACCAACTTCCTCGACGTCGACACCAAGAAGCTTGGCTGGATGATTGAGTCCCTCGAGATCGACCCCCACGACAGCGATAGATGGATGTACGGCACCGGCGTCACCATTTACGGCGGGCACGACTTGACCAACTGGGACAAGAACCAGACCATCACCATCGAGAGTCTCGCTTCTGGTATTGAGGAGATGGCTGTCTCGTCCCTGGCTTCTGCCCCCGGCGGCTCCGAGTTGCTCTTTGCCACTCTCGACAACAATGGTTTCACCTACGACTCCGTCGCTGATCTCAGCAAGGCTCCTCAGACTGCCTGGACCAACCCTTGGTGGTCTAGCAGTGTCTCTGTCGACTTCGCCGGCAACGACGTTACCAAGGTTGTTCGCATCGGTAAGGCCACCGGCACTCCTCAGCTCGCTCTTAGCAGCGATGGTGGTGCGACCTGGGCTGTCAACAACGCCACTGGCACCACTGCCGCTGATGGTACCGTTGCCTACTCTGCTGATGGCGACGTTATCCTTTGGTCTACTCTCACCGAGGGCGTCCTTGCCTCTCGCAACCAGGGCAAGCTCGAGAACGTCACTTTGCCTGCCAGCAGCGTTATCGCCAGTGACAAGAAGGCCGCCGGCGTCTTCTATGCCGGGTCCAAGTCCACCTTCTACGTCTCCACCGACGGTGCCGCCACCTTCACCGAGGCTTCTCTCGGTAACGTCACCGAGATCCGTCACATCGCTGCCCACCCCACCCAGGCCGGCGAGATCTGGGTTTCCACCGATGCCGGTATCTTCCACAGCACCGACTCCGGAAAGACCTTCTCCCCCCTGTCTTCCAGCCCCTCCAACGCCCACGCTGTTTCCGTCGGCAAGGGTGACGGCACTGCCTGGAACCTGTACGTCTTTGGCAACGGCTCCGAGGGCAAGAAGCTGTACGGCAGCGCTGATGGTGGTGCTACCTGGGTCGACATCCAGGGCTCCTACAGCTTTGGTGCTATTGACGGCGCTGCTCTTGTTGGTTCCGCCAACGAGGCCAACGTTGTCTATGTTGGTACCAACGGCCGCGGTGTCATGCACAGCTCGTGCCCGATCTCCAACTCTACTGCTGCGCCTGCTGCTTCCCCTGCCAGAAGACAGCTTCGCAGCCGTCCCATGAGGTTTGGAAGGGCCATTCACAACAAGCACATGCACTAGGCGGGTGATATGGAGAATAAAACGAAACACTTCACTTCTGATGTAGACATATTCTGGTCGAAACTCTTACATAGACTATTTTTCGAATTTTCAATACTTTTACTTCTGTTCAGAATCCACGTGTTAAACCCTCCTCAACCGTCTCTATCGTCAAAGACTCTGAAAACTTGTGCCTCTCAGACTCTTGATAGCTATGAGAATTTGACTTCTTCCCGTCCGTGTATGTTCTTGTCTTATTCGACCGTTTAGCGAGATGCATTACTCCTGGCAGGTATCCTCAGCATTGAACTTGCTCATTGGACCGAGACTCCAGAAATCCTGGGTTATGTTTCGACTGTGTTCAGAGACTCAAGACACATTGGGCTGGAGGCTGAATCGGATCGATTCACCGGAGTTGAATTATCGAAAACAATGATGAAGGAGAGGATAAGATATGGCCTCGTCAGCGAGAAGGGTGGTGAGAAGTTGCGGATGGGTGTTGGAAGTCAGGAGGAGACGAATTGGTTTAGCGGCAATCTTCGACGAGAGTGATATGTCTGCGCACGTTTTGATTCCAAGAAATTTGCGGAAATATAAAAACTTTGAGATACTTTAAACTTGAATCTCGACGCGTTGTTCATGAATCCAAACTGATGGCAGATACGCCCCCCTCCTAATTTTCCCAGGGAGAAGAAACGGGTCCAACGAGGCTCGAACCTCTTGCCTCCGGACGAAAGTTCTGATGACGATATTCTCGGGCTTAACAAACAGACGCATGCAATAAAGTGTGAAAGACAGCAAAGCCGCCTGGCTCTTCTTTTTCTACAAGGTAAGCGTGATGTGACTGAGATTAGAATAGGCTGCAATGGGTGGAGATACCGCTGCTGTTTCCCGAAGTTGTGGGTTCGCTCGCAAAAATAAGGTCAAATTAAGTACCCTCGAGTACCCACTTCTTTTCAAAAATGGACAACCCGACCCCCCCAAACCCAAACCCAAAGGAGGTCAACATAATCACACACAGCATCATGAGATCTAGCATCTGAGCTTGAGAGCTGTTGCGAAGATAAGGCGCAATTGCTGCTTAGCAATTGTGGTTCCACTTTTGCAACAAGAGCCTCGCTGTGATTGTACAACAGATATCATTAATATATGCTGTATTACGAATGTGTTGCGAGTTCTCAACTCTTTTTGCGATGAATTTTAAAGAATCACGAATATCAGCGCATACATCAAGTAAAAGCATCTAGAAGCCTGTTGCAATTTCTGTGATTCAGATTCGAAAGCAGTTCGAGATGTTTTATAATACACGAAGATTACCATGTGCTGTCACTCATGGTCCCCGAGCACAAACCTGGATTTGAATAAATAAAACCGGTCGAATAAACTATGCCGGCAACTCGGCACGCACTACATGGTTCTCCTCCCGCTTCCGAGGGGGCACAGAAACCTTTTCAGTATTGCTCCTCCAATGTGCCAGGCTTTGGGCCACAAGTGAATGATTTCTCAAGAACGCCATGCCTATTGGTGTCATGGGAGAATCCAACTCGGTCCATTCCATATCATCGGCGTTCTCTTCCTCCCACCACTCCTTGTGGGTCTTAAAAACGGCATACGCCAGAGAATGTTGATTCGCTCCAGACCTACTAAGAACTTCAACGCACTCAAGCTGCCCGCGGAGAGCCGCTAGATGGAGTGGTCGAAGGCCATGAAGGTGGATTGCCGGAGTATCCAAGTCTACGCCATGATATGCCATCTTCTGAAGGCATGCAGCATGGCCGAAAAAGGCCGCGAAGTGAGCAGGCGTGAGTCCCAACGTCGCTTTTCCGTCCGCTTTTGCACCAAGAGAAAGAAGCATCTCCACCACCCGTTCATGGCCTTGTCGGCAAGCAATATGCATAGGGGAGACGCCCATATTGTCTGGATGATCCAGATACCTCCGCATAATATGCAATTCCTCATACATCACGAGGATGCCGTTTGCAAATCCCGAGGCAGCTGCATGCCAGACCACTGATCTTTGGTTATGGTCGAAAAACACCCACTTCATCGGGTACATTTGTGCATTTCCCCTCATGGAATCACGGAATTCAATGTCTTTTCTGCACTCCTTCAGCAAAAATGACAACGCATTAATATTGCGCGTCGCTGCAGCCCTGTGCATTGGACGCTCCCCCAGCATGTTAGTGTCGTTCTCGTAATAGGTTAGTGACCTCCTCTTTGAGGTAAGTGCTCGCAGCGAGGCCTCCGAGAAACTGTCTGACATGACTAAAAGGTGTGACAGAGAATCAAGATATGGTGAAGTCGTAATCTCCAGCCACTTGGGGTCAATTTCCACGTATTTCTGTAAAGTGCCCAAAAGCTTGTCGTGCCCCATTATGGCGATTAGGTGAATAGGTGCTAAAGTTGTGCTTTCAGGTCTAAACTCCGCGTCGGGCATTATGGTTCCGCCAAGTTCAAGAAGATACTCTGTGAGGTCGACATGGCCACCAAAAACAGCCCAATGAAGCGGCGTGAACCCAAAGAAGTTTACCGTTCGGACGCCGAGAAGAGATTTGACTGGGCCCATTGTTTTGATAATGTCAAGATCCCCATCACGACAGCATTCCAGCAGTTTCTCGGCCTTCTGCTTGTCCGCCGAATCAACGCCTTCGTCCATATAAGTTTCAATGTGATCAGGAACCCTTTGGAGCAGATCGTTGGTGTAACTCAACAACTGCTCCGTCGGCCGGACCCTTACGACACGTTTGCCAAAGAAGGAGCCTTCCAAAAGGCTCAATGCCCCAAAGTCTTCGACCACAGAAGACTGAAAGACTCTCGCAAGCTTTTCGGCGCAGTCCACAGGCCCGGCGACCTCACGTGCAGGCGCAAAATCAAGAGCAGAATCTCGTTGCAAATGAAAGTAGCCAAGCTCTGGAACGTCCTCAACGGTGAGCGAGACGTAGCTGCGCCCATGTCTCACAATCTCGGAAACTTGTGCCACACACATATTCTGTGGGGAACCAAACACATCTGGATGAAGCTTCCCGTTTCTTGCCGATTCATCGGCCATTTCGAAAAGAGATTTCATGGAGAATTCTCCTTGGCGTTTTACGGGCATGCACCATGGTTTGTAATGCGCTCCGCCTGATGCCTTAATCCCCACGAAGACGGTAATTATACCGGAATCCCTTTCGAAACGAAGATCCTCGAGTTCGATGATTCCCATGACACCTCCAACTTGGGCATATGTCGATTTCAATATCCATGCAGATGAATCCCATCGATTGCGGGGATAGGCATAGTTTACACGGCGGGGGCCAAGGGAATCCGGATTGACATTGAAATCTGGCACCAAGTGAACAGGGTTTTGGCGGACGTTGACAGTTTTGTAACCTTCCTCAGCCAATGGTACCTCAAGGCCGGGAGGCTTGAGAAGTTCAATGGTTTCGGGAAGTATACGCGCATATTGATTTCCCCAAAGGCGTTTCAGATAGATGGCGGGAGAGCTTTCCACGCCTTGTATTGTTCTGCTGCAGTCCAGAATGGCGTGGAACCTGTCCGAGGATTGCGATCCACCCAGACCGTGTATTGGTCGAAAATATAGCTTGAGATTGAGGCCTTGATTGGAGATCGTTGTCGGCATCATCTCTCCAGAAAGCAGTGGTGGCAATGGTCTGATTCCTGTACTCTTCAAGAAGTGCATGGGAGAGTCTGCCAAAAGGCCCGATAGATGATCCTCTGTACTTGTGTTTTTCGAAGGCCGCAAATCAGCCTTTGTCCATGCAAAGATTGACTGATCGTCTGTTTCTCTCATGATGGCCTCTTGTAATCGAACAAAGGCGCGTGACCCTTCTCCGTAAAGGAGGGGCATGTTCACCGAGAATACTCCCAGTAGGCAATATGCCAAATCCTCGACCCTGGTTGTTTTTCGGAGAGCAGCCCAGCTCATTCTCGTGGCAACACTCAGATCTTGTGGTCCCAAGCTGCCATCGAGCACTCGTTCATCTATCCCAGTGATCTCTCCAAGGATGTCAGGCCCGACAAGGTTGTTGGATGAGGCATTGAGTTGATGCCCAACCTTGCTCCCGAGAAAATCCCACTCAGCTGAGTAGAATTTCATGTTTCCTGGCACAATGAGTTCCTGCAGTGTCCATCCCCTCGTAAACCAACGAGACTTTCTAATCATGGCCTCTTGCCATGCCCTTCCGTTGTTGCGCGTAGAGACGTCAGACAAGAAGGCATAGCAGATGTCAGCGCCCTGGTACCATTGGTACATAGAGTTGATGGCTTCGGAGAGTTCGGCAGACGAGGACTTATCGATGCAGCAGGTATCGATCCAGATGTGATCGTATCTGTCAGAAAGCGCTCGCTTGGCTGCTTGTTCAACCTTAAGAAACCCCTTCTTTGTCTTCACCTGGCTGGAAAATTGGTATCCGTTCTTTGCCTTGAGAAGACTCCCCATCGTTTTGATTTGGCTGTAGATCTGGTCCAATTGGGGATTTAGATCCTGGTAGGTGATCTCTTCCTCTCCCCAAGTATGTGACAATATGGCGTACGGCGGTATGGCGTCGTTGTTGAACTCAACAACCCGAAGGGTTCTCGCATCAAGCAAGCGCATCCTATGATATTGCTGATGAGAGCAGCTTGAGCGTCAAACACACGTTTCCAGTAGGTCGGGCTGGTATGTTTCTCGAACGCTGATCAACGCCACTGGAAGTGACTTGGAAGACGTTGATAGGTAGTCTCTGCAAAGGAGAAACAGAAGAGTCGATATGCTTGCGGGCGGTCTCGATGGTTGTAGCACTATCCACACATGTAGTTGCACATGGCGATAGTTTGACATGCTCTTGCGAAGCGGAAGCATGAACTACTCGTCGTGTTCTGCAAAACCAAAACCCCGCTACCGCGTCGCTTAAATGCAGGCAAGTCACTCGTCATCCTGCAAATTGCAGATAGCGCTTCTGGCAGCTAGCGTGGTCAGCCTGCAAGCCCGTCAGCACTCGATACGTGCGATTGGCTCTTGCAATCTGCATGCCGTGATTATCGTTGCGCAGCAAATCAAGATCGAGCATTATCTGTTGCCTGATCTTACCCACTTTTATCTCGGTCTGCTTTCTTTTTCTGGCCCTCAGTGGTTTAGGTTGCATCTGTCATCATTAACTCATGTACTTGAGGGTAGATCTTCACAATGCAATGTCCGGCGTGGGTCGTGAGCTGCAAGCGCAGCAACTTGGGTACAATATCCTGAATATGTCAGGATCCTATTAGCCATGTTTGAAATGGGCACATCAGAAGATAGCTTCGATACAAGCCCAGTGCAGAATCGGCCCACATCGAAAGCCTCATGTTTAGCTTTAGTCAAAATGACCCGAATAGACTTCGAAACTAGCATTCAGGACTCACCTTGTCCCCTTTATGGGTGTACGCAACACGCAAATGGATTGAAGTTTGAGTCAATACCATCGGATAGTTTCGGTTGGCCCTATTAAGGTGAAGATCGCAGTGGAGAGGGCCCCAACGCCTTGGAACATTGCAAAGCATCAGTCCGCATCGAATCCAAAAACTGTCATCAAAACAAGATGGTTAATAGATTTCAGGCTTCCCACAGAATGTCAGTCATGAGAACGGGCTCTGTAATAAAACGCACTGAACCAATTTGCATTTCGAAAGTGCCTGGAAACGGAAAAGGGGCATCGTTCCGAGTTTCTTGATTGCAGGTAAGGATGCGAGCTTCATGATGTGAGGCACTTAGTTGCTAAGGTGGAGGAAACCATACACCAGCAAGACCTTACGCATATCACACCATCGCTCGCCTTGGCCATTGTGATTGTATGATTCAGTGTCCAGTCATACTAATAACTTCATGTCCAAGCAGTCTTTGCAAAGCCCTCCCAACGACCAAAGGTTGCACAGTGAAACGTACTGTCCTGAGACCGACTTGAGACCTGGTGCATCGCCGCTTTTGGAAAGTACTTGTACATCTTGGTTCGATTTTTCGTATGTTCTTCACATTGTGTTCTGGTTCTAAGACAAGGTTTTATATCAACCTGAGTTGTGTGGTGTGTGTGCCATTCCACGAAGCCGTAAGCCTTCTCTTACGTCTGCACACTAGCCGTGCATGAATATTTCCCAGCACAGGTGAAAGACCTATCCTATTATCCTCTCCTTCCAGACATCGAGTGGTCGGCCATGGTCATTTTCATGGCAGAAGGCGGAGATAATCAAGATGTTCGTAGAAGCCACTTGGTTTACATGTGTATTAGTCCAATGAGTGTGCCTTCCAGGGCATACGCTCCATCCGAAAGCTGTAAGCAACAACAAGTCTCAGTGCAACGAGTTCACCATCGTCGTAATGTTGGGCAAGGGGTAATGTGGGAATTAAGAAGTGGGCTGTAAACTGCGTTTTGGACTTGCATGTGTTACTCGGGATGGATCTTAGCAACCCCATTCGTAAGCGAGGTCAAACAACAAGACCCAAGTGTTCAAATATAAATAGACCAATAAAGACTGCCTCAAATACCCCTCTTTTGCAGGTGTTCACGTTCATTAAATATAAGACTAAAGGCACTGCAACATACCTTTGATTCTCCCCTGAAACCTACTGATCAATTCTACACCTCAACATGCAGACCGCGTTCTTTCTGCTGTCAGGAGCCACTGTTGCTCTCGTAATGGGAGCCTCGATCACGATGCCACGTAACGACGGTTACAAGATTGATGACTTGGGCGACGGCATTTTCACTGCATCTTTCAGTGAAGGTGGTCTCGTTAATGTCACTCGAATCGACGACATCAAAGTTCCCGTCGTCACCGAATTCCTGCCTCGAATTGGGCCAACCCGCCGAGACATGCCAATCACGAGGTTTGGCTGCTACCGTGAATCCGTAAACCAAGGCGACTGGGAGAATGTCAGAACCAACTTCAAGAACTTTTGCGACGGCGGAGCTGTCATTCCTGGCGGTGGTCTTCAGTACGCCGTAAGTGGCAAGCAAGTCGCGTTTGCATGCTCGTGGGGAGGAAACAACCCATGTAGTGGTGGCGAGTTCGACGAATTCCTTGATTACATCAAAAAAAAATTGCGGGGGCTGGTATGGAGGCTGGGTGGACATGGACAGTTGGGCGAAGCAATATGGTATGCAGCAGAAGGGCGAGGCGATCTGCGGCAAGGCTGATCGCGTTCAATGGCCAAAGCTGTAAGCATTCATGTTTGGTGTAGCCTTCCAATATGGGAAGACAGACGACTTCTGACGGTGTCTCTCATTTTGTAAATTCACTTTAAGCTATGGGCGCCCAGGTGTATGAATTCAACATTCATTTCACCCAGCGGCGCTGAATTACCAATGTCAGTGTTTGTGCCACCAAGATTATCACGTCACCGATTCCGAGGAGAACTTTATCCGGCTGTCACACGTGATTATTTGTCCTGTGAAAAGATTGCTCTACTCAAGACCGACACCGAACATCGCGAGCTCCTCGCATCCCTTGTGGCTACAGGCCATCTCCACAAACGATCCCCGTTAATCTCTAAGAAACCAAGGAGGAGACCGGCTACCGGCGGCTTGCGTTCTGTTAGGAGAGGAATATCCTTGGAAGAGGCCGTGTTAGGTTTCGTCATGTTGTCGATTAAATGTCTAGGCAAGGAAGAGCTTGGGGCTAGAAGTGTTCGTGACGTTGCCGTTGGCCACAAGAATGCCAACCATGCGACTTTCTTCCTTTTGGTCCAAATCACCTTAGTGAGCGTTTCCAGAGATGCTTGGCATTGGAAATGACAAGAACCCCCAGCCTGAAGCGAAAGCTTGTTTTGATAGCAAGCGCCATATCACGAACCACACACGGCAGGGGTCTCGGAGCTTTCCCGATATTTGCAGAGCTCATGGGCCCAACGGTCCGGATTACTGCTTTGGCCATCATTCATCTAATTGGCACATTGCAACATGCGATGGCGCAAATTACCCTGTCGCAGCGGTTAAATCTTTGGTTCCCATTTTCGTATCAACTGAAGTGATGGAGTCCGAGGTACGAGCAAACAAAACTTCACGATCTATATAAGAAGCCCTTTGCATGCTGTTGACCTAATGTTAACAGCACACTCAGCAATCACTTTCCCATCCGCTCTTTTACTTCACACTCGTTCACTTGCCGCCATGAAGCTCTTGAACCTCGCCTTCTTGACTCTCGCCGCCGGCGGCGCCTTGGCCGCACCTGCCGCGTCGGCAGAGCAGGTCGCCTCTGTGGGCCTGCGCTCCCGTTCCCCCGAGTTCTTCCAGGCTATCCACGACATGATTAACTCGACCGCTGAGGAGGATGGATTCAACATCGAGAAGCGTGGCACTACCACTCTCACCTCGAGCAAGGACGGCGTCAACGCCGGAGGGTTCTACTACTCGGTCTACAGCCCCAACGGCGCCACTGTCAAGTACACCAGCGACGACAACAGCGGCGCGTGGGGACTCGACTGGACTTGCAAGGCCGAGTTCCTGGCCGGCAAGGGTTACAGGTCTACTACCCCTCGGTAAGTGCTCAAACACTGGCATGTTCCGGTTCTTTCTTCAAAAGACTGATCATGCTGTACCACAGTTCTCTCACGTACTCCGGCTCTTTCAAGGCCAGCGGCGACTGGACCCTGGCAGCCTACGGCTGGACCACCAACCCCGTGACCGAGTGGTACGTTGTCGACGCCCACGGCTCCGGCACCCCTGGCAACGGCAAGCCAGTCGGCACAGTGACCAGCGACAGCGGTACATACGATGTTTACGACCTGTACTACTCCAACGTCCCCGAGATCTACGGTGCCACCTCGTTCCACCAGTACTGGTCTGTCCGCCGCGCTCAGCGCACCACCGGCGGTACGATCAATGTCGCTAAGCACGTCAGCGGCTGGAAGTCTCTTGGCCTCAAGCCTGGAGCTCCTGTGTTCCAGATGCTCACCCTTGAGGGCTTTTCTGGGAGTGGTTCTCTGTCTTTCAAGACTAGTTAAAGGGCTTGATCATTAAAACGCTTGCTGAGCGAATGCTGTTCACGAGTCCGAAGTCTCCTTGGTGAGCACTGCGTGTCACTGAGAGGCGTGTTCGTGTTTACGCGACATGACCCCATTTACTTCCTTTCACTTCGTACCGTGTTTATCGCGGGTTTTATTCGAGCAAATTCGTACGTAAATCAATTAGACATTTTGCCTTTGGATTATCTATGACGCATTCTTTCTGTTGAACGCGCTGCTGAGTCTCTTGAGGCCAGGCCCGGTATCAGTTAAACCCGAACCATTTCTGTCTTTCTTACTATTTGTCACTGATTTTAGATCGCGAGTTCCAGAGTTTCTTCCAGCAGGGCAGTGATTTCTCATACGCCATCTTCTGTTCGTCAAAGCGATTGCCTGCCGTGGGCTACAACTTTGGAGCAGCAAACCTTACTTCTGTGTCGTTCCATTTTCCTCCTATCCATTCTATAGCAATATTTACGAGGACGTAGAGTGTACATACAGCTACCTTGGGAAACTTCTAGCAATTATCCAAAAAGAGCCTCGAAGCATCACACCATTGGCCGAAGCCGTATCGGCCCTGACCAGGCACGGGACACCACCACCTGTGTCGCACTCGGTATGGAGGGCAGAACATCCTCGGTCGATTAGGTCATTGCTGGGGGTCCCGGACTGTCTGTCGCCCAGTGAGCTATGAATATCCCATCAACGGCGATAACCCCCCAAACTCAGCTGAAGTTGTCTCGGGAAGCATATCTAAACTCTTAGCAAAGCCGTTGCACCTAACCCACGTGCAGGCAGAAACGTTACCGACCGGCAGCCGGAAGATACGTATCTCCTCGCACTGTGAGGGTGTTCATACGTCGAGATCAGCCTCGCAAACTCAAACCAACGTCCCGTCCCGTCTGGCTTGGACTCACTCTATTGGGAAAAAGGCCTCTTCATTCCAGGTCTGAAGATGGACCGACTGGAGAGGGAAAACATTGCCTGTTTTTCATCGTGCCTCTCGCTCATTGGTGCAGAAGGTCATGCATGTTTCAGCCACCGACCGTTTCTTTCTGTGTTCCGCCAATGAAACAGGACGAACAAATCATGTTTCACATAGACGTTGGAACGGTTGTTCGATGCCGAGAAGAAGGAAAAGACGAAAGAGATGTTTACCTGAGGGCTTCTGATACAGAGATCATCAGCATCGATCCAGAACAACATCGTTCCTTGTTCATTTGTGTGCACCCTCCAAGCTGCCCTGCCATGACTCGGCCGTCTGCTCCTCCGTTACTCAGCCCCCCGACAACGTGCCACGCCACTTTCACATCCTCCAGCTGAACGAGGAAAACGAACGGTGTTAGTGCAGGTCGCGCAAGCGCAATGTCGAGGTGTGTTACGGGTCTGGTCTCTCCCCGTGACTGTAGAAGAGAACAGTCGATAGTTTGAATGAAATCTCAGGTTTGTTCTCGTGCCCTGTTGGAAATTCCGCAAAGTTATATCTTGGCACCTAAAATGGACTTCACTCAATCATCGGCGGCGGACGCCCGGCCGTGTGGGTTCTCCGCACGTCTCCGGAACTGACTCCGGACTCCTCCCAACACATCTCCGTGACGTCCGTGGCGCGACCCAAATCCTGCAGCCGCTCGACCCCCCACGAAGGTTTTCCCCTTACAGCACAATCGTTCTCGCTGCTGCGGCGAAGCACTGCTGCACTTGGGGGGAGGGGATCAGTCTGTTTTTCCTTCCGAAGGGCCTCGAATAAGCAACCCGTTCCTCCTTCTGGGCGCCTCTGTCAGGTCGCGCCCCCCGTGCCCTGCGCACCACCACTCTCTCGCCCACCCACTCCCTGCAACGGCTCTTCCCAACTTTCCGTCGTGCATCTCTCTCGCATTCACTCACACAGCTGCTGCTACTGCTGCTGCTGCTGCCTTTCCTCTCACGATCGGCGCTGAGATCGTCCGAGGATGCGGTCCATGCGCCGAGACAGCACAAACGACAGGACCTTGGCGGACTGTGCGGCTGCGTCTTCCTTGAAACCAAACACCGTCCATCCAGCTGTCAACGCCCAGCAGGCCGCACGCCGGTCCCAGTAGCAGAGAGTGACAGTGACGGAGAGAGGCGGAAAGGGCTCTCTGTCTGTCTGCTAGCCTCCAAGAAGCTCTCGAGCTCATTTTTGTGTCGATTGGCGTTTCGCCGACATTGCCAAGATGCGTCCGTCCAGGTCTGCCCGTTCCGACGCGCTGTCCACCTCGGTCTTCCCTTTTCTTTGAGCTTCCCCATCGTTTGTTTTCCCTTGACCGTTGGCGTCTTTTTGTTTCCAACTTCTGTTCTAGACCAAAATAGTTGTGCCTCTATTTTTCTTTCCTTTGAGTGTGTGTGTACCTTTCTCTTTTCCATTACTCCCCCTTGCAGAGGGAAGCTTTGTCCACACCACCAAGATTCGACAGGCGAAACCATCCTGATCGGAATCATGGCTACCGCCAACGAATCTCTCTACTCTCAATCATGGGGTCCTCTCGACACCCTCCAGGCCATCCCGGGCCCGCTCGAGAAGCCGGTGCCGTACTTCATCACAGCATTCCTCCTCTTCATCTTCTACTTCTCCGTCCAGCAGGAGAAGCCGTCGATCGCGTCAAATGCGCCGATGCTGGCACCGAAGCCCAGGTGGGATTTCACAGGATTGAAGGTCAAATATGATTTCGCCGTCTTTGGCCGCGCCGTCATGATTTGGAGGGCGAGGCAGAAGCCCGACGAGCCGTACCAGGTCAACACCGAGACTGGCGAGTTGACGATCCTGCCGCCGATTCCGTACGCCAACGAGATTCGCAACCACGACGACCTCAGCTTCGACCGTGTGCTCGACAAGGTTGGTCTTTCCAGAGAAGAGGAATTTTTGGAGATGGGAATGCTCACATTCTGGTGTAGAATTTCCATGCATACCTCCCCGGTTTCGAGCCGCTGAGGGAGAAGAACCCGTACAAGCCGGCGCTGAAGCACGTCATCCGAACGAGACTCACCCAGTTCCTCGGTAAGACAGACATCTCACGTCCGCAAAGACCTGCGCTAACTTTGAGACCAGCCAAGTTGACGGTCCCGATGACTGATGAGACAACAAAGGCCCTCAACGACATCGTCGGCGATGACCAAGGTATGTTGTAGCACGTTTTGATGCACAGCGTTCACACAGCCCTGACTCGGAAAACAGAATGGAAGCCCCTCGTCGTCAAGCAAAACATGGTCAAGATCGTCGCCCGCGTCTCAACCCGCATCTTCGGCGGAGAGGAGCTCGCCCGCAACGACAAGTGGCTCAAGATCACCTCCGAGTACGCGCGCACCGCCTTCTTCGCGTCCGAGCTGCTGCGCATCTTCCCCAAGTCCATCCGCTTTGTCGTCCACCAGCTCAACCCCTTCAGCTGGAAGCTGCAGGGCCAGATGAACGACGCGCGCCGCATCATCAACCCCGTAGTGGCGAAGCGCCGCCAGGCCAAGAAGGCCGCCGAGGACGCCGGCGAGGACGAGCCCGAGTACAACGACTGTCTCGAGTGGTGCGAGGAGGCGTCCGAGGAGCCCATCGCCGACCCTGCCGTCCCGATGCTTGGGCTTTCGTTTGCCGCTATTCACACCACCGCCGATGTTGTTACGCAGTCCATGATTGATCTTGCCCGCAACCCCGAGTACTTCGACGTTCTCCGCAAGGAGATCGGCGATGTGATCCGCACCGATGGATGGAACAAGATGGGCCTGTACAAGATGAAGGTTCTTGATTCGTTCCTCAAGGAGGTCCAGCGCATCAACCCCATCAGCATGGGTGAGTTCATCTCCGATCTCTTGTTACATGACTTGCGCTAACACTGTGTACAGCCGCCATGCACCGCGAAGCCACCAAGCCCGTCACCCTCTCTAACGGCCTCGAGCTCCCCGTTGGCGCGCGCATCACCGTCAGCTGCCAGCAAATGTGGAGCTCGCAAGTCTACCCGGATCCCCAGCGCTTCGACGCCTACCGCTACCTCCGCCTGCGCGAGAGGCTCGGAGCCGGCAACGACGGCGCCGCCCATTTCGTGTCCACATCGCCCGAGCATCTCGGTTTCGGCCACGGCCAGGTAAGTTGCTTCTCTAGTAACTCATCTCGCATTGCAAATGGCTAACATACATCAGCACGCTTGCCCCGGCCGCTTCTTCGCCGCCAACGAGATCAAGATTATCCTCTGCCACCTCATCATGAAGTACGACTGGCGCCTGACGGGCGGTGACTACAAGCCGAAGACGACAACCTTCGGCCTGACCAATGAGACCGACGCCAAGGCGACGGTCGAGATCCGGCGGAGGGAGATTGACGTGAGCCCCAAGGCGTAAACGGAAACGCTGTGAAAACGGACAGCAAGAGTGAGTGGCTCTGTGCGCTGTAGCTGATGCAAACACTCGGACATATGGCATTTTTTGTGGGAAATTGTTTGCAGCATCGGGGGAAGTGGTTGGGAGATGCATGTTCAGGTTGTTTCTGGCGGGAGGGGGGCGGGCGATGTGTAATCTGGAAAGGTCGGACGATGGTCATAGCAATGAGCCACTCAGATTGGAGCTCGTCGGCGTTCAATAGATTCATTATTATTTTTTGTTTGTAAACACAACTTAGGTCATCTTCAGCTCCAGATGAAATTGCAATATGGCTGCGATTTGTGACGAGTTATTTTGAAATGCAGCCCTCCACTTGCGACAGAAAAGGCTCTCATGTTGTGATTTGGTGTGTCACACATGTGCTTGATCAAGCTTTGTTGAGGGCACATGCTTCGTCTGATCCACGGGCCGCGATTACTAGACACCACGTTGCGCCGCAGGTCACGTACTGGCTCTGCTTCACCGGCGGTTGTGGTCAATCCCGCGCACGGGAAATATCTTCAAGGAGCTCTGACAGATTGAAGAAGCGTTGCGGCCTTCTGTGCAGAGAAGCATGCTCGGGTGGCGATGATGTAGAGCGTTGGCTGGCTTTGGCCCGTTGGCCCGTTTTCGCTCATCCAACGACGACGTTATTTGTAATGAACAGGAAATGATGGTCCAATAGATGATCGGACACAAACGTCTTGGTCTGGGCTCTCTGCCGTGTGTCCTCCAACAAATCGGAGGATATCGACTGCTGGTTTGACGAGACTTAGCGCACGGTAACGAACGCTCATCGACATAGCTGACCGGCGTGGGTGAACAGCTACCGTAAAGATCACATCATGTCTCGGTGAATGATCCCGGAACGCCGAAGATGTCCGGCACAATTGACTCGGTGCCGCCCCCGGGTTCAAGAAACACATCGAACATCGCCGGGGTCCCCGCCCGGTCCACACCGCAGTCCACCAGCCAGCGGAGACAAGCCGGATCTGATTTCTAATACGTGCGTCATAAATCCAGGCCCGGCGACAACGATTTCTCACGAAAGAAGGCTGTTCCTCACAAACGTTTCGCAACACTCTCACTCATCTCACATCACCAGCAACCAAGATGGCCCCTACCGAAGTCCAGCGCTGGCAAACCCGCCAAGATGGCCTCGCCAACCTCTTCCGCGCAACAGCCCCCCTCCCCTCCCCGGGGCCCAACGAGGTGCTCGTCAAGATCAACGCCGTCAGCTTCAACTACCGCGACACCGAGGTCGCCATGGGGCTCTACAGCCACCACAAGACAATCAACCCCGAAGCCACGGAGCCGCTCGTCCCGGCGTCCGACATGTGCGGCTCCATCGCCGCCGTGGGCCCGGACGTGAGCGGCTGGACCGTCGGCGACCGCGTCGTGTCCATCTTCAACCAGACGCACCTCGCGGGCCAGATCAAGGCCGCCGACATGAAGTCTGGGCTGGGGTTCCCGTTGGAGGGCGTGCTGCAGACGTACCGCGTGTTCCCCGCGACGGGCCTGGTGCGCGCGCCGAAGCATCTCAGCGACGAGGAGGCGGCGTGTCTGCCGATTGCGGCGGTGACGGCGTGGATGGCGATTAACCAGTTCCGACCGCTGGGACAGCCGGGAGGTGAGGGGGAGGTGGTGGTGTGTCAGGGGACTGGGGGCGTTGCTATCTCCGGGTTGCAGATTGCCAAGGCGGCCGGGGCGAAAGGTATGTTTATAATGTCATGAGATTGTGAGAAGAGGCTGATTTTGATGATTCAAGTCCTCATCACGTCCTCCTCGGACGCGAAGCTCGAAAAGGCCAAGGCCCTCGGCGCGGACTACACGGTCAACTACCGCACGCAGCCCAACTGGGACGAGACAGTCAACTCCGTCACGAACGGCGAGGGCGCGGACATCATCCTCGAGACGGGCGGGGCCAAGACGCTGCGGCGGTCGTTCGAGGCGATCGGGTTCGGCGGGACGATCGCGTGCATCGGGTACCTCTCGGGCAAGGTGGACTCGGAGGAGGACCGGACCAACGTCAACCTGCTGGCGCTGCGCAAGACGGTGACTCTCAAGGGCCTGATCAACGGCCCGCGGGAGCGGTTCGAGGAGATGGTGGCGTTCTACGAGGACAAGGGCATCAAGCCGGTTGTCGACCGCGTGTTTGCGTTTGGGGAGGCGGACGAGGCGTTGCGGTACCTGTACAGCGGCGGCCACTTTGGCAAGGTCGTGGTCAAGGTGCAAGAGTAAGATGACCTGGGTTATGTCGCATTAACGGAATGAAACCGTGGTTGATGAGTTTGTTGTTCGATGTGACCATGTGAAATATGCTTACAGATTGTGAAGATGGCGAGAGTGTCATGCCACTGGGACCAAGCCGAGGCATGTCCGGGGTCCTCGGACGATGAAAGGTTCCCCGCACAATGAAGAAACGCGAAAAGACATGGGGAAATTTGGGGGAGAACAGGGACCCTGAACTGACTCGATGCAGCATGGAACACCTTTGGCCCCTGCAGCTCGCCGTTTTTAGCTGCGTTTTCCCAGATTCCGGATGCCAGAGCTTCTTCTTTTGTTCGGCCGACCGAGAGCTGTCATGGAGAGCCTCTGCTTCCTGATCATCCACCATCTTCACAAGCACATCGCCTGTCAGATGCAACAACAGGGGAGTACCCATCGTTGCTCCTCGTATTAATAAAAGGCATCCTCCTATGCCGTAGATAACAGGAAGAGAGGAATAAACTCCCCGAGCTCCCCACGCGCCGGAACAGACGGCGTCGCAGATCGGCCTTCCGCGGACCTCCCTCCCCTGCGCCTCGTACCTCATCTCACCTTTCTCACATTTCTCGCCTCTTTTCGCCGCCCGCGACGCCAAGCGCCCGGATCCTGCAAAAGCAGCCAGACGCCAGTCTCGCTGTCTGCACTTGCTTTCTGGTCAATCCGTCTCCTCTTCCCCGCACTCTCTCCAACCCATCCATCCATCCCACCACAACCTCCACCAGAGCACCATCGCGGCACAGCGTCACTCGGTGCTGACAGCTCAATCCAGCTCGACGGCCGAAGAGAGCCAAGACCCGTCAGACGGATAATTCGACCACGGGTCAGCAGCAGCAATAAGACAGACACGCAACCCACCGCCACCTCTCCACAACCAGCCGCGATGGCACCCGTCATGTCCCTCCTCTCCTCCTCCCTCCCGCAAACACCGTCCCAAACCCTCACAGCGCTCGCCGGCCTGGGCGCCTCCGCCTGGCTCCTCAAGCTCATCGTCCGCCACATCCTCCTCCGCTCCCCGGCGCGGCCCTCCTCCAAGTCCCCGTCCTCCGCCGGCCCCCACTTCGCCGCAATGTCCCCCGACACCCAGCGCGCCCTCCAGGACCGCCCCGTCCTCATCGTCGGCGGCGGCCTCGCCGGCCTCGTCGCCGCCTTCGAGCTCTCCGAGCGCGGCGTCCCCACCATCATCCTCGACCAGGAGAACGACGCCAACCTCGGCGGCCAGGCCTTCTGGTCCCTCGGCGGCATCTTCTGCGTCGACTCCACCGAGCAGCGCCGCATGGGCATCAAGGACTCCCGCGAGCTCGCCATGCGCGACTGGTTCGGCTCCGCCCAGTTCGACCGCGAGACCGAGGACACCTGGCCGCGCCGCTGGGCCGAGGCCTTCGTCAACTTCGCCGCCGACGAGATGGAGGCCTACGTCAAGGCCCGCGGCATGGGCTTCCTCTTCAACGTCGGCTGGGCCGAGCGCGGCTGCGGCCAGGCCGAGGGCCACGGCAACTCCGTCCCGCGCTTCCACGTCACATGGGGCACCGGTCCGGAGGTCGTCCGCGTCTTCGCCGAGCCCGTGAAGCGCGCGGCCAAGGACGGCGTCGTGCAGTTCCGCTTCCGCCACCGCGTTGACGAGATCATCACCGACGAGGCCACCGGCCGCGCCATCGGCGTCCGCGGCAAGGTCCTCGCGCCCGACAACTCCCCCCGCGGCGTCAAATCCTCGCGCGAGGTCGTTGGCGACTTTGAGATATTTGGCTCCGCGGTCGCCGTCACCTCAGGCGGGATTGGGGGCAACGTCGACGCCGTGAAAGCCGCGTGGCCCGTCGACCGGCTCGGGCCCAAGGTGCCGGAGACCTTCGTCGTCGGCGTGCCGGCGCACGTCGACGGGCGGATGATTGGCATCGCGGAGCAGGTCGGCGCGAACGTGATCAACCGCGACCGCATGTGGCACTACACGGAGGGCCTGCAGAACTGGGACCCGATCTGGCCGGCGCACGGGATCCGCGTGCTGCCGGCGCCGAGCTCGCTGTGGCTCGACGCGACGGGCAAGCGGCTGCCACCCTTCCTCTTCCCGGGTACCGACACGCTCGCGACGCTGAAGCACATCTGCGCGACGGGGTACGACTACAGCTGGTTCATCCTGGACCAGAGCATCATCGCGCGCGAGTTTGCGCTGTCGGGCTCGGAGCAGAACCCAGACGTGACGGGGAAGAGCGTGTGGAAGCTGCTGACGCGGGTGTTTGGCAAGAAGGGCACGGTGCCGGTGCAGAACTTCCAGAAGCACGGCAAGGACTTTGTGGTGCGGGACAACCTGCCGGAGCTGGTGCAGGGCATGAACGAGCTGCAGCGCGAGCGCGGCGGGCCGGTGCTGGACCTCGACGACATCCGCGAGACGATCGAGCTGCGCGACGGGCAGTTTGACAACGCGTACTCCAAGGACGCGCAGGCGATGCTGATCAACAACGGGAGGACGTACTGGGCGGACAAGAGGAGCCGCATCGCGGTGCCGCACAAGCTGCTCGACAAGGCCCACGGCCCGCTCATTGCGGTGCGGATGAACCTGCTCACGCGCAAGACGCTGGGCGGCATCGAGACGAACCTGGAGAGCAACGTCATGAAGGCCAATGGGGAGAAGTTCCCTGGCTTGTACGCGGCGGGTGAAGCTGCTGGGTTCGGCGGTGGTGGTGTGCATGGGTACAACAGCTTGGAGGGAACCTTCTTGGGCGGCTGCATCTTCTCGGGGAGGGCGGCTGGACGAGGGATCGCGGATGAGCTTCTTGGGCCTGCAGAGGCTAAAGGCGCACGGTCAAAGATGTAGACTTTTTCGATGATCAAGATAAAGATTGCGAGGCGGTCGGGATGGGCCCTGTATTTTAATAGCGACACAACGGTTTCTGCCTTGGCAGCAAGATTTCCACAATGCCGTGAAGCTGCGTATCTTTTGACTGATTCTCATTACTATCAACACTGAATCATCACAGGTCATTACTCTTTCAAGAAAGCCGACGTCCGTACGCGCTCGAGCTTCACTTCTGTCGTCACGCGGATCTGCCCTTGCCGCGCCCAGTCGCCGCTGACCATCTCGTCCGACTTGCGCACCTCGACCGTCGTGCCGGAGGGGGACTGCATGCCCGCGTACCCGCGCTCTTCGTCTCCGGTCACACTCTCCGCGTCGGCGGCCTGCTTTCGCGACCGCGCCGTGAGCTCGACTTCATCGTCGCCGCGGCGAGGGTGGGAGTGCTTCGAGGTCGTGACCTTGGACATGGAGTTGCTGGCCTGCGAGAGCGTCTTGCGCACCATGGACTTGAGCCATGGCGGCGTGTAGTGCGAGATCATGGGCCGGAGGTGCGGTAGGCAGGCCGCGATGATGTAGGTTCCCGTCTCGATGATGCTCCAGCCGACGAGTGCGACGGATGCCCCTGGTCATGGTCAGCGTTTCTGTCTGCGGGGGTTGTTGAGTGAGAGGGCGAACGTACATGTGCGGTCTGTGAAGGCGGCGGTGCCAAAGAAGGTGACTGCTCGAATAATTGACGCGACAACACCGCTGCGTCTATGTCAGTCAAAGTTCATCCGAGGGTCCAGAACGACTCACAAACTGCCAACCATGAAGATTCCGACCAACGCTATCCTCTTATGCGTGGGGAGTTTCAAACTCCAAATAGTCTTCATGGGAAGTGCCATGATGAAGAAGTCCAACACGAAGCCCGGGATGCTCTGCGCGTGGAAGAATGCCTGCACGTCGATGCACTTCCCGCCAGGAATGGTCCGATCCCACCAAAATGGCAGCGGCGTGCACTGGAAACACGCCGTGAGGATGAAGGACAAGCTGGTCGCCGCGAGCGTCGCCAAGAGGATGTACGCAGTCGTCCGCATTCCGCCCTTCCAGTTGAACACGCGCAAGTACAGGCACACGATTCCCATCTTCGGCAGAGCCACGGACGCGAAGTAGACAATCTCGAAGGCCAGAATGCACTTGGCCCAGCCGACCAGGAGTGCCGGGTGAAACTCTTCGACGAATTCAACATGTCGTCCAACACCGCCCACCCGAACCATAACTGAAAAAACCCACTAGTTAGTCCAAGCGATACTTTCCCCATCGCCCCATCACACGACGGTCCCCGGAAAACTTTACCTATGCCCACTGCACACATGCCCAGGTCGACGATGTACGCCGCCACGAGAAAGTAGTCGTCCACGCCATACCCGCCCGCTGTGAACCGTTTCGCGTACAGTCGCAGGCCGAGAAACAGCGTCGTGAGGATAGCGAAGGCGATGGAGATACCGATAAGCGTGTCGCCTGAGTCTTCGGCGAGGTATGCGGCCGTGACGTTGTGTGTTGCACCCTCGCCCTCGGCGGCTAAGACGAGGCCAGCGTCCATGGTCGTGAGGTTGGTTGCTGTGCTGGTAGGCAAGCTAAGCCGATCCACGGCCAAGACACGAGCTGGGCATCAATACCAAGCCTTTTTCTGTTTTCTTTTCCGTCTGGGCAGGAAACAAAGGCCCAGGAGGAAACAGGATATTAATATCGCGAGCCGCGGCGGCAGCCCTATATTGGCGCGGGCCCCCTCTTTCTTTTTAACGTCCCGACTTGGCACACGTCCTGGAGGAGGGATGGCTCCATTCGTGATGACAGGGGCGAAGAGAGAGGCTTCGCGAGTTATTGTCCGGGGGGCTGAACATTAAGATCTCCTTCTGCATGATCGGACCATGGCCAAGAATGCCATAGACCAACAGCGCAAGCCTATAATTGCCCTGTTTTTGCGACCCCTTTTTTTCTCCCTCCGCGAGGCGCTGGCGTTGTGTAATGGGTTCCACCACCGCGACATCCCCGTCGGCGGAGCAGAACTCCTCGGCGACTGAATTTGCCGTGCGCTCCTTTGTCAGGCGCTAGGTTGGTTAGCCACCATCGGTTGAACCAGTGAGACAACGTGATGGGCAGTACCATGGTTGAGTGAGTGATGAGGGGGCGGGGGGCCTTTTTGGTCCAGCTCGCATGAAACGTCACGTTCTAGAATGATCGTGGAAGGAGAGTTTGAGATGCGCATGGGTTTGCCCTGTCGTCATGCCATGGAGCCAAAGATCGGACGCCGGGCTTGAGTTCCTATTCGTTGGGGGCGAGACTGACTCGCGACTGTTGCAATAAGTAGACTACCCACATCCCTTCTTCTGCATCCCACCATCCAGGAATTAAGCCGCAACTCTAGGCAGATATTCCTGGGGTCCTTTGGCTGCTGTCTGCCGAAAACGAAGGATGCATTTCTGAATCGTGGCGATGAGACGCTGGCAATGGGGAGGCGGTATGCGGTCATGACATGCTGGGCAGAAGCTTCAGGCCCTGCACTGCTGCTGAGTCGGTCTCGACCGGCGGGATAACAGCCACCATCTGACGGCCTTGCGTTGGAATAAACACTTCAAAGTTCTTGGACGTTTCCCTCCGTCATGTATGGACCCTGTCGGCAGCAAACACCTTGGCTAGGCCTCGTCTCCCCAGGGAATCCTCAACCGTGGATGGCAATCAGTGGCGGCGTGGCACCTACGATGACTCGTCCTGTAAGCTTCCGTCAGTCATGAGACTCTGCGAACAACTGTCCCATGCGCCTCCCTGCCTGCTCGCAGCGGAGACGGACGCAGCCGCAAGGAGGGAAAAGGCAGGATTCATGCTCCAACAAGTGATGTTGATGTTGGCATGGTCTGCGGGAGAAAAGAAAGCGTATGCTCCAGTGCTCCACGGCGATCCGTCGGCTTCTGGATACTCCTGCGAGGGGCAGTGGGTCACGGGCGATCCCCGATCTCGGTCATATTTCCCTGTTGTGCCGGATGCTACGCTGCTGAAGATGCAATCGTTATGCTTCCGACGCGTCAACCTCCTTGAAGAATTTCAAATGGCCCCTGACTGGGCGGCATTGAGTTGAAGGATTCTGTGCTATTCGTTGGCGTGTTTTCGTCTGCTAAATCATGTTCGTCTCTAGTGCAGAGGCTGTGTTCCCGGGGTGCTGGCGAATGTCTGTTCGAGAGCACCCCTGCACATGATTAGGCTGTTCCACAACAATCGTGATCGACCCTGCGATCTTGCCCCCAAGGCTGGAATAATTGCTGAGATTGGCTCAAACCCCGGCTTCACGCGCCGTGTCGTCTATTGCCTGAGGTTTGCTCGTTGGGGCTTTGCAGTTGTTGTTGGCAACGGGTCATAAAGCCTCGGCTGTAAATATCGCCAGTACAACTGTGCCTCTTCTGGAGTCGTTTCAGAGCGTCATGGAAATGCCTAACTCCACCGAATGCCCGACCAGGTCATCCCGCACCACGATCTCAAAGACCCCGGCGCTCATTGCAGCCGGTAAATGGCTCTAGACATGGGTGCTAGAAGTTCAAAAGTTCCTTTCGTTGCGACCCTTCAATGTTGTCGCCTTCGACGGCAGTCACCGGGGACGGTTCTCACATCTTGCCTTGCACACGGTGGACATAATGACCACGTCGTCGTCTTCGACGTCTTCGATGTTCGCGAGTTCGCCGCATCTTGTGATACCGTCTTGTGCTTCATTCAAGGTCAGGAGCATCCCTCTGTGTTCGCAACGTCTTTTCAATGCCTTGACGAGCCCGTCGGGAGGACGTGCGTTCCGGCCGAGGATTGGATGCACTCGACGATGCAAGTCGCCGGGAGGCCACAGGACGGCAACTGAATTGTTCCCCGCCAATATTGGCCCATCCCGGCTGCCTAGTCATAGGTTCGATCGGGACTGCGGGAGACGGAGCACGAGGTGTTCGCAGCTCCCAGCATGCGCATGCGTGGCATCGTCGGCCCCTGGTCTTTGCGACCATTGTGAGACCGGACACCCAACTGAACGGTAACGCCGTCCCGTGGCCAGCAATGCTAAACTTGCTCTTGAAGATATTCGGAATCCCAGATTCGAGCTCGTGGCTTTCGCCGACAGTGATGTGTGATTTGAGGACTTGCCTAGACCGAGCGGCAGAAAGGTTCTGATACGCTCGCCAGCGGGAATAACAGGAGGTAAGGCCATGCAAGAGAACATGCAGTCCAGCGTAGGTTGTTGGTGTGAGCATGGGTAACCTTGGTAGTGACTCCTATCCTGAATCCTGACCGAAGGTTGACTGGCTTCGTGTTAGCAAGGCCATCAGCTTCGGCAGGTAGAGGGATAACTCACACCAATAATCCTCTGGTCGCACTCGAGAAGACGCATCTTTTCTGGCGTTTCTTTCTGTCCTGCGTAGCTTGGTGTTCTCTTGGTTGGATGGGAAAACTTTGAGGACTGCGCACTCTGCAATGGTGACCGCGATCGTTTTGTTCATCGTCGTCCTTCAGGAAAGTTTCTACCTATGATGCAGCTGCTCCCAGTATCAATCGACATCAGAGACCAGAAGGTGCATCTTGGAGCGAGCGTGCGAGCGGGAGCTCCTAGGAGCAAAGGCGTCGATGGGAGGCATGGCTGCGACGGGAATCCAGCTCCCTAGTGGCCTGTTGAAACGAGTGCAGTTGCGGAATTGAGAGGCTGCTGATAGTTGAGAAATGGCAGTCGACAGCATTAAGACGTTCTTGTTTGGGATTCGAGACTCTGCCGTTGAAAATAAGGCAAGGGGGTTGTTGGTCGAGAGGAGGGGGAGGAGGAAATCGTGAGACGATACCTATTATCGGCGTTTGCGCCTTATCGCCGATGGTAATCAGATAAGCATCGTGCACGAGCCACCATCTTTCCCTCGGCAAACCTCGCAGCTTCACCTCGGGAAACTCAGCTCCGCCATCAGCGATGCTCCAGATAAGGCAACATGTTGACCAAGTCCACGGCCAACCCGTTTACTTTGGCCATAATGCCTAACTTCATCATTTTTCAAGCCTTTTTGACAGCCTGAATCATGTCGAACGAGGCTGGCGAAGTTCCTTTTCCCTCGGAGCGCCCCTACCGTTCCCACCTCCGGCCGGCATGTTTGGCCTGTCGGAAGCGCAAGTCCCGGTGTAACGTGGATCGCACCGGCACGAGTTGTCTTACATGTCGTGCCCACGGCACATCCTGCGAGTTTCCCCCAGCTCCAGCCACCGGGACCTCGCCGCGGCCGAAGAGCGCATGGAGGACCGCTCAAGCCCGCAAGTCGAGCGACCTGGGCCACCGCGCCTTGTCTCCTCCGCCACAGACGACGTTTTCCTCGGAGACCACTCTTGTCTCTCAGCTCAGCACACTGCCGTTGCCGACTGTACCGCCTCCGGCTCCAGGTGTATCACGGTCGCCGGACGGTGCTTTGGCTCCGAGCTCCCCGCGTGATCGACACTATGTGGAGCCCATCGCCGGGGGCGGCGAGGATGAGGCACACATTGTCGGACCGGCGGATATCGAGGACACTCAGATCCTGTCAACGTACCTTTCCAATGATTCATCTGTACTCAATCGAGGCATTCGAACGAGGATATCCGGCACGAGCCCACGTCAAGAACCTGGCGGCAGCGGTCGCAAGCCTGTCGTCTTCACCACTGTTCGAAAGCAACCTCTTGGCGTCCCGAATGACCGGACGCCTGCTTTCTTGAAATGCCAAGTCATTGAAAAGCTCTTGGAGCCCCTGCTGCCAGATGTGATTGAGTTGTAAGTAATCACCAGCAGTCAAAACACAGGACTCCGCTCTGACCAGTCGTTCCAGATTCTTTGAGAAGCCCAATAGATGCTTCCCCTTGCTAGACAGACGGTCATTCGAGAAGCGCTACGCTGAGGACAGGAATCATATCGCCCCGGCTCTGCTATCGTGTCTGTATGCTCACACAATGACATACTGGGCCCAGTCGCCGACTCTCATCGAACACCACCGCCCCGACACCAGGTTCATCTGGAATCAAGCCAACGACGCCCTTTACTCCGAGATCCATCTGTCACCCGGCATCTCAACACTTCTCAGCATTCTCCTCAATATCTCTGGAAGACCTTTGACCTCAATCATAGGCAATGGCCTACAATTGGGATCAGCAATTTCCTTGGCCCACTCACTCGGCTTGAACCGAGACCCGTCCGACTGGGACATTCCTGAATCAGAGAAGCTGTTACGGACAAAGATTTGGTGGGCCATCTTTGTGTACGACAAGTGGTGAGTCGTCTTGATCTGAGGCAACATTCTTTCTGACAATACGCAGGTCGAGTCTTGCGTACGGCACACCCCCACAGCTCCGAAGTGGTCAACATGATGTATCTCTCCCGACAGTGGACCAGCTCTGTGGACCAGCTGCCAGCACCCTCGATCTCAACGCCGCTTCGGTTTACCTCGCCTTCGTTTCTCTGGCACAGTTCCTCGACAAATACCTAGAGCGCATATACGATCTCGAAAAGACATTTACCAGTGGCCCATGGGATCTCGAGGTCCTGTTGACAAAGTGGGAAGACTCTCTCGACAACCCTCTGCGGAGACGAATTATCCGTGGCGGCGACAGCCTTGACATGCCCGGGTCAGCCAACCTCCGTCTCGCATACCTCTATATCAAGCTCCTCCTCCGAAAATGGGAGCTCGACGCAGAGAAAGCCGCCAACGCTGACCACACCTCCTCGATACCGATGCGCTGCTACCTCGAAGTCCGTCGCGCGGCCGAAGAGATTGTGCTCTTGGTTCAGGAGTTGAAGGAGCCGCAGCTGGGTGATTACTGGCTTCCGCTGATGACGTTCGCCTTCACGTCGACGACAAAGTTCCTGCTTCGCTGCGCGCTCGAGACAGAGAACACCGTCAGCGGTCTGGCCCAAAGCATGTCCTTGAAGCTGGCGCGCGACCTGATGTCCGCGCTGCAGACGCACCGACAAAGGGCCTGGGATCTCGGCGATCTTTGCATCGCGCAGTACTCTGAGGTTATCGAGAAGCTTGCTTCATCGACTGCGACCGCGAGCATTGCTGAGCAGCCCGTCGACATGCCTGAGCTTCAGGAGTTCGTGTCCACGAGTGTTCCGGATATTGACGAGTTGTTTCCGAGTTTGTGGGACATGTTCAGCACTGCGTGAGATCGGCATTGGGCACTACATCATGCACAGGGCCTTCGAACCCGTCCCTCGACGATTGGCCAGGTAGAGCACCATAGACAGCCACATGGTTGGAGGCGTGCCGCGGTCCAGTACAGGGCAGAGCTGTTGTCACCGAGCCATGAGCTAATCCGTCAGTGAAAAGGAGGTAAGCATGAGCATCGCGCCTGTCATACAGTACCGCCCACACACGCAATACAAATCAGCTAACTTTTCGCAGGCGCCAAAATTGCGTCCTTCGCGCACTACAAGAGTCGACAACTACCCTCATGTGAAGCCCATCACAGGGCCTGCTCGACACCGTAGGAGACACGTCTTCCGCTACCAAAACGAAGTTCACCTCAGAATCATTACGATCATCTTCGTCTCCCGCTCATCAGCCATCGAATGCCATCAAGCGCAGCTTCAGGCTGTGTCGCCAGCCGTGCCTTCCTCGCCGAGTAACTACCGCGATAAGCATGTACCGTTTGAGGGAGAGCAAGCGACCGACCGTTGCGTACTGCCGAACGAAGTTCCCCGCGGATGTTTCGTCGAGTCGACGAGTACGTCGCAGACCTCATTCACAGCGGTGGCAGCTACGGTGTCAAAGTCTACGATAACATCGTCGACCTGTCGTTTCGTCTAATCGCTTCTGGAAGGCTTCACCCACCATCATTTACGAGGATAAATTGTTCCGGAAAATGGCGACCGTCGTGTTGACGCCATTGAGCCCAGGAAACAGGCTCGCTGCGCCTACTTGTCACCAGACGATGCGACGACGGTGGCTTTGCTCTTCTACAGATGTGTCCCAGACAGCACAAATCCGACGAATTTTATGAGAAAGAATCCAGGTCGCTAGATAGTGATGGTACATGGAAAGCCTTAGTAAACTTCGCAGTATGAGGTAGAAGAATCTGCGGATGACTGATGAGGCTGTAGTAGCAAGCAGCGTAGATCTACCAAAATAAATTGCATCACAACTTCCCGATCGCGACTTCCTCACAGAACATGGTCTCAAAGGGCAACAAAGCGGCGAGACAAGAAGGCAGCAGAACAAACACATTCACAAAATCATGAACAGAAAGCATCCACAGAGTCACAAAGCATCACAAAGGTGGTCAAGAAGTGTATGTCAGAGTGATCTCATTGTGTCTTTGCAGCCTCAGCTGCAGAATCTCGTATGCCTAATCCCAAAGCCAAACCCATGCTGCATGTCCAGCCCTTCCAAGAGGGTGCCAAGTGTTTCCCATCCCCAAGAAAGAAGAAAAGTGAAAGGAAGAAAGACCAAAGCCCATGTGTTCCAGCCCTCCGCGCAACGCCAAAAGCCAAATCCAAATCCTTGCGTTTCCCAATGTTCCTTGCCCTATCCTTGAAAACACCTGCCAAATTGAGAAAGTTCCCAAATACCAGACCATGCTTGTGTGAGAAAGAAGCTTAGACGCCAACGGTGGTGACGGGGACTTCGACGACCTGGGTGACGGTGACGTACTCAATGTCGACGTCAACGTCGGCGGTGGAGGTAGTCTGGGGAAGCTTCTTGCGGGTGTGGAAGACGGTGCTGTACGACTGCACCTGAGTGGGGGTGAAGGTGGGCTCCTCGGGGCGGATGGTGGTCAGGACGGGGATGGGGAGACCAGTGGGCCAGTTCTCAGTGGGCCAGGAGTAGGAGTAGGTGGAAGTGGAAGTGGTGTCGGTGACAGTGGGGATCGAGGTAGTAGTGAGCTTGCGGCGGGTGCCGTTGGCCTTGATGGCGGGAGCGCCAGCGACGAGGTTGGCCATGGTGGCGGTGAAGGCGAGGATGGCGGTGGCAGTGAAACCCTAGAGAGATTGTGAGATTGTGTGAAGAGGTGAGAATGGAGAGTGGGATAAAAACTTACGTTCATCTTGACTGGTTGTGAAGGGGGTTTGGCTTGGTTGAAGGGTGAAGTTGTGAAAGGTTGAAGTGGTGATGGTTGTTTTTTGTGGTAGTGATTGAAGGAAGTGGTTGTTGTGGTGTGTGAAAGAGAAAGATGAAAGGTTTGTGTGTGGGTGAGAAGGAAGAAGAGAAAGGTTAGAGGATGCATCGTCTGAGAGAGAGGGTATAGGTCGAAGGGCGGCAGGGCGGTCGGTCGAAGGCGTATAGGGCTGGGCAGGATTTCGTCTCGCTTGTCTTCGGTTCAGCTTCTTTTTTGTTTTGATTCAATTCAGTTTTGTGCGCGGACTAGCGTGGTGATCAAGAAAGAGAAGGAAGGAAGTAAGTCGGGTGACCTCTTGCTAGATTCAGAGAGTTGGTGGGTGGTGGTGGTTCAGGCAGCAAAGGGCGGGTGGGTGAAAGGCAGCATGGCTGAGCTGCTGCTGAAAGACATCACCACGGTTACACTGACGTCACATCTCTCGCTTAATAATGGCTCCTGCCTCACAATCTGATCCACTGAGTGGTGGGAAAAGTTCTTCTTGGGAAGAGGAACTCAGTATATTCCATCTATGGCAGTAAGTCCATGGCGATAAACATTGCCTTGACTACTTCTCATCCTTCAAGTTTGGCCTTCGCTGCGGTGTAGAACGGACGGAAAATTGCATGACGAATGATTCGATTTCTCTCCCATCTGCTGCTCCTTCTCAGGTTGCGATAGTTTATATCACCCAATACATATTAAGCCGGTGATAGCCTGTCCAACTTTTTCCAGAGAGAAAATTCTCCTCCTCTTGCCTTTTGCATTGCCATCATGGAAGTGGCTATGGCTTGAGATATTGCAATTGCTTCACGAAAGAATGTCACCAGGATTGTTGCCACTTGCTGGAGAGAATTCAAGGCGGTTTCAACGTCAAGTCTGCTCACTCACCTTCGGCTTTTTGATTCACGTACATTACCTTGATTACATGAAGCTACTACCCATGCGCCCTACGATGTGCTCTGTGAAAAGAATGAGAGGGCCACTCACCGATTCCCTCCCCATTACTCTATGCCAACAATCCATTCATACGCTTCAAATATGGCATGTATTTCATGTCTTCCATGACATTTTCTTCCAAAAGAGCCATCCACTCCGGCAGGGGTGGTGCTGTTTCCCACCACGGTGGCTGGTGTCGGAACCATTCTTGCTCCCACTTGCGCATATCCCACCGGCCATGCTGCATGACTATGTCCTCGACATCGCAAGCAATGCCGGTATCGAAGTTGCAGTGCACAGGGAACGATTCTTTCCCAATGTTGCTGAAGCCCTGCGGAAAGTCCTCGAAGAAATATCCCCAGAACCCTTTTCGTAAACTTGGAAATCTCTGATGCTGGTGGACATCGGTGTTTGTGTAATGTCCGTGCCTGATAACAGATTCGCCCTTCTTCTCAAACCATGTGATTTCAGGTAGCAACTTTTTCTTCAAAGACATATCCCAGGCCAGCTGCCAGGCAACATCTCGCTGAACGATACACTGGAACATCTCGGAGCACAGCGTCGGGGCAGGGTCTCCGTCTAGAAGGAGGGAGAAGGATTTCGCGGGCATGCCAGCAGGGACCAGCGCCATGGCTTCTACAATCCAAGACGCTACGTTGCCTGTGATTTGGTCCGAGTTGAGAAAGGCAGGAGTAGGTCGATCTTTGAGCACACATCGCCGTTCTGGATCAAGATAGTTGACGTCTTCTTGGAAGATGTTCCTCCATAGCGAAACACGTCGTTCGATTCGGAGAAGAGGGTATTCCTGACAGAAAGGTATGAGGCCTCGGGCATGGCACTCCGGGTTCGAAACAGCTTCATTCTTCTCGTCGAGGATGATTTTCCGGAGGTGGGTGCGGTTCTCGTGGGGGATGGCTTCCAAAAAGTAGATGGCCGCCGCAGCAGCCGAGAAGCGGTAGATCGAGCGATAGGCTTCCAAACAAACGCGATGACTCTGGTGCACGGGTAGCTCTGATTCTAGCCTGCGCATCTGCGTATCGGATGGTATCGTCCAGGGCTCGATAGTGCTGTATACAATGGAAAAAGGATTCCATACACGTCGATCCGGCGTCCTTTCAACGACCTCGGGCCAGTAATTGCGCACGGCATCTTGGAATTTGCTATCGCAGGTTGACGACTTCTGGAGGACGTCCTTGACGAACTCGCGGTAGACCGAAGGAGCTTCGCCATAGGGTCCGCGGCGTTCCATGGCCAACAGCGTGGCTTCAAGTGACGACCGACGCCCTTCCCGCTTCAGGCGGTCCAGCAAGGGCAGAAGTCGCGGATATGCCGTTGCCATCTCAGAGTAAACGGCGTCCGGGATGCGGTACCCCACGGTTTGAAGCATTGCCAACCTTGTGCGATCCAAGGCGTCCTTCTTCCTCTGGAAGCTGCCGGCGAGCCAGCCGAGTGACTCTTCGGAGATGGGCGAGAAAGTGATGGTATTCAGGCGCAAGGCAAGACCGCCGCGGTCCATCTCTTCCGCGACGCGCTTGCAGGTGTAGACGAGGGACAGGTGGATGCGGTCTCCTTTTGCTCCTTTCAGCTTTCCTCGGATGAAGCTCTCAGTGTCGCAAACGTAGCCGCCATCGATGCTGACATAGAATGCATAGATGAGGTCCCGAAGCTCGCGAGGAAGCACAAACAGACTGACGGGTCGCATCGTTTTGGTGGGTTGATGAGGTGATGTGAAGCGAAAGGAACCGATGCCTAGGCAGAGACTCAATCGGGACGGGCGGAGACTTTGTATGAGCCAGATACATAGTCAGCCATCCAGCCACAACCACATTGATGACTTTCTCTGAGTTTTATCAGGCCAACCCAAGGTTTTCGGGGTGGCTCCATCGGCTGATAGACTTCGTGGAAATGAGGCCCCTCATCCGGGTGCTTTGAGGCCAAACCTAAAGATAATGCCTGAGCCACGTTCCCCACAGCCACACTTTCAGCCGCCTGCAGTTAGCGCCACGCTGTGGCACACCGGGGAACTTGTGGCTGACGGACTTTGGGGTTCCGGCACGGAACTGGAACGTTGAGAGGGGTCTCAATGAAATCGCGACAGTCCTTTGCTCACCTATTCTTCTCATTCTTCTGAATTTTATACAACGAAAAATTACTTGTGCAAGCTGCTCAAATAGCCCAGGCTTGCTTCTTTGGATACAGTCACATAGGTATTTTGAAGAAAGACTTCTCAATGGGTCGCTCATTCTATGGTCACCACGACCCGATGTAGCATATCATCCAGTGTGCTTAGCTGCCATCCCCTCAACCCAACGGTTTAAACACGCTCAAATGACTTGAGATGAACAAAGAAACCACAGCGAAGACACAGTTATGCTTAGTTGCCATGCACCAATGCCGAGCAAGAGGGGCGTTCCAAGCAGCTGCTTGTCAAGTCGTCTGGTTGTGGGGTTAGAGTTGCATCATCTCCGCACTTTGTCCAAGATCTGCCCCCCTGTTCATGAGCAGCAAAATCTCCGCCTCCACATTCCTTGCCCGACTTTCCTGTCTTGCCCTTCTCCAACATCGTGCAGCTCGCACTGACTCAGATGAGGGAGGCTGCGCGTGTAACTGCCGGACAACGGGTTCGAGGGGGTCCAAGATATGAGGAAGGAAAAGAAAACGTCCGCTCATTGTCCGCACCTCCAAATGCAATGGCACCGTGGAGCCCCACCTGCTCCGAAGCCGGACTTCTCTCCGCGATGGGTGTCGAGTGCCGGACAAGGGTCTTGGCCCCGATTGTGGGGAGAAAGAGAGGCAGAGAAACATTCTCTGCGGGGTAACATGGCCAAGACACAAACAAGATATTGGCTTGTTGCTGCTGTCTCCGATCCCCTACAAAGCTAGCCCGGCCCTTGACTCCGCGCGTGCGCCCATCACCATCTTACCGGCCGCCGCTAACAAGAGCCACCAACGGCCTGACGTCCCATTCAAACGTCATTGCGTTTCCACAGACGGAGACTGCCTGCAGTGTTTTGAGCAGGGTGCTTCTCACCCGGATGGATACGGAGCAGTTGAACCTGGCCGATGACCGGGAGCATAAAGAGGAAGCTTCCCATCCCGCGTCCTCTGCCGCCGCCACGACCGACACCACTGCTGCTGCTGCTGCTTCTTCTTCCGCCGCCGAGGGTTCCCGGTACGGCTTCTCCCAGTTCTTCGAAGGCATCGGCCTCTCCAGCAGCAACATCCCTTCCCTCCAGCAGATCGCCCTCTGGTTCCAGGCCGCCACCATGTCTCTCGTCAACGTGGACCTCAACGCCCTCGCCGTCGGCGGCGCGGGCTACCTCGCCTCCATCAACGCCGCCAACCTCTCCACCCCGGCCATCTCGCTGCTCGCCTACGAGCCGGCCTTCGCGGACGTCGTCGGCGCCAACGCCACCGCCCGCAAGATCGCCGACCTGCCCTGGCAGGCCTTCCACGAGGGCGGCATCTACAACAAGAAGGACAACTCGCTCTACATCTCCTCAAACTACCAGTCCCTCGCCGACAACATCAACATCACCGTCCTCTCCCTCGACGACCTCTCCATCACCAGCACCCAGCTTACCAACCTCGCCGAGGCCAACGGCGGCACCTCCTACTACCCGCCCGGCGCCGACACCTCCGCCACGCCGCCCATGCAGGTGTGGTGCGACGAGGGCGACTTCGCATCCTACTCCCAGCTGCTCGCCGTCGACGTCAACACGAACAAGTCGCAGCCGCTGCTCGTCGGCTTCAACGGGCGCAACTTCTCCTCCGTCAACGACGTGCGTCAGCACCCCGGCACGGGCGACCTGTGGTTCACCGACGCCGAGTACGGCCTGTTCCAGCACTTCCGCCCGGCCTCGCAGCTGCCGACGCAGGTGTACCGCTTCTCGCCCGCGACGGGCGCCGTGCAGGTCGTCGCGGACGGCTTCCGGCAGCCCAACGGGCTCGAGTTCTCGCCCGACTACAAGACGCTGTACGTCTCCGACACGGGCGCGCAGGAGTACACGGCGAACCTGACGGGCCCGGCGACCATCTACGCGTTCGACATTGTGGACGGCAAGCGGCTGGCCAACAAGCGCATGTTCGCGTATGCTGATTCTGGCTTCCCGGATGGTGTGCACACCGACACGGACGGCAATGTGTGGGCTGGCTGCGGCGACGGCGTGCACGTGTGGAACCCCGAGGGCGTCCTGCTGGGCAAGATTCACATTGGCGAGGTGTCGAACAACTTTGCGTTCGCGCCCGGCAAGGTGTTTGTGTTTTCCAACTACCGGCTGTGGGTTGTCGAGGGGATCAACGCTCTCGGCCGGGAGGTCTGCAAGGATTTTGGCAAGGATGCTGATTCGAGATGTAGTCAGTAGGAGCAGGTTGGGGTGCGGAGACTTTCCCGTGGGAGGGTGGTCTAGAAAAATGTTCCGACTAAGGTTATCTTAGACAGAACTTTAGAGTTTAATCTGACGACTGAAACGATGGGATGTTTCGTGCCAAGGCCGTCTCTTATTTGTATGAGCTGCCCGTCGTGCGTGACTGTTGTCTTCGATTCCAGAAGTTTTCGCCTGGATGATGAGACTGATGTCCTGATGCATACCGAACATGATGATTCTTCTTCTCATAGCTAAGGGTTACCAGGAAAGTGTACCTCTTGTCAACATCATAGGAATTGCACTGGGGAAGTCGACTTCCGCACTTCTGAAGCCCCATGGGCTGATGCCGTCCTCTCGCTACAACCACTGCGACCGACTTCTCGGAAACCGGACGTCGCTCGAGTTGCCAAGGCCGCCTCATGACTCCATGCAAGGTACCGGCGTGAACGTAACATCGCGGTAGCTTGGCATCTGCCAGCCAAGGAAACACACGTGGGATATTGGAGAAGCCCAAAGCCAGGATCGGCTTGAGTGGCTTCTTCAGTCAGTACACTTTGTCCCGGCGATGGCCATAGAGTCTCGGGCACTTGCCTCGGCAGGAGGTCTAGAATGAGTCAATGCCAACGATTGGCGCACTTTATCAAGCAAACGATTCACGATCTCACTCTCTGCGCAGGTGTGCATGGTACTGGACACAAATGCTTTCAGGGTTTCGATTCGTTTGTCGATTGGTCAAGCACACTAGGTAATCCATCGTACACGAACCGTCCATGTCAACTAGGTACGAGTTCCTTGAATAATCGACATCCGTGGACCGTCATCAACCAATCCAATGCCATCTCCTCCGACCTTTTGAGGTTGACCCTTCCCAAGTGCCTCTGTGCGTATTCTCAAGTACCCGTACTCATATCGCGTGATATGGATTTCGATACATAAATTGTCCTCGACCATCGTGACGGTGGAGCTCGAATCTGGAATAGGTGCCGGCCTCGTTCTTCGGAACTGTCTCGCGACCAACAACATCGTACAGGCCGTCATAACGAATGCCAACGCTGCTCTCCATTGAAGAAAGAGCACACACACTACAAAGACAAGTTAGCAGTGGCTCCGCATAGATGGAAAGAAGCTGTGTCCTGAGCCAGGGAGAAGGAAAAGGGAAGAACTTGCCCCCAATGTCTTGGACTGCGGACATTTTGTTTGCATGTTTGTGCTCTTTCCCATGAGGCGTTTCGGGGACTTGGCGGCAACCCTGAAGAGGACGATAAGGTAAGCTTTGAAGACGAGGACAGAGAGCAGCTGAGTCGACTTACCAACATCGTGGACCCAGCAACGCTTCCCATGATGCATCCCATCATGTCGCCGAGACATGTTCTGAGTTTGAATCTCCTCGGGCGGCCAACCCACGACCATGGGCCGATCAGATCAGAAGAAGGGACCGTTGATGTCCCATGCGAACGCATCGACCGCTCCAGGCGAAAGACGGGCCGTTGCGGTCGCGGCGAGGCGCGACGCCGACAAGAGGCGGGCTTCACATGAGGGAAGCCCGCCTCGAAGGAAATTCGTCGGCGAATCGACTCTCCGATATCTGCATATTGACGTGGCCCGCAGGCCTTATCAATGGGCTTCATGATCTCTCCAGAGACCGCGGAGACACACAGAGACAATGGCGCGAAGGGTGAGCTGCCCACCTCGGCACTGGGAGGAGGCCCGCCCCCAATTGACCAAAACACAGAAAGTATGGCGGCCCGGAAAAGGACGAGCCCGGAAAAAGACGAGAACAATGTTGCTGAAATCGGCCCATTATCCCATGGGGTGCAAGCCCAGAGGCAACGGGCGCTTGACGCGGGGGCTGCTACCGGGGCAGCCCCCGCAGGAATTGTTTGGTGTACTGATGTTTCCTGGATCTTTTCGGTTTTTGATTTTCAAGCTTTTTTGGTACTTTGTTGTTGAAAAAAATTTGAAGGCGGGATTCCCTTCATCGCAACAGCAGTACGTTGAATTTCAGATGCAATCTGGTATCTGATCTCCGTGATGAGAGTTGATCTCAGTGCACCGTTATCGATGGCCCTGCACACCAAACGGCAACGGGCCCATGACGCGAGAATTGCTATGCCAGAAAATCGGCGAAAGGGAGTTCGTCGAAATAAATCCGCAGGTTGCATTCGTCACCACAGTTCCGGAAATATCGCGAATTCGGCTGATGAATACCAAGCCACCTCCTCCGTCGTTGCCCCTCGAGAGGCCCAAGTCGGAAACATTCGAATTCTGGTGATTCTCGTGGTTAGCTGATGACGCCAGAAGAGGAGGAGGAGGGTGTCACAAACGCAGATTGCTTCATCACAGGCCATGGACGTTCCCGGTGTAGAATCATCCAGCATGTATGTGTTTGGGCGGAAGTGAAGATGAGAAATGTATTCGAAAGGTGGTACTCAGTAGTGCTGTTATTGTTGTTGGCTGATTGTTCCAACCTTTGTTTGATCTCAACACTACATTGTACAACTTGCCTTTGAGTGCAGCCTGTCTCATCATTGAGAACTTTTGAAAAAGTCTTGATGCGTGAATGCCGAGAGTTCGATACGTCCGTGCAGCTTGATCCCTTGGTATAAGTCGTTGATGAGAGCGTCTGCGAACTTTGCAAAGTCAGCCATGCCAACGCCGTCGACAAATGAGGAGACAGATGACGGAGGCATGGAAAACGTACCAAAATTGTTTGAATAGTCTTGAGGCATTACCGAAGGCTGTGAAATGCTACGAAGAGCCGTAAGGAGAGTCCTCGAATGAGGCGCAAGCGCTGCAGGTGATCGATCATCTCGCCTGCTGCCCATAGACACAAGTATTCCGCTAGTTCTTGTGGAAATTGTCTAAATCATCTTTTTCGCCAAGACCAGACGCTCCGGATTCGAGCTGACAACGCACCGCCATTGAATCTCCTTGATGCGTTGCGTTTTGTCGAGAACCTGACGTTGCAGGGTGTGTAAAGTGCTGGTTGGGGCAAATGCGAGAGGGTCCATAGGCGCTGTGAAGGTGCTTGAGTTGTTTGCTAGCGTCCATCACAGCGTCTGATGAGACGAAGCTGAGCCGGAAGCAACGTGCGAGCTGGCTTCATCAAGAGGCCTGACGCTCTGCTGAGCCCCATCCAACTTCTTCTTGTACTCTTCAAGGTGTCGCTTCTCGATAATTCCAGCCTCTCACATTTTGTAATTTGATGACATGAAGGCGTCCGTTCGCCCATCTGTATTCAAGGGCCCGCGGTATCCCTAGATGCTAAAGCATGGGTGACAAGATCTCAGTCCTCAAGAGGTTGATTGAAGGCTTACTTGGAGTCCGAGAAAATAGTTAGAGCCCGACGCCCAGCCTTGATTGGGGACCTCCTCCTGAAGTCGAGCTACCTCCGCATGGAGCTCTGCAATTTTCTCATCGACTTCAACAGTCGCAGTGTAGAAAGGGCTTTCACCCTTCCTAAATGGATAGGAGGGCCCGAGAAAATGACATGGCGGTGCCGATTTTGCCATGAGGTCTGTCTGCAGGGACTTTGAGGCCAATCCATGCTCCGAGAGCAGAATGAGAGGCGAATGCGCTGCCCACCCAATCCAGATGCCCCGGTGAGAACGGGGTCAAAAGGGCTTTCGCCCAGACCGAAGGCAATCGTTGGACCCGGACCATCCAGGTTCCCTAGATGGCCGGACGAAGAGGACTTGCACTAATGGCGAAGACAAGAAAGGTTTCATATCCAAGGTGATGTCAGGGTGTCTTTTGCCACGCATGAGCCTTAGACAGGTTTCGCCCTTGACGAAGACAGGAAGTATCCACGAGGCTCCCAATAGCCTCAGCCGTTTGGCTCAAGACCGACAGTCTCCCCAAGTCTGGATCATCAATCTGTAGTCCTTGGCAAACAGGTGGCTCCAGTATCTTCGACAAGTTCCTTGCACGCACTCTCGGAGGTTTCGACTAGGGGTTGTCGCTGCAATAGTCTCGGAGGAAGGGTAAAAGGGGAGCTTGCGCTCTAAACGGAATCGTGAAATGTCGAAATACCGTTGCTTTCCACAAGGCGCGTTGTTTCTCGTGACCCCCAGTCTGGTCTCAGATTCCGAGGTCGAGTGTGCTTGATCATGCTGGCTCTGGGGTGCGTCTGGGTGACTTGGTCAGCTGGGCGTTGCGTGAAAGCCTTCCGGCCTCTCGGAACTCGGGGCTGCCTTACCAAGAAATTGTCGTAAGGAGATGTCGTTGTTGAAGTTTGCAAGAACGGGCGAGCAAATGCAACTGCATGTTGCCCTTCCAGAAGCAAATGTTGGCGACGTCCACATTCGAGGTGTGTTCTTCCACCTCTTGTCGCAGGTTTCGAGGAGGGACCGGACGGACAACCTGCAGCTGCATTCTGCCCGCCAGTTAGTGTCTGCGCCAAGTCAGTAATGATGATTTAAGTCAGTGATGAGCACGCATACCTTGCCATAATAATATGTCATGAGAGCCAGTCGGAAGAGCTACGTTTGCTGCTGCCGCTTCTTGTTCGATATCATTGGTCCACTACGCCCATGCTCGTGGTTTCTTTTTCGTCCTGATTTGGCGCTGGCATTGGAGACGTCTCTCGGTCATCTGGTCCAATGACAGGAGGGCTCGGGAAGACTCGCACCAGTTCGGATAGAAGGTCAAGACGCAGACGAGACCCCAAATGAAGAGCCTCTTGGCGACGTCCACATTCAGTCCAAGTCCTCGACCAATGCCACCGCTGAAGGACTGGTTCATGCGGACGGACGCGTAATGAGAGTATGCCGCACAAAGATGCTGGCCTAGCCTTTCCAAGCTGGAAATGCCTTCAACCGCCATCGAAAGCCATGACCGTCTGCGACCAACACCCAAACAGCAAATGGAATTTCGAGCTTTTGCCCAGTACTTGGATAGTCGCCAGGGTGCCGAATTTAGGCAGGTTTTCCCGAGAACACCGACCCATTCTGCCCAAGTCACTCTTCCCGTCCAGCAAAGCCCGCGCATAGTCAAGCATGTTCCATGATGGCTTTCATAGTAGCTTCCTCTGCACCGCCAAAGCAAAAGATTACTGCGGATCATCGCGGAAAACTCAGCAGGATTTGTTTCTGTTGCCTTGACTGAGAATCCAAGGCTGTTAGAAGATAGACACATGCTGTCGCCACTGGAGCTGTTGTTTGGGAACGACTCTTCCCATGTTTGATGATTGAGAAATCAAAAGAATGGGCTTCGTGGATTTCACCCTCGGATATTGAACTGAATTGCAGCAAGAGGGGTCGGTAACGTGCCTCGGGATGGGAGACTGATTGTAGGCTGGGCGGATGAAGTGGCTTGGAGACGCAATTCTTGCTCATGTCAGCAGGGATCTTCGATTGGGCCCGAGTTGAAAGATCGAAGTTTGCAAATGTTGGCTGAGTCGTTCGCTGTGAAGCAGGACGACGTTGCCGTTTGATGCTCCCATAGCGGAGGATCTGACAGGAGCCCTTGTGCTGGGTTAACACGTCGAAAGATCTGAGTTGCGTCGACGGAGACCAAGCTGCTTGAGTTTCCATGCATGACCTCGCGCCGAAGCATCGAATTCTTCCCAAGAGCACATGAACCTGAATGCCGCCTTGCTTTCTTTGGCTGATGCAATTTCGGCTCGTTCCATCACACCGGAGCAGGTCGGTCATCGTCGAATTATTCAGCCACTCTCAGGCAACAGAGGCTTCCTGTAATGGATAATTAGTGATCATGCCGAGTGATTTATGGCCTTGGGGTTTGCAAACCTTGATATAGGGGAGGAAGCACGCTCATGAGATGCATCTTGGGGATGGACAGCCTTGGCATGCTGTGGATTACCATGGTGGCTTGGTCATGGTGCTTAAAGTCATGCGTCAACGTCATGGGCGATGAGACACATGTGCTTGCCCGCATCGCATACAGACTCGACAGAGTCCAAGATCGTTCTTAAGTGCCAGCTGGGCTTGCAATGCAGTGGGAGCCTCGAGGAAGGGTCGAGACGCGCGCATCGAGCGGCCTGGATTGCAAATCGGGCGGACACTGATTAGGGATGTAGTGCTGGCTGGAGGTCATGGCGAGGAAACATAGTGATGAAGCAGTAATTTGGAAGGCATGGAGGTTGAGGTCGGTTCCAATTGATGGAGTGCTGAAGGCATACGACCATACCCATTGGAAAGATCGGGATCCCGTCCGCTGTACCGTAGATGTGGCAGGAGCCTGTGTCATAGGTTAGTCAATTGCAAAATTTCACGATGTTTGTCACTTGAGGCCATGGTGTTGAGAGTCCTTGTCGCTGACTTTGTTCAGTTTCTGGCAAAACAGCGAAACACACCTGTCTTGGGGTCCGCGGGGAAGGCACGTCCATCTTGGGGGAGCGGGATAAGGCCCGGTCCCTGGGACGATCGCTCAATCAATCAGGCAAATGAAGCTGGCATCAGTCGGATTTGGGACAGATCGATCGAAGGCTCAATCAGCGGGCCAAAAGCGAGTCACTGGTGTGGTCTGGAACAATCAGCTGGGGCTCCTTCGTCACAAAGGCTGAAGATCTGATTGAGGCTGACTTGTGCAATTTTGTCTGTGCTTGCTTGAGCCAAGGGCGCACTCACAAGCACAAAAAAGAGAAACAAATTTGGGAGTGCAAAATTTGCTGTCAAAGGGGGGGTGGAGGGAAGCTCAAAGGAGGTTCAGCTGTGAACTGGAACAGACAGGCCAGCAAACCCTGAGATGCCAGCACCTGCCAAGCTGCCATCATAAAAACAGCACTTCCACGATTTCCATGATCGTGATAGGCAAGAAGACATAGGAAAAGAGAAGATGTGATACTTACTTGGTGTTGTCCCTGGTCTGTGGTTGTTGGTGGTTGGTGATGTGTGAAGAGGGGAGAAAGTGGTGGCTTGGTTGGTGGAGTGTGAGATATTGAATACGAGGGAAGAGATGAGGACGGGAGGCCGCGTTTTGTGGCCTTCCTTTGACTTGCTTCTGAAAAGTAAACAGAACGAGGTGAATCTTGCTGAGTCACGTGCACGCTCGTTCTGGGTAAGCGGGCAGTCTCCTGAACGGCAGGCACGATGGATGCTGGGTGAAAGAGGCTAGTACAGCGCGATGAATACGAGAGAAGAGGCGAAAAGCAACGGAGTTGTGGGCCTCTTTTGATCTGCCTTAAAACAAACCAAAAGGGTCACTTGGAGTCACGTGGTGGGTTGGTCAAGGTGAGGCCATTTCCTGAACGGCAGGCACGACCGAAGCTGGGTCAAAGAGAAGAAAACCCAGCCGTTATACAGTACATCATCACTTCAGAGAATAAGTCATAGTTCATATAATTCCATTGTCATCTTGGTCTGGACACACTCCGTAGCTGAATTCCTTGGGTAGACCAAACCCCAGAAGACGGCTGTGCAGAGATGCCTGGATGGAACTGCTCACCTACTCAACGCACGAATGATATTTCAAGAGCTGCAAGACTCTGTTATCTCTATCTCATCAGCCGTGCCGTCAAAGCCAACTAAAAAAAAGCACGATCTGGAAAGCTCTTACCAGCCTTGGCCAGAGAAATTCCCTCCTCGTTCGCTTCGCCGTTGTCTTAGTATCCAGACAGGAGGCGATCTGCCGCGTTCTAGGGCATCGAGACGTAGCTGCTCTCGTCGCAGAACTGGTCCCCGGGCAGACCCCTGAAGAACCATAGGACCTCGAGTCTACCCAGGCTGAAGCGATCTTCAATTCTGTGCGGCGATCTCCAACACCAATAATCATTGGGCTCGGAAAACCATGGTCCCATGACTGTAGAACGACGTGGCACCGGGGGCAATGATCGGAGAAAGCCCGGCAGCTGCTTTGGCGGGCCTTGTCCCATCAGACCGCACTTGACGAAGATCACGGAATGTACGCATGGAGAGGGAGATGATTGCTTTCTGCGCGTCAAGTGAACTGGGGTTTACTTTTGTGATCCGGTCAGTAGAGCCTCTCCTTTCTTATTTGTTGACCTTTAATAAGCTTTTGTCAGACCCTGCCGACGGCTTAATACGCCGGCATCGACCCAGATGAGATCTTCCCTATCTGAGCCACAAGCCCATCATCTATGACCTGACGTTTGAATGGGACTTTTACCGCATGGCTCGCGATCTCCCACACGCGCAGCTTCGCGTCGACTCCAGCAACGACCGGGGTGTTAGGATGAAGCCGTGACGGCCGTGGTGACTCCAACAAGAAACTCGAGCGGTCTTCTGTGGACGTCGGCTACAGTCACGAGCGTTAGCAGGATCCGAAGGATTGCGATAATGCAACCTTTGGCAACCTCCACAGGGAGAAATTCCACACGTGCTGGTTCAGGAAGATGGTGCTCTAGTGACTCGACATTGTAATAAGGCTGTAGATCAAGCAGATGTGTGGCAAAGCTCTCAGCTGGAGGGAAAATTGTATAGGAGAGATATGCCCGAGACCTCTGTAAACGAAAGTCGACAGGGAGGTTCGCCAGTTGTTCTGACGAAGCACTGAAAAGCAGCCGCACTGTCAAACTTGTCAAAGCGTATAACTTGAAGGCGACCCCTTATGATACAAGTTCTACGTTGAGCACGGTAACATTGCCATCCCTACCGCCTGCTTATGCGATTGATTTGCCTGACCCAATGTCTTTTACAGAAGAGGCGAATCTGTTGACCAATGGTTACAAAGTGCCTGCTAGATGTGACGGCTTCAACACCGCACGACTCTTTGACAAAGCCACAGGCAGCCAGGGCTGAACCGCGTCTCAAGGACGTCACGGCGGCACTCAGGCACATTATTCATACAGGACACGACAATCAACGCCGGCCTCATAGCCAAGTGGGTGCTGAACTTGAAGTGATAAGCAGTCCGAGGACGGCAGGAGAAAAAAGGACCTCGCAGCGAGAGTGGATTAAGTCCGCGAAGCTATCAACGCGCAAAGACCGTCAGGGACAAGAGCGTAAACATGAAGTTACACCGACGTCAACCTCAAGAATCCCCTCAAGCGGGCTCTAGTATCGCTCCACAACGAGGTGCAATCGGCAAAGAGAATGCGGTGCTCAAGACGCTGCTGGGGAACACCGAGAAGCTCCAGAAGAAGCTGGGCCTTGGATTTCCCTCGACGGGGACAGCCCGTTTAAATGAGATAAGGATTGTGTAGTTGTGAAAAAGCACTTTATCATCCACAAACCCGGATTCCTTCCAGAAGAATACTCCACCCCTCTACGTCATCTCCCATCCCCAACTTCCGCCCCCATTAGCAGCATAACCACACCCGTGGATACATTTCTCTTCTGCAGGGACCTCCCCTCCCCCTAACCACCTCCAAAACAGGGCTGTCATACCAAGAACAAGAACGAGATCCGTCGTCTGGTGTGTGTGGCCCCCTCAATGCCATCAACCGCCCCGCTGCCCTTCCAGGATTTCTACCGTTGAAAAAAAAAAGCGGACAACTTCCGTCGCCTCCCGCCCCACTCCGGCCCCGAGCGCCGCACCGTCCATCTCGGCCGTCGCGTTTCACCACGGCACGGCCAAAAAGCGGGGCCTTCTCAAATGGAAAAATATCTTCACTCGTTGTTCACGTCTCCCTACTCAGACCGACCATCTCTTTCCTTTGATCCAAATTTAGTTTCTGTACTCTTTATGAAGCCAAAGTTGCTCCATTCCGCCAAGGCGCCATCATCCCGGGTCCCCCTTCCATCCCCCACGGGGTCATGCTGTGCGGATGCGGAATGGAAGGGCTTGGCGATGATGCGCGTCTCCATTTGGGGATTAGGGGATGGACCTTGCTATTTTCTGCTAGATTCCTTGCATCGTGTATTATGTCGCTCCGATGTGATGGGATGAAAAGTGTCATGCTTATTGACGTCTGTAGCGGATAAAACTCGGATTGTATTGAATGTATCTGAGTTTGGGAATGGCTTCAATTGATGGAAAAAACATTTAGTAGGTAGTATCAGAAGTTGAGTGTGTCCGCTCGGCTAGCCGTAGAAAGTTACAATGAGAGTATCACCAGGAAAATTAGATCAAGCGTTGCTTCATGAAGTGAATTAAGCACTGGGGTATCATTTTATATACAGAACCGCCCTCCTCTCTTGCTTTTTGACGTCCTCTTTTTTTGTGAAAACCATAGCATAATGCGCCCAAGCCCGCGAGCGCCTCCCCGCGTAACAATTCTTTGTGATCATTAGACCTTGCATAGTTCTGTTGTTGCTGTTGTCCATGAAAGTCGTGTGTAGCCTTGTCCCGCAGTCCAATTGACCTGCTCCAGAGGTTTTTGTTTTGTATATGCTCAGTCGAACCTCGGCCTAGCTCAAAGACATTTCGGCCGTTTGAGTGCCTGGCTCCGAAATCGTTCTGAGCGTATTTTCTGATGAATGAAAAAGGTGGTTGCGAGGCTCTTAGTTCTGGACCTCCTCGGACGGGGGACCGGCGTAGTTCTTGCGACCCCAGGCGAAGTACCAGATACCGGAGATGAGGCAAGCGGCGACGAAGACGGCAGGGGCGTAGTTGATGGTTGTAGGAGTGACGGGGACGAAGGTGGGCATGCAGAACAGAGGCATGGCGAGGAGAGACCAGGCTGAAAGTTTGTTAGTAACACGTTTGACAGCAGATATTGTGACCAAAACTCACCAAGAGCAACAACGTTGGCAAAGGCACCGAAAGCGCCAAGGTTGAAGTCCGCGCCGACCAAGTGGGTGCGGCCGCCGAACAGGCTGATGGCAATGGGGACGGCGTAGGAGGCGGTCAAGCAGATGACACCAACACCAGAGAAGGCGTTGAAGGCGGCGCTGGAACCGAAGTAGATGACACCGAGGATGATCTGGACAGCCATGGAGAGCATCATGGCGTTCAGGGGAACGTCGAGCTTGTGGTTGACCTCCTTCCACCAGCGGGAGCCGGGAATGGCACCGTCACGAGCAAAGGCCCAGGTGCAGCGGGAAGCGGCGGTGGTGCAGCCGATACCGCAGAGGACGGCGAGAACCATGAGGGGAAACAGGAGACCGAAAGCACCGCCAGAGTTGCCGATGGCCTCCTTGATGATGGTGGGGACGGGCTGGCCGGAAGCGAGGTTGATGAGCATGGTGATGTCGGGGAGGACGAAGACGAGGGGGATCAGGAAGAGGAGACCGGCGAGAGTGTTGAGGCAGACGGTGAAGACGAGAGCCTTAGGGACCTGCTTCGAGGGGTTCTTGACCTCTTCGCACATGCTTCAAAATGGTTAGCTGCGCAAGACCACGTACTACGATTTTAAAGGCGCAACTCACGAGATGACCATGCCCGTGGACGAGGTGGCGTATCCGGCGTGCAGAAGGCCGACCATGAAAGACCAGCCCTCGGGCCAGCCAGAGTTGGCCTCGAAGTGGGTGAAGACGTATTTGGCATCATGGCGGCCGTTCTTGGCAATGACGAGGACGGAGATGATAATGGCGAAGACACCGGCAAAGGTCCAGAAGATGGCAGCGGTCTAGAATTTTCACAACGTTTAGTACACAATTCACAAATCACAGGAGATACGAGCAAATTTTTTTCTTACATCAAGGATAGGCAGCCAGCGGTTGCCGAGCGAGGAGACGGCGTTGCAAAGCAGAGTCAGACCCAGGAAAATGAGGAAAACCTGGTACGGCTCGCCGGCAAGGACACCAACACCGGGCTCCGATTCAAACACGTTGATGCACGCGACGAAGAAGAGCGCAGTTCCGAAGTTCACAGCGAGAGTGATGGTAATGTTTCCAACGACGTAGAGCCAGCCGCAAACCCAAGAGGCTGCGCGGCGCCATCTGGGAGAAGCGAGCATGAAGGCCTGGTAGTAGACACCTGCAGAGAAAATAGTCAGCAACCGTGGAGACCGGGACGGGAACGGGCGCGCCGGCAAGCCAAGCAAAAAATATCGGGGACTCGGCCGGGCGCCACGCGGGCGGAACGGAGCAAGCACAAAACAAAGAGTCGGTAAGTACCTCCGGCAGTAGGATAAACACTGGTGATTTCACCGAGCGACGCAGCGACACAGATGATGATCAGAGACACGCCGAGCCAACCCCAAATGATGTTGACGGGGCCACCGCCAGCAAGGGGGTAAAGCATCGTGGTAGCCAGACCGTAGGGAATGGACGCAAGAACGAAGGACATGAAGGCGACCTGGAGAGTCGAGCGGTTGCGCTCGAGCTCGGGCTTGTAACCCAGAGACTCGAGCATGTTGTCGGCGGCGCCATCGTCGGAGCGGGAGGGACGAGCAGTGAAGCCGTCCTTGACATCGCCCTTGGCAAAGCCGAGGTCGTGCTCACGAGCACCAGGGTCCTGGGAAACAAACTGCGACATGTTGATCGATTGGTCGAAGAGCCCTGAAGTTGACTTGACAATTATCGAATGGCAAGCCAGGAGGGCTCATGGGCCGGTAGGAGGAAGGAAGAAAGAGAGGAAGGTTAAAGGAAGATGTGCCTGTGATTCAAAAAGACATGCGGCAGGTGGCGGTAGGACCCAAAAGCCTGAGAAGGGATGAATCTTAATTTGGGGGGAAGTGATCGACCAGATGTGGTTTGGCTTGAGGTGTTCCAAGACCGAGGGAACGGGAGGATGAAGAGTTTAAAAGGATGGAAGAAAAGAAAAGAGGCAAAAAACAGGCAAGGGTCTGTCGAAGAGACAAGACAGAGACACGCAGACAGGCTGAGAGGCCCGGCAGGGAAGGACTCAATTGAGTTGAGGCAGTCCTCTCTCACTGCACACCTCCAAGCTCCATTCGAGTCGACTGGAGTGCCGTGCAGTCCCAAGTCCCTCTCCTAACTGGGCTATCAGTTGGCTGTCTGTGTCGCGTTCGCCGGGACCAAAAAATGACGTCCATCTCATTGGATGTGGCCGCGGCGTTGCGGGACCCCCTCAAAGTGTACATTCGAGTGTACACACGTCCGTATGTAGACCCCCCATGCCCATGCCCATGCTCTTTGCCCCCCCTCGTCCGCGGGCCCCACCCCTGTCGTCTGTAGTCTGTCCAGGTCGTCTCCAGCGCCTGTCTTGCCTTGTCGCTATCTCTCCAGTCGTCCCCTGCGAGTCCCTGTGTGGCCGCCGTGGCCAGGCTGCGTTGCCTGTCGGCTCTTCTTTTTGTCGGTCGCTACTTTCGTGCGGTGCTTGTGTTTCGACGGGAATTTTAGTGTAGGTTCCCTCAACTTCATTCTGTTTATCTCGGGCTCTCGTCTGACTCGGGGTCCCCGGTGGATTCGACTGGTGCCACAGCAATCTTGCTGCCCACACACTCAAGACTTGCCGAGCAGCCAGCGAGTGGGATTGAGAGACAGAGTGGGAGTGGCTCTCGCTCGCTTACGCGCAACGTCAAGCGGCACAGCAATTGTGAGCCCAGCAGCAGGACGACTTCCGATGTCGAGTGCAGTTACTGTGTATGTATCATATTCCCGGTGGACTCGTGCCCATCTCTACACACATTCTGGGCGAGCTGAACGAGACAGGGCTTCAGCGCCGAGAAAAGAGCGACTAGCCGGAGAATGGCAGGCAGGCATGTGGCCTCTCGGTATCGAAACATGAAGCAGCATCGCAATTGAACAGCCGTATCTGGTGTGGCGCCAAGAGCAGGCCTAATCGACCGGGCCTGTAGGAGCGCGTGTACGTCCAGACGGTGTCGGCTGTGAGCCTGGTTGCGGTAATTTGTCCCGCGCTATCGACGGCAGGCGTAAAGCATATTGAGCCCATCTGTCGACAGAAACACGGCATGTCGGTGTTACTTGCCTCTATCTCTGGCCTGCGCTGGACGGTGTGCTGCGCGGCCTTGCATCCGCCTGCCTGGCCTTGTCGTGCAGCTGACGGATAGCCGATTGGACTGCAAGCCGTTCGGACCTTGGTTTGCGCGGGTGTGTCGCACGACTTGGATCAGGCCGGGGGAACAGACGCGGAAGAGTCTTCACCATCCATGACACTGAGACTTTGGCGTTCCTCGTCCAGATTCCGCGCCAGTGGCCAATGACCACGGAGAGTACTCCGTCCGCCATTCCGCGCCTCTTTGACAACTGTCAGGCCTTTTTGTGCCGCTAATCAATGTACCTAAGAACATCGGGCAAGGAGGAGGGAACGGCAGCGCCTCACGGGATTCTTCGTGTATTCTTCGTGGCTTCTCTTGCATGTAAATGGCCCGCCCTGGTGGATTGAGTTTTTTGGGGGCGTTTGTCTGTACTTCCGACGGTTGGACAAGTCACAGGACTCAATTGGCAATCCTTTGCGCCTTCTCAGTCGTCGCGCGGTTTCTTTCCCCTCAAAACATCTCCCCATAACGTCCCCTCTTCCGCCGGCGCCGAGATGGACGAGCCCGAGCCGTGAAGCCGCGACGCGTTGGACGAGGCTCCAGAGCTCCACGGACTTGCGCCTTGCGCTCCACGTTTGTTGAGGGGAAGACGCAGGCTTGGCAGGGAGCGGGAGGCGGACACTGGTCTCGAAAAAAAACTCGAAAAAAAATCGTCGACATCTGAGACCGCAAAAAAAAGGTCTCCAATTTCTCCATCTGTCCTCATCCTCGACCACACTCAATGCGCACAATGCGGCCTGCCCCCGTTATGACGTAGATAGTGGTCCAGGTTGCCCGACTAACGCAGTAGGCACTCCACGCCATGCAGCCGTTGGTTCGTCAAACACGAGTCGTGGAGCCTCTCAATCTTCCGGCTTGCCGTTTTGAAGTTGACGGCGGTGGAGAGCGTCTGGAGGACGACACGGTTGGCGGTCGCAGCGCCGGCGAGTGAGCGTTTGAAGAAGAGAGAAACGGGGCGCGCTTGAATGGAGAGGGAATGGAGAGAAATGGAGGAGGATGGAGGAGACTGGAGCAGGATGGAGACCTGCCGCCAGGGCTCCCCCGTTTGCTCCCCAGCTTGAACGAGGATATTCAAGGATGTTCCAGGGCTGTATCTCTGCACGAGCAGGGGAGCGGCGCACACCACCCTGACACGACCAAGCCCGCTAGGATCGTGAGGCCTGCAAGCTCCCGTTCGGAGGTGGTTCTGAGTGGTTCTTCACAGACGCTGATGTCAGAGAGGATACTCAGTGATGGGCCGCCCACCTGCCGCAGGGGGCGTAGTGCCGCGTCGAGTCGTACGTAAGAGTATCTTTTCGGCGGCTTAACGCGGAAGAGATACTTGTCCGTGACAAACGTCGGTGGCTGCCTTGCTGGCCACTCATGTTGGCCGTTGGCAGGCGGGCAGAAGAGTCGATACCTGGAAGGGAAAACGAGACGAGATGGCAGTCAAAACCGTCGCCGGACGCCGCACACCGTCGAGCAGCGGCTGCGCCAAACCCGGCTCTTTGGTGGAGGAAGAGGCCGGGGGACGGCACCCGATCGCAGCGCACGCGACAGGCACAGGACAAGCACACTGTCACTGTCCCGCCCACCTGGGTCGTCGGGGAGCCTCACCGATGGCGCCATTGCACCCTGAGACCCTGAGACCCTGTGGCAGGCTGAACAGGAGGGGCGGACTTCACGATACGTATCTACGTATCGAATCTGGGGAAAGGCTGAGATGGTGGGAGGCAAGCGGTGATAGCCTTGCATTGGTGTATCGGTCTTGGTGTTGTTCGATGGAATGACGAGGAAACGGTTGAGCAGTTGATATCGTGATGGAAAGCGGGTGTGGCGTCGAGCTGGGAGCCCGGGGTCGAGTGGAGACGGGCCTGTGTTCACCGAGCTGACCGAGAATAGGCTGGCGATGGAGTCGAGGTGTTGTTGGTTTTGGCAACAGTGTTCAACGTGGTCTAGAACGTCACGGTCTGGCACTGTTTGTTTGTGACAACGCAAGGGATGCTGCAGAAACAACGTGCGAGGGTTGGTTTGACAGGTGAAAGTTTAAAGAGCCGGGTAATCGGTAGGGTAAGGTAGCTAGCTGGTAATAAGGCTCAACCCAACCTATCCAACCGCTGCTCGTGCTGCTGAATGCATGTCGACGCCCGCAGCCAGCGTCCAAGGATGCGGCCCTTCCCTTCGCTTCCGCCACGTCAAACGCCTTAGCTTGCTCGGTCGAGATGAGGCTAGCCATGGATTGAGCCGCGTCTGTAGCCTGACGACAGTCGACATGGCCGTCGACATGGCCGTACGACTGCAAGGTGGAAGTGATCTGCGTGTAAATTCTCCGGTACGATGCAGCGCACTGCAGTGCAGCGTCTCTCGACAGGCAAAGGAAGCAAGGTACAAGGGGCAGAAGAGCATGCACCCCGCTGCGGTTCCTCGAGTTAAGTTGAGGCGCCAAGAATGGGACAGCTGTAGACGAGAGGTCGGGATGCAACGTGGTGATGGAGATGCAGAAGAGAAGAAGCAGGACGAGTGACTCTCTGTGTCTCCTGGAGCGGTGAAAGGGGAAAAAGGCAAGGGCAAGGGCGGTGCAAGGTCATGGTCATGGTCATGGTCATTGGAGAAACCCGTGAGGCAGGAGCTGTGAGGCAGGAGCAGTCAACAGGGTCGCTCTTTCCTCGATCTAAGGTAATCTGAAATGCAGCAGCAGCCAATGAGTTTGGGCAGGCGCCTCGCATGCCGCTGCCTTCCTTCCTTCTCTGGCAAACGACGACTCTTTACTGGCCAAAGGGGGCAGGTTTCGCCATTGCTCCTTCCGCCTTCGCACTTTCGCACCTTCGCACTCTCCGCAAGCCTCATTTTCCGAGGCTGGCTGTCTTCGGTCTTTCAACAATGACGCCTTTGCTGCATCGCATGCGAGGCTACTTAAGCAGCAGTGTCTTCCCGTCTTTCTTCTCTAGATCTCCCCGCACTCTGTCTTTTGCGTGGATATTTCGAGATCGACAAAACCTGGGGAAGGGAAACACCAATGCTGACAGCTCCGCATACGACATGGACTCCAACCACGAGATACATGGAACCGAGAACGAGACACACGCCCGCAGTGTCGAACCAACCGGCCCTGCACGACATCGCTGTCGATTGATCGAGATACGCCTCCTCCAAGACGAAATACACCAGCCGTGCTGCTATAAGAACCAGGATTGATATCTACAAGGCGTTTCGGACGATGAGCTAGGAACGAACGGCATCTGGACGCAGGGCGGCACGGCGGACAGAATTCGGCATCTCGAGATATCAACAGCTGCAAGGAACAGTCAGGGAAAACGATTACCGAGGGTTGGTTATCAGTAAACGATTGCTATCGACCGTTGATGAAGAACACGGCATCAATACCGACATGCCGACCTATCGATGAGACTGACAACGCACTTCCCCGGAAGCATGCTACAAGCCATCAGCTGGTCGTCGGTCGGCAGGCCCAATACTACGCCGGTCACGCGTTGTCTCGCCCGGTCAAGCAAGGGAGTTCGCCAAACCCCAGATACCTTACGTTCGCCTGTTTATCTGATATCCTGACGGCACACGGAGACCAACGCCGTGCCACCGACGTGACATGTCGCTAAATGTCAATTATCATCTATCAGAAGACATGCTGTCGCCACGACAAAGATAGGAGCATCCCCGGCGTCAATGGGATTCGGAAACGAGCTAGGCGACCGCGGAACAGAAACCTGATGGTCCGGTTCGGTTTGCTGGGGATGGCACCGCGCTTGTCAACTCGGTGAGCCGGAAATGGGCCTCGCGTGGGGGTGCAGAACCCGAACCCCAGACTCGGGCTTATCTCCAAGGCTAGGGGGTATTTCCCTTTTCCGACACTTGCAGCCCGGTCGCGGTTCGAAGCAGCAGATATCTATCGTCCATGATAAGATAATCTCGCGTTCGTGAGGGGAGTGAGTCGTCAGACAGCCCCGGGTCAGCCAAAAGACGTACCGCAGCATTGGCTGCCGCCGAGGAGGAGTGGAGAGAGGTCGGCCGTCACAATCTCGTGCCTCTAGGCGGACGTCTACTCAAGCAGCAACAGCGCAATCACTGTTTGTTGTCGCTCACCTCACGGCACTCAACTGACTTTTGGCTTTCGGACAGGACACCGCTTTACCGATCACGTGTGGGTTCAGCCATGCACATCGCCGCTGGTCCTGTCGAGGATGTCGGAAGTTGGAACAGTGGCCTCGCCCTCAGCCAGGAGACCCAACGCCGATCTAGTCGGATCGGCAGTCAAGGTCAAGCCAGAAGAGCTGGCCAGCAACGGTCGGGTTCCCTTCCTTGGACGTGCAATTTGGCTCGGACAAGAGGGCGCCGTACGCGCACCTTTTTTCCAATGCTGCAGCAGGCCAACACCCGGATTACGAAACAGAAAGACGACATGGACGCAATGCATTTGCGGAGCAGAGCAAGTCCGCTTCTTTACCGCCGCCGCTGACAATCCAAGGCCAAGGATGCGCGGGTTCGGTCAACGTCCAACAACACATGATCCATCATCCAAGCAAGTCACTGTCAAGTCTCTTTTCCTCCTCGTCGCCGCCAGCTGGCAGATGGTCTCCTGCTCTGGTTTTCAGCGGGTTTCCAGGCCCAAGCCGCCTGTCCCAGGACCCGGAATGCGCGAAATACCGCACATTTCTGCACCTCGGTCCAGCACCTTGCACCTGCTAATGCGCTATTATGCAGCGGCTGGACTGCTCGCGGCCCCCTGTAAAAGGGAGGGCCCATCGCCCCAAAGGCTAAGGCTGCAGCGCTGCAGTTTTTTAAATGACGGCGCGTTCCAACAATTTCAGCGAGTGTAGCATCTGGGTGGGGCGTCTCTCGGGCTAACAGTCGGCAGGCAACCAATCAGGAGACGATAGCAGCAGCGATTGACCACTGTAAAATGAGGCCGTAGCGGTTGCCTTCAGCGAGGTGGGTGACCTGAGGTGGTGAGTGGACCCCTACGGCGACGGGAATGAGGGGCCTTTCAAGGACCTTCAGGTGAGGTCCGGACCCACACCCGGGAATGAGTCGGGACACGCAGCCGTCTGTGCACCCAAACGGACGGTCCTGGTTGGTCAGCGGGGTTTTGTCGGCCCCGGCCCCACCAGTGCAAACTTCTCACAGGTCCTTCGTATCCGAGAGGCTCCGCTTTGAACCGTTGGAAGGGCCTCCACGATGGTCCACCCTCTCGGTCCCTTCACTGCGAACAGTCCCGATCCATGGGAAAAGAGCGCATCGGCGAGCATCACCCGACTGGGCGGCATCCTAATTGGCAAAAATGAAACACGAAATTGTGACAAGACACAATGCGCAAGAGGTAAAATATGAAAGGGACGAGACTCGAACTCGCGCGGGTTGCCCCACCAGGAAACAGATGTTAAGCTGACCTTAACCTGGCGCCATAACCAACTCGGCCACCCTTCCAGCTGATATCAATCACATTAGCAAAAGCCACCTATGCAGCTCACGCACTAACGAGGGGCAGTTGCTATGAGATCACCGGTATCGTCATTATCATTATCGTGGCTTCTTATCTTCTTCACCCTACTTGCATAGGGCACGACTCACGATAAACACCACATCGCCCGCCGTTAGGGCTGTCTATGCTCTAATTATTCGTCCGCCGCCGCCGTCAGCTGCCACAACGTCGTCCGCCCGTTCGCAATCTGCGTCGCCATCACCCGATCGCCAACCGCAATCGCCGCGGCCACGACAAGCGGCGTCTTGCCCGTCTTTGCGATTCCCTGCGTCGACTGGTCAAGACAAACCCCGTTGCCGACATCGCGCATTCTCAACCGCCCGCCGTCCGCCTGCACCGTCGCGACGAACCGCCCGTTGCGCGGCACACACGCGAACGCGCACCCGTTCATCTCCAGCTCCGCGCGGCTCCCGTTCTCCGGCCACCACGTCGTCAACCGCCACGTCCAAGGACTCGTCCCGTCCGTTTGCCGGCACGCCGCCATCACCCTCCTCCCGTCCGCCACGAGCTGCATCGCCTCGCGCCCGACCGACTCCCACGATGCCGCCTTCGCCCGCGACTCCTTGACGTCCGCCCACGTTGCAACATCCCACGTCGTCATCCTCCCCGCGCGATCGAGCGTCGCGATCCGGCTTGAGTCCGGCGTGAACGCAAACTTGCACACCGGTAGCCCGCCCGTCTTCTTCTTGCCCTCGCGCAGCGTCACCACGTGCGTGTTGATCAGCGTCTCCCACACGTCGATGCACCCGCCCGCGATCCACGTAAGCAGCCGCCCGTCCGGCGAGAACTGCACCTCGTGCGCGTCCGCCCCGGCCTCGAGCACCGCCTCCGCCGTCTGGCTCGCCCAGTCCAGGCTCCACACCTCATGGCGCGCGCCCGTCCGGAACGACAGCGCAATCACACGGTTGCTCGTCGGCGAGAACGCGATCCCCGTGATGCGGTCCATTCGCACCACGTCGAACTCCACCACCGTTGGCGGCACGTTGCGCTCGAGGCTCCATATCAACACGTCCCGGTCGCCGTGGACCGTCGCGAGGAGCGTGTCGCAGATGCTCAGAAGCCGGATCTGCGTCGTGAGGCCCTGGCCCGTGGGCACCGTCCGCGAGAACTTGTACTGCACACATATTGGTTCGGAGCTGACGCCGTTCCCTCGTTGCGTGAGGTCGCCGTCCCGCGGCATGGTTCCCCGCTTGCGTGATGTTCGTAAACATGAGAAGATATCTCTGCCATGCCCCGCCTTCGTGATATGTATGAGCTTGGGAGGTTATGATGGAAATAGCCCCATACTGCGAGCCCCTCCAAGCTCAAATTGGCTCTCGATGCGCAATTAACCCCAGATGCAACGAGCTGCAAGAAAGGCGTTTAAAGAAAACGCCAGCTGTCACCACAAAGACAGAGTTTCATGCGTGCGTTTCGCCAGCACCCCCGTTTGACTTCTTGCCGTAAATAGCCTACATGGGCAAAATAGAAACCAGCGTGGCGAACCGTTGTTTGGTGGATTCGAAGCTGCAGGCTGCAGCGCTCTCGGATGCGCACGCGCCCGTCGTTTGCCCGCCTCGGTTCCTGGAGAACATCGGCTGAACTGTTGAATTTTGTTTTGTGTCAAATTTGGTTTCCGGGTGTTTGCTACCTGTTCAAGAAGAAACGGTCGAGAATGCAGGTATGTCGGGCTGCTACGTCTCCCCGGATCCGGAGCTGGAGTTGTCCACGCGGGCGAGATGGATGCTCTATTTTGATGTGCATGCTGCATACTGCGTGACGATATCGCGGGGTAAGTATGCAGAAACATGGGTTTATGAAATGCCCAATTCGTTCGTCGGTGGTATGCAGTCCTGCTTTGACTTTCCCATCACCGATGAACGAAGCGCCGATTCGCTTCCGGGCGTCGTGGTATTTTTGGCAACATGTCCTAAAGAGGTTCATCTCAGATGCTATACCATACCATTTTGACGACAGCATAACGTGTAGGGCACGCCGCGGGCGTCTCGCTCTGATATGTAGCCCCACGAGTCGGTTTCCCTCACCGGTATCAAGCTTTTCTGACAGCCTTGACGGCCGCAGTGACAGGGACAGAAATTCTGCCCCGTCTGTGAGGTGTCGTTGCTGTCGTTCTTTGGAGGTGTTTGATGTCCTCTGGCCTACTTGTTCATGACGAGTGCATTCTGCGATTGGTGGTTGACGGCATGTGATGCTCTCAGGTACAATGCGATGTGTCGGCGGTCTGAGTTGCTTGTTAGCCACGCTCAAATCCCGCGATATCAACTCAAACCCCGTGATATCATTCTTTGGCCCCGGATGAGTAAGGACGATGCTGGCCGAATGAAGCAAAACATACGCGAAGGCATCTACGAAGATGGCAAGTGTTTCCGTACGTCGTTCGATTTGTAATACCCCATTGGTTGGACGTATACCGGCGTGAATCCACAACTGAAGCATCTAAACGGAGACATCCGCTTGGGCGCACGTAGGTTGAGGAGGGCAATTCGTAGTTGGAAAATATATTCCGCCTCGAGTCATACCGTTCGAGTGGAACCGGCACATGTGCAAACACACGTACCCGGACATCACAACTCCGTGGAGAGAGTTGGTTGCTAATGGAGCCGCTACGCAACACCGGGTCACCATTACCCTGATATCGAGACTTAGAATCTATTGACTTAAATGCGTTGATACTAATGCTAATCTCGCCATGTCCTCACACACCAGCCTCATCAATACACCTATCCCATCATGCCTTACACTTCCATCACAATCATCGTAGCCCCCTACCACACCGGCCTCTACGACCACCGCGTCGGCTCCGGGCCCCTGCGCATCCTCGCCCACAACCTCGCCTCCAATCTCGAGGCCCTCGCCCCTGTATCCTTCACCAACATCGGCCCCGTGGACGCCTTCGAGGGCGAGATCGGGCGCACCTTCGAAGTCCTGCGCCGCATCGCCACCGCCGTCGCCGCAGCTGCCTCGCGCTGCTCGTTCCCGCTCGTGCTTTCGGGGAACTGCAACGCTAGCGCCGCTGTCGCAGCTGGGCTGCACTCTTCTGTGCCGGATCTAAATGTGTTGTGGATCGACGCGCATGATGATCTGGATATGCCCGATACGAATGTGAACGGGTACCTCGACGCGATGGCCGCGTCGATGATGTGCGGGCGTAGCTGGGCTGCGCTGATGGCATCCGTACCGGGGCATGTTCCCGTGAGTTTGGAGAGGGTTGCGTACTGCGGGTTGCGGGACGTGAGTGAATCCCAAAGAAAGGCGGTGACGGAGGCGGGGGTTGATGTCATCTGGGGTGATGCCGGGAAGAAGGTTGCGTTTGGGAGGGAGCTGGATGGGATGTTGGAGCGGAAGGGGTTCAAGAGGACGCATGTGCATCTGGATCTGGATGTGTTGGATGAGTCGTTGGGGAGGGTGAATGAATGGCCCTCGCCTGGGGGACTGGATGAGAGGGACTTGGTGGAGTGTATGGAGGTCATACCGAAGCGGACGGAGCCGACGAGTTTGGTGGTGTGTTCGTTTGATGCGAGGTTGGAGGGGGGAGATACGGTTGCGAGGCTGGCGGTTGAGGGGATTGTGAGGTTTGTGGAGGGGATGAAAGAGCGTGGGAGCCTGGCGGTTGATGAAGCATGATGGCGAGCATGGAGAAAATCGTATTGGGAAATAGTCTAACGCAAGACGAAGTTTCATATATACTTTGAAGACAAATATCAAGCCGCAGTAAACGACTCAACCTTGATCGCACCTCCCAGCGCCTTCGTCGCAAAGTTGAAGATGCCAAACCTGTAGGCAATGAAAAACGCCCAGCCGCTGTACAACTCATACGTCTCTCCCAACTTAGTGAAGCTCACCCCATCAAAGCTGTAAAAGAAGTTCGCATCTCTCGTCCCCGTCGGCCGCGCATCCAGCTCCGCGCGGAACCAGACCTTCTTCGCACCGCTCGGCACCGGCGCAGACGCCACTTCAGTACCGTTGGACACCGGGTCGCCGGACCACTCGTCGATGATCAGGCCTTGCACCGATTTCAGGGTGTACGTGTCGCCGACGCGGTGGATGCCGATGTAGGCGCTCTGGTCGCGGAAGGCCGCCAGCCCGAAGCGGTCGCCGTCGGCCATGTTGCTGAAGTCGATCGCGACGGTACCCTTGGGGAACTCGCCGTGGATACGGTGTGTGAGTGTGTTTCTTGCGGAGTACAGATCCTCCGTGACACTTGCCGTCTTGAGCGTCACCCCGTTGTTAACTTCATACGAGGCAACGTCCGGGTTGTGATTCCACTCCCATGTCGGCCCCAGCTCGCTCTCAAACGTATACGTCATCGTCCAGTTATACAACACCTTCTCCGGCAACGGCATCGGATACTCCGCGCCCCAGCCGCCGTTCGCCCCCTTCACCAGCTCGGGGAACCCGTCCGCGCCCCAGGTAATCGGCGCCAGCACCGGCATGCGACCCGCGGGGTACGCCCACGTGAAGGACATGTAGTACCACTGCCCGTCCTTGGTCTTGACGAGGCTGCCCTGGTGCGGGGAGTTGCCGCCCGCCAGCGGCGGCGCGACGTTCTGCACGAGGATCTTGGACTGGTAGGGACCCCATGGGCTGCTTGACTTCCAGATGTATGTCGTGGAGCCGGGCTGGTCGTTGAGGATGTAGTATGTGCCATTGATCTTGTACATCCTGTTCCCCTCGACGGTTTCGGTGTTGACATCGGAGGCTTGGAGGACCTGTTGGGTTTTGACGACGCTTAGGGCGTCGGCGCTGAGTTGGGAGACTTTGACTTGTCCGTTGCCGTAGACGACGTACATCGTGTCATCGTCGTCGATGAGAAGGCCGTTGTCGTACATGCAGAGCCCATCCCACCCGTACACCCCACGATTGCTCCACGGTCCCTTGACATCGGAGGCGGTAAAGACCCAGGTCACCCAAAAGTTGGTGCATCCGATCCAGTACCACAGCCCGTTGCTTTCGCGGTAGCGCAGCGTGGATGCCCAGGTGCCGCCGCGGTAGGCGCGGGGGCCGCCCGGGGGCAGGTCGTAGCCATCGCCGAAGGTGAGGCGGGGGATAGAGTGGCCGACGGGCTCCCAGTTGACGAGGTCGAGGGAGCGGAGGATGGGGGCGCCGGGGGAGTAGTGGAAGTTTGAGGCGGAGAAGTAGAAGGCGCCATCTGGGCCGACGGAGATGTCGTTGTCGGGGTAGTCTTCGTAGAGGACTGGGTTTTGGAAGGTGTCGGCGCGGCGGAGGGGGAGGTGTGCCGCTGTTGCGAGGAGGCTGGAGGCCAGGAAGAGGAGGGTTGTTAGATGCATGGCGGCGGGTGGTGGAGGTTGAGAAGGCGTGTCGCCATGACGGATTCTGGAGAAATTGTCAAGGCGATTGAGTGTTTGAAATACTTCTTCTCTTCTCTGGCCAAGATGAATTGTATCATTGAAGGTGGAGTAATGCCATCCGGTTGCATGGTGGTGTTCGGCGGATGTTTGTCCGTCTTCTCAAATTGCCTAGTACGACATTATGTATTCGCGGGGAAGACGCGCCAAGAGGACAGCGGCTCCCGCACTTTACCCCTTCGCATTCGGAAGACTGCCGGATTGATGCGAAATAAGGCTGAGGCGTCGATCCGAGAGTCCAAAGGAGATAGAATTACCGATCTGTTCTGCCTCTTGGTAAGCTGCCACTCGTGACGGGTGGTGTTTGGTGGCTGTTTCCGTACGAAGTAAACAATCCGCGACAGGAAGTCCAAACAAGATGCTCAGGAACACAACGCGTTTGTCATGTACATAATGAGTTCTTTCGTTTGAATGAGACATGTTCGCGAAATATTTGCACTGAACTTCCCGGAACAATTATATTTCTCTCCCTTTCTTCGCAGACAATAGCCCATCCAATGTGATGAAAGATCCTTGGTTTCATGAGCCACAGCTTCCTAAAAGGGCTGAATATGTATCCACCGCATCCATTGGCTGAGGTCCGGCAGAAAACAACTGATTGATAGGTAGATCAGCTCACCATTATGCCGCCGATTCCCCGATTTACGTCGCATCTGCCCAACTGTGGCGCAGATTCTACCCGAGGCGTGGATACGCGCAGAGGGGTTGAGGTTTTTCGCGCCAGCCTGATTTTGTGTGCGAACCTTTTCTTTCAATTTCCGTCTTCACGGTCTTCCGATACCAGCAATCGAATTCGAGTGAACTGCGAAATCACCTTGCCATGGCTGACCCACTGGGCATCGCCGGCACCGCCGCCGGACTGGTGTCCCTGGGGCTGCAGCTGTACGGCGAGATCTTCAAGTACATCAAGGCCGTCAACGGCAGAGAAGACGACCTGAAAGCGGCAAGAAAGAATGCTGAAATACTGAAAAAGTGCCTGCTTGCCATCAAGGGGACCACAGCATTGACGAATATCGCCCACATGGCAACGAAAGACGCAGTCGACGAGTGCGTCGCCTCTTGCAAAGATGAGCTGAAACAATTGGAGGCCTTATTGACACGCCTACGAGGCCCGGAAGCCCCCGCAGAGACACTGTCTGCCAGAACTAGGGAAAGAGGAAGACGATTGATGTATCCTTTCCGTAAGGATAGCATAGCCGAGCTCGAAACAAGACTGGCGTCAACGAACGCGGTACTCCAGACAGCTTTGAATGCCCTAGGACTGTAAGCGATCACGATAGTTGCTGGCGCCCAGGTGTCATTGCTTCAAGAATGACGCTGAAAGATTCAAATGACCATAGGAATGTATCGATATCAACGCATGGCGTTGCGTCCGACATTCAATCTCACATTACAGCCATGAAAATATCGAACGAACAAAGCAATAATCAAATCTCGGCCATGTCGACCATGGTGGAGGATATCAGGACGATTACTTGCAAGTCTCACCATCTAATACCAGAAATACATGCAAAAGCATCGGAAACGTCGCTCCTAATGAACAACCGTATGAAAAGATGCGAAGAGCTTCTGGAACAACTGGTTGCAAGCTCTACAGGACCGCCAAAAACCCTCCAACAGTTTGGGCAACTAACTTCATGCCCGTCGGATCTTAGTACCCTCTGCGATGGGTTTTTGGACCCCAACCCACCTAGGGCTTCAAGGGTAAGCCTCTTTGCGACCGGAAACAGTTCCGGGATTAGGAAAACAAGCGTGGGATTCAGACCTTGCCCTTGCACGAGACGCCAATATGTGCAGCGTCACAGACGAGCATTGGGTCCGTTGACCTTCGAGACCGAAACTTCTGAAATGGAATACCACGCACCTGACTGTCCCCTTTCCCAGCTAAGGCCACCAGAGCAGCAAGTGAGAAAGGGACTCAGCGTCACAGTTCCTGGAATGCAGAAACTTCTGCGAAGGGCAATCCGCTTTTCCTTATCAGTCAGCCATGGAGCTGGGGGTTCAGCCTTGAGCCAGAGTCTCTCGTGGGTGGCGACTGTGGATGCAACGCGAGCCCCGGCGTTTAGAATTTGTGACATTGCAATCTCGGCGATCTATCTCTCCACCCTTACAAATGAAAAGCGCCGGGCTGTCTTGAATTCATGCTGGAGACGATTATTCTGGTGCTTTGCTCAGAAAACGGCTTCTCCGACCGATGTGGATGAAAATGGTATCACGATACTGGGTAGAGTAGTCACTAGAGTTGAGGTGTGGAACGAAACAACATCTAGTGTTCAGGAGCTTGATTTCACTGACACGGCTACGTCAGCCTTTAGACAAAGCGGATATTGCACCCTTCATACTGTCGCTTATGGCTCTGAAGATGACGGCCAACAGTCCAGCCTCGGCTTGGGCAAATGAGTGAGTGACAATACCATCATGAAACTTTCTCTTAGCAAATATCCTTATTTAGAACGAGTTTCCTGGGTGTGCTAGTCAATAACGTGATAATAGATCAATTTTTGCATGGATCATGGGGTCCAAGTGGCTTAGGCAGCGTAATGCAGTACCTACGCTTCTAGATGCTTTAAGCCACTCTTATGACCCAGGAGAATACAATTTGAGGGGCGTCGCCACTCTACCAGACATCCTGGATATGTTTCTACTTTTTAGAAGCTTTCCGGAACTTGCGAAGGGTACTTTCAAATGCGAACAAAACCGAATGGCAAAATGATTAATATATACCCAGTGCTGCAGTTTGGCCCGCTGATGCTTGGCATCATCCAGAAAGACCTAGGAACCGTCAGACATTTACTAAAGCTGCAACCTCAGTCAATATTGGAGGTAAATCATGCTAAACAGACGCCAATTCATATTGCCGTATTGACGGGCAATGTGTCAATTCTTGAGCTAGTCCTATCGTGCAGTAACGAGCAGCTACTCAGCACCTCCGACTCCTATGGTTATTACCCGATAGAGTATGCAACTATCGAACAACTTCACAAAGCTTGTTTAACCCGAGGAGAAGCAGCGTGCCAGGGCTGTCGTATAGTAGGGGCTTTGCTTCGAGCGCGCAGCGTTCTTTTTCCTCGTGCTATTCGGCTGGCGTTCGGGCAATCCATAGAGGCGGACAATCACCCCCTATCATTTGGCGCTCGGGCGATGTTGCTCCGCCATCTCAGAGAACAAAGGATAGAGCTCAAAGCCTTTGCAAAACAACACCTCCCAAGAAAACAGAGACAACTCCTGAATTCTCCCACGAACGGCGTTCTAGACCGGAACGCTCTCCAAGTCCAAAAGCTCCTGGAGGGCCAGTCCATCTACATCCCGTCATATCTCAAAATATGCGATGAAACAACAAAATCGATTCCTTCAAATGCTCCAAGGACAGTATACAATTACATATACGACAGACGAACCGCAAACCTTGCCTGGGAATTAGGCTTTCGTGATATAGACCCTATGGATGGGCTCTCTCAAATGGTAGATGGAGCCCTCAAATTCCAGGGGTTCAACGACCAGGTTATACAAGGATTCATCGGCTATGTCTCCTGGCTGTTAGATCGAGGACTAGATCTGAAGTCGCCCATCCCCACAGCACTGCTGGATGAAGACTTGAGGAAACGCTGGCACCTGAGAGCCACGGGCGCCCACTATTGCATGAAGCTTCTGGGGCGTTACAACACATTTCCCTTATCCAAGAGCCTCGCGAAAGCTGTCTTTTCCCGAGTCGCCAGCGACCACTGTTCATGCCCTTGTTCTCCATCAGGCTGCACACCGCTGATGAAATTCTTTGAAGAGCTTCAACACACGAGCTGGCGATTCTACGGTAATGCACTGCACAATCTACAGCAAATGTGTCGATTGGCACTTAAAATGATTCCGCACAACGAACGGAAAAGTCAGTCGTACAGTTGGATATACCATGCTATCCTTCGACGTATCACGTTCGATGCTTTGTCCCTGCGGCACACCTGTTGCAGCCTGGAGAGGTGGCATCAAGAACTAGACGAAGAAGATATAGCGGAAATCCAGATGGTAAATGCAGAGCGTTTGTTGCTTTTCGAAACCCTATGTGAGGAGTTTACAGCAAAGTGCGGGAGCAATTTGAGGCTGTTACAGGTCGTGCGGGACACCTGGGAACCTCGTATGAAGTACGAAATAGAAATGTTGGAAAGAAAGGGAACAACGATAGAACTGACAGCAGAAGAGCGTCTAGCGGCGGAGGAGATCGGTGTCATTTGGAACACTGACAGCTCTGATATCTCCATCAGCGAGAGCGACCACGTTTGGGAAACGCCACAAGGTCTCTTACAAATGTTGTATGACATAGTCCCAGACCCTAACATACAACTTCCACATGTCTTTGAATTGAGATAGCAGCAAAATTCAACGATCTGGCTGTCATCAGTTTGGGTCACCATGGAAAATATTATGGCGGCTGGTCTCTGAATTACACCTGTAGAGAACTATGTGGGAAACGACCTAGCGTCCTTCTGTGACCGAAGAATCCTGCATGTGCCATGTGATCTTTGATGACTCAACACGTTCCAACGACAAACTGAGGCTGTATCGTTGGGAAGTTACCTTCACGAAGCGTGTCTCTTTCGTCAAAATTACAACCCCTGACTGTCCCTGCGATCCAACGCTTTCCGCCGCTGAAAAAAACGCCCTTCGTTGTCTTCTGCCATCAAATTCACTCCAGCAGGGTGTAAAACTGGACCTGCGCGATCATCGGCTCGATGGTGGGCATGCGTGCAGCGCGGCCGCTGTTCGTCTCCTCACCACAGAAGTGACGGAGCGAGCGCAGGGCACCATTGGCCTCGACTTCTTGCTTAATGAACTCGAGTACTCGGGTGATTACCTCGCGAGGAGAGACAGACTTCGCCTTGGCCTGAAAGCCATAGCCGATGAGAAGGATCTTGGATCCGGGCTGCTCGATCAGCAAGCCACAGCCGCCGCCGTGATATCCATCTCCTAGACGCTCGATGGTGATCTGGAGGCTGTAAAGGGCAGTGGTGACGGACGCCTTTGCAGTGAGGCCGGAGATGTTGGCGGGGCTCAGGTTGAAGCCGATGGTCTTGCGGTGGGTAGACCGAGCGTCGAGAAGGATAGGGGAGATGTCGCGGATGAGTTGGAAGGACTTTGGGACTTGCGACGGCGCGGAAGCGATCTTCTCCAGGTCATTGATAGCGACACCAATGGCGCCGTAGCTGCCGAAAGCAGTCCACATATCTTCCGCTCGGCCCTGGCTTCGGGGATGGTCGACGACCAACAGGGGGTGCTTGTTGTCCGCCGCAGTCTGACAAACCTCGTGGTATGGAGCGTCACTGGCGCTGGGGGCCCAGAAATCGACATGCGAGACGAACGTCTTCCAAACGGCCGCGGTTCCGGTGGTTCGAGGGGCGCCATGTAGAACGCGCTTGACCGGCACGGTAGTAAAGACGGGAACGCTGATGGCCTTCTTGACCACGACTGCCAGGCCGTCAACGTAATTGGCGAAGTGGAAGCTTGAAAACAGACTCTCGGCAGCCTCGACATCCAGTGCCAGTTGGTCCCAGGCCACTCGTTCGTTGGCTGCCATGGCCGAGCCCAGTCCCCGAAAGTGAGCAACCATATCCCGGGGGACGTCTGCATCGAACGCAGCGGTTGCTCGAGGACTGCAGTCCCGGGTGTCCCTGGTAAGGCCAACACAGCCAGAAAGTTGAACCATAATGATGGTGTTCTTCAGGTCAACCTTTCGGACGTGGTTCGCCAAAGCGGCGACCGCTCGCTGCTCGACCCGGGCGAGCTCCGGGTTGAAGATTGAAACGGCGTCGATGGTGCGCGTGGTCTGGCCGATGACCTCTCCGTCGTCGTCGACCACCTCGTCGCGGATCTTGGCGCGCGGGAAGCGGTTGGAATCAAGCTTGATCCACGAGGGGGCGTGGTCAGACAGATCTAATAGTAATGTTAGTCGTGCTCAAAGTCAGAGGCGCTTCTCAGTGCTTTGAGAGCTCGAGCAAACTGCGCGGCCCCCATATAATAAGTAAACACAGCACAGGGAGATGAAATTGCTAGGCTTAGGCGATAAAGACGGCGGACGAAAGGGGCAATCCACTTCCAACATTCGAAAAAAAGCGGAGAGGACGAGATGGAAAGGCAATAACTTACTGTCCGTCGGGTCTCCCTTCAGCGATCCAAACCATTGGATCACTACACGCAGTCCATTGGCGTTTGACTGGGCGATGAGGGCATCGAGAGCTGAGAAGTCGTAGGATGCCTCAACAGGTTCAATGACTCCCCACGAGACGGGCGCGAATATAGTGTTGGCGCCGGTATCGCGAAGCTGCTCCCAAAGACGGGAGATGTACGCAGTCGAGGAAGTGGACGAGGCAGCGAGCTGGCCTCCCAAGATGAGGAAGGGTTTCTCATCGACAGAAAGATAGAACGTGCCGTCTTTGAATACGATGTTGGAATGGGGGCCGCGAGGATCCATTCTGAATAGGTGTGTTGTTTGCCACGGCGCTGAGAGGGAGAAGGTGGTGATTTTTCCAAGTTATGCTGGGTTTGTGGTCGACAGAGAGTATTTTCTCCCCTTTCCTCAGATGGGCACGAAGGTGAAAGTCGAAGAAGTAAACAAAGTCGCGTGGGCAGTCGGCCAGCCCTAAGCAACGTGGGTGGGCGGTCAGCAGGTCGGTCGGCCTGGTGCTCTCCCAGCGAGCTCAAGAGATCCCCCTTTCTCATTGGACGTTGACCGGGCAGCCTCTCTCCCTCCTCAAGGCTCGGTGCGGTCGTCTGCATTCACCTTCTTCTTCCTGCCTCTCTCCTGTCCTTCTAGCTTTTGCTTCAGTCGTCGCCTGACAATCATCGAAGGATCTTCACTTACCAAACAACACTTCTCTCCACCATACCACTAGATCATCGACACTCCGACAATGTCCAACATGCCCGTAAGATCTCCTCTTTCCTTCGTTCAGCTGCCTCTTCGAATCTGACCTGTCCCGTTCCCCAGACCAGTTCTCAGGACAGATTCATGACTGCCGCGAAGGAGAACGACGAGATCATCAAAGACTCCCAGGAGCAGATCGAGATCCTTCGAGCAGCCATGGAGCACGCACACAATATGATCAAGGAACACCTCGAGAAGATGAAGGAGGCCGCCTCCGCCGCCAACGAGAATCGCAAGCTGGACATCATTGAACAGGCCCGCCTTCAAGACAAACTCGCCGACAAGCAGTGGGAGGCTACCAAGGCCATGGCCACGGGCAGCCTCGCTCTGTACAACCAGAACAAGAACTCATCGGACGCCTTTGAGAAGGCTCGGCGCCTGGGTCCCAAGATCCGTCGATCTGGGGCCCAGGGCAAGGTGAAGAGCTGTATATATTGTTACCAACGTTTCACGGCGAACGACGAGTATCGCCGTCACCTGAAGCTCCAGCATTACGCTGAGATGTGGCCTGATTGGACGGCCGCCGAGGCCCAGGCCGCCGCGGAGCGCGATGCTCCTTGAGATCCCTTGCTGAAGTATGCGATGGCTTACCTTTCACATCGACTATGGGCAACATTATTCGCCATACCTACGACGACACGCCTTGTTTCTTGCGCGAGCAAAGCCTCTGTTCTGCGGACGCTCGGCGCGTCTCGGCCTCGGGTCGGGCGTTTGCTTTGTAGTACGGAATCGATAGGTACTGTCTTCCGGAATTCGAGGTCATTGACACTGACGAGATTGCCCAGGTTCACCATCATTAGCGATCACCAGGGAGTGTATGTCAAAGATAAGCATCGGGACTCGGGAAAGGTCGCGCGGAAACTGAAGCAGGGGTTCGCTGGGAAATAGGGCGAAGACGAAATTGAGACCTTTCAGACACAGCCGACCATCGTACCAAGTGAGCAAATATGTGTGACGTGCATGCGGGGTGCATATTTATCCATGTCCAAGTGCTGTCGACGACCAGCCATCCTGTTCTTGAACAGGGGTGCTTCGTAGATCTTTGGATCGCGATACGTTGGGTTTCCCCGATGACAGACTCGGATAGCTCCGATCCTTGCCAGCTTCCTGTTCGAACCTCTCGTCTTCATACTTTTCGAGCGTGATTGATCGATTGCTTCGCGTATCTGTGAGTCTATCTTCTTTCGGTCCCGCTGACATCACGCCAGACCTGGGCAAACAATGGCCACAGCGCGCCTCGGTCGAATGCGACGCGAGGGCGTTTTCTCGACAACACGTACAAATACACGAGCGTCAAAATCCAAAGAAGACATGAAGCGAGTCCCTACCGACTACGAAGAACTACAGACCCTCAGCCGAATGTCAAGATGAAGGCTGCCATCCCCATCCTCCTCGCCGGCTTCGCTGCGGCCGCCGACCTAGCCAGCAAAGACTTCCGCGTCAACATCAACGACAAAACCGGCGCCATCGACAAAATCACCGACCCGCGCTTCAAGAACGCCATGAACTGGGTAAGCACCGGCTCCAACGCGCCCTGGCTACCGACCGGCAGCCGCTGGGGTCTAGGCTACGCCGACCTGGGCCAGGACTCCCTCCACCGCCACTTCTGGAACTTCCCCCGGATCACGAAGCGCGATAATACCGTCGAAGCAGTCTACAGCGCGGGGTCTCTCGAGCTCCAAGTCAGTCGGAGCGTCGACGACAAAGACCAGTCCTTCACCGAGTCGTACACCTTCACGAACAAAGGCGCCGCGGCGCTGGATCTGGGCAGTCGAGGGACAACCTCTTTGGCCGTTTACACCCCTTTCAACGACCACTACACGAACACAAGCGATTGTGTCGCGGCGCGCTCGCATGCACACGTCTGGGCGTTCGGAGGAGCTTCCTCCTGGGTTAAGCTGAACCAGATGGGTGGGAAGTATCGGAATCTTGGGTTAGTTTTGACGAAGGGCGCGTTGGTGGGCTACAGTATCGAGGGACGCGACCCAGTCACGCTCTCCAATACGCGTGGCGCTTTTCTCCTTCATCCTTCTATCCAGACGCTCCAGCCGGGCGAGTCGAGCACGATCGCGTGGACGTGGTTCTGGCACAGCGACTGGGACGACTTCTTCCAGCAGAGCACCAACCGCTCTGAGCAATTCGTAAGGATCGAGACGGGCGACTACACATCCGTTACCAGGGAGACGGGCTCCATCTCCCTCAGCGGTGCCTCCGTGAATGCCAATACGAAAGTCAGCGGCCAAGCAGTCCAATGCGACGACCAACTCTGCCATTACAACTTCACTGCCGGGCGTCCAGGGCGGACGAACCTCGTAGTCACGACAGATAACGGCTACAACTCGACAATCTTCCTCAATACCGTCCCGACATACGACGATCTCATCGAAAGCCGCACCAAGTTCATCATCGAAAACCAGCAAGACCACACGCCCGACACCCCAGCCGAGGGAGCCTACCGCGTCTTTGACAACCAAGCCAATCTCATCGCGACGTGGGACACCTCCACCGACCGCAATCCCGGCCGCGAGCGCATCGGGATGGGCATTCTCATGGCGCGCTGGCTTAAAAAGAATCCCGAGAACGTCGAGGTGCGGGAATCGCTGGAGAAGTACTACACTTACGTCTCGACCAAGCTACAGGAAGAGAATGGTTTTGTGCGCGATAGACCGATTGGGATGGACGGCAGCAAGAAGCGCCTGTACAACTGGCCGTGGGTTCTCCAGTTTCACATCACCGTTGCGGCGCTCGATCTCAATTTGACCGGGACCGTGGCGGAGAAGACGCCCCTGGAGCGCTTCATGCTCACCCTGGAGAACTTTTACGCAGAAGGCGGCGGCCAGCTGTACGCCATCGGCCTGCCTATCCTCGAAAGCCTGCGAGCGCTCGAGAAACACGGGAACGAGGAGTGGTTGCAACGCGCAAAGGAGCTTTTCCTCGCCCACGGCGAAAACATCGCCACACGAGGGCTAGACTACCCATCTTTCGAAGTCAACTTCGAACAATCCATCGTCGCCCCCGCCGCCGTGATGCTACTCGAGCTCTGGCGCTACACCAACGACGACAAGTGGCTCGAAGCCGGTAAACTACACCTCGACACCCTCCTCCTCTTCGCCGGCAAACAGCCCGACTACCGCCTCCACGACGTCGCGATCCGTCACTGGGACGGGTACTGGTTCGGCAAAGACCGTATGTGGGGAGACACGTTCCCGCACTACTGGAGCACGCTGAACGGCATCACGCTACATCACTACGGCAAGGGTTTGAAGAACGATACCGAAGGCCAGGCGGCGGCGTTGAAGACGGCTGGTGGTATCATCCAGAACAATCTTGCTTTATTTGAGGCGAACGGGCGCGCGTCGTGTGCGTACATTTATCCGACCTCCGTCAATGGCCGCGCTGGGAACTACAAGGATCCGTATGCGAATGATCAGGATTGGGTATTGGCTCACTTGTTGCAGATTGAGGAAGACGATGCCTTTGATGAGGAGCAAGCAGGCAGATAAGACATGGAGAAGTTCTCTACGGCAAAGCGTGGTTTCAGACGAGGAGGATATTTTTTGTGTCTATGTTTCCCGCGAGACACTGAGCTGCCTACGTCCAGGCAAACGCGAGATCCCTTGATAAGCTTTAGTTGATCTCTCATATTTAGGCCTGTCAATACAGACTTCTGATCAGCCAAGCTCGGCTTCCAAACACTCAAGCTCCAGTATCGTCATGACTGCCGGCTTGACAAATGTTGGCACCTCAGGATGACGTTGACGCGCGTCGCAAGCATTTGCCACCTTCGTCAACACAATCTTTGCATACCTCTCAAAATGATCTACTTGTCATACGAGCTCCTCGACGCCATCCTCACGTACCTCCCAACACGAAAGAAATGGCTACTCCGACGCACCTGCAAAGCCTTCAACGACGTCCTCCTCCAGCAGCTCTTCAAGATGCTCCGCAAACTACAGCGTGCCTACAAAACACTCCCCGGAAACGTTAAATTCCTCCCCCACGAGATGGAGCACTTCTACAATTTTCTCCTGCAAGCCGGACTGTACGAAGGACTCCCCCGTGTCACCGAGTCGCACCGATACGAATGGAGAGATAAGTACCAATATCCGCACGAACCCTACGACCACCTCCCGTTCACGCTGACGCAGGCGAGCAAGATGCACAATCCTCTCTACACGAGCGTGTGCGGCCTGACGATGCTGTATCTGTACGATATGCATCGCGAGGAGGGCGTGATGGGGGTGTGCGGGACGTGGGCTGTGTACTGCAGTTATTGCAATTTTCGCCGGAGTGCGGTCCGCGACTGTCCTGACGGGTTTAGGGGCTGCGGCGCGATGATGAGCCTGAACAGAAATATGCCGCGGTGTGCGTACTGGTACACGGCGAGAATGTTCCGGTCTGTGCGGATGTGGGAGTATCAGTCCTATCTCGAGGAGGCGTTTGGTGTTTACGAGGCGATTGAGGACATTGAGAGGAGATGTGAGCACTTTGATGCGGTGAGAAGGCGTGAATATCAGGAGGCAAGCATTGGGGGAGTCTGGAAGCCACCACGCTGGCCATGAGGATGCGAGCTGTCACTGTATCGTACCAATAGCATGCGTTGACGAAGTCCATCGAGAGGAAAGCCCTTGTTCGATTAATGGAGATGACCCAAGATGATTGCACACAAGAAATATCTATAATATGCACAAGAACGATCTATCTACTTGGATATTTCCTGCTGTATGTACATCGTAGAAAACACTTTTCAATCCACCATCGAGTTGTAAGTCAGGTAATCATATCATCTTTCCTTGCGTGTTTACTATGTTTATGCCGCAATGTCGGGCCAATCTGGAACCAAGTTAGCGCCTGTACGAAAGTTCAGCACCTGTGTGGGATACTGACCTTCCAAAGAACAATCGGAATGGGAATGAAAACAATGGCAAGAAATGCGAGCAACGAACTTGCCCAGCCAACACCCAGCCTGGTGTACATGGCCGTCGCAAACATCGGGAAACCTGCACCAAACGCACTCCGGAACAGGTCGTTTCCAGCAAGCACCGATGCAGCGTAGTCAGGGTACGCGTCTGTGAGGTAGTTCAACACCGGGTTGAATAATAAGAAGGATCCGATACTGAACCAAGCAGAACCGATGATAGGCATGATCCAGTTGATGCTCTGTCTTGAAGACCAGCCGAACCAAAACAAACAGATTGGAATTGCGACGCCACCTAAGAACGCTGGGGGAAGTCGTTTTTCCGGCTGGATAAATCCATTCTCGTCGAACTCCGGTTCGAGGTACTTGTGCAGGTACCAGAAAAAAGGCGGCACGATAATGATGGCACCGACAAAGATTCCCAGGAATGAGAGCCCAATCAGCCCGGTATTGAACCCGTAAATGCCTCGAAAGACAACGGCAAATGACTCAAACCAGATGTAAAGCAGTCCATAGATGAGAGCCGTGTATAGATTCAGAAGGAAGACCATCGGTTCCGTGAAGTTGAGAGTGAATGGGCGGACAAGCAGCATTTGGACGACGTCCCGTCTCGTCATAGTTTCCGCCATTAGCTCTCCCCTGCTGATTAGCTTATCATTGCCAGTCAGTTTTCTGATACGTCGTGTACGGCGGAAGAGGATATTGCTGGAGCTCGTCTCCGGGAGAAAGACGAAGAGCAGAATGAAGGTGAACCCTCCGATCCAGATAAGCTCCAAGATGGTCCAGGTCCAGCCGTTGGCGTCGACTGCGAAGCCGCTAATCACAGGTCCCATGGTAGGACCGCAGACAGCAGCAATGCCTGTATGCACACAGTTAGCCAACATGGATTAAGGAGCACTGAGAGTGTTCAATACCCCAAATGCAAATTGCGTAAGCGCGTTTCTGCGGCCTCCAAATCTCGGCTAGTGAAGCGCCTCCAACAGCAAGGACAGGCGATCCGACGAAGCCAGTGATAAAGCGGAACGCTAGTAGCATACCGAAGTTCACTGACAGAACCGTTGGAATCTGGAGAAGTACGAAGAGGGCGATACTACCGATATAGACGGGATTGCGGCCAATCTGTGGAGCTTCCGAGATGGGACTCCAAACCATCTGACGCAAAGGTCAGCAAGAAGCGGTCGTGATGCGACATTCGAGGAATTCATACCGGTCCAAGCCCGTATCCGGCGACAAAGAGCGTGAGGCCCAAGATCCCAGCGACTGGACTGACCCCAAATACCCGCGAGACGTCCCTCACACCAGCTGCGTAAATGGCGGAGCCGATGTAAATGGCAATGGTTAAGAGACATATTTGAAATGTTGCGAAGGTCTTTTTTGTGAGCGACCAGTTCAAGGGGTTCTGCAGATCGTTAGCCCTCATCCCCTCTCGCAGTCTATCCCAACGAACCTCTGGATCTCCAGGTAGGAACTCGACAAGGCGCATATCCTCGCCCTTCTCGGAGTCTACCCTCACATCTGTCACCTCGCTCTGGACCTGACTAGCCCCTTCTGCTTGCTCGGGTACTCCTTCTTGCGACGAGTTCGCTATACTCCTGTCGCTTGCGTCGGGCTCGATGTACCTCCTCCATATCTCTGGGTTCTTTTCTTCATAATACTGAAGCTGCTTGATCTTCCCGCGGGCCAGGAAATTCAGCAGGATACCGAACGGCGTGTCGTGAAGCAGGTCCATGGCGTTGGACCTCTCACCGAACCTAAGTCGTCCCAACCGTCCAGCTTCCGTGGAAGCGGCGGCTGGAAATGCAGGCACAAATCACCGTGAACAGACAGTAAGCGCGGGCGGCGGATGGTTGATTTTGTACAACATAAACATGTCATCTCGAAAACGCTGCGTTGCCGTGGATGTTGATGGTATTGGATAGTGATAGACGGACAGGTGCCTTGAAAGAAATTCCGAGGCCACCCCCTCTTGGAAACACGATGCTCGGGGCATGATGTAGACTAAGTAGCGAGATCTCGAAGTTGGGTTAAATTGCCCGCTTGAACCTGACAGGAGTCTGTGCAAAAGCGCATGCAGGAATAACGCTACATCAGGTGCAGCCCGCTGTGACTCCCGAGCATCCCGCACGTTGATGCACAGGTGCGGCCCCGATCATTATCCCCCGCTCGCGGCTCGGAGAGATCCACAAACATCATAGATGCATTGATCTCGGACATCGCATCTTGTGCCAGAATATGGCTCGACGAAAGCTTCCCTTTCTCGTCGGATCGGTTGAGTCCCCATGTGGTAAACTTGACCGATGTCTTCTTCTTTTTGTTTCTCTCTGATAGGAACAAAGGTGTCAGAGCGTCATTTTCCGAATAGAATACCCCAAAGAAATCAGTCTGCATTCCGCGTGGGATGGTCCCGTAGCAGCGGTTGCGGTTTCTTGAGCCTTGTCGACGGTGTCTCCCGATATGCATGAATAGAAGAATGAGGCGGCTGTCATCGAAAAACAGAAACTCAATCAAAATGGCCAAGGCCTTTCAGGGTTCAGGGAAAGAGACTGCAAACCTTCGCGATCCAGTAAACACAACGTAACACGAGATACAGGGTATACTTCATTATGCGTGCCTAGTACGAGGCAAAGGGCTGTTTCGAACACTCCAGTTAGTAAACATTTGAGAGTAATGCCGTTGCCTGTCCTTCTCTGACACTTCCCTGTCTTCGTTTGATGCACCTCAGTCCACGCACTCAACTCTGCCTACAGAATTGCATTTAGGTGTCGTGGCTTAGTATACCAGCTGGATAGAATACCATAACGCCGAGATCTTCAGAAAGCTTTGTGGAATGTTTGCGCTGTCGTCCCCTTTTAAGAATATGCTGTGGCTGCAACATGCTTATCACACAGAGCGATTGTCTATCGTACAGAATCCCCAAGTCCAGCAAGCTCGATTAATGTTGTATCTCTGTGCGACGCGTTAATGAAACAAGATAGCCACAAAACTCTGACTTCTTCGTTCGAGTGAAAGACTTTGCATCGACTTGATGCCTCGCCCTAGCAGACTGAAAATGAGACATTCCAGATGAGAGCAACACATGAACCAAGGCCGGCTACAGCCATGGGACGGTGTCGGATTCCCCTCAAGTCGTAAAAGATTATCTTTTCTGTGGCCATTGAAGCGCATTAACTGCCCAAATATTTTCTTTCTGACTGTGTCTGCCAATTAAATCGGCCTTGTACCCTAGAAGAAATCCAGACGACGCTTTTTACAAACAATTGTGATTGTGCAGGAGGCATTTGACCCCCGAATGCCTTTCATGCTACAGCTGGGTATTTGGGGATGTTCTATTGTTTCCGACACCGGAAAACTCGCAGAAAAGTACACGTCCATACAGAGCCGAACACCCGGGTTCGATATTGCAGAGTCCAGAACCACCAAATATTGAGTCCACAGTGGGCTTGGCAGGGTTTCCATACACCAACCCGCCGGCACAGGCTAAATAGGAATATTTCCGGGACCAGATGGGGTCAATTATCGAAATGAGTGTTTCGACTTTTCGGCGGTGTGAGCAGCGCTGATTCTGCTGGAATCCGGTTGATGGAAACGGAACCACGGCATTACTGCATGCATGCAGTTGCAGTCTGCAAATGGAACCTCGCATTCCACCCGCAAGTCCGGGGGAGACGGAATTTTTCTTCCATATTGGCCCCCAACGGAGATAAATGGAGACATGCGTGTCCTTCGGCCCTTTATCATACCAAAGTCCATTTCGGTGCTTTTAGTCCATTATGCGGTAAAATCCTCTAGCAGCATCACAATGGCTTGTTCTTACTTGGCTTGCAGCTAGGCCCGCCCGTCAGCCGGCATTTACCAATAGAGTTCACTTAGGGCTGACGGATTCGATGTCTCATTCTGGCGAGGCCAATGACATGTCTCAATTGAAGCCATTAGGATCCGAACTTCCGCAGCGATGGAATGTTAGAGACGCAAGCTCATGTCATGGCTTACGGCGTGGAAACCACGCGAACGGCTTTGAAATCAGCAACTCAGGACGAACTGTGATGTCATGTCTGTTTTTGTTCTGGGGGATGGCATCCCAGGGCATCTGCATCGAGGGCAATGCCACGAACTTCAACCACAGGGAACCTGGGTTATCAGAGAGATCCAGCAGATACAGCACTGCTTGATTACCTGCGTCGCAACAACTGCAATTCACTGTCACATCGTGCGGTATCGCAATGACTACCGCTCGGGTCCTGTTGTTTGGCTTCCTGGCCGCAGCCACCTCCGCAATTCCCCTGCAACGAAGGGCCAGCGCGCCTTCGTTCTCCAGTATCGTAGTATTCGGGGATTCGTTTAGCGATAATGGTAAGTTGATCGTCGCACGAAGCCCATGCAACGATGATTAACCATGAGACCAGGCAGCGGCGCCGCGAGAGTGTCGAATGGAACCTGGCCATCAGACAAATAGTTAGCATTTCCACCGCATTAGAAGACACCGAACTGACCATAGCTGAAGCTACAAAGGGCGCTTCTCGAACGGCATCGTCTGGGCCGAGTATGTGGCAGGCAATCTATCCATCCCGCTCTACGATTATGCCATAGGCGGAGCGACGAGTTCCAATTCCCTCATCCAGGGGTACACCGGGCCGAAGAGCTCGATTGCGGTGCCATCGGTCGTCGATCAAATCGTCACATTCTTGGGACAGAAGACTCCTCAAGGCGACAGCTTTTCGGCTTCTGATTCGACTGCGGTTACGACGCCGCTCTTCGTTATGTTTGCGGGCGCTAACGACATCCTGTTCAATGCCAATATCAGTGCTTCTCAGTCATATCAAGTCCTGGCACAAGCGGAAGCAGAGCTCCGAGACGCACATCCCACAGCCGAAGTCCTGACGATCACACCGCCAGACCTCGCGAGGTTACCGTATGGCTTTTTCATAGACAACGTAGCCAAACAGCAGCTGCAGACCTACACGGATCTTCTTGGGGATTTGCTGGGCGGCTCAAAGTCGGGGGCAGTAAACGTTGACCTGCGACCTCTCTTCGACGACTTCGAGTACTATGCCACTCCCGAGGCATACGGCTTCGCGGATCTGGGGAAGTATGGAAGTTGTCTAGTTGGGGCGTATGGCGAGACGCCGAACGTGACGATCTGCGGAGACGCCGAGAAGCAGGTCTACTGGGACGAATATCAGTGAGTTTTACTTCATTTTCCCCCCTTTCTGCCGACGCAATGTTTTCGGGATAAACGTCTGACGTAGAGCAGCCCGACAACGCACTCGCACTCATGGATCGCCAAGCGGATTCTGGATGTGCTGAGTGGCCCGTTCTGATTTCTCCTTGGGGCCAGGTCTGCGAGTTCTGCGAGGCGCTCGTGGTGTTCGGTATTGCGAGAGGCAACACGCCTCGGCTGTCTTGAACGGGCCTTGCAGGACTGCAGAAAGTTGTCTTGGGTGCTGTATCACAGAAACCACCATGGCGAAAGCGAAAGTCTGAGGCAGACGAAAGAAGCAAATTTAACAACCCGGATCCAGTTGTCAGGCCGGAAATGGTGTCTTGGACCGGGGGCCCCTCGCTGACGTTTCCTAAATAGCGATGCCATCCCCACCCCTGGCATCATCAACCGCTCTGTGTCAAACAAGCACAGACGAGTTGTTTGGAGCGGTAGTCCCCGTCGCCGCTGACAAAGGGATGCTCAGGGGCGATCCAAGGACTTGCTGTCTGATAGTCACGCTGGCGTGGTCGACAATGGCGACATCCACCGCTGGCCAGACCGCACGGCACTGGGCTCGGGTTCGCCAGATATATGTGATGTGGATAGTTAGCAGTAAACTCAAAGTGTCTGCCCTAAAAATGGGTGTTTGTATGTCTGGAGCTTCATGCTCCGCATGCACGACCAAGAGATCCCCATCGGTCCCATATTATCGTGAATTTCAAGTAGAATATCGTGCAGAACCGACGGCCCTGCTAAGACGCGTGGCGGTATATCATCACAGGCAGAAATTTCAGGCTCATCACAGAGTCCAATCTGGAAGATTCTGTGACTCCCGGGAATGATAAGTGGAAAATTGAAGAATGACGTGGACTCAATTTGGCTTTAAGCGCTGTCCATGGCCCGAAGCCGGACTTCCGGCGAAGCGGACGAGGAGGTTATGGTTATTGCGTCCGATGTCCATGAACACGCAACGCAAAAAAAAAAAAAGAAGAAGCAAATCTCGGAGATGTCTCACCGATCGATGTTGCAGGACCAAGGACTGGACGAGCCGAGGGAAGCCATTCGTCAACATCGCGGATATGACTTCCTGGAATTCCGGTCTTGCACCAGGCGACAGACGGGTGCAACCCTTCAGCTTTGGCGCCGTGGTGTTTGTTAAGGCTAGCCAACTGGTTGATGTTAGGCAGTGGGATGCAGGCATGTCCCCTGGCCTCATTTAAGCGCGACGTCTGCCATCCGATGGACGCGTAAGTAAGACATGGTCCGTCCCCATTGGAGATGGGACTAAGCAGCACCCCAACCCCGAAAAAAACAAGAAGAAACCCCCGAACTGGGAATGATAGCCAAGCTTCCCTCACCCTAATATGTCAAGGTGAAACAGCGACGACGACGTCCCTCATTTACAGCAAACTGTCCATGGTCGGAAAATAAGGGATAGGTGGAGCATCGAGACCCGTTTTTCTCTTGAAACGCATCCAGCGATCCCCGTTTCTATCCCATTACTTGGATCGACAGAGCACCGTCCAGCCAGTGGTAGCCACACACACACACAGCATCACCTCAGTAAAAGTTCAATCCTGGAGAAGATCCATGGTTCCTTGACCCGGTCTAGAACTGGCTCAGTCTGTGTTCTCGTCCCTCTGAATCCTCCGTGAACATAGCTCCACCATCCGCACCATCCACACCCACGCAGCATCCATCATCCCGCCCGCGGGTACAGACGCCCCCCCTTAACCCCTGATGGACACTCGTTGGAAATTGACAACAATTTGACACCCATGCTCCTCACCACTGTTCTGTCTTGATCGAATGCGGCAAAGTCGGGCCATCGACCTATCCAAGCTTCACTTGAGCCGCAGACACAGGCACCTCAACTACCGAATAGTGGCAACTTGCCTGGGTTCTGCCCTGTCTCTTGGGTGCTAAACGCCCACATCCCGCACTTCTGGGTCGGCCCCTTGCAGGTGCATCTCTCCTCCGATGGCGCAACGGTTCACCATGTTTGCCATGTTGCAGTGTTGCTGAATCAGTTGACGCCATCTGGGCGGTCCATGACCCAAACAAGAGTGGCCGTCCGTGGCAAGGCCATCTCGATATAAAGAACGAGTCTTTCTCCTTCCAAGAGCTATCTCTTCTCTTCTCCATCCCATCCCATCTCCATCACTTTCATTCACAGCATCGAAGCTAGTCTTCTGTTCCGTTCTTGATACCAAGCTTTCATTCGTTCTTCGACACATTCCTTTCCAACCTACCCAACTCGAACAACCAACCCACCGACTCCTCAGTCAAATCTCAATCAACACACTTTTCAAAATGAAGGCCAACGTTATCGCTGCTACCATCCTTGCCGCCTTCTCGGCTGGCGCTTTCGCCCAGGACAACGAGGAGCTCCCCACCGGCTTCCCTACTGGCTTCCCTACCGGTTTCCCCACCGGCTTCCCTACCGGCTTCCCTACTCAGGTCCCCGGTGCCGCCCAGCCCTCCGGTGGCTTCCCCGGCTTCGGTGGCGGTTTCCCCTCCGGCTTCGGCGGTGCCCGCCCTACCCAGGTTCCCGGCGCTGCTCAGCCCTCCGGCGGCTTCGGCGGCGGCTTCCCCGGCTTCGGCGGCCACCACGGTGCCCCCTCCGGCTTCGAGACCCGCATCAACACCCGCTCCGACGAGGCTGCTGGCTTCGGCGCTGCCGCTGCTGAGACCGGTGCCCCCACCGGCACTGGTGCTGCTGGCGCCCGCCCCACCGGCAAGGGCAAGGGCCGCGGCAAGGGCAAGAACCACGGCACCGGCATTCCCTCCGGCTTCCCCTCCGGCCGCCCTACCCAGGTCCCCGGCGCTGCCCAGCCCTCCGGCGGCTTCGGCGGTGGCTTCCCCAGCTTCGGCGGCGCCGAGCCCACTGGCTCTGCTTAAGCAACATACAAAGTGCGACAATCTTGGGGGATTTGACATACCACTTGGTCTGACAATCGGAGCTTCATCAGGAGCGTGCTTGAATGTGATGGAAGATGTTTCTTTTTTCTTTTCTTACTACTCCTAGCGGAGCTTTCTCTTGTACAAAATAGCAAAGCCGCTTGGAGTAGCTGGCTGGTACATTGCATGGGCGTTTGCTTTTTTGTAGACTTATCAATAAGAGCACTCGTCTTTTTCTAAACTTTTTGATCTCGCCAGTTGTGACTAGTGTGCTTTGATCTTGAATGCATGAACCCTAAACAACGTCTCCGAGATTTGCTTTTGCTTCTCTGCGTTGCACCCTAATCAAATTTGATAACGTAGCCTTGAGAGGCTTCAGCGACCGCAAGTTGGTAACATCTTATAAGTAGAAGCGAAAGTCTAGATTTTCAATGTTGAGAACAACAGGTTCATCTTCTAACATCCGTTTTGATTGTTTATATCATGGAATCATTTACTTACAAAAAACACGGACTAGAATCAAGTAGTGATTGATCAAGACGTTCGTGCGGCAGACGGGCGGTGTTTCCATAGAACCCTAGGCTCTATCATTGTCTCGTCTTCTGCGGAGGCCTCAAGCACGTGCTCGTGAATTCAAGGAAGAGTCTAACTCAGTTGAGGCCAAGGGTTAATTGTTAATGAATCATAGAACATATCCCAAGCTGGAAATGTCTGTTCAAATTACTCAACTTTGTTACTATCATGTACTTCTGGAACGGTAAAGCCCAGTCTATCATAAACTTGTAATATGTACATGTAAAATGCGAAGGTGTCTACAATTGCGCTGCCAACTAAATATCATCATCCCTCATTATCCCGTCTCGTTGCGTCTCATGACCAAAGCTTTACATGAACTGAACAGCAGCCAAGACAGCAGCAGCGAAAACGAGAGTCGCAGGTCTGTTCAAGTTGGCGATGCTAGCCTCATCAGTGGCGGTAGCGCTCTATGATCGAGTTAGTCTCTGGTTTGGCCTACGGCTGGGAGAGATAATACGTACGGTGCTTGACGTCGGGGAGGACGTGGATCCAGTTGCACTCGTGCTGGAGGTTGCTGTCGCATTGCTTGAGCTGTTCGAAGCCGAGACGGGGGTAGCGTCCAGGTTGCACCCCTCGGCAGCCTCCGTGACACCATCGCCGTAGTACTGCCAGATATCGTACTTCTCGGCACACTCAAGGCAGCCCTCCAGAAGACCGGTCCAGGTCTCGTTGGTGCAGTAGTTGTCCTGCTCGGCTCCGAGGATGGCGTAGCCTGCATGCTGTCAGTATCCGTGTCTGCACGTCGGAGTTTGGGTCACGTACCGCAGTCGGCGTGGCATTCGTACTTTGGCCCGCTGGTCAACTGCCGCGCGTGGAGAGGGACGACGGGGAGCCACTCAAGGGCAGCGGCCGTGGAGGCCAGAGTCGCGATGACGGTTGTAAACTTCATTTTGGCTGTTTGGTCTTTTGACTGCAGCAATGCTGAAAGCAGATCGAGCGAGGAAAGATGCTCACATCTTGATCATTGGGGACTCGATGCTACTAAATAGTGACAAGATCTCGGAACAAACAGGCCACTGCATACGCAATCTTCTCCGGGGATCCTCTTGGTGGATCGATAACTTGCAGGAAGAGGAACTCTTGGCCGAGTGCCTCGAACCGATGGGCGAATCAAGTTGTAGCGGCCGAGGATGCCGAGTTCCCAAGTTGCATCGACTCATTTATGGTGGAGAATCGGATTGCTTGGTTAGCGTTGAAGAGTACTGAAATTCTTTCTCACATGTGAGTCGAGTTTTCACAGACTTTCGCAACTTCAAACAGCGAGTTCAGCATGTCGCATGTTAGACTGCTACGGCTGAGCGCCATGTTGCTCTGAACCCTCCATACCACTTAGAAAATAATGGAAGAACCATTGCCTTGAGAGTATTAACTTGACACAGCAAGATCCGAGTACAATGATTGTAAACAACTCAAAGCAAGATCCAAGGACTTGGCAGGGATGCCATGCCGCTGGAGGAGGGACCGAGATCTCGACGCATGCTTTGATTGGTTGATGCCATCTTATCAGATGATCTGATATCCGCTCGCAATTTCGAGCTTTTCGCCCACCTGAATCATGCCTGAGGATGTCTTTATTTGCCAAGCTTCAACGGCTCAAAGCCCGATGCCGAAACCCACCGACTCGGCCGGGACCGCCTCCGGACACCGGACGAGTCTTCCGCTTCAATTTCCCGCCGAAAACCACCAGCCGGCCTCCTCGCAGACGAACAAAAGGGTTGGGCACGAACAGGCCCGGCACACCCCTGAGCCTCGCGCCAATCTGGGCCTGTATTCCGTCAACGTTGTGGAGTTCGTTCGCCTGGCGTTCTTGCGGTGTGGTCTTCGCCCCTGTCCGAACCCATTCCCAACCCCGTCCGCCACTCTTCCTCTCCAATGACGACCCCGACCCGGTCCCCAGGGCGTCAGCGCCCTCGAAGCGATCCGGTTCGTCGTCCTCGCGTCTCTGTGGAAACCTCAACAAACCAACCCATGGACGCCCAGCTCTGCCTTCTCGATCCGGCCATCAGTCGAAGCACGCGCCCAATACCGAGTCTCTTTACCGCCAAAAGCCCAGCCCACCGCTGCAGGACAGCACACATGCGCTATTCCACATGCAGGTCATCTTCAACGAACGACTCTGACAGAGAACTGTGCAGCACGCAGAGAATTCCGCAGGGCGCACGACAGAGAGTCAGAAAACGAGTGGCTGACCGGTCCCACGATGTCCACCGCTCATTGCGCACCCCATGCGTTTGCGTCCGTTGCCCGGGTCGCCGACGAGTGAACCAACCGACCGCCTATTAAAGACGTGCAGGTGCCCGCATCTCTTGTTGATTCTTCTCTTTTTTGAAGACACCCTCTTCCGAGGATCAACCTCGAGAAACCCACCCAACGACATCCAACATGGCCCAGGCCTCGCCCTCGTGGCAGAGGCTGATGGGGCTCCTGTCGGTGCTGCTGGCCATGCTCCTCGGTCTCTCGGCCGAGAAGCAGGGTGCCGCCGCCGCCGGATGCCCCGCCGAGATTGTCTCGGTACCGGACAACACCTGGTCCGTCGACTTTGACAACAGGACCGACGTCTCTGAGAGTGCGTTTTCCATCCTCAGTTTCAACATCCTGACACCATCGTGTTAACATCTTTCCAGCCCAGAGAGAGAGCTCGTACGTCGAGAGCCTGAGGGAGGAGTTTGAGAAGCTCGAGGCGACCGGCCTTACTGGCACGGGCGCCGAATCCAGCTTCGAAGACTTCACCGTCAAGATCCCGGCCTCCTGCCTCAACGGCCCCGCCGCCAAGAACAAGCACGCTCCGCTCGAGCTCCCCGTCAGTCTCGCCAGTCTGCATCTGCGGACCGTCCAGACGTGGGCCAGCTACATGTAACCACGGCGGCGGTTTGCGCAACCCACCAAACCGCCGACACGCGAAGATTACAAAATCATTGCCGTGTTGGAATTTCCACAAAGAAGAGAAACATCCGACACACCCTACTATTTATCACGTCGGGGTGTGCTGAGCGTAAGAAGCAAGTTTACGCTGAGCAAGTCCCCGAGCCCGGCCGCAATCGACGCGGTCTCACTCACTTCAACGACATTTACGACATGAAACAATCAACGAAACGAAATGAACAACCAAAAAAATGATGAAAACGGAAACGAAAGTCCTCTCGTCTCACGGAGACTGAGAAGTACGATGAAACGACTCTTCTATGTCTACGATACCTACTTCTTTCCTCTTCAATGAGGTTAAGGCCACTTGGCCCTTTGAATACAAATCTCATATGTCCCTCTAAAAGAATGCTGTGCGCCCGTGGAATTGTGATGCCTTGTATTTCGTGAACAGTCTTTGATTTGATCCATCAACCCTTTGACATGTAAAATGCTGAGCTTGGTCAGCAGAATGCCGTACTCACGGTTCATGATGATCGCATCTCACCATGTCGTTGTCTGATGGTTTGCTGAGGCAGCCGCATTTTTGTGAACAGTGGTGGCCACGCGGCGTACTAATAATACCTATTTTACACAAAGACTAGGCAATGTTTGCCGTCCATTGGTATTCCCTGTGCCAAACAACGTAGCAAAGCTCGTACGAACTCAGACTAAGACCTCAGTGGTTTCCGGCTGAAATCTAGAAGGTCTCCTGGGCAAGGTTAACCCCCGGTCATGGGGATCATATAAGTGTAGAAGTCAACCATTGGAACCATTCCTCGTGGTTGACTTGCCTTTCCTTGTCTATTTCGGCAACTTGGGAGACTTAAGCTTTCTGTCTTAATCAAGAGTTCCCCACATGGCGAAGATTATCGTTTTACGGGAGTCATCAACAGTCCGTTACTTCGAGTCAGTGAACAGTGCTGGAAGTCCATAACAGTCTTAGACAGAATTGTATTACCAGAAGAATAAGAAGCGGCTGCGTAACTGTTTTAGCTTTCTTCAGGTTTCCTACACTCTCACCCAAAAACTTTGACCGTTATCTCCATTCGTTATTTCAACATCCAGACTTTGCAATCAATTTGCTCGTTAACTTTAGAAATGCATTTTGCAAACGTGGCTGCTTTTGTGGTGCTCTTGGTGGCACCACTCGTGTCTGCTGATAATTGCCAAGATCGGATCTACCCCTGCGTAAGTGAAATGGTAAATCTTGCTCACCCAACGACTAACGAGTGCCATCCAGTCCCCTCTATCTGCCTGCAACAACCTCTTGAGTGGGAAGCAGATCTGTGCTACAACTGAGAGAGTCGACGGTGGCTGCCTCCAAACCATCACAGGTGTCAATCAAGGCGCCGTCCGTGTACGTTTAGCTATGCGCTTTCCATTCTGGCCATCATCTAACTTCCCGTGAAAGTGTCACTGCTGCCCCAAGTAAAGCAGTCTTGCAAACGCCTTTCTACTTTGTGTTGACACTGAGTGGGAACAGTTGAGCTTTGGGGTCTTATGGCTGCGTAGCAGATGAAGGCCAATCCTACCAAGAAGTGTATAGAAATGTTACGGCATGCGGACGAGACAACATATACCCATAGAACATTGCATAGTAGAGACGTAGTTTATAACTCTACAGCTGAGCTTTACTTCAAAATAACCTCTTTCCAAACCGGGCCCGGCGCAAAACTCGTGCCAAGAGCCCATTCTCGAATGTGCCCGATCCCGCGTCTTTCTGCGTAATCACCGTCCCGCTTGACTAGTATGACATTGTAATCGGTCTCAGACTGACGGGTTTGAGGATGAGGAGTCGACACAGCTTCTGATAGAAGGAGTATCTCATATGGCCCTACGTGCTCGAAGCTGGGCATCTCCTCGATGCTGTCTACCGTCAATTCCCCACAAATCTGACCATCTGCCCCTCGAAGATCACCCTCAGACCAGGAAATACTTCTTGAGAATTCCAGAAAGATGGCCAACGTCCAAAGCTGCAGAACAGAGTATCCAGGTGTTAGGGTTGGCGATAAGGACGGTGTAGTGCGAAAAGCGTCCGAGCCACGAGGGAGCCGGCTTTTGAAGCGCTCCCGATAGCGAGGTCCGCTTGGCGAGTTGCGCAAAGGATCAGTGAGGAGTCTCAACTCTCCATCGAGTCCTCTTTCATACCACAGTATCCAGCACTTCTGCTTAAGCCAGTGATGAAGTTGGTAAAAGACATGTCCTTGGCTCGGACGAACACGACTAGCACCCACCCAGCCCGACCACGACCAGCTGGGAAACCCTTCCCGGCGCCTCCTCGCAGTCATCGAGGTGAAGCCGGCTCCGAAAAGCAAAAAGAAGTCGATGGCCTGGACTGGAGTACCTTCGATGAACCGGATGTTCCCTTTCTCTGTTGCGCGGCGCATGATCCCCTCGACGGCTCGCAGGACATCTCTTTGATCCGTGAGAGCGCGGCCAGAGTAGCGGCTGACGATATCTTCCCAGTCGCGCACTGGGTCCTTGAGCCGGAACGCTTGGGGCGGGGACCATGGCTCCTCCCACTCGTGTCTCTTCTTGGCGACTGGCTGGTCTAAGCATGCCTCGCTGAACTCGTCGCTCCCGCACCGAAAGAAGACTTTATTGTCGACGAAGCAGAGTGCTCGTTGACAAAGAGCTTGCTCTTGAAACCTGCCTCTGTTTATCAGTCTTTGAAACGAAGTCAGAGTAGGTATGCCTTACGTCCACCCTCTAGTCTGGTAGACCGTTGCTGCAAGAGCCCAGTCGAGTGGCGTGTACAGCCCCAAGCGTGTCTTGTCTGTAATTCGCATGGCGTGTTGCGGGGCCCGCGTTCCCGTCACTGCTGGCAGACCGTAATTCGCATGATTTCCACAGGCGGCGATGACTGTAAGCCACGACCGTTCAAAGACGTTGTCCATTACAGCTGTGCCCCTTCTTAGGTCTTCTGGGTCGTCCTGCACGAGACAAAGAAGGTCGACCCAAACATAGCGAAGCCCGAGGAGCTTTACTAATTTCATGGTATCCAGGATCGTGAGCGACAGTCTGTCGCGTATTTGAAAGACCGAGCCAGGTTGCCGCAGTCGCCCAAGAGTTGACTTGGTGAGTCTGAAGCTGGAAACTCCGCCCCAAACGTAGCTGAGTGCAACATACTTGTATGGGCGAATATCTGACACCTCGATCAAGCTGTCGCTCTCGAGATCAACGAGTCTGAGAACTTGAAGTCTAGGGAAAGTTGACTTGAAGCCTTGATAGTTATGGGCTCTGCATCTGGTGATGGGATGCGTTGTAGTACACGTCTCGATCCATTGCAGGATCCTCGAAATCTCAACCTTGGACTTGATCGTCGGCAACAGGAAGTGAGCGCTACTCGCAACTTGTGTGGTTTCGGGCGACTCTGACACGAAACAGACGAATTGGCCTGTAGCGGTATTCGTTGAGTCATTGATGCTGTATGCGCCGCGATGCCCGGGCTCCGCGTCATCTTTCCAGACGAGGGCAAACGTCTCGTCGTCTCCTTGCGGAACGGAGCCGGGCGAGAGCCGGTGAGCCTCGAAAATGGCATGTGCCACGAGTTGGCAGAGAGGACAGGGGCTTGTGCTGATATGGGACCATGAGCCGAGCAGGAAGAAGGGAATGGCGCCCTCGGAAGAGATGACTGAGCGAAGATCATCGTAAGTGAGGGGTACCTTGCCGCAGTGCAGACAAAGCGGAGGCGGGGCAGCAGAAGACATGTCAGTTTGACGCAGCACTGTTCAATAGAAGGCAGTAATCCGTACAGCACAAAATTCCCGAGCCTGGTTGCGGCAGAGCTGTTTAGGCGTGCCGTGTGCATTCATCCTGCATACCTACATACGGGCGCTTGAATCGGTTCAGGGGTTCAGAACCGATGAGCGGTTCAGCTGCTGCGACCGCCCCGCCAGACCGCTTCAGGCGGCGTCTAACGCTAGAACGCCGCTACAAAGACCCAGCTCGCCCCCAGCTACAATATTCTCCTCTTCACAAACAACAAAGCATCGTCATCCGTCTTCTGCTGACGCGAACGATTGAACTCTCAATAGAGAAGGCGACTCATCTTATTCGTGTTTTACGACTTTGGAGCGCTGCAGCACACGACGAGAAGAACAACCAGCAGCTCCCCAAGCGAGCGCGAGCATTGAAGCCTAACGCAGATGCGCTAGCAAACTTGAGTAGTGAATTCTGCCCGAGTACCCAACAACAGTTCCTCTTGAGTACACATGCCCTGATGGTCTAGCGGTATGATTCTCCCTTAGGGTTGTCTTCGACGTCTCAACTTGGGAGAGGTCCCAGGTTCGATCCCTGGTTAGGGCCCAGTATCTTTCCTTTTTTTGATGATTGATAATAAGTTTCATTCTCAAAGCCTCAAGAAGGTCTGGTCTATTTGCTTTGTATTTTAGTGCTGTCGTATTGCTGCAAGCCACCGCCTCTACCCAGCTTCCTGTCGTAATCCATCAGTCATTCACAGGCCAACATAGAAAATAGACTTGAGTTTTACCCGCACATATTAGGGCCACGCAATGCAACCTATCTTCCAAAATTGCCATTCAACCCAAAGTCTGGACTTCTATGCAATGCACTGTAAACACATGTGTACACTATTAAAGGCTGGGACATGTATGAGAATTTCCTAGTTATGTCCAATAGGAACAATACCTTCATAACATCACCCAGCAACTGCGCATTGTAATTCGGATGATGAGCTAAGATTGAAAAGATCTCTAAAAAGTCAAAACTCGATCCAAGAAAAAAGAAAAGCAAATGCAAAGAAGAACAGTGCCGTCAACTAGCTAATACATGAATCGAAACGGTGGGCTCAGCAAAACAACAAATCCATATGCGGTTCTATGATTCCCGCGCAAAAACGGCCAATGCCATGCGAGATTTTTAATTGCCGCCCTTGTTACCGCCGTTGTTGCCGCCTCCCTGGCCACCTCCCTGACCGCCACCGCCATTGTTGTTGTTGTTGTTCCCGGGGAAGCCTGGGATGTTGCCGAACTGGCCGTTGTTTCCGACACCGTTCGGGCAGATCTGGCCGGCGGACTGTGCGGCCGCGAGCAGGTCGTTTTGGCTCTTGCAGTTGTTGCTGACACAGGTGACGAGGGAGTTCACGTCGGCCTTCTGGCAGTAGCAATCCTTGATGTTGTCTCGTGTGCAGCCGGCCTTCTGGAGGCCGTCGTTGAGGCAGCCGTTGGCGCAGTCAGGCAGCTTGATGTCGTCGGCGACAGCGAGGCCGGCGGCGACGGCGAGGATGGCGAGGATGGAAGTCTTCATTTTGAAATTTGGGGGTTGTTTTTGTGGAATAGAGATGTTGTAGATGGTTTGTGTGGTGAGAGATTTGCGATGAAAGCTTCCTGAGTGATGTTTGAGTGTGATGATGATGGGCTGGAAGGGAGTCGGTAAGTCGGGTGTAACGGCAGAATTATATATCTGACCTGACAACCGAGCCAGGAGAGGCCTTACGAAGGACGTCTTCACAGCTTATTCCCCCTGACGTCAAAGTCAACATAGCCATGATCTTTTCTCAGCAACAAACGCAGTGCAGCGCCTCGCCGATTGGGCATCTCATCAGCGGTCCGCGTAATACCGTCGACTAGGTTTGACAGAAATGCCAATGCACGAGGCGCGTGGGCGGCAAACCTTGACATCTCGGACGCTTACACGGCCAAACCGAGAATAGTTCCATGACGAGCAAGAGATTTCTCTCGCGAACTCTGTTGCCTTTCCATACTTTCTTCCACGGCCAATCACCCACCTCAGGCTGCGTGTCCGACCTCCGGGGCACCACCGCCGCACCCAATCGCGCGCCACCCCGTCCCGTCAAGCCGTTCGTGTCACACCGCGTCCCCGAGGTGGGAGTGGCTTCTCGCACGTCATGAGATGAGTAGTTCCTACCGTCGCTCGGACGGTGGAAGTCTGTCAGCTTTGAGCCGCAGCGATGGGCTGTGCGGTTTACGCGGTGTTTGGCCACATGGGGAATTTGGGGGCTGTTCAGATCATAGCGAGCTGACCGAGCACTTGCGTCTTTCCAACGGCGATGCATCGCCGTTTGGATCATCACCTTGATTTGTGTTCCTTTCATCTTCGATCGCGCGCGGCATTTGGAATGTTTTGTTTCTTGAGAATGGCTGCCTTCTGTCGGCGACATCAGATGTTTGGTAGGTGTCGTGGGGGCGTGAGGGCACCTCACAGACCCCGTCTGCGCCTGTTCACGGACGACCAGATGACACAATCTTCGGCGTCACTGGACGTCGGCTGCCGACTTTCTGTCTTCCTTGACGTCCCAAAACGGTCTTTTTTTCTGTTCTCTCGCCGACCTTAATCGTTGAACTCCCCCAATTTTGTCGGGCTCGGTCGATGAGAACTACGTACGGCATGAATATAGGTCTAGGTGTTTGTCGGCCACAGACAATATCACGATATGTAGACCGAGAGCCCACGAGGTTCACGAATTCCGTCGAGAAAAGTGATCTCTAGAAATATGCCAAGACGGTGGCGGATGTGAGCCTCCGGAGCCGATCTTTGTACTCGCCTTCACGCGGCCCGACGTGTTCCTCTAATCCCTCTCCACATTAGCCAAACTTTGGGAAGAAGAATTCTTCAGCAATTCACGTCGCGCAGAAGAGACACCAAAACTTTCACTTTCTGCTACGCGTTGCAGACTATTCTTCGTGGCTGGATCGACACGACGCGATGAAAATCGTTGAGGTTTGGCGCGTTGTAAACCCTTTCATCACACCAAACGTCGATTCCAGGCTTGACCAAATGATCTCATCGCCAGCAGCAGTATAATAGCATGCAAGGAGCTTGTTAGTTGCAGTACTTATCGTAGAGTATCAGTGTTCCCAAAAGATGAACAGAGGTGAACGGCCTTAGATTGGATACAAAGAATGGTCTGATAGATACTCTGCCTAGATGGTAATGAGTAGCTACACTCCTGTCTTACGCCTTGCAGCAGATAGCAAGCTAACGCTCAGCATTTATACACCGATCTTGGTGAACACTCTTCGGCGGATGGCTTTACGCGGATGTCTTCTCATGATTTTATCATAGTAGCTAAGAGCCCACTGCAAAACCTCTTGAAGAATGAACGCTGCATTACAATCATCTCCACAGCTGTCGCCGGTCTTCATTCTGGCATCGCGCCGGCCATATATAAGCACTCGCGTACCCAGTAAGTGCAAAGGTTCCGCATCCTTGAGTTGACAACTTTGTCATTGTGTTGGAGACTTTGTGGTCCCGAGGTAGCCCACACCGTAGATAGGCGATGTTACCCTGTGTTGGTTTGCTTCGGAAGAGATATCACATCCAGCCAATAGCCACATGCAAAATCAGCGATTTATGCGGGAACGTCCGTCCGGATGCATTCTCCTAGTTGTACCGCCGACCTACATTCCCTAATAGTTTAAACGCATGCCGGCTACCCTGTCCTGACCCTCGAATTGGACCCCACCGCGTTGCATCGTTCCTCGGCTCACGATGGCACCCCTCGTATCTTCATTTTCCCCAAAAGCAGTTTTCGCAATGCGTCTTTCTTGCCCGCAAGACGAAGAAAACGGACTTCAATGGCGAATAAATAATCATGCATCACGTCCTCACTTACCACAAGTCAGGGCTTCAACATGTCCAGCGTGATGTACCTGCTCCCATTGATGGGGCATCTTCCATGCAACCCCTCTGCAAGTCCCGCCGTGCATGCGTCAATCATTGCCTCTTGCCGTCTCCATCTCCGGACAAGATGCCGGGCACGCGGCGGGGAGGTTCACCGCGCAGGAGGCCAATAGCGGCCTGCTTATTAGAGTCACCCTTGCCAGGTCCCTTGGCGGGAGGAAGAATAAAGGAGACGAACGAGCTCCCTCGGGGAGGCCTTTGTCACGGTGCCCTTCATCGTCGTGCTTGGCGTCATTCACAAGGATGGCAGTACTCAATCTATCCGTGGGCGGGAGCCCTGCGGAGATTGGGCTTCGCGCCGTTCTGCTGCTCGTAATTTTCAGTGTCGGCTACACTTTGGTGCAACTCGTGCAAGTACGGCTCCTGTTCTGGAGACTAAAGAGACAGGGTGTCGTAAGTTGAACCAGCCCATAGCCGATCACTAGGACAGTGCTGATGACCTTCCAGCCAATGATGCCCTACTCCCTGCTCTTCGGGCACATACCCGTCATCACCAAAATCACATCCGGCCTGCCTAAGGACATTCACACAAACTACTTCTCCCAGCTCATCTACCAGAACTGGCCGGCACTCTTCCCCGGTCGCAAAACCTGCCCGCCCATCATCTACGTCGACCTCTGGCCCATGGCCCCGCCCATGTGCTTCACCATCGAGCCGGAGGTCGCTTGGCAGACCGGCAGCGCAGATCTCCCGCGGGCGCACAAGGAGTTCGTCAAGCCGCTGACGGAGAACCTGGATATTGCGAGCTTGGAAGGCGCCGAGTGGAAGGTCTGGCGCGCGCGGTTCAACCCGGCCTTCAGCCCGAAGAACATTGTCTCGCTCGTCCCGGGCATCATCAAGGACGTTGAGACGTTTGCGGGCATCTTTCGGAAAAATGCTGGCAAGGACGGGAAATGGGGCGGGGTGTTTACGCTCGAGGACCTGGCGACGAATTTGACGATGGACGTGATCGGGCGCGCGGCGCTGGGGATCGAGCTCCACGAGCAGACTGATGGCCCGAGCAAGTTGAAGGTCGCGCTGATGGACCAAATTGCGCAGTGCCGGCTGCGATTCAGCATTATCGACAAGATCTGGAGCGTCGACCCCATCCGTCAGTGGAGGATTGCCAGGAACAAGGCTGCGCTGCGTGACGAGCTTTACCAACCCATCATGAGATGTCTCGAGCGCAAGGGCGACGGAGAATCAAAGACGCTGGTGGACCAGGCGATGAAGCCTCTCAAGGGCTTGATTGCCGAGAAGGCGCTCCCACCCGATGAGGGCTTCATCGAAAGTGTCATGGCACAGCTCAAGATCTTCATGTTTGCAGGCCATGATACGACGGCGACAGTAATCTGTTGGACGATACACGTCTTGGCCAAGCACCCAGCGATCCTCGACAAGGTGCGAGCTGAGCATGACGAGGTTTTTGGAAAGGACCCTTCAAAGCTGAAGGAAAGACTAATGGAATCGCCGCATCTCCTGAACTCACTGCCGTACACGGCTGGCGTGATCAAGGAGACGATGAGGCTGTACCCCGTCATCCCGCCCCTTAGAAAAGGCAGCCCTGAATACCAGATCAAGGATAAGGAAACCGGCATGGCGCTGCCGACTGAGCACTTTGACCTCTGGGACGGCATTCGCTCGACGTCTCGCGAGGAAAAGGTGTGGCCTCGTGCCGAGGAGGTCATCCCGGAGCGCTGGTTGACCACGAACCCGGACGATCCGCTGTACCCCACGAAAGGCTCCTGGCGGGGGTTCGGAAACGGTCCTCGTGTCTGTATTGGGCTGGAGCTCGCCAATACAGAGGTCAGAATGGCTGTTGCGTTCTTGGCGAGGGAGTTCGACATTGATTGTGCTTGGGACGAGTGGGATGCCGCGAGGTAAGTTTCAAGCGTCTCCAAGGGGCTGGTAAGAGCAATGGCTGACAGACTGTGCTTGCAGGAACTACACTGGCCCCAAGGAAGTGATGGAAGGTCATCGGTGCTATCAGAACGGCACTGGTACGGCAAAGGCCAAGGAAGGCATGCCAATCCATGTGCGACTGCGAAACGCGGGGAGGTGAAAGGTGGTCGAGGAAGAGTTTGGGTGGACGTAGGTGGACGTCGACATGGGCCTCGGGACAGGGCCGAGGGCAGGAGACCGGAGCCGCGGGCCCCCGACGTCTGCCACTTCTGCTGCTGAAAGAGGCAAGGACTTGCAATCGTCCGTATCTCATCGACGCATTGGAGCGGCAAAACTGAATAAGTAGCCAATGCCCAAGAAGTATTGGAGAGGCTCCGATCCCCAGAGGCCCAGAGGCAGTCGGCCGCGGCAACATGCCCGTTTTCTCTTGATTGACACCGGCGGAGTGGATACAAGCTTTCAGCTGGTGGTTGAATGCGCCGACTTTGACGTTGGCGGACGGGCAATACCGGACGATCTGTAGTTACTCAATCGGGACCTCGGCGAGATTGACTCCCTAATCTGATAAATAGCGTAAGCCCGAGGTCCTCCGCGTGATGCACCGGAAATTCTGCCCGAACATGAGAGGTAGACTCAGTCTAGAACCGCAGCAGCAGTTGGACCGGCGGCCGGCGACAACGTAGCACCCGTGTGGCTACCCGTAGACTTGGTACGGAGGTCCGAACTCCTGGCCGGGTTTTGAGTTTCTCGTAGACCACAACCATGAACGTCGCGCGCGCGTCGTGTCTCGCGCGGGATGATTGGGGTTCCCTTGGCTGTCGAGACGGTCGTTCGCGATAGTTGGCAAGTCTGTACCAGCAGAGTGGTGTTTCGGAGATAAGCTCATGTCCAGACAGCGGGAAGCTTCCACGACAGATGTCATGGGCCCGCAACTGCTCGTATATCGCGGGCTGTCATTTGCGTGAGGGGCATTAGAATTCGCGATGGATGTGATGGGACGAATGCGAAGGTGGTGAGGGTGTCGTGAAGGTGTCGTGAAAATTAAGAATCTTGAGATGGCACTGAAGGGAAGCAGAACCCAGCAGAGGGAAACGAAGTCTTACATAATACGCGCTAGTCCTCGCTTAATCTCCACTAAGACACGCTAGACGGAGTAACCTCTCCCCCCGAACCATCCGATTGGCCCGCTCGCGAATGCCCCGCCCTGGAGCGGGGTTCCTGCTGGTCGTTCCTGGGGAGGAAGGGGCATTCGGGGCTTATCGTCAGCGACAGGCGAATGCTCCTGCTGCTTTTCTTGTTAGCGGCCACTTGCGATTGGGATCTCGACTCTGCGCCTCCTCACCTCCTGAAACATTCTGCCCGCCTACACTAACCTCACTTCATCTACACTTACGCACCTACGATTGTTATCGACATTGGATCGAGTTGAAGTCCGTCCGCCCATCATGTCGTTGGCGCACTACTTATGAGGCCCATTCCCTGGAGCCTGCAAAGCCTGCTGCCAAATATCTGTCTCTCGATAGGTCGCCTCGGATCTTGACCAAACCACCGGCGTCGGCGTCTACGTCTCTCAGGGCGTTGCGTACCTCGGCCTCCCTCACCTACCTTACCTGTTTACATACAACAACCTTTCACACACAGGACATTGTCACTCGCACAGGGTGGCACAGCACTCGCACCTACCTGTTGTCATCCAAGGGTACTTGCTCTCCTCCTCTCAATGGCGAGGCATGGGTTATCAAAGGTGAAGACGGGATGTATCACCTGCAAGTAAGGGGATCCTTTGACTGTTCATCCCCACAGGCCTGGCCAATGTGCTAATAAAACCTCAGGATCCGCAGAGTCAAGTGCGACGAGGCCCGCCCGGCGTGTAACCGCTGCGTCAGCACCGGCAGGAAGTGTGATGGCTACGTCGCCCCTCCCAATGGCACATACTCGTGGGCTCAGCTGCTCCGTGTCTGCCCACCGCCGACCCAGAACGCCTCCGAGTCAGAGCTCCGCGCCTTGAGCTTCTTTCGCGGCGTCGTGGCCCCAGTCCTCGCCGGGCCGCTGGACAACTACTTCTGGACCCATCTCGCCACCCAGCTGTCTCACCAGGAGCAGGCCGCAAAGTACGCCGTCCTGACCATCAGCTCGCTGTATGAAAAGTTCAAGGAGAACCCCATGGACCGGCTCGCTGGGGAGAAGAACCTCTTTGCCGTGTCAAACTACAACGAGGCCATCCGGCACCTGAGGACGACAGACAACCCGGAAACGGTGCTGTTTGTGTGTCTGCTTTTCGTCTGCGTCGACATGCTACGTGGAGAATGCAAGGGCGCCATCGAACACTGCCGGCACGGTATCAACATCCTGAATGCGTCCCGCTCCAAGTCCAAGTTCATCCGTGACCACCTAGAACCCGCCTTCTGCCGTCTCGGTGTGTTTCCTTTCTTCTTCGGCGTCCGGCCCGAGACGTTCCCGGCGATGGAGATCGGGAAGCCTGTTCCGCACGCGCCGTACAAGATGCTCGCCGAGGCCCAGGCCGCCCTGGACCCTCTACTTGTTCGTACCATCCGCTTCGTGAGGACCGCCGACGAGTACCGACTGGGAGATGAAACGAGTGCCAAGCCCGGGCCGTTGGTCATGCAGGACCGTAAGGAGCTTGACGAGGCTCTGGACAGTTGGGACGCCGCGTTCCGTCTCTACCGGGGCGAGAAGGCCGCCTTGAACGCAGATTGCATGTCTGAACGGGATGTTCTCATCATACAGCTGCTCGAAATGAAATGGATCGTCGGCAAGATCTGGATTGACACGTGTCTATCGCGGGGCGAGACGATATTCGACCTGCATCTCGACAAGTTCCAGAGGATCATTGACATTGCGCACGAGACGGACATCCTGCTCCGCTCGTCGCACGAGAAGCACCCGCGCGCCAAGTTCACCTTCGAGATGGGCTTCGCGCCGCTGCTGGGTTTCGTAGTCGTCAAGTGCAGGTCACTGCGCCTGCGAGTCGCCGCGCTGAAGCTGGTGAGGACGATATCACATGAGCGGGAGAGTTTATGGGACAACAGCACCCTATTATCGCTCGGTAGAGTGCTCTTGAAGGTCGAGAACGATGTGCATTTGCGCTGCGACGATGACCTGGAGGACATTGTCGACGACGGCACGCTCCCACCGGAAGGCATGCGGATCAAGGACTCGGCGATGCAGAAAGAGGCGCGCATCGTGCCCGGGAGCGACGGCAGCGTGACGGTCTGGAAGAAGGTCGCCCTCTTGATGAGGGAGCTCGACGGGCCCATCACGATACGCGAGGAGTGGTTTGAGGTTCCCTTCAGACGCAAGCCCTGAAATAACTATTTACAGTCGCACCCTTGTTTTTGGCGTCTTCCGCGACATGTCCCTGTCTGTGCCTCAACCCGCACGAGTGCTTACGCCACCCCTGCGAATCCTTCCGCGGGCGGTATCAATTATCAACATCTAGTGCCGTGTGCTGCGATTGGTCGGCTCGCTATTTTATGTAAAGAACGCGATTGAAGTGGCTGTGCATCGCCAGGCATTCTTGACAATATCATCGGTTTCGATCTCAACATGTTTCTTTAAATATGAGCGGACGAGCCGCGAAGATGCTGATGATGGAGGGACAGACAACTGTCGCTTTCAGGATTTTCTGCCATCTCATCTTTGACTCCAATCGCCATGTCCCTCACCTGGATCATCCTGGCCCTAGCCGCTTCAGCCGCAGCTCTGCCATCCGGTCCCTTGCCCACGCCGACGAACACCCAACTACTTCAACGATCAGTAATCACCTCTTCGACTGTTTCTGCGGTTCCCACCGGCGACTTCATCACCACCAAGTTCATCACCATTCCCGGCGTTACAGACAGCCACGTCACAGTGCCCGCCAAGACCATCACCCTCGCCCTCCCGACCTGCGTGCAGACTATCGAGCCGGACGCCAATGGTTACGTGCCTCCTGGGAGTTGCGGTGCTCTCTGGAACTACTACCCAAGCTTCGCGGCGGCTATCGCATTTGCCGTGGTGTTTGGTGTTTTGACTGTCGTTCACATCTGGCAAGCGGCTAGGTACAAGAAGGTGCGTAAGTCTGCCTTGCGTACATTCTCACGGCTTCGACTAATGTTAGGACAGAGATGGTGCTGGGTCATCATCATGGCGAGCATCTGGGAAACCCTCGCCTTCGTCTTTCGCTCTCTAAGCACACGGTACCAGCAGAATAGCGGCATCTACCTCAATTTCCAAATCTTCATCTTGCTCGCACCACTGTGTTAGTCTCCACTCTCCATGCTATCGGCCAGCACTAATAATCACCAGGGGTCAACGCCTTCGCATACATGACCCTCGGCCGGATGATCCACTTCTTCCACCCCTCGCGCTCCCTCCTCCGCCTCCCCGCCACTTTCTTCGCCGCCCTCTTCGTCGCCCTCGATGTCGTCTCCTTCGTCATCCAGCTCGTCGGCGGCAGCATGGCCGGCCCGACTGCCCCACCGGAGGAACAAATGCGCGCGATACATATCTACATGGGCGGCATTGGCCTCCAAGAGGTCTTCATCCTCGCCTTTGTGGGGTTGGCGCTCGTTTTCCAGCGGGACATGCGACGGGCGGAGAAGCTTCACAACGGACGGGAAGGGTGGAGGCCGCTGGTGTGGGCGCTGTACTTTTCACTGGGCAGTATTACCGTGCGCATCGTGTACCGGCTCGTCGAGTTTTCCTCCGGGAATGGGGTGGATAATCAGCTCATCACGCGCGAGGGGTATTTCTATGCGTTGGAGGCGGTGCCGATGGTATTGGCTATTGCTGTGTTCAATGTCGTGCATCCAGGGGCGAGGATGGATGGGCCTGGGGCTGAGATGCCGGGGTTGTTCGCCACGATCAAGGAAGCCATCAGAACGAGGTCAGGGAGGTTTTTATCGAAGGACTTGGGAGAGGAACAGGAGCTTACGAAAAGGTCTCCGAGTCCGCGAACGAGTTGAGGCCGGGGCGCGTCGGGCGGTGGGCCGTGACGTGGGGAGATGCCGGCGGCTGCTGCACCCCGCAATCCAGGGTCCAAGCCGGCATCGGCACGGATGCGAGTGTGAAGTTTGATTTTCCAGGTATTGTTTCGCTATTTATTTGACCGCTGTCAGGGAGTGCTTCTATCATTTGTTCTTCAGGCTTTATATCTCCAAATAGAACCATCAAACTGTAGGTCTTTGCTTGAGATCTTCCGTTCAATAGAAGGCTGTCATCAACCCCGGATCCCTGCCACCCCCTTATCAACATCCCTCCGCCTCCAAATCGGACCCAAGTGCGGAGATAAAAAGATAATGACCACCACTTTACACACCCACTTCACTCATCCTCCCAAACGACACACCATGCTCCGCGGAAGCTGAGCAGCGCTACGCACGCCTCTCACTACAATGTCTTTCTTTCCGACACATGTACTCAATCCACCCGCCCATGGACCCCGCCTCCGCAGCCGCCCTCCGCCGCCGGCGCCGGCGTAGAGTCCCCGACGCAGACCGCAAACGCGCCCCGCGCGCCTGCGACCGCTGCAAGGCCCGCAAGAACAAGTGCGTCGAGACGCCCTCCGGCACTTGTGTCCGTTGTCTGCAGGGTTCGCATCCGTGCCGCTTCGAGCGGGAGCGCAGTCCCGAGGACGGGGTCGTCCTGGTACCTGGAAATGGCACTCACACTCACACCAACACCGTCGCAGCGCATAATGAGACAACAACGGACCTCAAAGACGACGTCGAATTCTCCCCCACCGCCGGCGCGCCCCCCAGCGAAGCCTTCATGTGGCCGCGCTTCCTCACCCGCCTCCGCTCCGCCTTCTGCCTGGACACCCACCCCGCGCCCGCATCCCCCGACGACACCTCGCACCCCCAAGCCCGCCCGCCGCCGCCGCCGCCGCTCGCAGATTCCCAGTCGCCCGCCGAGCTGCGCCGCGTGCGCAAGGCCGTCCGCGACTTTCCCCCACGCGGCGTCGCCGAGTTCCTGCTCGAGGTGTGCATCACCTACGGGACGGACCTGTTCTTCTACTTCGACCAGGCGCAGCTCACCGCCGAGCTGGGCGCGTTCTACAGCGATGAAGGTTGTAGGCTGCGCAGCGACACGGGGTTTGTGTGTTTTGTGCTCGCGGTGTTTGCGCTGGGAAGCCACTGGACGAGTCTGGCGCGCCCGGCGGAGGAGGATGAGCGGGCGGTGGGGAAGGAGGAGGACCCCGGCAGGATATTCTACGACCAGGCGCGGATCTTGATGGCGGATCTGATTGACCGGCCGTGTTTGCGGTCGGTGCAGGCGGCGTATGTGCTGGGCGTGTACCTCATGCCGGCGAGCGCGATTAGTGCGTCGTATGTGTACATGGGGTTGGCGTTGCGGAAGGCGCTGGCGATTGGGCTGCATCTGGAGCCGGATGAGCCGGGGCTGAGCGAGGATGAGAAGGAGATGAGACGGAGGTTGTGGTGGTCTGTTTATTCGTTGGAGAGGACTGTGACGATTAAGTTGAATCGGCCGAGGTCGATCAGCCAGGATATCATCACGGCCCGCCTGCCTCGGCCGGTCCCCCGCGACGCGGAGCAGAAGTTTGATAATGTGCAGCATCAGATTGTGTATGCCCAGCTGGTGCGCATTATTGACAAGCTATCTGAGCCAGCGTAAGCCCCCTTTCTTTCGTATGGATTCACATCAACTGACATTAAGTCCAGCGCCTGGTCAACAAACTCCCCCACAAACCCCGTCTCAACCTGCGAAGAAGCCCTCAAATCCTGGAAACGCTCCCTCCCACCGCCCCTCAAACTCCAAAACATCCACCCCAAATCGCCCGGCTACCGCGCCGTCTTCCACCTGCACCTGAACTACTACTTCGCCTGGATCGACATGGGAAAAGTCTCCGTGGTAACCGTCGTGCGCGCCCGCCTGCGCGCGCTCTTCTGCCCCCTGGACCCGCCGCCCGCCCCCAGCGCGGCCGTCGAGCAGGCCGCCGACGCCTGCATCCGCGCGGCGAAGAAGATGCTCGAGCTGTTCGAGGGGCTGAGCCGCAGCGGCAACATGGCGCGATTCTCGTTCACGGACCTGCAGGGGTGCAGCATCGCGACGATCGTTGTGCTGCTCGCGGGGATACTGCAGCGCGACGCGGGGTACGACGGGCGGGTGGCGTTTGGGCTGGATTGCTTGAGGAGGATGGCGGGCGGGGGGAATGCGACGGCGGGGATGGGGGTGAGGTTTGTGGAGGCGTTGAGGGGGATTACGGACGAGGCGAGGGGGCGGTTGTTGCGTGTGCAGCGGACGGAGAGGGTGCCGAGGGTGGAGGAGAGGATGACGGGGTATGGGGACTGGGCGGATTGGTTGGCTACTGCTGAGGTTGCGGAGAGTTCCTCGGAGGATGAGGATGAGGATGAGACGTCTGGGGAACAGCGGGCGGATGTTGATGATGGAGGACCGCCAGTGCCGGAGGTCGAGTTGTCGGAGACGTGGGACGAGGCGGCGGCGTTGCAGCTTCAGGAGTTATCAGCCTCAGGCTTTGAGATGCCCCTTGGAGGTGTTCACAACCCAGATCTGATGGCGTTGCCGGCGGTGGATGAAGGCTGGCTGGCTTCGTTTCCCTGGAGCGACGACCAGATGTATCTGATGGGGTTGACGGGGATGGACGTTCTCAACTTCACCGGGGGTCTGGAGTAGCTACAACACAAACCAAGAATATCAAAGTCATTGTCTCATTTCATTTTTGCCGCAAGTTAAATGCCAACTCCATCTTTTCCATACACATTACATCAAAGCGCCGGCTTGATCCTAATCGGCACCGCCGAGTCCTCCTTGATCCCATCCCATCTGCTCTTATACACCCTGCCCTCCTTAATCACCGCCGCAACCGACGCCTCCGGATCATCGAAGATGCCCACATCCTCCAGCGGGTTCGCGTTCGCAATGATGATATCCGCCTCAAACCCAGCCTTGACCTGCCCCAGCGACGCCTCCCTGCCAAACATCTTCGCCGGGTTGATCGTCGCGCTCTGCAACACCGCCAGCGACGGGATCGCCTTCCCCCTCAACGAGAACTCGAAACTCTGCGCCGCGCCCAACGGACCCAGCAGATCCGTCCCGAAGCATATCGTCACGCCCGCCTCGTACGCCGTCTTCAGCGCCACCAGGCCCGCGGTCAGCACCTCCTCGTTCTTGACCCGCGACTCGGGCGGCAGGTAGCCCTTCCACTTCTCCGACGCCATCTGCGCGTACGTGATCAGCGTCGGGGTGAGGTACACGCCCTTTTCGGCCATCAGCTTCGCCGTCGGCACGTCGACGAAGTTGCCGTGCTCGATGCCCCGCACCCCGTTGTCGATGCAGTGCCGGATCGCCTTGGTCGTGTACGCGTGCGCGGTGACGTACGTGCCCGCGTTCGCTGCGCACTCCACCATCGCGCGGATCTCGGCGCCCGTGAATTGGAGATGGTCGATCTTGTCCGTCGGGGATGACACGCCGCCGGAGCCCATGATCTTGATAAAGTCCGCGCCGGTGCGGATCTCCTCACGCACCGCGGTCATGCACTCCGGCACGCCGTTGCACAGCCTGCCCAAACCCGTGGTCGACCCGCCGCAGCACTCGCTGTGATCATGCGGCCCGCGCCGAACATCCCCGTGCCCGCCGGCCTGGGACAGCGCGTGGCCCGCGATGAACAGCCTCGGGCCGGGGAACACGCCGTCGTTGATGGCCTCCTTCAGGGCGAGCAGGGCGCCGCCGCAGTCGCGGATGCTGGTGAAGCCACGGTGCAGCATCTGGGCGCAGACGTACGGCTGGCGGAGCAGCGAGACGTCGTTGGGGTTGCTGAAGGCGGCGGCGAGGGAGTCGAAGCCCGGGACGGCCATGACGTGGACGTGGGAGTCGATGAGGCCCGGGCAGAGGAACTTGCCGGCGCAGTCGACTTCGGCGAAGCCATCGGCGACGGCGGCGGAGACGGTGGAAGGGTCGGAGGGGAGGATGGCGTCGATGAGGCCGTCTTTGAGGCGGACGGCGGCGTTGGGGTGGAGGGAGCCGTCGGTGACGTCGACGATGGTTGCGTTGGTGAGGATGTAGCGCCGTGTTGGGGCTTTGAGCCAGGGCTTGAGGTCGGCTTCGGTGACCATTGTGAAGGTTTCGTGATTAGTCTCTGGATGGTGTTGGTTTAGAGGAGTGAGTATCGAAGAAGTTGAATGAGGGGAAACATGTAAGGACTGGACTTGGGATTGAGGATGTGCAAACGCTCAGTCATCCGAACACACAGCTACCACTTCCAGAAAACAGAAATATTTATCTGATTGGCTTCATCAGACGGTTAACGTCATCCCCCAACAACACCCAATTTTGGTGAGAAAGACAATGCAACAACAAGCATCGGAAATCAACACACAATCCTATCGTCGGGAACCTGGTCTTTGCGAGCGACCAAGTTGCCGATACCCGGCGTCGGATATCTGCCACAACCATCGGCAACATAGCCCGCCCCACCCCGCGTATCACCCCTATCAACGCTAGCAGAGGTATCGCAGGAATCAGTCTTTGATTGATATGACTCTCTGATAATGCTTGCCTCTTGGGTGCGGGGAAAATAATGGGCACACTTACCCCGGGATTCGAGATATGCACCGGTGGAGCATTGTCAACCACGTTTTTTCCTTTGTCCCTCCCTCGTTTCTTCTTTTAAAGGGCGGGCGGATCTGCAAGTTTGCGAAGGGGTGTTGGCCGCGGTCTTTGGATCTTCCACTGAGAACCACCCACCCCCCTCACGCGACTCAGGATGACTTCTTCCATTGAGACCAAGACGAATGATGGACCGCAGCCGGAGGGCGCCGAGGAGAAGAATGGCCAGATTTTGGAGTTGAGCGAGTCTTACACCGAAGAAGAGGAGAAAGCGGTTCTGAGAAAGATTGACTGCACTATTCTGCCCATGGTTGGTTGACCCTTGTGTGTTATGTCTTGTAACTGTGAACAATTGAGCTAACTCGGATCAATAGATGTGTGTGGTCTTCTTCCTGCAGTACCTGGACAAGCAGAGTCTCAGTTATGCAAGCGTAAGTTGGCTAGTCTTCCCCGCGCTGAACTCCGTAACTGACCAACATAGGTCTTCGGCCTGATTACGGACTTGAACATGACCAGCACGCAGTATTCTTGGTGCTCATCTATCTTCTACGTCGGTAAGTCAAACCAAAGCATTGCCTTCAAAGGAAGATGTTGTCGCTGACACCTCAACGCGCAGGCCAATTGGTGTCTGAATATCCATTCATCTACCTCATGAGCAGGCTGCATCTGACCAAGTTCGTGGGAGTCACCGTGTAAGTCCACCCATAGTCTACCAATACACCCATCACTGACAGAGAACCGCATGCAGAGTCATCTGGGGCATCGTCTGCATGTGTCTCGCGGCGCCGCATAACTACTCCGGCTTCGCCGCCGTCCGCTTCCTCCTCGGCTTCGCAGAGGGCGCTGTCTCGCCCGCCTTCATCACCATCACCAGCATCTGGTACCGCAAGGACGAGCACGCCCTGCGAACCGCGTAAGCCCAACCCCCATCTCACCTCCAGCATACCCTGAAAGACTGACTTGACTCTGCGCAGTCTCTGGATCACCATGAACGGCCTCGCCCAGATCTGCGGCTGCCTCCTGATGTACGGCATCGCCAAGAACACGGCCCTCTCCCTCGCGCCCTGGCGTACGCTCTTCCTCGTCTGCGGCGCCATTACCTCCGCCTCGGGCGTCGTCTTCTACCTCTTCATGCCCAACGGTCCGAAGGACGCGTGGTTCCTCACCCCGCGCCAGAAGCAGGTGCTCTCCATGCGCATGGCCAAGGACCGCGAGGGCGGCGATAAGACGTCGTTCTCGCTGAGACAGCTCAAGGAGGCGATGTTGGATATCAAGACGTGGTTTGTGTTCTGGTTTGGTGTTCTGGTGACGATGCAGTCTCCTGTGCTGACGGTTAGCCTTCTCCCCGACTGTTATCTCATGTTCTTTGCTGACTTGACTGCAACCAGTTCGCGTCCCTGGTCATCAACACCATCGGCTACAACAAATACGAAACCATGCTCTACACCGCCCCCTCCGGCGCCGTCCAGATCGGCATGCTATGGATCGGAGTCTGCGGCTGCATGATGTTCCCCAAGCACCGCACTCTCGTCGCCCTCGTGCTCATCCTGCCCCCGTTAGCAGGCAACATCCTCCTCTTGAAGCTGTCCACCGACGCCGGCTGGGGCATGATCGGAGCCTCCTGGCTGGTACGTCAACCCCCTCTCCATCCCTTCCACCCTCATAAAGCTAACGCGCATTTTTCCAGGCATCCTGCATCACCGCCGTCTGGTCGATCCTCCTCTCCCTCACAGCCTCCAACGTCAAGGGTAACACGAAGCGCGCCATCGTCAACGCCATGTTCTTCATCGGCTACTGCGCGGGCTGCATCGGCGCGCCGCAGCTGTGGACGGAGAAGCCGCGCTACTTCAAGGGCGTGGTCACGGCTATTGTGACATGGTGTTTGCTGTTCACTGTCATTGTGGCATACCGGTGGCTTTGTTCCAGGGACAATGCCGAAAGGGAGGCGGCGGCGAGCAGCGGCCAGGGCGCGGAGTATTCTGAGGATGTCGTGTTGGATGACGCGGGTGCTCCGGTGAATGATTTGACTGACAAGGAGGATAGGCAGTTTAGATACAGCATCTAATGGGAGTCGAAGAGGATTTCCAAATGGAGCTAATGGTAACACATTTTTGACTAGAGTAATAATCAAGTCTGCTAGGAAGCCACCATAATACAAACAACTTTGAACGCGCTTCTGCTCAGCTGAAGTTAATCCCCCCATCAACAATCTGCGTCTGCCCCGTCACATAATCACTATCCGGCCCCGCCAAAAAGCTTACAAACTTCGCCACATCCTCCGGCACGCTCGTTCTCTTCAGCGCAATCAAATCGTTCGTAAACTTCTTAATCGTGTCCCCCTTCTTCGCGCCCGTCTTCTCGCCCAGCTTCTCGTCTATCAGGTCCCACATCGCCGTGCCCACGATGCCCGGCGCGTACGCGTTCACCGTGATGTTGTGCTCCGCGTACTCCATCGCCGACGCCTGCGTCAGCCCGCGGACGGCCCACTTCGAGGCGGAGTAGTGCGAGAGCAGCGCGAACGGGCGGAAGCCCACGATCGAGGAACACCCGATGAGCTTGCCCGGGGAGGAGGGCGTGCAGTTGCCCTGGGCGATGAGTTGCTTGGCGGCGGTCTGGTAGCAGTTTTGCACGCCGAAGACGTTGACGCGGAACATGTTGAGGAAGTCTTCTTCGGTGAGGTCGAGGAGGGGTTTGACTTGGGCGATGCCGGCGTTGGCGATCCTGAAAACCGGCAATTAGCATGTTGCTCTTAGAATGATGAAATCAAAAACTTACATTGTGTTCAGGGGACCTAGCTCTTTCACTGCCGTCTGGACCATTCCCTGGACCTCACTGAGACTGCGGACGTCGGCGGATGCGACGACAGACTTGCGGCCCAGGCCCCGGATCTCGTTGGCCACTTCCTCGGAGCCAGCTTGGTTGGCGGCGATGTCATTGATGCAAACATCGTAGCCATCGCGGGCGATGCGGAGGGCGATGGCTTTACCGATACCGCGTGAGGCACCTGTCACGATGGCGACGCGTCCGCTGCGGTTGTTAATGGCTGGAGGTCATTGAGGGGGGGAAGATGCGTACCCTAGACGAGCAGATGGTCTGAATGCTCCCACGAACGCGCTCATGGTGCTTGGTGTTTGGAGAAGAGAGTGAAGGTGTAAGGGACGCCTCGAAGCACTTCTGGCTATGCTGCTTGATGTTTGCGGCTCCAGGAGAGATTTCCAACGGCCAAGGTTACGGTGCCTCGACAGTTACACACACGATAAATGAGCTGATCTAGCAGGACTTCAAACAGCACGAAACCCCGCCCCGTTGGACCTTCTTGAGGTTATAAAGTCAGGCGTGTGGGGGTTCATGGTGTCCCCCGAGCTTCCTCGGAATGCCCATGCGGGGAACTGGCCGGGCAGCCGGATGAGGATCCTTGGTCAGGATCACGTTGGTTCAACTGGGGCGGGGCATGCTGTTACTGCTCGTACGACACTTTTCAGTCAATGCGGTCAGCGAAATCACCAGATGATACAAAATTTGCCTTGTTGGATGCTATGAACTGGTCTCTGGTCGTTATTTCTTATCTCAGAGCCGCAATGCATCATCGCGTGCTTCATGACTGGGATCAGCTCACTCGCGACCTGATACCCCGAATGTCCGAAGAGCTCCAATTTCCGGAACCGCTTATCCATGCAAGGGCTTCCGCGTATCAGTATTCATCATCACCACCTCCTCATGACCGCCTCCTTGCTACGGCGCGGTGGGACAGCGTAGATGTTCTCGCCCGCACTCCATAAGTAATCATCGATCTCTGAGTCCTGTCATTGAGGAGCATCGCCTTGAGAGGCTGAATGGCGCGGTATTCGGCGCGGTAGATTCTAACCTTGCGGAAGAGGAGTGGAATGCATATCTCCCGGAGAGCCCTGCAAGTCTTGTCGGCCAAGACCCTCCGGAGAAGGTATTCGCAGTCCACATATGAATGTCACTCCAGAAGTCCTCGTCAGACACCTGAACCCCCTCGCAAGGGTCGGCAGTGACGGCACAGCACACCTCGGTGCAGATTACCTCGGAAGAGTTAGCAAAGAGACCCGCGAACGTAATCGAGACTGGGAACATACCGGTGAAGCCGCCGTCGCCAAGGATCGTGGTCAGAACTGGCTGGGCTAGAGAAAGTCAGTCAAGGCCATGCGAGAAGATTGAAAGGAAACTTACGCATCTCAGTGTTGTCGGTCAGCTTGACACGCTGCTGAGCAGCCAAATGAAGGCTGCAAACATACCGGTCAAGCCGCTATCGCCAAGGATCGTGGTGAGCATAGGCTGGCCTGGATAAAAGTCAGTCAAGGCCATGGGAGGAGATCGGGGAGGAAACCTACATGTTAGTGCCATCGCCAAGCTTGATGCGCTGCTGAACAACCAAATGAAGACTTGATATCTGTGTTGAGACTCGCGTCAGCAATGTGTGACCCGAGGCCTGCAGTGTCGCAAACCGTTGGGCAGAGTAAGAAGTCTGTGGGATGTACGGTTCGTCTTCCTTACCTTCTTTCCCATGATGTTGTTTGAGGAGAAGAAAACACATCTTTGCCTGCCCAAACGTGGGCCGGCCACACAGAAACATGAGGCAAAAGGGGTGACGCGGGCCCCAATCCACTTCCAAGTCCTGTATGCTGAAGAGTCTGTTTGAATTTCATGTCAGCGCTGGAGAGTACAGGATCTGAAACAGAGGAAGACCCGGAAAGGGTAGCTATGGAAGCGCAGGATGGATCGCACGGAACGATTGAAACTTACGAATTCGTGAGACATGTTGCTTGAAGTGAAGAAAGACCCCCGCCGAACATTGTGTCCCATGGTCTTGCCGTCGGCAAGACCATTGTCATTGACCTTCTTCATCTTTCATCCATTCTCCAAGGACTGTTGTTTGAAGCGAAGAAAGGCCCCGCCGAACACTGTAGCCCATGGTCTTGCCGTTGGCAAGACCGTTGTGATTGATCTTCTCCATTGTCGCCACACGGCCAAGTTTCGGCTCGCCGTCATCAACCTTGAGGCGGTCGAGAGAATCGACGAGGTCATTGCCGTTGGAAGGGATGTCTTGGACTGGTGTCATGTTGTTTGAAATGAAGGAAGCTTGTTTGAGCCGGAGTCCACCGGGCCCGCCCGGGGACTTCTACCTCAATAAGCCATTCACCGGGCCCCGCAAATGTAGCTGAGGTGCCTGTGAAGTGAATTCTTGCGCGAAGTACCTGTCTGGGTTTAGAATGTGAACAAACGAAAAGAAGAAGACAAAGCCAAACCTCCGGGTGGTAGTTCGCAGCGGCAATTCGACAGAACAACTGTTGGAACAAATCAGTTTCGCTATGCAAGACGCGCGTGCCGCCGCTTATCAACGATGGCGCACAGAGGGTGATCCTGACACCTACCTTGGCCTCCCAAGTGTCACAGTCGGTGTGACGAGGGGAAGAGCAACGGCACGGCTCATCAAGAACAGCATGAGCGTTCGTGCCGCCGCAGCGTGATGGTTAGGCCATGCATGATTCCTCTGACTCCTCGCATAGTATGTCAGTGATGAATCCTGAAGCTTGGAAAGAATTGCAACTCACTGACTTTGTAATCACAATGATCATCCAACCGGGTGTGCATGTCTTTGACGTTGAGGCGGAGTTGGATTGCAGGCTCTGAGGCTCCGCAAGAGCCCCCCGCGAACGTCTGCTGCGAGAAGTCGTTGAGCTCATCATTGTCATGAGGACTCTTCTCAGTCACACTGATTTGAACGCCTAGATTCAAGGGAATCCAAGCCGCAGGAAGATGGGGACGTTGTCGGTGCTTTGACGACAAAGCCGAAGGCTTTGACGATGTCTCCAATCGCAGCTCTGACAGCTGCGCTTCGCGATGTAATGCAGTGCCTGTCCATTAGCCAGGCCCTATGGGTAGTGCAAGTTGTTCATGTCATCTTCAGCTTGAATTGGATACTCAGAAGCATCCTGGGAGGCCGCAGTCTCCTGGAGAGCCATGGCGTCGTAATCTCCCATGCTCATGTCAGCATCCGGAGCCTTGCAGCAAGCTTGGGTGCTGTGTATGGGCTCAGGGTTTGTCTCCACAGTTCCGGTGTAGAGAAGGCGAGAGTTCCCATGAATAGCGAAATGTCCGGGGCGGCCGAGTTCATGCCACTGGAGCGCCGTGCCAAACACCGCCGGCACCCATGTCCGTAGGTTCCGAGGTTGGCGAGATCACAACACTGTAGGCGCCGTTGGTGCGCTTGGAAACTTTCTGCGGGTCTCGGCTCTCCTCGGATTCCGGGCCCGAGTACCAAACGACGTCGCCATTGTATCAAATTGAGACAAGGTAAGGTACTCAGGCCTTAGGAGGGCAGCGGGCAGGGCCGCCCATCGGCGGAAGCCAATGATGTCTTGAGTATTCGAACCCCCGTTGTGTGCTGTGCTGGATGAAGCGAGTAGCTGATCCATCTTTCGACTTCGCCTTCGAGTGACTGTCTTGATAGTCGAAGTGATCTCGGTCCATTTGATGGCATCGTGGTTAGCAGTGTGGACTCGTGAACCACGTGGTGGCTCGGTCCACCGAGCTCTTCTTGACATGAGTATTCGAACCCCCGTTGTGGCCTCCGTGAACCACATGGCGGCTTCGTCCCTCGAAGGCGCCTTCGTGACATGAGTATTCGAATCCCCGTTGATGAGAAGTTGTAGAAGCCATTGGAAAAACATTGAAGCACGAGGATGTGCGAGTTTTAAACAGGTGCGAAGCTGTTGAGGCTTCTCGGCGAATTGGAACAGACGGATGAAGGTGCTCTGGAGCATGGAACGAGTCGAACCAACCAAGCTGCAGGCGAGAGGACATCTAGAATCAATCGCCAACCAGACAACAAGTATTCTTATGAGAAGAAACCTTGTAGAAGAAAGACTGAGCCGGTGATGTCTGCTGAGAGGATTGAGCTATTGACACGAGCCAGCAGCCTCAAGTCAATGTCAAGGCAGCCCCGACTTCGGTGCATCTTGTCGAGGCTGTCGACATTGGACTCGCAGAAGGTGTTTGCTGCTTGACAAGAAGATTTGGACAGGATAGCGAGAGCATGCAGAGTTGACGACAGAGCCAACAGAGCTCTTGGAGTGATGGAAGCTTCAGGTCCTCTGGTCCTCTTCGCCCGTGGGCCGTGGCATCTGAATGGAACAGGTAGTTCGAGCAATTTCAGACATCAACAACAAACAGAACTCCCGGGTTTGCAAGAGCTTGAAATGAAGTCATCTGTTTTGCATGGGAATGTTAGCGAAGTATTTATCAAGCAACTCCGATAGCAAAATGGTGCTCCCAGGCCAGGATTTGACCATGTCACCAAACCGACAAAGGAAATGGCAAGTGCAAGGAATGAACAAACCAAACAAGAAGACAGCAGAGTGTCTTTGAGCTTCTATGTCAAAGCAACCTTGCCGGGAGTCAAAGTGCGTGCGACTCTTTGCTGGGATGCCAACGCGTGCTGAAGCTGATGGAACGGGGCCTGAGGTGGTGCGAAGATCGGTATGATCCGCGGGCCAGTCAGTGCCTTGTGCAATCGGGCCCTTCGGCAATAATCGCAGCACAGACTTTTCCATGCCAGATTCTGGTTTCGGGGCGTCCTGAAAGATGTCAGAGTCGTGAATGGAAAGTCGATGGAACTCGGGGTTGACCGACCTGCAGCAGCCAGCGCTGCCAAGAGACTCAAGATCACGGGAAGAAGGACCGCCCACCCCCAAGACGGTGTGCCATGCCAGCAAGACATTTTCCCACCAGGAGACTCGAAAAAATGAGGATTTGAGGTATCAGAAGATGTGGGATTGCAGCTGGTAGGCCTTAGGACTGGAGCTCGAAGTTGAGCTCAAGTTTTGAGAGGAGATGGGCAGCTTGCGAGGGTCTTGGGAAGTGCTGCATTTGAGGGAGGAAATTCGACAATGAAGGAAGAGAGCAGTGTAGTGTAGTGAAGATAATGAGTAGACCGGCGAGTGCGAAGTGGTTGATGGGGAAGAGAGGGCAATGGACAGACGGGTGTTGTTGATAGTGATGGTGGTGATGGTGGAGGAGGAGGGTGGGAGACCTCGGGCTGGGGTGGTAAGAAGACAGAATACCTGACGGAGGGAATAGACGGAAAAGTTTTCAAGGCCGCTCCCACTCTCAACTCTTGGGAAGGAACGAACAGCAGAGAAGAAATCTCTGCAGCGTGAGGCACGTGACTGAAGAAGGGGGTGGCTAGACCAAAGCGACCCAGATCCGAAAATCGAAAGAGCAAGACCACAAGCGAAGGCCACAAAGCCAATCATTTCTTTTGCCCATTTTTGCCCATTGCAAACCCACCTGCAGTCTCAAAGACCTCAAGACCCTGGAATGAAGAGGGCTGGTGCCAGGAGAGCAGCATCTGGCACTTGGCCTCTGGGGCAGATCCGATGAGCATGCCACGCACCAAATTGCAACACATGAGTTTTCTAGACAGAGCCATTGGCGTCCTCGTGTATCATGGAAGTTTCTGAAGCACTTCAAGATGTGCTGACTCCTCGCCAATCCCACAGCAACCATACCACAGCGTCCGTCTTGACAGCACTGTTGCTTGCCGGACTGTGTCCCCAAAAGCCCATCACATTACACACCTCTCCTCATACTGACCTTGCTTCATGTTTGAAACTGCATATTTTGATGTTTCTCTCCTTGCTGGCATCAACTGGTCTGGGACAACCTCCCAAGGACGGCCCTGTACTAGCCCCTTTCGCACCTTCCAGCTAGGGGCCTCGTTCGCCACATCACAGAATAACATCGCCTTTCACATGACAAGTAATTCCAGATTCCTTGGTCTTCTACCTCCCAGGAAGGGCTGGAAATAACAGGCGAGGTAAGCTGTCGCATCCTCATAGAGTACTTTGGGTACCTGTCGGGGGGCAGGCACGGTCTTGCTCCACAATCAAAGCCATCACAACAAAACAAAGCATCACCAATAGAAGCAAGAAAGGCAGAAACTTGCAGAGAAAAGGACGTCTTTTGTCTACTCATCAGAATTCTATACGCTTTTCAGCTAATGTAGAAAGCCTGGTCCTTGAAAGCCAGGCTCTGAGGGTATCTTCCTTCCTTGCCAAACTCCATGCTACGACATGCCCGAAATTCTGAAGAAAGCCAATCTCAAAGTAGTACATCCCCCAAATCCCAATTCCAATCTCTATCCCTACAAGAAAGAAGTGAATCCGCCCAAAAAGAACCAAGATGTGAAGTTGTGACATTTAGGCAGGGACGCGGGTGCCGATCTGGGTGCCACACCACATGGCGCCGCCCTGGTTGCGGATGCCCTCGTCTGCGAAGAAGAAAAGTCAGCACAAATTCGTGAAGTCAGAGGCGAGGGTGGGAGAAGACATACTGAGAGCAAAGGTGGTGCCAATGGTGCCCTTGGCGCCGACAGCGCAGGTGCAGGCCATCTTGACATCATCAGTGGCGGAGAGGAGCTTGCAGTCGTAGCAAGAGTCGTCAAAGTGGCCACTGTGGGAGAATCAAAGTCAGCGATGTTGCAAAAAGCGACAAGGGGAAGGAGTGTACTCACAGGTTGGCCCACTTGAGGTGGCCAAAATCGTTCATGAGGCAGCGGTTGAGCTGCAGCGCGGTCTTGAAGTTCTGGTCCATCCAGTCGGGGCAGATGGCGCGAACCGAGTAGACAGGCTTGCCGTTGACGATGCGGTTGGTGAGCATGATGTCGCGGCAGACCTTAGCGAAGCCACCGTCGAAGGCGCCGAGGACCTCGATGTTGCCGCCCTGGGGTTTGGAGGCGTCCATGACCTCAACGTTACCGCCCTTGGGCTGAGCGACGTCGAGGAGCTCGATGTTTCCACCCTTGGGCTTGGAAAGATCCATGACTTCGACATTGCCGCCCTTGGGCTTGGAAACGTCGAGGAGCTCAATGTTGCCGCCGGGGAAGGGGGCAGCGGAGGTGGAGCCGGCCGCGAAGGCGAGGACGAGGGAGGCGATGGTGGAGGTGAACTTCATCTTGACGGTGACGAAGAGGTGATGGAGGAGTGAGAAAGGTAGAGGAGGAAGAGAGAGGTAGGAGATGGAGGGTAGAGGTGGTTGTGCTGGTTTGCGAAACAAGTTTGCGATTTGTGGTTGTGGGGAGGAAGAAGTTCGGAGGGAAGAAGAGAGAGTGAGGGTTTTTAAAAAGATCAGACTGAGGGTGGCCGTCTGGCTGATTGGGGGCACCGAGATCAGATCGAGCAGAGGTGAAGTCGCGATTTCCTGTTTGGTCGTTGTCAGGGCAGTCAGTCACGTGTGCCGACCGCCTCAGGTCGTGGTGAATGCGAAGGTGAGGTGGTGGTGATGCCGATTCGGCCAATCAGGGGCAAGCTTCAAGGTTGGTCCTGAGTACGTACATCGAGCTGGTCTTCTCTTTACCGGAGCAGTCACTGGAAAATCAGGATTAGGCTGGAGCTTTTTGATCCCACAGCTGTCTTTTGCCTCTTTGGGACAAGCGGACTTGGAGCTCTCACTTGTCTCTGAGCCTTGGGCAGGCTTGTTGGACGGGGAAGTGCGTAGGCGGTGGGTGGTGATGGGATCAGTCTCGTCTTGCTGCCGTTCCCGTTTGAAGTACGTACCTACACGAGGTCGAGACGGGATACTTGTAGAAGTACCGATGCCGATTACCAGGGCAGCTGCGGTCTTTGAGCCAATAAAGGTACTGTTGCAGAACATTGAAGGCTCAAGACGGTCGACCGTCGCTCAAACGCTGAACAACCCATGTCGGCCAATGTTGAAGTCCAACATAATAATCTCCTGGCTGCTGGCGGCACCGAGAGGCGGCACCGAGAGGCGGCATCATTACTCCGAAAGGGGTGCTTTGGGACTGAATTAGCAGGGCCTGCGGCGTGATACCCTCGGGGAAGGTCTATGATAGGTACCTTCTTTCCTTTAACCAACATCTGAAATCTCTGGCAAGCCGGCAAAGGTGCGACCTCCCTTGCCGCAGACAACCTTTCTATGACCCAACGTACGCGATCTCAGGGGTCTCCGACGCCTGGAACATGGTGAAGTAACTTGCTGCCAGACATTTTGACAGTCTCGCTTACCGAAGGTCTACCTAGACGAACCATTTGCTGTCATCTTCTCCTCGATATTGACACCGCAGATCATGACCAACCAACTCCTTCGCACTCCACGGATCGCTTAATTTGCAGGATCTAAACCCTGTCCTTCTGGTCACGCCTGATTGGAAGCGCCTAAGAAAAGATTGAGACTAATGCATCACCTGCATATCCGTCAACGTAGGATCCGGCCCGCCAAAGGGGAGCATGCCGAAGCCGACTGCTGATGTTTGCTCCAGTCTTGATTGGTGGGCGACTTCGCGAACCCCTGGCCGCATATCTATCGCTCAGTATCTGCAGCAATGCGGGGAGCGTACTCATGGATATTTAAAGAGGGCGAGGGCGCCATATCCTACCTACGCTGCGCCCAGCGAAAGCTTTCCCTTCTGATCGTCATTGTTCAAGATGGGTCTCCTTAGCACGGTTTCCAGCTGGGCGACCCTGCCAGTTCTTGGCGGAGTGATCTGCCTATGTTTCATCATCGACCGACTCGTCGTGTACTTCAAGTTCAGGCACATCCCGGGGCCATGGTGGACAGGTCTCAGTAGCTCTCCTCATAGCAAACACATTATGGGCCCAAGAGTTCATGAGTGGTATGCTGAGCTGAGCGAGAAATACGGTTCGCTGGAGTCCATGGCCATCATCTCGATATCTACGTACTAACCGGCGCCAGGCCCAATCGTCCGCATCGCCCCAGGCATCGTCGTAACATCCTCTCCCGACCTCTGGACAGACGTCAACAAGAACCCAGCCTACAAGCGCACCGACTGGTACTACCACGCATGCCGCGTAGAATACCGTCGCGACAATGTCTTCACGCAGACAGACAACGCGAAGCACGATGCTCGCAGGAAGCAAATGGCCCCAGGCGTACATCCCTTCCACCTACTCCCCTCTTAGCTTCAACCACTGACGAAGCGCAGTACTCCGGCCGCGAGAATCTCGACCTTGAACCCACAATTGACGCCCGCCTAAACGACCTGCTCACCCTCATCCGCACAAAGTACCTCTCCACCGAATCCCGCATCATCCCCATGGACCTCGCCAAGAAAGTGCAGTACTTCACCCTCGACGTCATCTCCGCCGTCGGCCTGGGCAAGACCTTCGGCATGCTCACCGCCGACGCCGACGTCGACGGCTACCTCCAGTCCGCCGAGCAGGGCCTCACCGCCGCCAGCTTCACCCTCGCCTTCGGGCTCAGCTGGCTCGCGCAAGCCCCCGTGATCGGGCGCTTCCTCGCGCCCTCGCCGACAGACGATAACGGCTTTGGGCGGATGATCGCGGCGTGCTACCGCGACGTGGACGCGCGCGCGGCGCGCGAGACGGACAAGAAGTCGGACATGCTGGCGTCCTTCATCCGGCACGGGTTGAGCGGGGACGAGCTGCGGAGCGAGGCGTTGGAGCAGATTATTGCCGGGTCGGATACGACGGCGGCGGCGATTCGCGGGACGTTGTTGTTGATTATGACGAATGCGAGAGTGTATGCGAAGCTGCAGCGGGAGATTGACGATGCGGTAAGGGACGGGATTGCGCCGGCGAAGGGGGAGGGGCTGGTTTCGTTGGAGCAGACGAGGCGGTTGCCGTATCTGCAGGCTGTGATTCGAGAGGCGCTGAGGGTGAAGACACCGGTGGTGAATATCTTCGGGAGAGACGTGCCGGCTGGGGGCGATACGGTCAATGTTGGCGGGGAGAGCGTGTATCTGCCGGGAGGGGCGTGTGTCGGGTACTCTGCGTATGCGATGCACCACAGCAAGGAGACGTACGGGGAGGACGCAAAGACGTTCCGGCCGGAGAGGTGGTTCGAGGAGGATGACGAAAAGCTGGCTACTATGAAGAGCGTCAACGATCTGGTGTTTGGGTACGGGAAGTTCATGTGCCTGGGCAAACCTGTGGCGCAAATTGAGCTTGCGAAGACGATATTCGAGGTGAGTCTACGCAAAAGAGTTGGCAGGCGGTTGACTGACTTCGCGACACAGGTATTCCGCAACTTTGAGCTGGCCCCAATGGATCCGGCGCGTCCTTGGAAGGCGTACAATGCGATGGGCCTGTTCTTCATCAGCGATATGTGGGTTCAGGTGATGGAAAGGAAGTAGGGACAGAGGGCCGCGCTGGATTAGGAGACATGCGAGCAGTCAAGTCGAAGATTTTCTTTACTCGTTTCGTTCGAGGACATGGTATGAAAGAAATTTGATGTGATTGGAATATTGCTTCGGCCCAGGAACCATCCATCCATCCTGCCTCTGTCACGAGTCCTCCCTTCCGCAGCCAAATCTCTCTGTTCCTTTTTCCTTCCAGCTTCCTTATACTTCAGTTCATCAAACAATCGCCTGTAGACACAATTATCTCCGGCAGAGTCATACGGCAGTCAACAAGTCTCTCTCTTTCCTTGCCGCTGTATGCTCATTCCTTGAACAAGTCGCTCAAACCACAGGATATGTTGAGGAAGTTTCACAGCCCACTTGGTAAGAGGACATATTGTAGAAGAAATACAGGTGTCTTCGCTTTTCAGGCCTGGCCTATCCATCGGAATTGGCCTTGGTACGAGCGAACCCAATTGAGCTCGATGACGTATTCGACATGTCGCAAGCGAGGTCCTGGGAAAAGTTTAGTCAGTCAGGCTAACCACCATCGAGCAAAGGTTGTCTAGAACTTACCAAACACCGTGATCTTGATTCGAAGGGTCGCAGAACTAGTGAGTGGGCGAGATCGAGGTCGCCGTGTGGAAATAATAATCAAGTGTTGACACAAGACCCCGGAGAGATCAATTTCTGTACCATCATTGGCAATGAGACGTTTTCAGAAGCCTTCCCTGCGACTGGTTAGCAACGCAACGTCACAATCAACAGGCAAAAAGAATGCTTACCAAACACAATGATCTTGCAATAGCTGATAGCCCTCTGCGGTAAGGGGAGGATTGGAAGAACAGTGGCGCGCCAGAAACAATGGAGGCAAAGGAGTTGCGAATTCCGAACTTGCAATAAGCTGTGATCAGGATCGCGGACCAAATCTTTTGATGCCCCAGGTTGGAGGTCATGGATGTATTGGAAGATGCAAAGTCCCTTCCACGTCTCGTCGTCGTCAAAGGAGGTCTCCTCGAGAATAATGTGTGAGGCCATGAGATCCCAGAGCTGCAGACCCAGTCGGGCTCTGAAGACATGGGACAGGAGCTCGAATCGGCGAAAACCGCCGCCGGAAAAAGACTTGTTCTGGCAGTTGGGCCCCCCCGCCGCAATGAATCATGAATAGCTCGTGTCGTCTTGCTTTGGGGGGATCCCAACTGCCGCAAATATTGGCAGCCAGAACAATACTTTGAACTTTTCAAAGTTCACATTTTCCTGTTCAGTCGCAAGAGTCAGCGTCTGCGACTGTGCTGTTGAGCGAAGGGGGGCACTGACCAAAGGCAAGTTTGGAAGAGGCCCGGCGGCCGGGATGCTTCGGTGAGCAACGAGTCACCGACCGCCGGCCATCAAATTTAGCCATCAAATTTGAACTAAAAATTTGAACAACAGTTCAAAATGCTTGGGGGGTGAAGGGGGTCAGTATGTTCCACTGCGGCGGAAGTCGGTTGCGGAGAAACTCACAACCAAAGCATTGAAACAGGTCCGGCGGCCGGGATGCTATCAAGAGCACGGAATCTCCGACCGCCGGCCTTAAAATTGACAAAAGGCCTGTCTCAATAATTCGAACTGCCGATGAAGTCAAGTCAGCATCTCTCGTCTCGCGAGGTTGAGGGAAGTTCGCACTTACAAGCCGAATAATTGAAACTGGCCCCCGGTCGGGGCGCCAGTAAAGCATGTAATACAGCAGCGTATGCAAAGAGCAGTACATACGACCATACCCATTGGAAAACTCGGGATCCCGTCCGCTCTCCCGTAGGCAATCTCGAAAGACGGCAGAACCGGCCATCAAATTTGGACATCAAATTTGAACCAAAAGTTTGAGCAAGGGCTCAAATTGCTCCAAACAACCGAAAGAAGTTTCCGAATCTCGACGGCGGCCGGCCTCCTGTGTAGTCTGAACAGAGAGAGAGCGGCCACCGCCGTAAATTGGCGTGAGCATGTCTGAGCCGGCCGGCGGCCCCGGAACGTAATCTTGGAACCAGCCCAAGCCGTTCCCCGTAAAGCCTGTAGGGGAAGCACTGGAAGAGCCTTCCAAAGAGGCGAACGGTAAACAACCCAAAGGCTGACCGCAAATTGTTTGGTTAGCAGTTGGAAAAGGCCGGGAGGCCCGGGCCGGAGATTGGAAGGGGGAGTTGTTCGCCCGGGCCCCGGCAGTAGAGCGCGGTTTTCGGAGACGGTGCTCCTTCATTCAAACTGCGAAAGACGAAGTTAGTCATTGTTCAAGACACAAGGGAGCAGCATTTTTGCATAGTTTCGAGTTGCCAGAGAAAAATTGCGACACAAGGACAAGATCCAGAGGAAAGGAACACTCGAGACTTGAGGTGACACAACAGCCAAGAGATAAACAAATCTCCGAAGCAAAGCAATGAATTGGATGCGAGACATACCTTGTTGAAGTCAAAAGACTCCATGAACGTCACAACAACCTCCATTTTCATTGATGAGACCTGGGGGAGGACCTTTGATGAGCCTTCGTCAGGCCGGCCCTCCCTGGCCATTCAAACGGCCGTCCCAGAAAGAGCCGAAGCACCATTGTGATGCAGACCTTCTGGCATTGTCTTCGGAAGAGGAAGCCAAAGCCCAAGGGATTTTTGATTACCGCCTCATCGCCGTGAAATAAGGTATTCGAGAGCCTGAGCAATTTCAAAAGTCAGCAAAGGATCACTCGAAAGAGTATGAGCTGAAAAATGAGGCAAAAGTAAGCCGACGGGCCTGGCAGTTGCCAGAAGCCCAGAATGTTGCCGACGGAGCAGAAGCCCGAGCAGCAATCTTCATTTGGACTACCTTGGAGCAGAACATGGGAATGGTGTCGCGAATGCTGAGGCTGTTGAGACTTACCCCGAGACTGAGCGCACTGCACTTTCCCGCGGTGTTTGGGCCACAGCAGACGTTTCATACATCCCAAAAGAAAGTGTGTCTAGGACAGTAGATCGGGGGGATGATCATGGTAAAGCCTGGCCAAAAATGCTCTTCTCGTATTTGAGGCAGTATGGAAAGGCTTTTCAGATATGGTGATCTGACTTGGCTGGAGTGTGGAGGAAGCGTGAGACAGGAAATTTTGGTTTGCTCTGTGCGAGAGGAGGACGACGGGCTCCACGTGATCGGACAGCCTTTGACCGCCTGATCTCGCTCTGGACTTTGGGACCGAAGGCACCAGACCAGCTGAAAGGAAAAAGAGCAGCGGGGGCAGGAGCGGTGCTGGGCACGTGGCAACCAGTAAATTTGACAGCTTGAACGGAGGAAGCGAGGGAAACTGGGCTTGGGTAGTGAAAATTGTGAAGAGATTGGGGCCACTGGGACAACTTATACCAATGGCAGGAACGAGGGGAATGACAAAGGAAATGAGGCCAGCTAGCAGATTGCTGATCAAATTTGGGAGGGCAGTGGACAGCTGGAAAGAAAACGGGAAATAACAAATACTCACAGCTTCAGAACAATAATCCAAAAGACTCAAACATTGCTTTCCTTCCAGGCTTCAAGGTAAAAGATGTGATGAAAGAGGGATGCTAAAATGGCCTGCCACTAAGGGCTGAAGACCCATTGTTGTTGTTGTGATAAGATGTGAAAGTGAAAGTTGTTGAATTGTGGTGGAGGAGAGAAAGAGTCAGAAGATCTGGGGTGGAGGAGAGAAAGAGTCAGAAGATCTGGGGTGGAGGGTAAGGATTTTTATCCTCCGAGAAGGTGACGGATGTGCGAGACGACGGACGAAGACGCAGAGCCTGGGGCAGATGCGGCAGAGGAGCAAGAGAAGGAAATAGGGCTAGCAGCACTAGGGGCCCGATCTTCATCGCACTTTCTATCAAAGAAGCAAATAAATCTCAACTCAGGGGGCTTTCTAATGTGGCAATCAGGCGAGAGTCCTCATCCAGAGAACTTGGTTTTAGCATGCCTCTGGTATCCCTACTCAAAGGCACCCAAATGATAAACCGACCCTGCCATGAGATTTTCAAGGTAGTTCCTTTCAAGATAGATCTAAGCACGCACTGGGTAAATTTGGAGACTACGAGGCCATTTCCAACTCAACCCAAGGCTGTATACCTACGGACAGGAAATGCAGGCACAGCGTTGTCCACCTGGTATTGGAGTAAGGAACCATGCAACCTGATCTAGTACCAAGTCGCGCTCATACCACAGGCTGAGAAATGGGAATAGACAAACATGGCAATTACGATGGGCAGTCTGTGACTGGCGAACGACTGCTCAGGCAGCTTCCAGATGCCCTCAGCATCTCCTCCATCTGGGCTGATCCAAGAACAAAACCGCGCCAAATTAAATCGGGAAGTGCATGGCTCCATCAAAGGGTTCGATCTGAAAACCCATGGGTACTTTACTTGGTGAGTGGCAGGGACATCTCAATGCCCTGAATCCCTCTCTGAGCCTTTGAGTGATCTCACCTCACTTGGAAGGCACCTACTTATGGCAGTTGCCTCGGCCCCTCCGCCACAAGGTTTCCGGTCGTAGATCGAGTAAGTTTGGCTCAGTGGTTTAAGGCCGGCCACCTTTACTGCCCAAGTCACGCGACACTCTCGTAGACCCTTTTTGTAGTTCGGATGTTCGAAACACACGTCCTCCATCTCTCTTCTCCTTTTTCTCATGCATAGGGTTACAGCTCCTTGCTTTTGCTACCGTCGGCGCGCTGTATGAGGAGACAACTAAGGATACAGACAATTAGTACTTATGAGAACAGAATAATGGTCATTACATTTTCAAGGTTTCTAGGCCCTTCAACATTTGCAATCAAGCAGTGCAAACCAGCCATGGCAGTTGCAGTGGTCTTGTTACTGACAACGCGCTTTAGTAAGTCTTGCTGTCCGCCTCTTGCTCTCGAATGCTATATATTGACTGTTTTCTCGCTTGGAAGCGAGTGAGGCTTTCCTGAATTGAGAGCTCAGCCTAGCAAGATAGGAGACCGTTCTAGTCCAACGCCTTTCATTACTCTATCCCACGACAATCCCGGCTTGAGTTTGATGTACCCCGACGCAATCCTCTCATACACCTTTCGACCATCTACTGCCGAGTCCGTTTCCACTTGAAACAGCCCATGAGCATACTCGCTCTCGTCACCCCAGCGTGCGAGAGATATTGGACAGAACACCGCTTTAGCGTCTGCCCCACCATTACGGTCCAGGGATACGGCACAGTCAAGAACATTGCAGACCAGGTCATCGGAGTGATCGATGATAAACGTATGATCGCAGTCTTGTGGTTCATTGCTTTCAGGTCGACATATGATCGTGCCCCTGATATGAAAGATACTGAGCTCGAGCAATAACGATGGCAATATGTGGCCCTCAGTTACATTTTGGAGCGGCTCGAAAAACCCATCTGCACTGGCCAAAGGCGCATGGGAGTATTCTTAAGCCCAAAACGCATCTGTGGACAAGACTGTGCGATGCTCAGAAGCCCAGCTCCAGCTCGGGATGCGGAGCCTCTTTCTGATCTCCAAACTCTCGTCACTGCCATGGAAAGGCGTCCCAAAACCGTCCCACATGAGACTGAACGGAATTGACTTCCAAAAGTGGCCCACAATACACTTGTCCTTTGTTGCCGTTTCCATCAGCGCAGCCACTGCCGACATCGCCACCAGCTTATCCTTCTCCGGGCACGTAAGCTTTCGCCCAGAGTAGTCCATAACTAGTCCGAACCAGGTGTCATACAAATCGGCCGAGTCAGACGTGATAGGGATGAAGGAAGATCGGAGGCCCAGGCTGCGATCTGGGAGTGATGCTGTACCCGACGGCAACGATTCGCATGCGTGCGGGACCTGTCTGCAGCTCCAAAAGAGTTCACCCTCGCCAAACCCTAGTACGCGTGGTGGGAGCATTCTCTCTTGCAGCGCCCATGCCCGTGAGCCAAGAGGCTGGTCGTACAAGGCATTATTGAAATGTTGCGAGGAAAAGACTGCACACCTCTTGCTCTCCGCAGCTAAATCATTCTCATCGAAGATTCCGGTGGTGTTGATTTCGAACGGTGTCATGAACTGCACATCCGGCCCGTAAATCACGCTGTCTTGCGGCGATCTAGCTCTGTCCAGAGAGAGGCATATGGCAGAGTTTGAGTAGACGGATTTCATCCTCGAGGACTCGAATGTCCAGTCGTCATTGCTTCTAGCGCCGTCTTGAATGATGCAGAGACTGTCAATCCAGATGTATTGGATGCCTAATTCCTGGACAAACCCGATCGCCTCACGAAATGCGACCGGAAGTGCAATGTTTGGAATTTCAGATCGAAACATATCGCCAATGTTCGAAGTTGTGAGTCGTGGAAACTCATAAGGAGGCGGGCCCCAACAATAACTCAGTGTAGCGTAGGCACCGGTTGGTTTCTCTACCTCTGTCAAGATAAGCTGTAGACCAGCTGCCCTGATCTTGAGTAACCGTGTAGGAAACGTGCTCGTGTGATTGGGGTTTCCGCACTCCTGGTGCGTCTCTGAACAAAGATGCATCCATCGACGAGCAGTCTCCAACGACTCGGAGACTTGCAGTGTGCCATTTCTTGTGCTAATGGATAACTCCATGATTGAAGAACGGATAGGAATCAGAGTGAAGTGTTGCTCTGCCCACCTCTTTTGGTGATCTTCAACTTCAAAGTGAAGATCGAGGTGCATCGGAGTATTGTGCGGTGGACCGGAAATTGTGTACGTCCATTGCAACGAGGCCCATCTTCCGACCGGGGAATTTCTCCTGCTCCAGAGTAGCTCCTTGCAAATGGGACAGCCTTGAGCAACCGAATTCTCGAGTGATTTTGAATTGGGATGATGAGGGCCCTTGAGTCCTTGGAAGATCGGGACGCAGTAATCGCAAAGCATCGCGACGAGACGCACAAACCTGCCGTGCCAAGCCGAAGGTCCAGATGCGGTCTTGGAGGATGATTGACCAACAATCCGCGAAAGAATTTTAGGAATTAGGCTGTTCTCATGCGGTGTGTCCTCCAGTGGAGACTTGGCAGCACTCATGACCGATAGCGCAAGGCAAGCTGCATGACAAGGGTGCGCGCCCTCCAATTCCGATATGCGGACGTCTGCTGCTTGCCTGATTTCATCCCGGTACGCTGGCCTAATTCGAAGGAGACCAAGCCCTACAACTTTCCGCAAGTCTAGGTAGATATGCCCTCTTAGTAATGTTAACAAGCTTTGCTTGACATTATCAATACTCGAGCCCGATAAGAATGATTGTGCTCCAAGCATAACTGATTAAATTCATGGCTGAGGATGACATCGATTTTACTCCTGCACCGGCAGTACACAGTAGTGCTGTGCTTCGAATTACAAGACTAACTGCGTTCCACCAATTCTGTTGCGAGGACTCGTCACCAAGTCGCCTGAGCGACCAACTAGAAGTACAAAAACAAGAAGCTGCATAGAGATGCGAAGCCGAGACCAAGAGATGGAGCCATACCACTCGCTGCATCAGGCTTTGCTGTTGAAGTGACGACAAAGCCTGGGGAGGTAGAGGTAGGCGAGGTATCATTCTGCTGCAGGATGTAGATCTCGCCAGTGCTGTCGGAAGTCATGAAGAGTCTGTTCTTGGAGTCCCAGGCGAGGCCAACTGGTCGGAAACATTGATCAGGGCATGCACTGAGATTCTTGTTGTACATGATGTTTTTGAGGGCATTAGTCGAGTCGCTGCTGGCAACAGGTTCACCCTTGGCAAACTCGACGGCGGTCAAGGCATAACCGACAGGTTCAGGACG